>NW_024542771.1:0-600000 GCF_018151105.1 Drosophila obscura
GCATTGAATTATTATTATTATTATTTTTTTTCAAATAACTCTATTCTTACATGTGGTTGTAAAAAACTTTGCTATTTTGAAAATAATTAAAACAGCTAGAAGGTAAGCCCAAACACTTTGTAATATCAGCTTACCGTCTGGCAAATATAAAGTATTGAAATGCAAAAATTAGGATTTTTTACGAAATTTTGATTTTAAAAACGTTGGAAAAGACGAAAAAAATTACATCTTGTGTCCTCTATAATTTTGTTGTTAGGTGCATTAATAACGCGTCGTTTAAGGTATTGGGCATTAAAATTAAGAAATGTTGGAGCAAAAATTCGTTAACCAAATCTAAAAAATGAACAAAATTTTTGTTCACTTTTTGCTTGACCTACAGTGGCGAGCAAAAGTAAGTGTATATTCTCGACAGTTTTGCTTTCCTTTTGACAGAAAACGGTGGTCCAATTTTTTAGGTTCTTTTTCTAATTTAAAATGCGCTTTAACGTTCTTATCGGACGATGCAGGTTTTTTTTAAGCAGTTGAAACATATCACGCTCTTCTTGCAGTCCATTGGCGAACATTTTTGTTACTGGCCAGAGAAGCTAGCCTTTGGTGCTAGCAGCTTGGTTTTTTTATCATTTTGGACATCTTAGTCGAGCATCTGAGGCCATCAATATTTTGCGACCTTTGGCTAGCAAGGAGTCACATGTCTTCTTTTTATACCGGTACTCAAAAAAGAGTTAAGGGGTATATTAGATTTGTGGTAAAAGTGGATGTGTGCAACGCAGAGAAGGAAACGTTTCCGACCCCATAAAGTATATATATTCTTGATCAGCATCAATAGCCGAGTCGATATAGCCATGTCCGTATGTCCGTCCGTCCGTTTTGATGAGCGCCTGGACTCATGTGATATCACACTGCTACAAGTGTATTTCAAAATTTCGACCCGCCCCCTTCCGCCACAACAAAGGACGAAAATCTCTGGCAGGCACATTTTTAAAGATACGATAAAACTAAAAACGCAGTATCGTAGAGAATGACCATATCTACCAGATTGCCGAATCTGAATTAGATCAGATCATAATTATAGCCAGAATGAAGAAATTAATTTTCTGTTGGTTCTTCCGCCTACTTCAGCCAGAGACCCGCTACCTATCTCTTTCTCGCGCGCACACTCTGCCGCGTTCAGTGCGCGAGCAACCCCTAGCGGAGGAGATGTAAAATGTAAATGATACATATAGAATCTACATTTTACATGTAGAATATACATTGTAGATAACAGATGTAGCAAAAAAAATGTAAAAAAAAGGAACATCTTTTTTGTAATTCTAAAATTAAAAAAAAAAAATCATAAGCTCAAAAATGTATATACTGACTGAGTACGGGTATAAGTAGAGTCGCGTCTCCAGAAGAGACTCACACGTTCCTTCTCGTTATGTCCATATATCTGTCCGTTTATTTGCATTTAATTCATTTAAATAATCGTTTGAAAACAGATTTTTATACCCGTACTCAAAAAGTTAAGTTAAGGGGTATATTATCTTTGTGGTAAAAGTTGATGTATGTAGGTGTATTCTGGCCCAGCCTAATAAACACGGTGGTCTGCAGTTTTCTCACAAGTTCGATGACGAAATATATATCCTGTCCGAGTGCTAGTCTGTAGTTACCTACCAGAATGCTAGAGGCTTGCGTAGTAAGCTCAGCATTCTTTTCCTTGAGAGTCTCGCATTCTCATCCCACGTTATTGTGTTCACCGAGACCTGGTTAAAGCCGGACATCCTTAGTTCCGAAGTTTTGGCAGGTCGGTACACAATTTTTAGAAATGACCGTTTGTCTCGACGTGGAGGTGGGGTCCTTATTGCAGTGGACTTAAACTTTACGTCGGAACATTTCATGGTCCAAGTTCAACAAGACCTGGAATTCCTGTGCGTAAAACTGATTCTCCCAGGCTTTTCCATTTTCATTACTTGCTCGTATATTCCACCTTTCTCGGATATCTTAATATACGAGCATCACCTGTCCGCTTTAAAAACAGTTTCTTCCTCGCTATCAGATAAAGACCATATGATAGTTCTTGGTGATTTCAATTTGCCAGGTACTGTTTGGTCTTCGGTAAACGAGTCTAATAACCTTGCGCCCATGTCACGACATGACTTTATCGACGGCTTGCTAGACCTATCCCTGTCTCAAGTCAACCATGTGAAAAATTCCTTGGGTCGATTGCTTGATCTGTGCTTTGTCTCGGATCCGACCATAGCGTTGTTAACCCGAGCCCTTCCGCTCAGTATACCTAAAGACTCCTACCATCCTACATTCGAAGTGTTGGTCGATATTGGGCCTACTGTATAGGATAGAACGGGTAGGCTATCTGAACGTGTCCGCTGTTTTCGTAAAGCCGAGTTGACGAAGCTTTATAACCTCATTAGGGATTTTGATTGGTCCGCTCTGTACTTGTGGACTGACGTTATGAAAGGCAGAAACATTTTTTACAATGTACCTGACACATGTTTGGATTCTTGTGTCCCACTTTCTTGTCCGGTTAGATATGGAAAGCCTCCTTAGTTTACCAAAGAGTTATCCAGTCTAAAAAACTTAAAATCAAGACTTTATAAAAAATTTCGAGAAGTTGGTTCACCCTCTTCTCTTTCTCACTATGTAATAGCTCGGTCAAATTTCTCCGTTCTTAACGCTCAATGCTATAAAAACTACCTATCTCGATGCAGGATACGATTTTCACAGGACCCCAAACAGTTTTACAGCTTCGTAAATAGTAAGCGTAGAACGTCCGCACATCCATCCTCGTTATCTTTTCTCAATATGTCAGCATACAATGATCAGGCAATTGCCGATCTTTTTGCCAAATTTTTTCCAACAACCTATTCTCATGAAAGCTACTCTGGTCAGCCGTATCCATACAGTTTACCAAGGTCGAATGGCATCTTCACTGCTTCATGATCTTCGACTAGTTAAGCCGGTGTTTTCACCAGGTCCCGACGGAGTTCCCGGCTGTGTTCTTAGGTACTGTGCCGACGCTCTGTGTGGACCCCTGCTTAAACTATTCACCCTATCCATTAACTCTTCATGCTTCCCCCCCATCTGGAAGGAATCTTTTATTATTCCGCTCCCTAAGAAAGGTAGCAAGTCTGATGCAAATAATTATAGAGGTATATCTAAGTTATCCACTATTCCTAAAATGTTTGAAAAAATTTTAACTCCGCACTTGCAACATCTCTGCAAATCACTTATATCTACGTCCCAGCACGGATTTATAAGCCGGTCAACAACCACAAATTTATTAGAGTTTACCTCTTTTATCATTAAAGGCTTTCAAGGTAACTTGCAGACGGATGTCATTTACACTGATTTTAGTAAAGCATTCGATTCTGTAAACCATTCCCTTTTAGCACAAAAACTTGACCTTTTAGGGTTTCCGCCTAATCTTTTGAGATGGATTTCTATCTACCTTCGCTCTAGGTCTCAAAGAGTCCTCTTCAAAAACTCCTTCTCTTCACCTGTTAAGGTTACTTCTGGAGTACCACAGGGCAGCCATCTAGGCCCCCTACTATTCACACTCTTTATTAATGATCTGCCTTCAGTATTAACAAACTCTCGAGTACTCATGTATGCGGATGATGTTAAACTTTGTGTCCAGTATAAGGACATTTCATTTCACTCTCGCTTGCAATCCGATCTAAATAACTTTCAATCATGGTGTTGTGCAAATATGTTACACCTAAATGCCTCAAAATGCAAAGTAATGACATTTCATCGCTCCAGCCCCCTTTTGGCTCCTTATAGCCTCTGCGGTGGTTCTCTTGAGAGAATTACCTTGGTTGATGATCTTGGTGTTAAATTAGACCCAAAGTTAAAGTTTTCTGAACACATTTCTACCATGGTAAATAAGGCCATGGGTGTGCTTGGGTTTATAAAGAGGTGGTCAAAGGACTCCTATATAACGAAGAGTGTCTACATCTCGCTTGTTCGTCCGATTTTAGAGTACGGCTCTTGTGTATGGTGCCCCCAGTACAAAGTACACCAGGACCGTATAGAATCAGTCCAGAAAAACTTTTCACTTCTTAGCCCTGACTTTTTGAGCCACATAAACTTTACGATTCCTATTAGATCTACTAGAAACTTTATTCCTTTGTTCCTTCCGCTTTGTAGATCGAATTATTCCTTGCACGAACCATTTAGGGTACTTTGCTCGGACTTCAATTCCCTCTACCACATAATATCAACTACTAATTCCCTTCCTCTTCTTAAATCACTAATACTAACATACCTTTCCCGTAATTAGTTATATTTCTTAGCTATCTTTGCATGTTTAGCTCTTTGAGTTGTGTTTAGCTCTAATTTTACTCGAATTTTAGTCTAACACCTATCTTTCCTGCATGCTCGCGATCGGTTCGGTTGGGCTGGAGGAGGGCTGCGTTTCTGCCTGGGTTCCGCGCGTAACAGGCTTCGGCTTGGTGTCGCATGGGCCACTTGATGGTGCAGTCGTTGCATATGAACGTCCAGACAAAAAAAATAAAACTAGAAAAATATTACGATTTTAGTTTGATTACTCGACAACTAAATTCATTACCTTGTACCTATTCAGTTGATCCAAAAATAGACAATAGAGCGACCGTGTATTGTGTCGCGAAACGGATCTTTCTAGCTTCTAGCTGTGCGAAGACAACAGGCAAAAGAGAACAGCCGTTCGGATTTTGGCATAAACTAAAACTTAAAAGATAATTTAAATAATTCAATGAACGTCGAATTAAAATTTTTTTTTTTATTTTTTTTTACGTAACCATTTCCATTTTTTTTTGAACAGCTTATTTATTTAACTCTGCATATCAATTTTATTTTGGCAACCTCTGAATAAGTGGGATGTTTAGAGTGAGGACGGCGCTGGCGGGGCAACAGCTCTGTGGGCATTCCAGCCAAACCACTGTTAGCAATCCAGCTACGCAAGCTGTTGTCCTCGCTCTCGCTCTCACGCTTAGGTGCTTTTTTCCGGCGACGCGCTCTCGCGCGCATATTCACCACGCTTGCGCTCCCGCCCACGGTCACGCTCCCGCTCTCGCCTCCGACAGCCCTCGGCAGCTGGAGTGCCACCGATCTATTCAATGCGCTTCTTCACCCACAAGCAAACGGCCGGTTTTGCACGCGATACAAATACATATATATATAAGCCCAGAACAACCCCGGAATATATACGAGAAGAAATTGGAACTGCCTATCGTCTTTAATTTGGGATTCTGAACGGTGGAACTTCGGAAGCCTCTTCGCTCAATCAGGGGATATGTGTCACATCCATACTTCTTTCTTATCGATTTAATTTTAATAATTTTCGAATTGGTTAATCAGGCAGGCTTTCACTTACTTTTGGGTTTCATTTCAATGCGCACCGACATTCGAAAAAGTGTGATTTATTTACTCCTGTTCTGTTAAGCTGTTCCCCCTTCCAGCGCTTTTCATTCTTCCTCTCTCTCACACACTCTGACTGACGAAGAGTGTGCGCCCGCTGGCAGAGGAAATTTATAATTTACATTGTATATGTAGATGAAAGATATAACAAAACATTTTTTTTAATCCACATAAATCATAGGCACATATACACAATGCATACTACCTGACTACGTTTATAAAAGTAGAGTCGCGGCCCATGAAGCGATCCCACAACGTACTGAGTGCTTAATTTGTATGCCGCCATTGTTTAAACAAATCTACGGTGTGCATAATCAGCTCAATAATAATGTGCTTTGATTCGTAAGTCGTATAGATTATAGAAATTTTAAACCAGTTGCTAATAAGTATGCCATTTCAAAAATGAATTGCACATAGCACATAAATACAAATTTCTATGAGAAAAAATATAATCAGACAGGCTCTGGTTTTCACATTCACTTTGCAATTCAGTTTCGTTTTGTTGTATTTCAGCGAGAAAGATGTTTTTGTTTTGAATATGGAAATTCTTGCGTTTTACGAATGCGCCTAACTTTTCGTTTTACGAATGCGCCTAACTTTTCGTTTTGAAAATTAAATCACACATTTTTTGTGAAAGTGAAAGCTGGAGCCTGCCTGAATATAAAAGATATTTAATACATTTACTTCTAATTGCCATATGACATTCGACTTTTCCAACTTTGCTGCAGGGAGAGAGATAGCATGAGAGACAGAATGCAAAATTAGTGTTCGCAGACGACTGTAGTCACGTCTACCTACCTCCAGTAAAAAAACAGAGACACTATTTGAGACAAAATTATGTTTTTCAACACACACAGGCAGCAAAATATATTTAATAAATTTATTTCTAATGGCCCTCAATTTAGGTTATCCAAAAAAAACCTGAGCCACAACAAACAACGATTTTAACGATAAAATATCGATATCAGGCAGGGGTAAAATTTCGTCTATTCTTAATGCACAGATTTTTATACCCGTACTCAAAAAAGAGTTAAGGGGTATATTAGATTTGTGGTAAAAGTGGATGTGTGTAACGCAGAGAAGGAAAATTTTCCGACCCCATAAAGTATATATATTCTTGATCAGCATCAATAGCCGAGTCGATAGAGCCATGTCTGTCTGTCCGTCTGTCCGTCTTGTTTGACGCCTGGATCTCAGAGACTATAAAAGCTAGAGGAACCAAATTTTGTTTCTTGATTCATGTGATATCACACTGCTACAAGTGTGTTTCAAAATTTCGCCCCGCCCCCTTCCGCCGCCATAAAGGACGAAAATCTGTGGCAGCCACAATTTTGAAGATACGATAAAACTAAAAACTAAAAAAATCACCATATCTACCAGATTGCCGAATCTCGGATCATAATTATAGCCAGAATGAAGAAATTAATTTTCAGTTGCTTCCCCTCCCCCTCCCGACCACGACAACACAACTCATTTTCCTTCTCGCTCGCACACTCTGCCGCGTTCAGTGAGCGAGCAACCCCTAGCGGAGGAGATGTAGAATATGAATGGAACATGTACAATCTACATGTTAGATGTATAATAGACATTGTATATGTAGATGAGATAGCAGATGTAGCAAAAAAATGTAAAATGTAAAATTTTTTTTTTTTTCTAATATTCTAAAAAATCATAAGCTCAAAAATGTATAACTGACTGAGTACGGGTATAAGTAGAGTCGCGTCCCCAGAAGCGACTCACACGTTCCTTCTCGTTTATTTTGTTATGGTATAATAAAATACGATTGCCAAAACGATGGCGTATTTAACTAAAATATTTCCATTTCTAAACCAAACAAAGATTTTTTCAAGACAAATATCGCAAAACTATTTGGGAATGAAACACTATCAACAGAAAAAAGTTACGAAAACCGGAGCGCACACAATTTCAATTCGTACGAATTGTCCCAAAATCGTAATCGCAAAAACTTACGACAATAACATCCATATACATAATTGGTTTTCATTCGACTGAAAACCAGGGATGATTTCTTATCGGTTTCATACGAATATCATCCCTGATTTCGGTCGACGGCAAATTTAGCGCGTCTGAGTACTAGACTTGAACAGACTACTGCCGTAAATTTCTTATCGAAAATCATCCCTGATTATGTTTGCGAGCAGTTTTTTCGGGTCTGAATAGTAGGCTCAAATGCAAATTATAATATAATAAATAATTATTTATGGATGCATTTGAAAGTTATCGGATAAACATCTCTCAGAAACGTGAAAATTAGGAAAATCCCAGATGGATGCTGGAATAGCCGGGATATTTTCGGAACAGCAAAACCTTATGGACAGTCCACAAAATAAATGGTGGATCGCCTGTGGGAATAAGCTGTTAGATTTTTAAAAGATTGATGAATATATAGGAAATTTTTATATATAAATATTTTAAAGTAACTGTTCGTTGCACATTTATGTAATATAAACCAAGCTAGTTAAATACCCTGAGTAATACCTTAAAAACAATAGATAATACAATAAAAGAATACAACTAAAAAAATATATATTCATCCAGGCTCCGGCATTTACTTACCTTTGCGTCTTACGCAAAGGTCATACTTTTCAATTCAAGGCCTTTCGAAATTCGCAAAAGTGTGAAATATTTCCTCCTGTACTGTTAAGCTAAAATATACTGCTGTTATACCCACGCGTTAGAGGCAGCTTATACAAAAAGGCCTCTGTTATGTTTAACGGAGATTTATCGATAACCAAATCGGGCTGCCACAGCTATTCGGACGAATTCACTATTTGTTGTTGCAAAGTCGGACTTTTTCAGTTCCAATTTTGAGGTTGGGTTATTAAAATTTATTTATAAGATGCACAAGCTTAATTTCCATATTAATGGTGTTAATAATATGTTAAGTCCTCAATAAGTAAGTTACTTTTTCCGTTTTGCAATCAAGATTCGTTTTGTTTCCGTTAACTTTTAATTTCGGCGAATAATATGTTGCCGTTTTTAAATTGGAAAATATTTTTGCGTTTTGCGAATATATAATATAAAATATATATATATAATATAAAATAATATAATAATATATATACTAGCCCCGTGCGCACTCGCTTCGGTAGAGCGCCAACCCACGGTTTGCTCGCTCACACAACCATTCTTCAGATCACTGCGCCTTATTAACACATCATAATTTTGCATTGATTCTGAAATGGAGAATAAGGTACAAATTGCTTAAGCCTAGTACTCAGATCGAAAAACTGTTTGCTAGCAAACAGATGTCATATATTTTTCGAGCGACCAGTGGTGTGACAGGGGCGTGCACTGCATTCCGAACGGTTACACTGCTCAGACAGCTGCTTGCTTTTGTTTAAAGTTAACAGTTATCGAAACATACCAAAAAACACGCAAATACTTCTGATACTTTTCCAGTATATACCGACCTTTTGGTTTTTTGATCTGAGTACTGCCTTCCGTACAGAGCCTAGAAAAAAGTTTTTGCCGTACAAAATTTCTTATCGGTTTCATACGAATATCAACACTGATTCTGTTCGCGAGGTGTTTTTTTCGATCTGAGGCAAGGCTGTAGGCAAAACAAAAATGTATACCATTTAATACTGTAGTGTACAGCAGTGACATTTAGACCGATATATTATTTTCTGAGCCTCTTTTTCCTTCGCTAACACTACTCGACAAAATCGAACTTTTTTTCCTCAATGATCCAAACCAACTTTTTCTGATAGATGTGGAACTTTAATTTTTTAAAGAATTATGATTTTTTCTATAGCAGAACTTTTTGTTGAAGAATTTTTTAAATCTGGTATTTCTTCTTAAAGCTTTTTTCAGAGGTAGCGTTTCTTTTTTTTAAATAACTCTGCTATTTTACGTGTGGTTGTAACGAACTTTGCTATTTTGAAAATAATTAAAACAGCTAGAAGGTGAGCCCTTGTGTCCTCTATTTTTTGTGGTTAGGTGCATTAATACCGCGTCGTTTATTGCTTTCCTTTTGACAGAAAACGGTGGTCCAATTTTTGAGGTCCCTTCCTAATTTAAAATGCGCTTTAACGTTCTTATCGGACGATGCAGGTTTTTTTTTAAACAGTTGAAACATATCATGATGCAGCGCTCTTCTTGCAGTCCATTGGCGAACATTTTTGTTACTGGCCAGAGAAGCTAGCCTTTGGTGCTAGCAGCTTGTTTTTTTTTTTTTATCATTTTGGACATCTTAGTCGAGCATCTCAGTCCATCAATATTTTGCGACCTTTGGCTAGCAAGCAGTCACATGTCGTCTTTTTTTAGCTGCGATCACCACCGATTTGCTAATACCAAGCCTCTTGGAAATAGCACGTAAAGAACAGCCCTTCTAAGTCATGCACACAACACTATTTCAATATCTGTAAATATTTTTCTCATTTTTATGCAAAATATCAGCAATTTATTTTTAATATGATAGAAATATGTAGAATATGCAAAGTTTAGATTCTTAGATTCTCACGAAATACATTTTAAACTGCACTACGAACAATAAGAATAGCATAAGAAAAAAACAAAGACATGAATCTGCCTGATTTTGTCTGATAAGAGAATTGCTTGTTATTTTGGATTTTAGTTTAAAACTTTTTGAATTCATCTCAAATGTTACTGTTTTGTACTCCAATTTGTTACGAAGTAAACATTAAATATAAATTAATTTAATTTGTTTGATTATGTTGTTTCGTTGAATTTTTTATGGGTGACGAAAGTCAGTATCGTAAACATGCACTCACTTTTGCTCGCCACTGTAAGTAAAAACAAACTTCGTCTCCTCGCCAGCAAGCCGCAAAGAAGCATGACGCTGCCCCAGTCTGAGCAGCCTATTAGATAATAGCCAGTTTTGTACGCATCTCCTTAAATTTGCTTATATATTTATTGAATTTATTTATTTATTTATATTCATTTGGATTTAAATGTCAAAGATAATTATTTTTAGGTACTTTCTCCGAGTTTGAATTCATCAACATATGTACATCAAGCCCAGCTGAAACAGTGTATTTTCTATAGTTATCAATTCAAATATTGAGCAGCGTTTCAGAAAAAAATGAAACCAAATCTACAACACGCAAACGGGTATTTACAAACAGTTGTAAATACTCTCTCGGCATTAATTAATATGAAAATGTATAATGTTAGAATGTTTGCGAAAATATCGGCTACCTAGCCCAATGTGCATTGAAATAAATTTCAAAACATCGATGCTTCTCCCAGCACTAAAGTGTTTGAGTATACAACCTGACGTAGATTGTTCAGAACCATAAGTTAATTGGTTTAAATATTTCCTGGTCTGATGCTTTCTAAAATAAGAACTTTAAACAAATTCTGTTTAATAAATGGTTTGAGTTTTCATTCGGGCCATCGTACATACTCCTTGATGCGTACAAAATTATGTTTCACCTACGTAAATTCTGTTATTCAAAATTCACTTGTGCTTAAAGCTTGTAAAATGTATCGACCGGAGAGATTTATGAGTATGAAAATAAGCATTCAGCAAGATCAAAAGAGTTTTTTTATTTATCTTGACGGAATGAAGGCGGAGCTGGGCTATTTTATTCGAGATGGAGTTATGCAAATTGATCACACCAAAGTTCCCACGAAGCTTGGTGGTCATGGTCTTGGCAAGCTGTTGGCTAAGGTTGGTCATTTTTATATCCGTACATCTGTCCGTATATTAGTATTTAATTCATTTAAATAATCGTTTGAAAACAGATTTTTATACCCGTACTCAAAAAGTTAAGTTAAGGGGTATATTCTATTTGTGGTAAAAGTTGATGTGTGTGGGTGTATTCTGTGGGTGGCCGCTTGAAATAAAAATACAAATTTGTTATCAAATTTTGGCCCAGCCTAATAAACACGCTGGTTATCGGTTTTCTTACAAGTTCGTTAACGAAATATGTATCTTGTCCGAGTGCTAGTCTTTTCAATAAAACTAGAAAAATGTTAAAATTTAAGGTCGATTACTCGACAACTAAATTCATTACCTTGTACCTATTCAGTTGATCCAAAAATATACAATAGAGCGACCGTGTACTGTGTCGCGAAACGGATCTTTCTAGCATCTAGCTGTGCGAAGACAACAGGCAAAAGAGAACAGCCGTTCGGATTTTGGCATAAACTAAAACTTAAAAGATAATTTAAATAATTCAATGAAAAATTTTATTTTGGCAACCTCTGAATAAGTGGGATGTTTAGAGTGAGGACGGCGCTGGCGGGGCAACAGCTCTGTGGGCATTCCAGCCAAACCACTGTTAGCAATCCAGCTACGCAAGCTGTTGTCCTCGCTCTCGCTCTCACGCTTAGGTGCTTTTTTCCGGCGACGCGCTCTCGCGCGCATATTCACCACGCTTGCGCTCCCGCCCACGGTCACGCTCCCGCTCTCGCCTCCGACAGCCCTCGGCAGCTGGAGTGCCACCGATCTATTCAATGCGCTTCTTCACCCACAAGCAAACGGCCGGTTTTGCACGCGATACAAATACATATATATATAAGCCCAGAACAACCCCGGAATATACATATACGAGAAGAAATTGGAACTGCCTATCGTCTTTAATTTGGGATTCTGAACGGTGGAACTTCGGAAGCCTCTTCGCTCAATCAGGGGATATGTGTCACATCCATACTTCTTTCTTATCGATTTAATTTTAATAATTTTCGAATTGGTTAATCAGGCAGGCTTTCACTTACTTTTGGGTTTCATTTCAATGCGAACCGACATTCGAAAAAGTGTGATTTATTTACTCCTGTTCTGTTAAGCTGTTCCCCCTTCCAGCGCTTTTCATTCTTCCTCTCTCTCACACACTCTGACTGACGAAGAGTGTGCGCCCGCTGGCAGAGGAAATTTATAATTTACATTGTAGATGTAGATGAAAGATATAACAAAACATTTTTTTTAATCCACATAAATCATAGGCACATATACACAATGCATACTACCTGACTACGTTTATAAAAGTAGAGTCGCGGCCCATGAAGCGATCCCACAACGTACTGAGTGCTTAATTTGTATGCCGCCATTGTTTAAACAAATCTACGGTGTGCATAATCAGCTCAATAATAATGTGCTTTGATTCGTAAGTCGTAAGATTATAGAAATTTTAAACCAGTTGCTAATAAGTATGCCATTTCAAAAATGAATTGCACATAGCATATAAATACAAATTTCTATGAGAAAAAATATAACCAGACAGGCTCTGGTTTTCACATTCACTTTGCGTTTTACTCTTCTGCTTAAAGCCATACTGTTCATTTTCAGGCGCTCTGGAATCCGCAAAAGTCAATTTATTCACCCCGGTACTGTTAAGCGCAACATCATAACCAATGCATAAATTAGTCATCTATTTGTTCCTTTTGCAATTCAGTTTCGTTTTGTTGTATTTTAGCGAGAAAGATGTTGTCGTTTTGAATATGGAAAATTCTTGCGTTTTAAGAAAACTTTTCGTTTTGAAAATTAAATTACACATTTTTTGTGAAAGTGAAAGCTGGAGCATGCCTGAATATAAAAAATATTTAATACATTTCTTCTAATTGCCATATTACATTCGACTTTTCCAACTTTGCTGCAGGGAGAGAGATAGCATGAGAGACAGAATGCAAAATTAGTGTTCGCAGACGACTGTAGTCACGTCTACCTACCTCCAGTAAAAAAACTGAGACACTATTTGAGACAAAATTATATTTTCCAACACACACAGGCAGCAAAATTGGATCTAAAAAGTTTAACATTCGATAACACTATCCGGCACTATTTTTCCTCAAGGCACCAAGCTCACTTTTTCTGTTAGATTTAAGGCTTAGAAATTGTTTGATGATAATTTTGTTCTACGCCAGAAGAATTTGAAGTATTTTTGAAAACTGGTATTTATTTAAAGCTTTTTTTCAGAGGTAGCGATTATTTTTTTTATACCCGTACTCAAAAAAGAGTTAAAGGGGTATATTAGATTTGTGGTAAAAGTGGATGTGTGTAACGCAAAGAAGGAAACGTTTCCGACCCCTTAAAGTATATATATTCTTGATCAGCATCAATAGCCGAGTCGATATAGCCATGTCTGTCTGTCCGTCTCGATGAGCGCCTAGATCTCAGAGACTAAAAGTGCTAGAGAAACCAAATTTGCTTTCCAGACTTATGAAATATCACACTGCTACAAGTGTATTTCAGAAATTCGCCCAGCCCCCTTCCGCCCCCGCAAAGAACGAAAACCTGTGGCAGGCACAATTTTAAAGATACGATAAAACTGAAAACGCAATATTGTAGAGAATGACCATATCTACCAGATTGCCGAATCTGAATTAGTTCGGATCATAATTGTAGCCAGAATGAAGAAATTCATTTTCAGTTGCTTCACCCGTCTCCCCCTGAATGAAACACGCTACTGATTCTCTTTCTCGCTCGCACACTCTGCCTCGTTCAGTGCGCGAGCAACCCCTAGCGGAGGAGATGTAGAATCTAAATCAGAGGCCGGCAGCGTCGTATGCACTGTGCATAGAGTTTCGTGTGGTTTCGTTATTCTGCCTGATGACGTAGCGGCAGAGAAAATTCTGCTCTGCTGACGTCGCGGCAGAGAAACATGCTTCGGGCTATGCACAAACGTCTTCATATTCTGCTTGCTTGCCTCAGCGGCAGAGAAGCATTCGTGTGCCCTAGGCACAATTCTTCGGCTTTCGCAGCAGCAGAGAAATAAGTAACGTATTTGACTTCGTGTCTTTTGTTTTCGCACACAAGCGCACCAAAAAAATTTGGGAGTCTGTGTGCCGACCCCTGATCTAAATGGAACATGTACAATCTACATGTTAGATGTATAATATACATTGTAGATGTAGATGTAGATATCAGATGTAGCAAAAAAATGTAAAATGTACATTTTTTTTTTTAATTCTAAAATTCTAAAAAATCATATGCTCAAAAATGTATATACTGACTGAGTACGGGTATAAGTAGAGTCGCGTCCCCAGAAGCGACTCGCACGTTCCTTCTCGTTTTCTATTATAATTAAGTTATCTTACATCTGACTGTAAAAAAAAAATACCGCACAAAAATCATCAAAATTGCATTTGAAAGCTTAATATTTTCCAGACGGTAAGCTGAAGATATAAAGATGCATTTTAGATGCATTAATCAGCTTTTTAGAATGGCAAAGTTCATTACATTTCCATAAGGCTATCTCTTCATTTTAGTTTGTCAGCTTTTATGGCCATAGTCACGCAAAGTTTTATTTCACCCAAATAAACCAAAACTAAAATATTTCAATATCAAAAAAAAAATTTGTTTCAAATGAAATATTGCAAAAAAATTTGGGAATGAAACACTAGCGATAGTAAAAGGTGCCGGCCTTTTTTACTTTTAGCAAGGTCCATCAATCCAAAATATGTCAAATTTTACCAGTTAAATCACATACTCCAGAACTGAATTTGGCTTTGTTTTCCTTCAAAAGTCTTGCGAAAAGTAAAAAAGTATATCAATGAGAAAAATCGGATACCAACTGTAAGGCGTGGCGGAGGAAACATAGTGGTTTGTGGGTGTATAGGTGTAGCTAGAGCTGTACGAATGGTCTTCATCAATTGTCAACTTTATAAGGACATTGTACAATGATAGTTTGAGTGACAAATTACATCCATGTACCATTAAATGTTGGCATAATCCTACGGCGATCTTGTACCAGCATAAAAAATAACGAAAAATTGCATCTTTATTTAATCAAATCTTGCTTATTCCCACTTCAACCAGCTGAAAACTGAGCTCCAGTTACCTGACTAAACTTCCATGAGCACGTTTGCAGAAATTTGGAAATAGGATACGAAAACCCAAAATTGCATCGAAAGAATCCTTGTAAATGGCTCTGCTTGTTTAGTGGAGAAAAGATGTAATTTTTATTTTTTAGCTGTAATATTCAAATATTAACTGATGAGCCTAACAACTGTCCGAATAATTTATGTGCATACAACTTTTTTGCTTTAGTTAATTTTTATAAGGATGCCATAGTAAAAATTTAAAATATTTTGTATGAACAGATAGTAGATATGTTGACCTTTCATATTAAATTAACTTTTTCTGTTTAACTTAACCGTACGCCATGTTATAGGTGCTTAAGCTAGAGTGACAAGGGTGTCCGAATAATATGTGTGCTTACTGTATGTGTGGCGGTAGAGCTATAGAATCGTAGTATAATAAATATACATTGACAAAAAAATACATACTTATATAAACCTGTTTAAGATTCCTTAATATTTATTTTATTTTAGGCTGCTTTGGAATACGCACTGCGAAATGGACTGTTCATTATTATTCACTGTGATTTCGTTAAATACTACGTTGAGAAATATGAGCCACACTATTCGAAGTACATACTTAAATAATATACATGTATGTTTTGTAGCTGTCGAAGTTGATAAAAGAAATAGATAAAAGTGAAAACATTTGTGTTTTTTCATTAGATTGACATTGATATTGTGATATTTACAATGTAATCGGAGCACAGATGATCGTAATGATGAAATACATAACATTATAGGAATGAAACCGATTAAACATATTTCAATTGAAATTTTGTAGCTGCATTTAAAACGAGAAGGAACGTGTGAGTCGCTTCTGGGGACGCCACTCTACTAATACCCGTACTCAGTCAGTATATACATTTTTGAACATATGATTTTTTAGAATTTTAATTTAAAAAAATATATTTATATTTTAAATTTTTTTTGCTAAATTTGTTATCTACATCTTGTACATCTAACATGTAGATTGTAAATGTACCATTTAGATTCTACATCAGCTCCGCTGGAGGACGCTCGCGCACTGAACGCGGCAGAGTGTGAGCGCGAGAAAGAGAATGAGTGCGGGTCTCTTGCTGGGGAGGCGGGGGAAGCAACTGAAAATTAAATTTCTTCATTCTGGCTATAATTATGATCCGATCTGATTCAGATTCGACAATGGTAGGTATGGGCATTCTCTACGATACTGCGTTTTTAGTTTTATCATATTGTAAGGTAGTCTTTTCGAAGGCTGAGGTAAGCTCAGCCTCTCCAGGGCCACCTTACAAAGAAATTTGTAATGTGCCGGGACCCGAGATTGCGGAAATGGGGCGTATGGGGCGAAAAGGGAACCTGATCGACACCGGTCATCCGGTGGTTAGCGTAGGCGCCTTCTGGCAGTGTAGCCGCCCCTGTCTGCTCTGACTCGAGTGCCCCTGGTAGTACCTAGGAAGCACCCGTGGTCTGGCGCGGTAATGACCTGCGACCAGCCCAGCGGAGCCTCCAACGGTGGGCGACCACACTTACCGTCTTGCACTTTGGGAGGGGAAAGGGTTAAATTTACACTGTTACACACGAGCACATTGTTTAGTTTTGTTTCTTTTATTCTTTTCTTAGTTCTTGTCTTTTCCCTATCTTAGCGTCGAAATTACATTTCCTACGTCCCTGCCTATTCGCACCAGACAAAGCCATGAAAAGGGGATGCATCACGCAGCCTCGCTTACCCGATCCTCTAGAGCTTATGGTTCTGGGTGTCTCCTCGCCCGGCGCCTTGTCCTCGTTGCGATCCTTGTAACCCGGTGGGTGTGTGTGTCCTCGTCCCACATGTGTCACTGCCCACTGACTTGGGACCTTTTCTGCTTGTTCTGCTTGTGGTTCTCTGTTCGCGTCGTCGCTCTCTCTGTTCTGCTGCTGGCTCTGTTTTCTGGATCTCTCTGCTCTGCTCTGCTGCTGGCTCTGTTTTCTGGCTCTCCCTGCTCTGCTCTGCTGCTGGCTACCGTTTTCTGGATCTCTCTGCTTTGCTCTGCTGCTGGCTCTGTTTTCTGGCTCTCTCTGCTCTGCTCTGCCGCTGGCTACCGTGGGCCGCGAACTTAAATTATGACTTCAGAATTTCACCTTACAATATAATTTAGAAACTAATAATGGAAAATTATAAACTTAATAATATATAACAAAAACTTCATAATAACTCCTCATGGTGTCCCTGCTCAGTACTTAAACCTACCAATTATAACTACTTATAATCTACCAAAATTGTGAGTCTCCAGGGTGAAGCGTCGCCGCCAGGTCCCCTGTTGTTGGCTGGTACGGACCATTTCCACGAGGCTCCGGGGAATGAGTCGGCGTTGGGTATTCGCCCGCCATTCGGCAGGGGCCTCGACCCACTTCTCCTCCTTGTAGCAGCTCCGCTGTCAGGGCTTTGACATTAACTTCCTGTCCTAGCAGAGTCTGGATGTCGCTGCTGCCAAACGACAAGTTCAGCTCGTCGGTGTCTTGGGCTGGCGATAGCCTGAGCGAAGCGGATGAAACAGTCGGTGTTGCTGCTGTTCGCGAGGTCGACACCCCTACCTCGTCGCTGATGATGGCCACCCAGGCCAAGCTCTCCACCCTCTCCTCGTTCTCCGGCTGCAGCCACGAATCCGGTTCCGGGTAGAGGTATCGGTGCATGGCGCTCTCTGTACTGGGGAAAAGCTCCGTGCTTATGTCGTCGAACTGCGACATCCCTCCGGCGGGTTCGGCCTCGTTTCCCTCGTCGTCGAACCCCTTGAACTGGCGTTGATACTGGGGGACCCAGCCCCAGTCTTTTGGCGTTCTTCTGCCCACTGTCGCCTCGCTCCTCCATCTCCTCGTCGTCCATGGTCGTACTCAGTGCTATGGGATATAAACGAGGTTATATCCCTGGGCCTATGGACAGACTATGCTCTACAGGACAATAGTCTGGTGCGATGTTTGAAACTTGTAAATACCCTAACGTAATACTACTACCGATGTTAGCGGCCGAAAATTTACTTGCTAGTCCTGGCTGGTCGTCTGTGTTGCGGTCGAGCGAGTGCTCGCCTTCTTCGCTGTCCTGCTGTTCCTCGTCGTCGTGTTGCTGGAAGGCTTTCAGGTCGGCTACCCCGGCGGTGCGCCGTGGTCCAGTCTCCGTGTGGCGAACTCTGGCTATGTTGGGTGAAACGAACTTGGTTACCTTATACGGGCCCTCGTACCGTGGGGCTAACTTGGCGGCGAATCCGTCGTTGGCTTTTGATAGTACGTGTTGCTTCACTAGCACCAAGCTGCCAATGGTTGGTCTCCAATCGCGTCGTCGTAGGTTGTAGTGGCGGCCCTGTTCCGCCGATGCTCGCTGTGTGTTGTCCCTCGCCGCCTTTAAAACCTCGCCTAGCTGTTTCGCCCTGGTTTCGGGATCGGTAGCAACTATTCCGGATCCTGGCGTGACTTCCTCGTACAATGCTCCTGGTAGTCTGGGCTCTCGTCCTTGGACCAGGAACGCCGGACTGAATCCTGTTGTGTCGGACACGCTGCTATTGATTGCCAATGAAATCTCCGGTAGCAGGGTGTCCCATGTACTATGTGGTCCCTCGATGTACTGTGCGATCATGGTCTTGATTTTCCGGTTCGCTCTCTCCGTCGGGTTTTGCTGTGGATTGTATGGCGCAGTATACTCCAGTGCCATACCTGCCCGCTTGCAAAACGCCTTAAAGGAACGACTAGTAAATTGAGTCCCGTTGTCGCAGATGAACTTCCGGGGTATCCCAAATCGGCTGAGGATCCTGTCGCGAAAGCTTTCTTCAAGTATGTTGCAGTGGCACGGCGCAGAGGTATCGGCTCCACCCATTTGGAAAACATATCCAAGAAGACTAGTAACACTGTGTTACCTTGTTTGGATCTCGGCAGCGGTCCAACGAAGTCGGCGCAAATGGTAGCGAAAGGCTCGCTTGCCTGTCGTGTTAGCATCTTCCCTGCTGGTTTATCTTGTTGCGCCTTGAACTTTTGGCACACAGCACATTTCCTTACGTAGCGGGCGATGTCTCTGAAGATTCCGGGCCAATAATATCTTTGACATACCCTTGTCGTTGTCTTGCGTATTCCCAGATGTCCCGCGCTTGGTTGGTCGTGGCATTCTTGCAGCACACGCTGCCGTTGTTCCTTGCCTACGCACAGCTTTCATGGTATGCCATCTTCCTCCAGGGGCCGTTGCCCTACGTTCCTTTACAATTGTCCGTTCTCTAGGGTATAATCGGGGTACTTCTCTGGTCGCTCCAGTGTGTCCTGCGTGCGTCGTCGTATCCATGCACATGTGTTCTGCTCCTTGATGACAGTTTGTAGGCGTCTGCAACAACGTTCTGTCGCCCTTTCAGGTAGTGTATGTCGAACTGGAACTGTTGGAGTTCCAGGGCCCATCGTGCGATTCGTTCCATGGAATTTTCGATTGTGTTGAGCCACTTGAGGGATAAGTGGTCCGTCACGACGTCAAACCTGTATCCTTCCAAGTAGCAACGTAGCTTCCTGATAGCCCAGACGATTGCTAAACATTCCTTCTCGGTGGCGGAGTAATTCTCCTCGGCCCTCGATAGTCTCCGGCTCACATATGCAATGACTCTCTCGCCGTCGGCACTCGGCTGGGTTATTACTCCTCCCAGTCCGTAGTCGCTGGCGTCAGTCTGTAAAGAGAACTTACTGGTAAAATCCGGACACGCGAGAACTGGTGCCTCGGTCAGTAGTTCCTTGAGTTTCGCGAACGCTTGCTGTTGTTGTGTTTCCCACGTCCATTTCTTGCCTTTCCGATATAGTTGTGACATCGGTTGTACCACGGCTGCAAAGTTTGGGAAAAATCGCCTGTACCAGGAGGTTTTTCTTTCTTTGCATCTCCCAATACCCGCATTTCAAGTCCAGTGTGCTAATATACTTAGCGTTCCGCAATCTCTCCAAGATTGAATTTATCCTCGGCAGGGGGTATGCGTCCGGTACCGATCGTGCATTGAGTTGACGAAAGTCCACACACATGCGGGTTTCTCCAGTCTTCTTGCCCACCAACACAATAGGAGCACTGTGTGGGCTTTTGGAGGGCTCGATGCATCCATCCCGTAGTAAATCGTCTACTTGCGCGTGAATTATCCCTTGCATGGCTGGATTCCGTGGATAGCATCGCTGTTTGATCGGGCGATCGTCGCACATCACTATCACGTGCTCAGCGATGTTGGACACGCCGGTCATGCCGTCGAATTTCGCCAATTCTTCCTCCAGGAATTCCTGTACCCATGATGCTATCGGTTCTGCTAAGCTAGGTCCGTGGAGGTCTGTGCACCTCCTCCTGCTAACGTTGCGTCTGCTATGCTGGCCAGTACCCCAAGTGGTACTGGTAAGTCATCTGGCCTGCTGCGAAACGGGTTCCGTTGGGTAGCTTTCAGTCGTGCGGGGCCAAGAGCGCCTCCCCACCTTCTGTCTCGTTCTGTGCCGGGGTCATCTCGAACAATTGTTGTCTGTGCTGATGGGACGACCTTCTCGCGGATGCAGGCGTCGTCCTGGTTTGTCCTCGTTGTTTCTGTTGATGGGACGACCGCCTCGCGTATGCAGGCGTCGTCCTCGCTTATCCTTGTCGTTGATGATGGTCCGCCGGTCACCTCGCGGTTGCAGGTGCCGGGGTCATCTTGAATCCTGGTCCTCCATGCTGATGTGACGACCGCCTCGCGGATGCAGGCGTCGTCGTGTGTTGTCCTTGTAGTCACTGTTGATGTGACGACCGCCTCGCGGATGCAGGCGTCGTCCTGTCTGGTCCTCGTATTCACTGTTGATGTGACGACCGCCTCGCGGATGCAGGCGTCGTCCTGTCAGGTCCTCGTATTCACTGTTGATGTGACGACCGCCTCGCGGATGCAGGCGTCGTCCTGTCTTGTCCTTGCTGGTCGATGACACTCTGTAGTTCCGTGGTTGGATCTGCTCAAGGCGATGAGCAATCGTCCTACCTGCAGCTTGGCATCTATGGCGGCAAAGAAATCCAAACCGAGTAGCACGTCGTCGAGAGCCGTTGGCAGGACCAGCATCAGGATGCTAGACCGTGATTGTCCGAGTCGTACCTCTGCTTGAATTGCCCGCGTTAGTTCCATCCTTGTCCCATTTGCCAAAGCTATTGTCGTCCTCACTGTTCGTCTGTTAGCCGGGGTCTCGATGATTCGTGCCTTCTGCTCGCTGAGGAAACTCCGCGTGGCCCCCGTGTCCAGCGTCGCTATCATTACCTCAGCCTCGATGCTTGCCTGGGCGGCAAACCTGCCATCTCGCGGACGGATGACACCCGCTAGTCTCAGGACTCGCTCGTCTGCCCTCTCATCTGTCCTGGATTTGATGAGGGGCGCTGGGCGATTCCCGTCTCCTTGGCCTGGCAGCAGTTGATGGTCCTCACTCCTCGTCTTCCACAGTTCCAGCAGAATAGTGTCCGAGTTCCACGGCATTCTCTGGCAAAGTGTCCAGGTACTCCGCAGTTCCGGCACGCATTACGCGTGTCCACTGGTTGCTCGCTGCTGGTATTGCCTATCGTTCCTGGATCCTTTCACTCTTTAGGAACCGCTTTTTCGCTCGAAGTTGTCCACTGTGAGCCGGGTTTGGGGCTCGTTGCGCCGGTTCCACGCTTTGGCACCGCTTCTGATCCTGTCCTGGTTCTGGCTTGACGTTGATGCTCGCGTTCCCGGGTGACTTCAAAGTTTATCACCAGTTGTGTTAGCTGTTTGAACGTGCGGAAGTCCATGCGTCTCACGTACTACTGGTACTCGGGCAGCAGATTTTCGTACACCCGCTCCAGTTCCTGAGCTTCCGAGTAACCAGCGCGGTTCATCATTAGGCGAATGTCCACTATATACTGCTTGTATCCCTCGTTTTCCCTCTGGTAGCGCATCCTGATCTCGTCCTCCAGTCTCTGGAAGTACCGCGGGGTAGGAAGAAATCCATAAATTCCCGGCGAAACACGTTCCATGGCTCTCCCTGTAGATGACTCGTGCGGAACCAGTCCTTGGCAGTACCTTTTAAAAGTTCCGGTACTCCTTGGGCCAAACTTCGGGTGTCGACTCGGTGTGAGACGGCTCTTTCCTCCAAACGCTCGATGAATCGCAAGGGATCGCTGGCGCCGTCAAAAGTGACTCCCCAGCGTTACATGCGCTCCACTCCCCGAGCTCCAGAGCCGTCGCGTGGATTTGTTAGCATCGCCCTCTCTTTGGTTCGTGACACGCGCTGCTGCTGTCCAGGCACCGGTATGCTTAGGTAATGCATACCCGGTCCGGTTGGTTCTCCTTGTGGGATTTCCTTCGCTTGGGTTCCATTTCCACTCGTAGTAGGCGACAGGCTCCGAGATAGCTGCTGGGTTTCTGGCTAGGGGTCGGGAGTCCGTGCTCGTCCAAGGGCGTCTTCAAGCTCCTCTAGGCGGGCCTGGATGATAGCCGAGTGCCCCCCACGATTCACAAAGGCAGACATGCGGCCTCGGAGTTCCTCCACGGTGCCTTCTCGTTCCAATCCGAATTCCTTAGCGAATGCCTCCAGCTTCGCCTTGCGCCGGTACGAGATCCACGCTACTCCCACCATGCTGCTATATGAAGTCTGCTCCTGTGTCCTGCGTCCTGTGCCATGATTTCTGTGTCGCTTGTATCCTTGTTGTATGCCAGCTGTGTCCTGTGAAATGCCTGTGCAATGTATCCGTGGTGTATCCTCAGTGTTATCCTCTGCGCTGTCCTTGTTGCTTGTATCCTTGGTGTATTCCCAGTCCAATGCTGTTCGATGTCCTTGTTGATTCTAGCCTTGGTGTATTCCTAGTCCAATCCTGTTCGATGGCCTTGTTCCTAGTATCCTTGGTATCCTGTGCGCTGTCCTTGCTGTATCCTAGTGTTATCCTGTTTGGTGTCCTTGGTTCTAGTATCCGGTGCGAGGTCCTTGTTGTATACCCTGGTAAATCTTTTTTTTTCACTTGGCAAGAATTTTATGATTAGGAACGATGTGCACTGCTGAATGACTCTGGGTCGACTGTCCTCTTTTATGCTCTGCCAGCTCAATTTATGGGGGATTCATGTGCGGCCGAACGATCGTGACCGAGAGTTCAGGAGCGCTGCGTGGCCCGCCTCTCTCTCCTCCGACCTTCGTAGATGCGATAACCCAAAAAAAATAACATATTTTTTGTTCGATCTCTCTGCTCCTCGTAGCTCCGAAATGTGTACTCTGTATGCTCTGTGGACCTCGTGTATGCTCACTCCCTTGAAAACTGGGCATTTCCCCGTTCATGTCGGCATCAGCGTGTAAACCGGAAACAAACAAAACCTTGACCAATGATTTTCCAACTGTTCACGTTTGCTTTTGGGTGCCCCAGTGTCCGCAAAACTGGGCAATTGGCAAAAGTGCCGAAACGCGTGCAAAATAAAACCTTGCCCAATTAATTTAAAACTGTGCACGTGTGCTTTTGGGTGCCCCAGTTTCCGTAAAACTGGGCAATTAACAATAGTGCCGAAACGCGTGCAAAATAAAACCCTGGTCAATTACTTTGAAACTGTGCACGTGTGTTTTTGGCTGGCCCAGGTTCTGTGATACTGTGCCCACGTGAAGGTGTTTGGGAAGTGCACTTGTGTGCATGCAGACCTTCCTATGTTAAGGGAAACCAAAAATTTCAAAGACAAATGAAACGCACCCCCCCCCATCCTTGTGTGCTTGTTGTGCTTGTAAACGGTACCTACATATGCCTGAGCCAGCGCGTGTCGCTGCGTAGTAAACAACAGCAGAAAACCTAACGGCGTTATTTTTTTTTACAGCCGTCTTACGCTATGAGCACGCGTATATATGTACATATGTATGTACATACATATGCGCACCGCGCGGCCACGCTATGCTGACGGCCTGTCGGATAACGGCATACTGCCGTTATGCGCGTACCCCTGCAGAATCCCCACTACTGAACTTCCCCCCTGAAATACCCACACCTCTCCTCACTCTAGCTCTTTACACTATTTCAGTGCCTTCTTCCGAAAAATCTAACAAAACTAATGCAAACAATCCCGGAGTCCCTGCTCGGGCGCCATCTGTAAGGAAGTCTTTTCGAAGGCTGAGGTAAGCTCAGCCTCTCCAGGGCCACCTTACAAAGAAATTTGTAAAGTGCCGGGACCCGAGATTGCGGAAATGGAGACGCCGTGTGTGGAAAGGTGGGCGTATGGGGCGAAAAGGTAACCTGATCGACACCGGTCATCCGGTGGTTAGCGGAGGCGCCTTCTGGCAGTGTAGCCGCCCCTGTCTGCTCCGACTCGAGTGCCCCTGGTAGTACCTAGGAAGCACCCGTTCCGGAGACAGGCACGCGCCGTTTGGGAGCCCGCGGTCTGGCGCGGTAATGACCTGCGACCAGCCCAGCGGAGCCTCCAACGGTGGGCGACCACACTTACCGTCTTGCACTTTGGGAGGGGAAAGGGTTAAATTTACACTGTTACACACGAGCACATTGTTTAGTTTTGTTTCTTTTATTCTTTTCTTAGTTCTTGTCTTTTTCCCTATCTTAGCGTCGAAATTACATTTCCTGCGTCCCTGCCTATTCGCACCAGACTAAGCCATGAAAAGGAGATGTTTCAAGCAGCCTCGCTTACCAAATCCTCTAGAGCTTATGGTTCTGGGTGTCTCCTCGCCCGGCGCCTTGTCCTCGTTGCGATCCTTGTAACCCGGTGGGTGTGTGTGTCCTCGTCCCACATGTGTCACTGCCCACTGACTTGGGACCTTTTCTTCGCAGCGATCGCGACTTGTCCGCTTGGTTGCCAAAATATTTCTCCTCGAGGCGAGCTCTGCCTGGCGATCGCGAGCCCTTAGCTGCGGACCCTTGTCCGTGCTGCGCTGCCGCTGCTGCCGTCGCTGCCCACGCTCTTGCTGTTGGCCGCTCTCGGGCTGCTGCCGGCGCCCTTGCTCTCTCTCGCTCTCTGGGTCGCGTCGTCGTTCTCTTTGTTCTGCTTGTGGTTCTCTGCTCGCGTCGTCGCTCTCTCTGTTCTGCTGCTGGCTCTGTTTTCTGGATCTCTCTGCTCTGCTCTGCTGCTGGCTCTGTTTTCTGGCTCTCCCTGCTCTGCTCTGCTGCTGGCTACCGTTTTCTGGATCTCTCTGCTTTGCTCTGCTGCTGGCTCTGTTTTCTGGCTCTCTCTGCTCTGCTGCTGGCTACTGTGGGCCGCGAACTTAAATTATGACTTTAGAATTTCACCTTACAATATAACTTAGAAACTAATAATGGAAAATTATAAACTTAATAATATATAACAAAAACTTCATAATAACTCCTCATGGTGTCCCTGCTCAGTACTTAAACCTACCAATTATAACTACTTATAATCTACCAAAATTGTGAGTCGTCACAGATTTTCGTCCTTTGTGTGGGCGAAAGGGGGCGGGGCGAAATTTTGAAATACACTTGTAGCAGTGTGATATCACATGAGTCTGGAAACCAAATTTGGTTGCCCTAGACAGACGGACAAACATGGCTATATAGACTCGTCTATTGATGCTGATCAAGAATATATAAACTCTATGGGGTCGGAAACGTTTCCTTCTCATCGTTACACACATCCACTTTTGCCACAAATTTAATATACGCCTTAACTCTTTTTTGAGTACGGGTATAAAAAGTATCGTCAAACCATTTCTAAGCCCCAAATCTTTAAGAAAAAGTTGGTTTTGTTCCTTTAGGAAAACTCGTGTCGACTAGTGTTATTTTTTTAGTTAAGCTGTATCATAAATTACAATGACCAACACCTATTGATAGTTTCGAAAGTTTTAACTTCTTCGGTCGTTGCATCGTTGGCTCGGAAGTGCTGTCATCCAATTTCTATGTCGACGATTTGATGACTGGAGGAGGATCTGTAGAGGAAGTGCGCGAGAAAATGAGGCAGACATCCCAGTTATTGGCTCGGGGAAGTTCCCAACGCTCCTGACGTACTTGAGAGAATTCCCGACAAGGATATGGAAACACAAAGGCCCTTGGATTGGTTTGGGAGCCTGCATCCGATAATTTTCTCTTTTCGGTAGTACCCACATACAGCTGCCATCAAAGCCGATGAAACGTTCTATTTTGTCAACTAATTCTCGTTTTTATGATCCCTCAGGACTGATTGGGCTTGTCATCGCAAAGGCAAAGATTTTTCTTCAGCTGGTGTGGAAGGAGCAGCTATAATGGTTTGTCTACCCCTCAGCGGTTTGGATTTCCTCGTCTGAGAGCTTTCCCCAATTCAACAGTGGTAGTTCACGGGTTTTGTGACTCCAGCCTAGACGCATATGGCATATGTATTTACGTCGTTTCAAGGACAAATAACGTGCACTTCTGTGTGCGAAGTCGCGTGTCGCCCCTCTTAAGATATTTACGGTGCCCAAGGTGGAGCTATGCGGCGCTGACTTGCTTTCTCAATTTATCAGTGAGATAAAGCAACTTAAATTGTTCACTGGAAGCTTCTATTGTTAGTCCGACTCCACAACTCCCTTGTCTTGGTTGCGCAATGACTCTCAAGTTTTAACGTCTTCGTTGCAGATCGGGTCTCAGCCATCAGAACTTCTGGAATCGTATATTTGCGCCCACGGGCCCCTTTCTGCAAGATGAGCAACCCCTGTGGCAGGGCCATATATTCAATCCATGCCGACACCGCACACCGGTAAAGCTAGAAAGTTGAAACTTCGCATATGGGCTGTTCATGTATTAGTGAGTTTCGAATTCATTTTCTGACCGATGCGAACACGCCTTCACCGCGTCCAACCATACAAATTTGGACTAAATCAAAGTTTTTAATTTTTTAAACTAAAATTAGTTATAATTATTTTTACTTAACAAATAAAATGTATCCACAGGATAATTTTATGTCAAGAATTTTCATTACTTAGAAGAAAAATTTTTTTGGTGAGGAAGAACCCCGACAATCCGGCGAGCTAGATCCGAGCCTAGCAAAAGTGCACACGACCAAACCTTGCTGTACGCCGTCCTTAAAATTCAGTTTTTACCATCTGCTGATATCGAGGCCCTATATATATGTATACATATGTATATAAACTCTGGTACACTACACATTTTGGCGCCCAACGTGGGGCCAGGCAACTTGCCTTAGAATCTAAAACCTATTCTGAACTATTATTAAAATTTGGATTTATAGTGTCATACTATACAGGCCGAGTTATTTTAATAAAACACGCAAATATTGCCTTGGTTCACCAAGCTCAACCGCTTATCCATTTAAATAACAAAAATTACATTTTTTTTTTATAATTATATTGCTTAAAGATCAAGATTTAAAAATTTGTATGTGGACTCTGTTTTAGGATTTAGTAACTGCAATTCTTTTCGTTAGGATTGGTTAACCAAAGCAGACCCACAGTGCAAAATTGCGAGTATCGGAAATAGTTATGCAATACCAAACCATGATCAGTGTAACCAGGAATTGTTTTAGGATTTTGCGATTTCAATTCTTTTTATTTTGGATTGATCGACCAAAGCAAACCTGACTAACACATAGTGCACCCTGAATTGTGTCTGATATGTAATGGCTGTAAGGCGAAGCACAGAAGACATCACAATTGCTTTGCAGGAAGCAGAACCATTTTGTGGTATTTGCAACGAAGTATTGGGGGCTAGTGAGCTCATAGCAAATACTCCGTGTAGACATAAGTTCCACAAAATTTGTATTTTGGAACATATTAGAACAAATCCAAAATGTCCCACCTGTACATTAGATTGTTCTGCTCTAGCACTAACATTCTCTAACAACACATTGTTAGCAGAGCTTAACGCCGAAGGAGCGCGACCACCCAGTGCTAACGAATCTTTTAGTACGGTAGACGGTACGTCAAGTCGACCTAAAAGGGGGCAAAAGTTCAGTAGAAGAGGTATGAGTACAAGATCAACTCAACGATCTAAATTAGATCGCTCACTAACGGAACCTGAAACCAACAATACAACCCTTCCGATAAATACTCAAGTTGAAATCGCTAATTATGTCCAGTCTGCTGTTAGCATTCAACAGGCTCAGTTAATGGAGCAGCTTTCTTCCTTCTTAAGCAAAACTATTGAATCTTCGATTCAAAGTCAATTAGCGTCACTCCAGTTGACACAAGCTGCACATACTACACCAGATGTATCACGTAACGGTAATAGTAACCAGACGAATAACATTGGTAGCACTCAAGCACGAGATAGTAATGCAGAAGTCCTTTTAGATTTTTCAAGGGTTGGTGCGAATCGAAGTAATTCGAGCTCACACGTAGCACCAGCAAAAGTTTCTAGTATAATGCAGAATTGGCGCATCAAATTTGATGGCTCAAAGACTTGCATGAGGATGGATGAATTTATTTATCGAGTCCGTTCTTTAACTCAACAAAATCTATGTAACAATTATCAGTTGCTTTGCGATCACTTGTACCTCCTATTCTCGGGGAAAGCTAGTGATTGGTATTGGAAGTTCCACCGCACTTACCCAAATTTTACTTGCGATACATTTTGTATAGAGTTTAGACGAAGATTTGAGGATGTAGAGACCGATTACGACATCTGGGAGAAGATTAGGAAACGCCGTCAGGGCGAAAACGAATCATTCGACGACTTTCAATATGCTATCGAAGATCTCGTTGACAGGCTTCAAAATTCTGTTGCAGAAGAAGATGTTGTCGATTTACTAATTAGAACTCGAAGCCTTCCATTCATCTTGAACTTCTTCATTTAAAGATCGCAAATAGGTCTCAGCTACGACGAGAGGTGCGTAAGCATGAGCAGTTTTATAATGATATAAAATCGGTCAAGCAAAAGACCCTACGCTCATATGTATCGGAATTGTCAAATCCAGACGATAACGAAAAGCTATCCGACGACAATTTAGAACCGAACGAAGTATGTCAAATACAACGTCGCGCTGCGCAGACAGTTCCAATTTGCTGGAATTGTGACACCAAAGGTCATAAATTCGACGATTGTGTTGGTCCACGAAGGATCTTGTAGTATGCATATATATAGCCAATACCCACTGTACCAAGAGTACTTAAAAGGGAACACACTGTAACACTTTGTTGCAGTGTTTATGCAATAAACATTCCCAGGCATATTCAGTGCGACGAAATACGATCACACATATATGCCTGGTACTACATTAGTGCAGCGTCGGCATGTATAGCATAGCCGACGGCACTTGAATATGATCCACACAAGCATGTGCATATTCCCCTCGCGCCCCCCCCGCTCTTAGAAGCGCTGGGCATATAATACGAATAAACATAAGCGGCCGCTCCGCTGCCGGCGTCTCCGACAGCGCAGCTACGCGGCCCTAGCTAAGAACCCTTTATGTAAAAGATCCAACGGGAGTCAATAAAATCACTTGAACCAAGACGGATGTCTTGGTTCGCTATTACAACTTATTCTTATTCAAACGTTAAATGTTTATTAAATAATACATGGCGACCGTGACAGCTATGGACTCGGTCCATAGTTGGTGAAAACAAACAACAAAAATAAAAAAGAAAAACGCAAGTCCAAGTGTTAAATGGGCTGTCTAAGTCGGAATAAAATATAACATTTAAAAAAAAAAAAAAAACTTTGAAAATAAGCATTGAACGTGTCTCTGGAGCACAACGGCCCTCCGAGAAAATGCAGAAGTGGATTCTTCAGTGTTGATCGTTTTCTAGCAGAAAGAAAATCGGTGCAAAAGGAAAAAACAAAAATACATTCAAATGCATGTTAATGCAAAGACAAAACCTGTCCTTTAAAATTAAATAACAAGAAAAATAAAAGAAGAAAAAGACCTGAAAAGGCACCGACAAAGCTACATAGAGCGTATATCAATGACCTGTGCGATGACCGGCACCGGCACCGCCTGAGCCCATAGGCCCCGGACAACTGCAGCGGCAAACATTACGCGTGAGAGGCCTCTCGCCCCTTACGCCATCGGTGGGAAAACTGGAGATAGATCTCCTGAACGCTGCTCCTATCGAGCAAAGGGACAAGCCAAGCCTACAGGAGGCGTTAGAGGCTTGTCCAATCGATGGACCACGCCCACTCACGATAGCTGAGTACCGGGCACGGCAGCAAAAACCCCAAAAAGAAGCGGTGGGGGGGGGGGGGGAGACGAACTAAACTCCTCCGCCAACGACGGCTGGCAAAAGAGATGCTAGCTGTCGCAACGCAAGACGAGGAGAAAAGGCAACACCAGGAGGAAATCAACAAGATCGACAAAGAACTTTGCAAGAGCAAAGTAAAGTAAATAAGGCTGCATTCATTTGCCATTGCCTTCATTTACCATTAATCTTAATTAAAACCACTCAAGTTGCTGCGTGAAAACGCTACTTGAACAAACTAACCAAACAAATAGGCTTTGACTAATACATATGGCTGGTAATTTAACTTTAATTTTACCGATGTAAACCAGCCATATGCCCTAACTACTATCTTCATTATTTCACTATTTCCTATCATTTGAAAAAAAAAAAGAAGAAATTTTAACAAAATACATACATATGTATATATCCAAGTAGTGCAGAATTTGTTTTTTCTCAAAATCAAAAGAAATTTTATATATAAAAAAAAACCATGGGTTGGTTCGGGTCTGACGATAGTCAGACCAAAGACAATACGGCCAACGTGGTCAATAATGTCAAAATTATTGATCACACAGATGGTATTCAAGCCTTATGGCTTTTGTTGCTGATCTTAACGATCGTAAACGTTCTGCAGTTTCTCTTAACATTGTATGTTAAACATAACAAGATTATCAAGAAAAGATATATGAGTAGGGCAAACGATTTAGACAGGGCTTGAAATCAGAAAAACAAAAATTTTTGGTAATTAAATAAAAACTTTTAAATTGAAACAGAATTAATTATCAAACAAAATAATGCCAACATTAGAGGCCATTAGGAAAGTCCACATTAGGGACCCACAGTTTTCGGCTAGAATCCAACAATTGGTCTCAACGACCCCTAAGAGCATATTAGAGCTCGAATATATGTACATGGATATCAATTAGATTTTTCCCTTTTAATCGATTGCTCGAGAACACAGAAAGCAATCGTATTAACTACCATTCCAGGTATAATAGTTAAGTCAATCATTACTGAGAATTCTATTCTGGGCAGAGTCATTGACTTTGTAGTATTTAGAAATTAAATCCCAATAATGGAATGGAATGAAATCCTTAATTCACTATTAGACATCAAAAATAGGTTTGATAAATCTTATAAGTCCATTACGCAAAACAGGCAGATACAAAAGGCAACAATTGAGAAACATGCGTTTATATTAGTTGAATGCTTTAATGAGGCACGCCAGCTAATCCACATAAATAGGACAAATATCATAGATAAAAATTGGTCGAAAGTATCAAAGCTCTTGATCAGACTTCGATCGAACTTGATAACGATCCAAAATAAATTCAAATTGGATATTTCAATCCCCACAATACTTAATACTCCTCTAAATATAGACATTGAAAAACCAGGATCAAGCCAAGACAAGGAAATTGACCTTGCCGATCCAGCTGAGGAATCAGTAGAAGAACAGGAAATTGAAGAAAAAGATCTACACGATCTAACAATCCTCGCGGTACTAAAAATACCAGAAGTAGAGGAAAAGGAGCTAGACTTTTCGGACTCAGATTCTTTTAATAGTGTAACGGAAATAAAACCCGTTGTGAATCTCTAGCTGTCGAAGTGATAAAATCCAAAATCATCGGCTCTACACTATACAAAGTCCAGGATGAAACGACCATCCAATCGATCATTCGAAAATTGAAAACTACAATTCTCGGTGAAACATCTGACGTAGTTAAGGCCAAAATGGCAAAAATATGCCAAAAAGGCAAAACAGCCACCCAATTTACAAAAGAAATCGACGAGATGAGAAAACTCCTAGAAGCATCATACATCGATGAGGGTCTGCCAGCTGAGCACGCTGATAAATTCAGCAGCAAAGAAGCCATTAGCACAATGGTTAAAAATTGTGAGCATGGCAGACTTAAGACCATTCTAGAAGCAGGCACATTCCCTACCATGAATGATGCCATAACCAAATATATCCAATGTTCTACTGACATGACTGGTAATGCAAGTTCCATATTGTATACCAGACGAGGTCAGGCATACCGCGGTAGTACCTATAGAGGTAACTATCGTGGTAGAGGAAATGGTCGTGGCTACAACCACAACAGTAGCTACTCAAATAACAACAACAACAATTCAAATAACTATAGAGGTCGTGGTGGTTATAGAGGAAATAACCGTGGAAACGGAAACTCCTATAACAACCAATACGACAATAATAGAGGTACACGACAAAACAACGTCCGTGTTACCCAAACGGCTTCGGGAAACTCCCAAGCACCTTTAGATATTCAACAATAAAAACAACGGTTCATACCATCAATCTCAATTTTAATATTTTCGTGTCATTTAACAATGCACACACAGGAAAAAAATTAAAATTCCTAGTAGATACAGGAGCGAACATATCGCTAATAAAAGAAAATTCTGATGTCTTTAATGACATAAAATCAGAAACAATAATAGATATTCAAGGTATAGGCGATGGTATTATAAAATCCCAAGGCCTTGCCCCACTAGAGCTTCAGACAGACAAATATATAATTCCACACAATTTCCATTTAGTAACAAAAAATTTCGCAATCCCATGTGATGGAATAATAGGGATTGACTTCATAAAAGATTTAAATTGTCAAATTGATCTTAAACCTTCAGACGATTGGTTCATAATACGACCAAATAATATCAATATCCAAATTTATGTTCCAATAACATACAGTTCTGGTAACAATACCATACTTCTACCAGCAAGATCACAAGTTGTCCGAAAAATATAACTAACTTCAACTGAAGATAGTGTTCTAATACCAAACCAGGAAGTCCAAACTGGTATTTATGTTGCAAACACTGTTGCAACCACGCAAAATGCATTCGTCCGATTATTAAATACAACTAATACCGACCAATTGGTCAATATAAATAATTTAAAATATGAACCACTTTCGAATTACAATGTAATTCAAACCTCTCCTAGAGTAAGAGAAGAAACTGAAGAAACTGAAGAAACTCAACTTACAAAAAACTTCCCAAATCAATTTAAACCACAATTAACGAAACTATGTTCTAAATATAGTGACATATTCGGACTTGACACCGAATCTATAACAACAAATAACTTTTATAAACAAAAATTGAGATTGAAAGATGACGAACCAGTATATATAAAAAATTATCGAAGCCCGCATAGCCAAGTTGAAGAAATACAGAAACAAGTAGGGAAATTAATAGACGACAAAATAGTCGAACCATCAGTGTCAGAATACAACAGCCCCCTTCTGCTTGTACCAAAGAAAGCCCTTCCGGGCACTGAACAAAAGAAATGGCGATTAGTAGTTGACTATCGTCAAATAAACAAAAAACTTCTGTCCGATAAATTTCCATTACCTAGAATTGACGACATTTTGGATCAACTAGGTAGAGCGAAATACTTCTCATGCCTTGACTTAATGTCAGGTTTTCATCAAATTGAACTAGAAGAAAGTTCAAGAAACATAACGTCTTTTTCAACGAGCAATGGCTCATATCGCTTCACGCGATTACCATTTGGTTTAAAAATAGCGCCAAATTCATTTCAAAGAATGATGACTATTGCATTCTCTGCACTTGAAGCTTCGCAAGCATTCCTATATATGGACGATCTTATAGTCATTGGTTGTTCCGAAAAACATATGCTCAAAAACCTACAAGATATTTTTGAGGTATGCAAGAAACACAACCTGAAATTACATCCACAAAAATGTTCATTTTTTATGCATGAAGTGACCTTTCTCGGTCATAAATGCACTGATAAAGGAATCTTGCCAGATGACAAGAAATATGACGTCATCAACAATTATCCAGTCCCGCATGACGCGGACAGCGCTAGAAGATTCGTTGCATTCTGCAATTATTACAGACGTTTTATTAGAAACTTCGCCGACTATTCCCGGCACATAACTAGATTATGTAAAAAGAATGTTCCATTTGAGTGGACAGATGAATGTCAAAATGCATTCCAGCCTCTAAAAGATCAACTTATAAAACCAACTCTATTACAATACCCAGACTTCACAAAGGAATTTTGTATAATAACGGATGCAAGTAAGCAAGCGTGTGGAGCGGTTTTAACTCAAAACCATAAAGACCTCCAACTTCCTATAGCATACGCGTCCAGATCTTTCACCAAGGGTGAAAGTAATAAGAGTACAACAGAACAGGAATTAGCAGCCATTCACTGGGCGATTAATCATTTTCGACCATATATTTATGGAAAACATTTTACAGTGAAAACTGACCATAGACCGCTTACGTATCTATTTTCGATGGTTAACCCAAGTTCTAAACTTACACGCATGCGGCTCGAACTAGAAGAATATGACTTCACAGTAGAATATCTAAAGGGTAAAGATAATTTTGTGGCAGATGCACTGTCGCGCATAACAATAACAGAACTCAAAAATATAACAACCAATATAAGAAAAGTCACTACAAGATATCAAAGTAGACAAAAATCCTGCGCAGGAGAACAGAAAATAGAATTGCAAACGCAATCTAAAGAAAATGCTTCAAAGCCCAACGTATATAACGTCATTAATAACGACGAAGTACGAAAAGTATTGACCTTGCATGTAAACAATAATTTATGTTTTTTTAAACATGGAAAGAAAATTACAGCAAGATATGAAGTTAGCGATTTATATACTAATGGAATTCTTGACTTAGGTCAATTCTTCCAAAGGCTTGAAAAGCAAGCCGGTATACACAACATCAGCCAACTCAAAGTGGCACCGTGGGAAAATATCTTTGAACAAGTTTCAATAGATAATTTTAAACAAATGGGCAATAAAATATTAAAAACATTAAGAGTAGCGCTACTCAACCCGGTGACCCTAGTAAAAGAAAGGAAAGAAAAAGAAGCAATAATGTCTACATTACATGACGATCCAATTCAAGGAGGACATACAGGCATAACAAAAACCTTGGCCAAGGTCAAAAGACATTACTTTTGGAAAAATATGAATAAAGAAATAATAGAGTACATTCGTAAATGTCAAAAATGCCAAAAATCGAAAACGACTAAACATACAAAAACTCCTTTAACAACAACAGAAACCCCAAAAACGGTATTTGACAGGGTAATCGTGGATACAATTGGTCCACTACCCAAATCAGAAAACGGCAACGAATATGCGGTTACTTTAATATGTGATTTAACCAAATATTTAGTTGCAATACCAGTAGAAAACAAAAATGATAGTACAATAGCAAAAGCTATATTTGAAGAATTTATTCTGAAGTACGGTCCAATGAAGACGTTCATTACGGACATGGGAACAGAATATAAAAACTCAATCTTTAGCGACTTGTGTAAATATATGGAAATAAACAACATAACTTCCACAGCAAATCACCACCAGACCGTAGGAACTGTAGAAAGAAGTCACAGAACCTTTAATGAGTATATACGTTCGTATATATCAGTTGATAAAACTGATTGGGACGTATGGCTTAAATATTTTGTCTTTTGTTTCAATACAACACCATCCCTTTCGCATAGCTATTGCCCATACGAGTTAGTATTTGGCAAGACTAGTAATCTACCAAATTACATTAATAGCATAGGTAATATAGAACCTATATATAATATAGAAGATTATGCTAAAGAAACCAAATATAGATTAGAAGTAGCATATAAAAGAGCCAGAATCATGTTAGAAGATGGCAAACAAAAACAAAAAATTAGGTACGACGCTAGTAGTTTAGATTTTGAACTAAAAATAGGAGACCAGGTTTTATTAAAAAATGAAACTGGTCACAAGTTAGACTATAAATATAAAGGACCATATAGAGTAGAAAATATCGGAGAAAGAGATAACGTCACAATCTCCGATAATAAACAGAAAACTCAGACAGTCCATAAGGATAGACTAAAACTTTTTAACTCATAGATAGAATTAGTATGGCCATACATAAGTATATCCATAGGAATATATCAAATCTTTTTAATTTTTTTTTTTAAAACTTTATTTTGAACTATGGGATATATATATATGTGTATTAACATCATTTAATTACAAAAAAAAAAAAAAAAAAAAAATGTTCTTTTTCTAAATACATTTTTCTAAATATCTATCATATTAAAATTACAAAATAACTTCATAAATATTACGCTATTTTTCAAAAGGAGGGAGATGTAGTATGCATATATATAGCCAATACCCACTGTACCAAGAGTACTTAAAAGGGAACACACTGTAACACTTCGTTGCTGTGTTTATGCAATAAACATTCCCAGGCATATTCAGTGCGACGAAATACGATCACACATATATGCCTGGTACTACATTAGTGCAGCGTCGGCATGTATAGCATAGCCGACGGCACTTGAATATGATCCACACAAGCATGTGCATATTCCCCTCGCGCCCCCCCGCTCTTAGAAGCGCTGGGCATATAATACGAATAAACATAAGCGGCCGCTCCGCTGCCGGCGTCTTCGACAGCGCAGCTACGCGGCCCTAGCTAAGAACCCTTTATGTAAAAGATCCAACGGGAGTCAATAAAATCACTTGAACCAAGACGGATGTCTTGGTTCGCTATTACAACTTATTCTTATTCAAACGTTAAAAATTTATTACGGTTGCGGAACAAAGGATACTTACAAACCAACATGCCCCAAATGTAACCCTTCGGGAAACAGGCAGAGGGATGTGTCAACCAACAACAAACAGACACATCCTTAGAAAACAGTTGTCAAGAATCACCTACTGATTTGACAAACGACCAATGTTTAACAGAGCCGAAGATCAGCTCTCAAACAGTAGAGAAACCGCGGTTAACACCACTTCATTTTTCATTTACTCCTTTACAAGAAAAGGTAAATAATTACAATATTACTCGTAAAGAAATTTTTGATAGAATAGATAGCTTTAAATTTGTAAGGAAGCCTAAACGTTCAACAAAACGTTTAAGGAATTTTTGGAAAACTGTTCGCATGAATAAGAACAAGTTTATTTCCGCCATATTTCTCAAGTCTGATAACAGGCTATATACTAATGCCATCATTGAGGGCAATGAGTACGTAGCATTGTTAGATTCGGGAGCTACAATCAGTTGTATCGGAGGTTCAGCCGCAAAAGATGTTGTAGGCCATAGCAAGATTAAGAAGTGTTCAGGAGCTATAAGAACGGCCAACGACACTAAAAGCCAGGTCATAGGCAAGCTGGTAACGCAAATTAACTACCGCGGATGCACAGCTGATTTAGAAATGTTTCTTATCCCTGAACTCAAGCAAGACGTTTATTTAGGGATAGACTTTTGGCAAAAGTTTGGACTTCTGGATCAAATAGCACACACTGCCGAGGTATCTGAATTAGATGTCGGAGGTACTGATGATGTAGAAGAACCACCAAACCTACATAAATTGACACCGGACGAGAGAAGTCGCTTGAACAGGTAGGTATAGGTATTTTTCCATCTTTCGCCACTGAAGGATTAGGCCGTACTAGTTTAGCCACACACTCCATAGATGTTGGAGCAGCTATCCCTGTAAAGCAGAGGCACTGGCCAATATCGCCAGCCATAGAGAAATTGATGTTTGCCGAAGTTGACAATATGCTAGCGCTCGATGTTATAGAAGAGTCGACTAGTCCCTGGAGCAGCAACTGTGTTTTGGTAAAGAAAGGCGAAAAATATAGACTTTGTCTCGATTCAAGAGAAGTAAATAAAGTCACAAGACGTGACGCATACCCCTTGCCACATATCGATGGAATTTTGAGTCGGTTACCACCCGCTCGCTACATCACTGGCTTGGACATGAAGCATGCATTTTGGCAAATCCCGTTAGATGAACAATCACGGCAATATACTGCCTTTACAGTGCCTAATAGGCCATTGTATCAATATAAAATGATGCCGTTTGGTCTTTGCAATGCCGCTCAAACTCTCTGTAGATTAATGGATCGAGTCATTCCAGCTCATCTTCGTACTCGCGTCTTTGTATACTTAGACGATTTACTTGTTTTATCAGATGATTTCGAGTCGCATTTATTGTTATTACAGGAGATTGCTTTTTGTCTACGGAAAGCAAATCTTACCATTAACATAAGAAAATCGAACTTTTGTATAAAAGAAATCACGTATTTGGGTTTCATTATTGGGAATGGTCAGATAAGAACCAATCCTGACAAAATCAAGGCCATCTCGAAGTTCCCTGTGCCAACTACTGTTAAGCAACTGCGTCGATTCTTGGGATTATCCGGTTGGTATCGACGATTTGTTGAAAACTACGCCACAGTTAGTTTCCCCCTAACAGAATTACTAAAGAAAAAGGACCTACAGTGGAACGAGAATGCTCAACAGTCGTTTGAAACGTTAAAGTCCAGTTTGACCGCTTCACCCATCCTAATAACTCCTGACTTTTCAAAACCTTTCATTTTGCTTTGTGATGCTAGCAGTTACGGAATCGGTTGTGTTTTGGCTCAAGATCGAGACGGTGTCGAACTGCCAATAGCGTATATGTCGGAAAAGTTGTCAAAAGCACAACGTAACTATTCGGTTACGGAGCTTGAATGCTTAGCCGTCATAAAAGGTATTAAGAAATTCCGCTCTTATATTGAGGGACAAGACTTCGTAGTCATAACTGACCATGCTGCACTGCAATGGTTAATGCGCCAGAATGATTTATCAGGAAGATTGGCGAGATGGTCAATGAAATTACAAAGTTTTACGTTTAATATTTTACATAGAAAAGGTTCCCTGAATGTTGTCGCTGACACTCTATCACGTCAGGATGAGCCTGCTATAGAAGAGCTTATGCAAATAAAACCGATGGTTGATCTAGAGTCAGACCAATTTAAATCCGCAGAGTATCTGAGTTTGATAGAAAATATTAATCAAAATCAGAGTAAGTTCCCAGACTTGAAAGTTATTGACGGTCTTGAAGAGAACAGGATTCGCTTCGGGAGATGAATCTCAAGAGGATTGATTAAAGATGTTGTTCAGTCGCATATTTATGCAGTAATTAATATTACATAATATACACTTATCGAATAAGTCAGGTCGACCCATGTAACGGGAGACATAATAACAAACGACAAGGCATTGTAGCTGAGTCAACAATAACCGCTTCTGCAGCAATTTCTGCCAACGATGCGATCGCTCGTCAGAGGGCAAAAACACTGGTGCAATTGCTGACTATCACAATTGCCCAATAACACAATATCATATTAAATCCAAATTAATTCAATATTAATTCCAATTCCCTTTTACCATATTCTAACTAGACTCAGCACTTTCTGTACCTTTTGTTACCTATAAATAGAAATTAAGTTTGTTGAATAAAATCAGTATCAGAAACAGTACCATCACTGCCTGTTCACTCATTCTCTACAACTGCAATCAACAGAGGCTGTCGCCGTGTCTTCAGACCCTCATTTGCTCGACGTAGGAAACCCTCTCCGCAGTCCAACTGGTTCAAGTTCTAGTTGCGACGACAAATTTGTAGACGGTTTATGTACCGTATGCATACCAAATCACACACACAAACACACACTAACATTTGGTGACCCCGACGCAGGAAAACCTGCAGATCAAACTGAAGAAGTCACCAGGACTTTTCAATACAAACTGGCAACAAGCCATATACTTACGGTAGAATCTCCTACCAATAAGTAGAACAAATTGGTAGATCTGTCACTTTCAGATCATAAGCCAACAAGATCAACGATTAATAATATCAAGATCACAAGTGCGTTTCACCAGCACAAAACCTTCATCCAGTACGTCGTCTGTACTTATACTTTGTACCACATCGGTTGCGAATAGGAGCGTATCCAGCTGCAAAGCGAATAAAATACTCCCAACGGGTCAAAGTATAAGTAAGAGGCGAAATGGATTCCCACAAGGAGGAACACGCTGCCGCCACAGAGGCATTAAATGAGCAGCAAGAAATTGGAGATGAAATTTCGAAGATAATAAGGAACTTCAAAAAAGACTCTCCAGAAAGGAAACAGAATATAACGTACTTCCAAACAAAAAAGGCGGCTCTCGAGGATGCATGGAACAGATTTAACGAAATCGACACCAAGATATCAAAGGCATATAAGACCGACCACTACGTTAAATTTCGTGAGGACTTGCGTAAAACACTAAAAACGTACGTTGCGATGTTTACTGAAAGCATGGACAAGCTAAATCAGGCATCAAGTGCTCAGGTGGGTAAAAATGACGAACCACAATCGAATGATCAGAGCCAGCATCCAACGGAGGTTTACAGCAAATTGCCTTCACTATGTCGCCGACAAAAACGCATTCTGAGACAATTCTCAGAGGCGGGAGGACGTACATCAAGTGATTTGATAAAATCACTATGGACTCAAGCACAAGAAGTCCATTTTACTATTCACGAAGAATACGATAACCCAGAGGAAGGAGGATACAACATGGAAGCCTACCTGACCCTGGAAAAAGAGGTTCAAAGTGCATTGGCAAAACCAGCCACATCAAACAATAATGACGTGCAGCTTCCACGCATTAACATTCCCAAGTTTGATGGGGACATACTGAAATGGTCCCAGTTCTATGACCTGTTTTCATGTATGATACATGAAACAAACATGCCCACAGTTCGGAAGATGTGGTATCTGAAAACAACCGTAACTGGAGAGGCAGAAAGATTGATCCGACATATCGATCTAAAGGAAGAAAACTATTTGAGCGCCTGGGAAATTCTGATTGATACATACAACAATCCCAGAGACGTCGCTAGCACGGTATTAAACCGCTTCCTAAATTATAACACAGTTAATGACGACTCTAAGTCATTAAAAGAGTTGTACGTTACAACTATCGAATCCCTGGCATCACTAAAGGGATTGGGCATCAATATATCCACATGGGATCCAATATTGATTGCCGTCATCAAAAATAAGCTGGATGTCGCTAACAGAGCTTTTTACGAGCAATCATTGGGAAGCTCAAAGGAAATACAGGCCTTGGACACAATGCTTCAGTTCCTAGAACAAAGAGTTCGAGTTCTAGGAACAGGCAAAAAGACACAAATGTCAAGGAAAGAGCCAAAAGGCACAACATGTGCAACAGTAAATACTGGAAAATCGAAGACGCCTCTCTGCTCATTTTGCAAGAAGGCAAGCCATTGGCTCTACGGATGCGATGAGTTTCGCTCCAAATCACCATCAGAACGACTAAATTGGGTACAAAAGCAGAAATTATGTGTCAACTGTTTTAAAACAAGCCACAAAACAAATGCATGCCCAGGTCGGACATGTTTCAAATGCGACAAAAAACACAATACACTGCTGCACTTAGGCATACCATCGGGCGTAAGTACAGAACCAAGAGCACCGACGGTTGGCGCAGCAAGTAACAATAATTACAACCTGTTAGCTACAGCAAAAGTAGCAGTAGAAGCAAACAATGGACAGAGAGCCAATTTCAGAGCCTTGCTGGATTCAGGATCACAGATCAACCTGATCTCTGAACGAATGGCATCAATGTTGTCAGTAAAACTTAATGATACAACATTACGCATCGAAGGAATTGGAGGTCAGTCAAAGACCAGCAGAGCACGAGTAAATGTTCTAATAAAATCACTTCACGGCGGATTTACGCAAAGAATTGAAGCATTCGTACTACCTCAGATAATTGCTGATCAACCAGCGCAGGCACTCGATGAAATGAACTTGAACATACCAAACAATTGCCCATTGGCAGATCCGGATTTCTATAAACCGGGAAAGGTCGACATGCTCATCGGAGCAGAACACTATTATTCGCTACTACTCCCAGACCAAAAACAGCCAAAGTCAGGAGGTCCGTTGCTGCAAAATACAAAATTGGGATGGATTGTGGCAGGAAAAATCAGGTCTGCACACAACTCCGCATCCATTTGTGCAATTGGACTCAACGAGCTAATGGAAAAATTCTGGACTCTGGACAATTTAGAGACGGAAGAAAAACCACGCACGCCAATCGAAGCACATTGCGAAGCTCACTTTATAGAGAACTTACAAACAGCATCGGATGGCAGGTTGATAGTAAAACTCCCCTTTTCCGAACACTCTTCAGCCCTGGGGGGGTCTTTGGAAACTGCAACGAAACGATTCCTGGCATTAGAGCGACGGATTTCACCAGACACCTGGAAAGACTATGTGGAATTTATGAATGAATATGAAGGACTTGGACACATGAAGATGGTCCCAGCAACTCAAGTGCCGGAGAGACACTACTTCATACCACACCACTGTGTACTCAAACCTGAGAGCACCAGCACAAAGTTACGGGTCGTGTTTGATGCATCATGCAAATCAACAAGTGGAAAATCTCTAAACGACATTCTGCATGCCGGACCCACAGTTCAGAGTGAACTTATGTCCATTCTACTACGTTTTCGTATACATAAGTACGTATTCACAGCGGACATCGAGAAAATGTACCGACAAGTGTGGATAAATCCAGAGGATCAGTTTCATCAGATGATAGTCTGGAGAAACAATCCATCTGAAGATATCAGGTACTATCGCTTAAAAACAGTCACATATGGGACCACATCTGCTCCATTCCTGGCAACGAAATGTCTGGATCATTTGGCAACTCGGAGCCAACACAGAATACCTATTGGATCTGCTGCATTGAAGAACGATTTCTATGTGGACGACTGTCTTACTGGCGCGGATACCATTCAGGAAGCGATACAAGTTCAACAAGAACTTAATAAAATATTGCTACCGTTCGGTCTTAAACTTCGCAAATGGTGCTCCAACAACGACCAGCTCTTGCAAGGAATCCCTAAAGAGGACATTGTAAACGACGTCAAACTAGGTGAAACATTAGAGCAATACAGCGTGAAAACGCTGGGTCTCATTTGGATGCCAAAACAAGACCAACTGCGAGGACGAACCACAAAAAGCCAAGCAACACGCATCACCAAAAGGGTCGTGTGCTCAGAATTGGCCCAAATCTTTGACCCACTGGGTCTCTTTGCCCCGGTGATAGTCAAGGCAAAAATATTTATGCAACAGCTGTGGGAGATTAAACTCGATTGGGACGATGAACTGCCATTACAACTCCAAAACGAATGGAAGGAGTACCGGGAGGACCTACAATCATTAAACTCAATGGAGATTCCCCGGCACGTATATGATGGAAAAGTGCCAGTCACCCAGGATCTACATACCTTTGTAGACGCATCGGAACGAGCCTATGGGGCGGCAGTGTACGTACGAGCCACCTACAAAAACAATGAGGTCTCTGTACGACTATTATGCTCAAAATCTCGAGTAGCACCCACCGCCAAACAATCCCTACCACGTCTAGAACTGTGCGCTGCAGTTTTAGGTGCCGAACTCACCAATCGAGTTAGAAAGGATCTCCATATGAATCTTGACACAGTATCAGGAATCTTCTGGACTGATTCCACCGTTGTACTGTCCTGGATTAACGCATCGGCGTCCACATACCACACATTCGTGGCAAATCGAATCGCCAAAATCCAGGCATTGACGAACCAATTACAATGGCGTCATGTTTCATCAGCCAACAACGCAGCAGATGTCCTTTCAAGAGGAATCTTAGCAAGCAAGCTAAGGGATCATAGTCTATGGCTATACGGACCATTATTCTTGCACGGATCAGAAGATAAATGGACAAAACCACCCATCATTGAGCCCAGCAATCTCGAGAGAAAGGCTAAGCATGTCAGCTTGCCAATCGCATCTAGCTCTCTCGGAGAAGAGTTATACACATGCAGACATAGCAACTCGTTCAACAAACTACAACGTATTGTAGCGTACATGTTTCGCTTCTGCTACAAAACTAATAGAGCACCTACAACGACACTTTGCGCAGGAGAACTAAGGCGTGCTCGCACTATGATCCTACGAACGATTCAACAAGTTGAGTTCACAGCGGATTTAAAACAATTAAAACGCTATAAAACATTGGATAAAAAGAGTTCGATCATTTCGTTATCTCCCTTACTAGGAGATGATGAACTCATCCGAGTTGGCGGAAGACTCGAAGAAGCTCAAATTCCGTTCAATGCAAAACATCCAATCTTGCTACCGTACAACGACCCAATAGTCAAAATGATTATGCGTGAGCTTCATGAGGAAAATCTGCATTGCGGTGCCCAAGCATTAAGGGCAATCGCAAGACAACAATATTGGATTATCAACGACAAGACGATGGCTAGAAGCATCATACATAGCTGTATTAGATGCACCAGAGCCAGACCAAAGCTGATGCACCAGATCATGGGCAATCTTCCAGCACAAAGAGTCACGCAAGCACGCCCATTCCTTAATGCAGGCGTTGACTACTGTGGACCAATTATGATCCACCATAAAATCCGAGGAAAACGGCCAGATAAGGCATACATTGCCGTATTCTGCTGCTTCTCCACAAAGGCTGTACATCTGGAGTTAGTAAGTGACTTAACCACAGATGCATTCTTGGCAGCACTCCGGCGATTCCTTAGCAGACGCGGGAAGTGTCAGACTATTCATTGCGACAACGCAACAAATTTCGTCGGCGCAAATAACAAGCTAAAGGAATTGAAAGAAGCAATATTTAGCGAAAAGGCACATGCTCTGATCACAAATCATTGCAACAAAAACCAAGTGGATTTTAAATTCATTCCTCCTCGGGCCCCATCGTTTGGCGGCCTCTGGGAAGCTGCGGTAAAATCAGCGAAAAGGCTGCTAGTTACAACCACAGAAACAGCATCCTTGACGTTTGAGGAGCTGAACACAGTCATAATCGAAATTGAAGCAATTCTCAACTCCCGACCCATAACTCCAATGTCAAATGATCCAACGGATACAAGTGCGCTTACTCCAGGGCATTTCCTGATCGGTGAACCTTTGACCGCAGCACCTGACGTCAACACCGATCGTCAAGAGAAAACTCTGGTTAAGCGCTGGGAATTGGTTTCACGCTTAAAACATGCATTTTGGAAACAATGGTCTACGGAATACCTCCACGAACTACAAACTCGCCATAAATGGAAAACCACCGCTCCAAACGTGACCGAAGGATTATTAGTTTTGGTGAAGGAAGACAACCTTCCAGTAATGAAGTGGCCAATGGGTCGCATCATCAAAACTTATCCTGGGCAAGACAACCATGTACGAGTGGTTGATGTCAAAACATCGTCCGGCGTATACAAACGCCCCATCAGTCGTCTCGCCCCATTATTCTCAGAGGAGGTAGCAACAAAACGCTCCAAAAATGCTATTCAAGACATTGCGGAAATAAAGGAGCCACCAACACAGCGAAAAAGGTTATCATTACCTACACTAAAATCCACATTGGTAGTGCTACTTCTCATGCTGCCATTAGCATTTTCACAATCAAAAAATCTGACGCAATTTGCAAACAAGCCTGGAATATTCTATGAGAAACTTGGAACCTCAAGAATGACCACTTCCGAATGGACCATGATTGTATACTACGACTTGGATCCATATCGGAAGGATATGCAAGTCATGTCAGCCGGAATGTCCGAACTAAGACACATGTGCCCTGAACTAAAAAATGTTCCAGCGTGCAACTCCATATTTCAACACTTTCAACATTTGTACAAAGAACTACAAACAGGAAATATGCTAATGAAGGCCTCTCGACAACGCAGATCACCGCTGGATATAGTCGGAAACGTGGCACACCAGCTATTCGGTGTACTTGACTCTACATATGCTGAGAAAATGGCCAAAGTAATCGAAAAGGTACAAACCAACGAAGACTTTCTGCTACATCTACTACGAAATCAAACGTCAATTGTCGACTCCACAATGAACGTGATCAGGAAGGATAAGTCAGCCATGGACAACCGCCTAAAGGTATTGGAACAACAAGTGGCAACCATCAGCAGAGAAAGAGGAACATATCATGGCGATCATCTAATTCAGTCATACCTAGGGCTCACAGCACAACTAACTCTGCTGACAACGAGTCTTCAACGTATGCAGTCTGACATATCTGATGTATTAATCGGCATTCACCATCGGACAATAAGCCCAACGCTAGTATCTCCTGAGCAATTAAGAGAGCAACTAGACCAAATCCGGGATCACTTGCCAGCTGATCAAATGTTGCCTGTCACAACACAAAATGTGATACAATTATACAGGCTAATGCGAGCCGAAGGAACACTGACTACCACACACGTCATTTTCAAGGTGACACTACCGTTAGTTTCAACATTTCAGCTCGAAGTTTTCAGTATCATGCCGATTCCAGTCTGGGACTCAACAAGTTGGAGCTTGTTCAATCTCAAAACGACCATAATCACTGTAAACACTCACCGAGATCAATTCATGGGATTTACTCCAGAAGAATTTCGACGCTGCTTTAAACTACTCAACGCAGAATACATCTGCTTTGATCATCAAACAGTCTTCAATGTCGACAATCGCTGTGAGTTTCAGCTGTTTAACAATAAAACAGCACCTTTATGTGAAGTGACCCACACGAAGGCGGACATGGTGTGGTCCAAAACTCAGCAAGCAAATAAATGGATTTTTGCAACACACTCTACAATGAGACTTCAGGCAGTTTGCAACGGGTCTCCATCAACCATACAACTAGAAGGAACTGGCTTGCTCTCACTGTCACCTGGATGCACTGCTCAGAAATAAGCATCAGTACCTTCAGCACAACAATCAGTGAAGTCAAATCAACCTACACTCGATTTGGGGACATACGCTTACCAACGACACCCCCTTCGCCAGCAACTGCACAATTGGAGAACCAGACATCAGACTATCTTCAAGAATTGGAAGATTTACGCCTACAATTAGTGGCAATCAATAAACAAAGGCTTCCACACCATCTCAACACAGTGCAGCATCATCAAATCGCTACTTATGCTGCCCTAGCAATATCAATGCTATTGATTATTGCGTTCATTCTCCGGAAGAAGTATCAATCATGGAACCCAAGGCCGTCAACAATCAACCAAGCAGAGCCACGCGGATCATCACCCCCGATCCCCATTCCACGCCGCTTTTCAGTCGACTTGGGCGATGGTTGAACACCAGTTCAACGGCCGGGAGAATGTTCAGTCGCATATTTATGCAGTAATTAATATTACATAATATACACTTATCGAATAAGTCAGGTCGACCCATGTAACGGGAGACATAATAACAAACGACAAGGCATTGTAGCTGAGTCAACAATAACCGCTTCTGCAGCAATTTCTGCCAACGATGCGATCGCTCGTCAGAGGGCAAAAACACTGGTGCAATTGCTGACTATCACAATTGCCCAATAACACAATATCATATTAAATCCAAATTAATTCAATATTAATTCCAATTCCCTTTTACCATATTCTAACTAGACTCAGCACTTTCTGTACCTTTTGTTACCTATAAATAGAAATTAAGTTTGTTGAATAAAATCAGTATCAGAAACAGTACCATCACTGCCTGTTCACTCATTCTCTACAACTGCAATCAACAGAGGCTGTCGCCGTGTCTTCAGACCCTCATTTGCTCGACGTAGGAAACCCTCTCCGCAGTCCAACTGGTTCAAGTTCTAGTTGCGACGACAAATTTGTAGACGGTTTATGTACCGTATGCATACCAAATCACACACACAAACACACACTAACAGATGTTTTGTATCAGGCTCATGACGCTCCCAGCTCAGCGCATTATGGGATGAGTAAAACTGTAGAGAAACTCAAAAGATGTTTATTCTGGCCTCGCATGGTTAGTCAGACACGGAAATATATATCGGAATGTACCGTCTGCCGCACGACAAAGAGTCCGAATATGATTCTCAGACCTCCTATGGGTAAACCGTTCACTTCTGATAGGCCGTTTCAAAAATTGTACATAGATCTGCTAGGGCCGTATCCGCGCACGAAGAAGGGGAACATAGGACTGCTCATAGTAGTCGATCACAATACCAAGTTCCATTTTCTGTGTCCTCTTAAGAAATTCACAGCCCCTAAAATTTGTGAATATCTGGAAGGATCTCTGTTTTATACATTTGGTGTGCCAGAAGTTATATTGTCAGACAATGGATCGCAATTTAAATCTAACTACTTCCAGGCATTTTTAAATAGCTTCGGCATAATACAAAAGTGTACTGCTATTTATTCACCGCAAGATAATGCTAGCGAGCGATTGAATAGATCTGTAATAGCGGCGATTCGAGCTTATATCGGTAACGAACATGCCAATTGGGATGGTAACCTAAATGCCATCAGCGGTTCACTTAGATCTACCTTGCATAGGAGTACAGGGTATTCTCCGTATTTTCTAGCTTTCGGTCAAAATATGATTTTAAATGGGAAAGATTACGCACTTTTACGTAAGCTGGACCTGTTAAATGACGACACCAGAATAGAAAACCCAGATTCATTGCAGCTAATCAGGCAAAAAGCGAAGGAAAATATCAATAAGGCACCCGAAGAAAATACCCATAAATACAATCTTCGCTGCCGTGATGCACTACTAAAGGTTGGAGACTTAGTGTATGCTAGAAATTTCACACAGAGTAGTGCCATAAAGAAGTTTAGTTCTAAGCTAGCACCTGTGTTTATTCCCGCTGAAGTAAATAAGAAGCGAAGTCCGTATTATTACGAACTGGTCGATGAGAACAAGAAAAACCTCGGTGTGTATCATCTTAAAGACATACAAGTCAGGAAATAAGTCCTTCTACTTGAGGTCTTCAGATAATTCTTCTTCGATCAGGTCTTGAACGATTATCTGTGCTGTAGTAACCAGCAGAAATTTGGGAAAATTATTTTATGCTCGTTCACGTCTTGTGGTACCCCAATAGTTTTGATGCCAAGCTCTAGCCACGCGTAAACGATATTCACAGCTTAAGCGCTCTTATCTTTACTACGCTCACGCATACTTTCGAGCTACGAACAGTGGGGAGCGTAACCAGTAATCGTACGATTGCACAGTTAAGAACTGCCTAATGCTGCTGCAAAGGTATGAGAACATACGATTGCACAGTTAACGTAGAACTTAAAGCTCTGACGAAACGCGCGTAGACGATCGTCTATTGATGCTATGATCATTAGAGAAAATTTGATGAACAAGTGCAGACGTGCAGATTTTTACCGTGCCCAGAGTGTGCAAATAACCGTGCATTATATTTTCCCCTGCTTTTATGCGCAGAACAATTGTAATAAGACCAAGCGAACTAGATATTCCATTTATGTATGGTTATTAGGATAATATATTGAAGTGCTGTGTATCTCTTGGCAAAGGTATGTTACCATGTTCGTGCAGTGCCCATGTGCTTACATAACCTATGTTGCAGGTCAAAGCATCTTAAGCTGCCCACCGCGGTGAAGTCTGTCTAAGACTGCCCTGGGAGCAGACTGAGGGAAAAGTTGTCGATTTTAGTCCAACTGCAACCTTCGTGGTGGAGTTTCATCATCCCTTGTCCAAATACCTGTATACAGTTTGACGGAAGGTGCTGTCCCATTCCACTTGGGGGCAGATAGACTGGCCGCGTCTACAGAATTGGCTCTCGTATCTAATAAAGAGTCTACATCGTAAACCGGAGTCGGATATATCGCCCAAGTGCCTCTTACATCTCCCCGAGGCGATTTCCGAATCGCAACAGACTAACCCGGTCATGCCTTCATCATTGGATTCCCCCGCAGTCTAAGTTTATATATATACCAATATATTCAAAGTTCCATTAAAATCTGCCATCGCATATAAGTCAGCATTGCGATTCAGTGAATGTGAAACTTTAAAAGTACTCCTCGCTAATGGCAAGGAATCGTGCGATGTAAATGCACCATGCAGTTCCCTTTTGATTTGATTTTCTTTTCGCAATAATGCTTCTCAAATAATTTGTAATCTTGTTCTTTACTCATATATTTATATATGCAGAAGTGATGTCAATTAACGTAAATTAATAATCATGCAATGATAGATATGAACGGTTTCCTTTCGAATAAGTAATTGTTGATATGTATTTAATTAATTTCAATATCTTAAACAGCCAACACCAACACATACGTCTTCATTGGGCCCAACGATACGCAAAATAAGGTTTATGGCGGAGTGAGTAAAAACAAAAGATTGTGGTAATTCTATTACATTTTGCGTTCATGCTGGACAGTATGAATACGTACATATGTATATACATATTTATGGTTAACTATATTTGATTCCGTTCTCAAAGCCTAGAATGCACTTTTGTCTTTGTTTCCATAAAACTTAAGAGAACTCTAGATATCTGAGTGCCAATGAATTCCGTTTTATAATAACAAGATTAATTAGTCTACCCTTACCTTGCCTTACGCATATATATATATATATCTATATCTATATCAAATAGATTCCCTTTCTTTACAATTATTTAATGAATTTAATTAAATAATACCTAGTAATTAAGAAATTAGTACCCTATTTCAAATATCTATATTAATTGCTGCCTTCTTGTTTGTAACATTATGGTTACCTGAACTGAAAATATTTTTTGTATTAAAATATGAAGTGTTATGAATTTGAAATGAATCTTTAAACTTTTTGTAATAGTCTGTTGAGTATCCATGCCAGGATCTTATAAAATGTGGTGAATCTGATTAAAAAGGTTGATCAAGGGACAATGCAGCAGTTCTCACGCATTGTCATGGTAGGGTGGGTAGAGAAGAGAGGGACAATTCACATCTAGGTCCCCTCCAAATGGAAATGGGTTCAGTAGGGCTTTATTTGGCGTGTCGGCGCTGTTTGATCATAAGTTTTTTTTGTTTGTATTAATACAATAGCCACATATAGTCTACCGTACAAGTGCACTAATTAAATGTAGTGGAGTACAAAAGTACAGTTTGGTGAGGAAGAACCCCGACAATCCGGCGAGCTAGATCCGAGCCTAGCAAGAGTGCACACGACCAAACCTTGCTGTACGCCGTCCTTAAAATTCAGTTTTTACCATCTGCTGATATCGAGGCCCTATATATATGTATACATATGTATATAAACTCTGGTACACTACAAAAGGGACTAATAACAAAATTACGATAATATTACAACTTAATTTTGGGGTTAATGCCAAAAAAAAAGGCATTTCAGCCCAATGGGAACTGGAGCTGCGCAAGAGAGTCCAGATTGCAGTTTGTCAATTCGCAGGTGCAGTCGTCGAGCTCTATCTCGTCGCTCGCGCCATTCCTGGATGACCATGTTTTGTTACGCATCGGTGGGCAGCTGGAGAATTCATCACTTGATTTAAACGGCCGTCACATCGGCTGTAATTGTACATTTCCATGAGCGGAATCTGCATGCTGGACCTCGATCATTGGAGGGAGCAAGACAATGGCCAACGTTGTAAATCGCTGCACCAGATGTTTTAATGCCAAGCCGCGCCTGCTTCAGCATATTATGGCTGACTTGTCAAAGGATCGCGTAAGCGCGTCGTACGCTTTTGCAGTTACCGACATGGATTTTTGTGGTCCGTTCTTTTACAAGAGAAAGGTGCAGACCAGACCACCCATCAAGTGCTACATTTGCCTCTTCATATGCTTTGCCACCAAGGCGTTCACTTGGAGCTTGTGCAAGATTTGTCGACTCCAGCGTTCATAAGCGCTCTTAAGCTATTCATTTTTACTCGCGGTCGACCCTGGGAAATTTGGTCCGATAGCGCAACCAACTTTGTGGGAACAAAGAACGAATTGGCAGAGTTGAAGAAGCTGTTCCTAGCCCAAAGGCTAGGCTGAAGGAAGTTCAGGAATTGCGTTGCGGATCATATCGAGTGGCGGACTCTGGACTGCTATAATAAATTCAAGACCATTGCTTCCCGTTTCAGAGCATCCTGACGACTTAGACGTGCTAACCCCTGCGCATTTCTTGGATATGGCGCCAATCCGTACCTTCGCAGAACCAGATGTGACCGGATTGAATTTCAATCGTCATGATCCCTGGGAGCAGGTCAACTTCCTGCAGCAGACGTTCTGGTCCCGCTGTCGAGAGGAGTACCTCAACCTTCTGCTGGGAGGTCAACATTTAGGACTGAGCAAGCAGGCCTCCGCGGCGACGACGTGGTCCTCGCTAAGAACGAGAATTTGCCTCCGCTTAAGTGACCGCCGGCGGATCGCCGGAAGTGATGGCGTTCCCAGGGTGAGCTCAAAACGGCTACGTGGAGCACAACGAGGGTCATCGCAAAGCTGTGAATGCTGCTAAAGAAGGATGTGAAGACCCGTGCTCGTCAACGGAAGAATTTTCGGCTAAGCGGCGGCCCATGGCAGCGCAAAGAGATCATGGCTCTAACGCACAGCATTGTCTACCTGCCTCTGCGCTGAGGGAGCATTGATCGTGTCGAAAGTGAACGGACGCGTATAAATTTCCTTCAGTGTCCAAGCAAATTTAGAAGTGAAGATCCACCCTAAAAACGGCAAAAGAGATCAACAGGTGTCCAAAGGGAAGGGGTGCGTACTGAGTCAGGCATGCGCGCCAGGGGAAAGCTCTGAGGGTATTTGCCAGGCTAAAAACATTGCTCCATCCTGCGGAGAGGGGCGAAAGGGACACCCACAATCAGCTTATCGCTCTTTCTTTAGCCGGGCCAACAACAATTGACAATTTTCCACGCGCAATTTTGTATTGTTTGCTCTTAGCGACGGTACAAACACCTGACTGATCAGACAGTGTTGGGAAGCGCACAAGACATCCAGCTGGCAACATCGGCCACCACTTCATCGTAGCAAGCAGCAGCTGTCAGGGAGCAAGATTTGCACGATCATTGCATACCCATAGGCTGAGCACGAGGCAAGCACAGGAGTGCATACTTCGAGGCTTATCAAGGCAGCACAGGGGGCGCAAGGGAAAGGTCACGGAACCGACCATTCTCCGATCCCCCGCTCAGGCGGTGTTCCGGTCAACGGAACGTCGGGGACCGTGAAGGGGCGGTATATCCCCCATCGATAAGCCAAGGGGAAATACGAGGCCTAGGAGCCTCCTAGTGCAGACTGAAAAGCAAGAAATGGAGGAAGAAAACCCCTTCGTGGGTAATTCGGCACTGGCAAGATCGCCACGCCAACTGCCGGATAGGGATCCAGATGAGGACGCATTGGCATTCGGGAAGGGCAGTAAGCTCAACCGATCGCCAGCACCCTCGTCAACGGGTCAGAGCATGGACCCGGACTCCAGGGAGACCCCTAAGAGGACTCGGGACCAATTTAGCCCAGCAAGCTCGCAGATAAAGACGCCGCCCAAGAAAAGCATGGCCACACAGGACGCAACCTGCCTTGAGAACCTCTTGGAGCTAGGGAAACTCCTGGACGAGGTGACGATCAGGATGATGGACAAAACCTCGCGCCACATCACCATTGCCACGTGCGAATGAAGGTGCTGCACTCGAGCATCCAGGAGGAGAGACGAGCAGCCTCATCGAAAGGAAACGACGGGCAGGAAGGCCACGGAGTCGAAGCCTTGTACGCAAAATTCTCACAGAGGACGCAGAGCGAGGACAAGGGGCAGCAGACGGCAACCGTCTGGACAAAAAATGCCGCAGCGCAGACCGAGCCGTGGCGAAGGCTAAGCCAGCCGACCGGAATGGAAGTAACGGCAGTGGAGCCGAGTTCGTCACTCATGGGTACAGCCCAGCTGCACGGTGCCAGAGCACCCAAGAGGGCCGGGAGGAAGCCCCAAATGCGGCCGCAAGAAGAGGAGACGCCCCATAGTGCCACCAGTAAGTCCGTGACCAACGAAAATCCGGACAGAGGATAGACCGTAGTGACCAAAAAGCCGAGGACAGCATGCCTCGTACGTCCGCACGCTGTCATCGTGCAGGCGTGCGGAAAATACTACAGCGGATTCTGGCAATGGTGACTAGGAGGAAGGACAAGCAGCTGTCGGACCTGGGGAGCTGCGTTACAAAGGTACGCCGTACACAAAACGGCAATCTTTTGCTGGAGGTGGCTAAAGGCAGTGCCAAGAGCGTTGAGTCGATGAGAGAGAGCATTGCGCGGGTCGGTGACGCTGCGACAGTGCGGGCGGCGACGGAGGACAACAAGGTGGGATCTGCACCGCCCTCGCGAGCCAGTTTGGAATCGACGAGGGACGAGTGAGAGTGAGGAGTCTACGCCGTGGCTACGCACAGTCACAGTCGGCAGTGATCAGCTTACCCTTTTCCATGGGCAAAGCAGTCCTACAGTGCCGTCTGCAAGATACGGGAAAGAGGAGGCTGGCCAAGGTGATTCAGATGCTTGGAGCCAGGGCATATTGCGGATGCTGCATTAAATGTGGACAACAGGGACACAAGGCAGCAGAGTGCAGCAACGAGCCATTGTGCTTAATCTGATCGACAGCTGGCAAGAAGGTAGCGGGGTCGGAAAAGTCAGACTGACATGCGGGACTTCAACGCGTGGGCACTGGAGAGGGGCTGCCAAACCACCAACGCAAGAGGCCGTTTCCTATTGGAAGCGATTGCATCGCTGGACCTCGAGGCCATAGTGCACGCACTATTCCCAAGCGCGCAGCATACGGGGCTAAGACCGAGGAAACGCCCTGGTCCGTTCACGGGCATAGCGAAGGTCACGGAAGAAGAGGTGCTGGAAGCCGGGAGGACCCTATACAGGAAAAACCTCCGGCCCCGACGCAATCCCAAACCGAGCGCTGAAAATGGTATTAGCATTGCAGGTCTTCAACAAGTGCCTCGAAGAAGGTACCTTCCCAGACAGGTGGAAGAGGCAGAAACTGCTGCTGCTAAACAAGCCAGGTAAGCCACCAGGAGAGCCTTCGTCATACCGACCAATCTGCCTCCTGGACAGCGTCGGGAAGGTGTGCGAAAGCCTTATGCACGCGGGCTTAATCGAGCCATAGAAGAAGCGGGAGGCCTATCGGCAAATCAGTACGGCTTCCGCAAAGGCAGGTCGACGCTGGACGCCATCGACAAGATTGTGACTGCGTGATAGACAGCTACCTCAGCGACCGGGTTTTGTTGTACGAGACGAGCGAGGGAATAAAGAGGTACGAAGTCTCAGCTGGAGTGCCCCAGGGATCAGTGCTAGCGCCGCTCCTGTGGAACTCGATGTACGATGGAGTCCTCCGACTGAACCTACCAGAGGGCATTACGATAGTAGGGTTCGCTGACGATGCGGCCATCGCAGTAGTGGCCAAGGACCTCGTAGCAACGGAAGCAGCAGCCAACGAGGCTATTCGTGCCGTGGAGACGTGGCTCGGCCTAGCGGGACTACAGCAGGAAGAAGGTTGAGTCTGCCAAAGTGATGGTAGGGCGCCACCAAATAAAATCACAAAGGGCCCTAAAGTATTTAGGGGTGATGCTAGACACCAGGGAGCACATGGAGTACGCCAATGCAAAGGCAGCGCAGACATGCCAAGCCCTATCGCGCATCCTGCTAAACACCAGGGGACCAAAACAGGAGAGGAGGAAGCTCATCACGAGCGTCATCTTATCTTATGGCATCTTATGGCAGGCGAAGTGGGACTCCTCAACGAAAGGTCGCTGGACCCATAGATTGATTAAGGCGTGTATGGATCGGAAGTAAGGTCAGGTTGACTTCCACCTGACCCAAATCCTCAGCGGTCTCGGCTGCTTCCGGTCATACCTAAAGCGCTTTGGACATGAAACCGAAGACTGGTGCCCAGCTTGCGGCCAAGGCATAGAGGAGGACGCCCACCACGTCTTTTTCGAGTGCCATCGCTTCACGTACGAGAGGCATAGGCTGGAGGTGGCACTAGGCACCAGAGTCAGCGTAGAGGGAATCGTCCGCCTGCTGGTCTCGGACCCTAAGGTATGGGACGCCACAGCGCAGTTTGCTGCTGGCATTATGCGGGAGCTCCGAGTGGCAGAAAGACAAAGGAGGGTGACGGTGGATTAAGGAGGAGCGGCTGTGCGAAGCAATGCTTTACGGTGGTTGAGTTGTTTGCCCTTTCCCGAAATTCTTCAGCCGACGAAGGCTGTGAGGATGGCTCGTCTGCGTAGCAGAAGGCACTTCCCAATTTATCGTCGTCGCAAACTTATCGTCTGTTGGCACAGTGACCTGACTGCCACATCATTACATTGAACTCTATGTGCTCTATGAATTCTTGTTCTCGCGGACTGTTACGTTACATTCGCACGCAAATGTTAAGGAAAATGTTCGCAAAAACACATGGAACTGGGAATTTTTAATATCTTTTGTATTTGCATTCAAAATTTCAAATCTGTATTAAAATTTAATGTTCATATAGATTATTATGTACGACTTGTTATTTAAGAGCTATGAACGTCTCAAAATGACTGTTAAGTTACAAACTTTTGAAAGTAGATTTTCAACATGCGCAACACTTTCGAAAAGTGTGCTCTTCGGATCAACTATTTTTAACGAGTGGTACAACATTTTGTAGCTTAAGGATGGAAGCAATAAAGTAAATTTCAATTATGACAAAAACAATTATTTATTTTTTTTGAAATGCTGTTACGTTAAATGTGCTATAATTTGGTTTATTAAACTACATGAAAATTTATTTTTATGCTGAAACTTTTTATCCTTGTTCTGAACTATTAAAACTCCATTAATAACCTGAAATTGGTGCGCTGATATTATACACTTTTGCAATATTAACATCTCAGGTGTGTTCAAAATGTAATTTAAATCAGAAAAATCACAATCTATTCGATGGTGATTTTCGATTCTGAACGATGAAATGCAGATACAATGTCTGAAGCACATTTGACGATGCATTCAAGAGACAAAATATGCTTCCTCACAATCATTTTGGTAGTTGCTCCAATACCATCGAAACAATATAGCCTTTCTCATAGGAAGTCGCAAAACAGTTCCAGTCGATTTTTATTTCGAATTTTTATTCTTTTGATCCTTGGTAGTTTTTATCTAAGCATCAGAAGTGTTTTTGAGTCTAAAAATCAATCTATATTGTTTGTCTAGCGTTTCAATAGATAATGTTGTACAATTTATTTCGTATAGGTAAGGGAAAGTAGGCGTCAGTATGACCGACATAATAAAGTGATGCGATGGATACGAAGATTATCTCTCAACTAGCTACAAGATCAGATGAGCACGAACGTCATATGGAACTCGAGAGACCAGCTAAGATGTTGCAACTGCAACTGAAAGAGCGGCGTCTGCCGTGCATAGACATAGGTTAATTAACAGTGATTTGTACAGTGGTAAGTGCAAACAATAATTCAAGCGGTCCCAAGTGGTCCATAGGGAGATAAAAGATGGCATTGATTGGAATTATCTCCAACAAATCTTCAATTCTGGCAAATAGATTGACCAGATGGTCAAGATTCTTCAGCGCCGTAGAAGCTTCATCAAACACGACAGGCGCGACCAAACGCCTCAATTGGAATTGCAGGAAAAGCTTATTAGATTCTTCCACAAATCGAGAGCCACATATCGCATTATCCATGTCTAAGTCACGGCGATCAATTGGAGGGTTAGCTTCAGGGAACCTTGGGCATCGAACTCTGGAGAGTTTGGCTAGGAGAAGATTTCGGGGAGTCTGAAGAGTTTGACTTTCATTTAAGGCAATAGCGCGAGAACCCATCAACGAATCCTTCACAAGCTCCAGACACGACCCATCCCAAGCGAGTTTTCTGAATTATTGGCAGTCCCGGTAGCAGCTTGAATTGCTCAACACATAAGAGCTCCATAAACAGTTTTGCACCATTCAGCAGATCGATGCCCTGAGGTATATGAAATCCTGGATCGGCGAGTGGTAGAGTTTCAGGAATCTTCCAGTTGCACATGTTCATGCTGTGGCTTGGCTGGCGATCGGTAATATTAGGAACAATAACAGCAGTGATGGGAGTCGAGTATGTAGACGAGCGAGAGTGAAGGGTAATTTTGACGGACATTCCATCGGTGACGAGGCTGGAGTCGCCTATTCCAGAAACTGTTGTAGATAATTTTATCTTCCGTAGCTGAAGCTGATTCGCGAAACGGGAAGTTATTAAGTGCAGCTGAGAGCCGGAATCCAGCAGCGCTTGGCAAGAAACGAAAGCCCCAGAACGATTTTTTACTAGGACGATGGCCGTGGGCAATAGCACATCATCATTGCTGAGATCCTGGGCAATAAGAATATATGTATGTATATATTAGGCTGGGCCAAAGTTTGATTGAAATATATATATATATCCCCCTTTATCTGTTCTTTGTTAGTATTTTCCTTGAAAAGAAAATACACTTTTTTGGTTAAATATACATTAAAACGTGAAGGAACGTGTCGCGTCCCCAGAAGCGACTCACACGTTCCTTCTCGGTTTATTTTTGTAAATTTTGTTAATTTTGTATGTTTATACAGTAAACAATGCCAGCTGGACGCAGTGGGGCCTAGTTACACCGTCAAAAAATAATGCGACATAGTAGAGCAGAAAGAACAGTCGAATGAATCGAAGAAGATAACGAAAATGTGCGTGAGGGCATATCGCACTTGCGGGAGTCTCAATCACAAGATGTACGAAATGAACGAAATGAACAAAGACAATTGGAACGGATATGTGTGCGCCGCTACACTCATGGTCAACATCAGAAAGTGTTGATTGAGGCTATGGACAAGGAATGTCCCCATTGTCACGCACTGAAATAATATGAGTCAAATGGTATGTGCTGCGCATCAGGAAAAAGGCAACTACCTGAAATTTAGACACCATTGGAACCATTGAACAGCTTGCTGATCGGCACAGATCTAGATTCAAACATTTTCCTGAAGTCCTTTCGAAAATTACATTCATGCTTCCAAATGACATCGTTCGGAGCATCAGAAATAGTCCACAATATTGCTGAGAGTGGTCAACAATCCAATTTCATATATAAAACGGGAAGGAACGTGTGAGTCGCGTCTGGGGACGCGACTCTACTTATACCCGTACTCAGTCAATATATACATTTTTGAGCTTATAATTTTTTAGAATTTTAGAATTAAAAAAAAAAATTTAACATGTAGATTCTTCATGTACCACTTAGATTCTACATCTCCTCCGTTAGAGGGCGCTGGAGTACATAACTAGGCAGAAATCAACTGAAAATTAATTTCTTCATTCTGGCTATAATTATGATCCGATCTGATTCAGATTCGGCAGTCTGGTAGATATGGGCATTCTCTACGATATTGCGTTTTTAGTTTTATCGTATCTTTAAAATTGTGCCTGCCACAGATTTTCGTCCTTTGTGGGGGCGGAAGGGGCGGGTTCGAAATTTTGAAGCAGTGTGATATCACACGAGCCTGGAAACCAAATTTGGTTGCCCTAGCTCTTATAGTCTCTGAGATCTAGGCGCTCAACAAGACGGACAGACAGACAGACAGACAGACGGACAGACAGACATGGCTATATCGACTCGGCTATTGATGCTAATCAAGAATATATATACTTTATGGGGTCGGAAACGTTTCCTTCTCTGCGTTACACACATCCACTTTTACCACAAATCTAATATACCCCTTAACTCTTTTTTGAGTATGGGTATAAAAAGCAGGGGCGAGAAAAAAAGGAGGTGCCCCCAAATTGATGGTTGCCTAGGGCCCCGCTGAGGCTTGATCCAGCCCTGCCCTACTCCGTTTAAAAGATATTCAACAAAGTAGATTTGGAAGGCATTGTTGAAATGATTTTTAGCGTCATATTTTAGCGTATATTAATTTTTGTATATTTTGGGAAAATTATTTAATTTTTAGATAGAGTTATAGCCAGAATGACGAAATTAATTTTCAGTTGCTTCCCCTGCCCCCCCTCCCGCAAACGACAACGCAACTCATTTTCCTTCTCGCTCGCACACTCTGCCGCGTTCAGTGCGCGAGCAACCCCTAGCGGAGGAGATGTAGAATCTAAATGGAACATGTACAATCTACATGTTAGATGTAGAATAGACATTGTATATGTAGATGTAGATAGCAGATGTAGCAAAAAAATGTAAAATGTAAATTTTTTTTTTTTTTCTAAAATTCTAAAAAATCATAAGCTGTATATACTGACTGAGTACGGGTATAAGTAAAGTCGTGTCCCCAGAAACGACTCACACGTTCCTTCTCGTTTCATATAAAATAACTTATAACTTTTTTCTTTGTTTGATTATTGTGTATTTTTTGTTTGTTAATTTTCAGTGGCTATTTTGTTATATTTGTTATTTTTTATTTGGAATTTTGTTTTATTCATGGCATTCATTATTAAGTATATTTGATTTTAAAATAAAGATAACGCCAAAAAAAAAATCACCACCTTTCGCTGCGAATTGAACTTGGCTCACACTTTCCGTACGCAAGCAACTTCGCCACTGCACCACCGTCCGTATTTCTTTTCCTAAGCAGTTGCAGTACCTTAATTTCGTTTTCATCATTAAGAATTGTGCAGCTTTGATGAAATACGAAATTTGGATTCAGAGTCAGAATTTCAGACGGCAAAAATTTTAGAATACACACATATGTATATACATATGTACATTTTATATGAAACGGGGCCAAACCCCCGCGGGCCCCCGCCCCCCCCCCCGCCGCGCGCGATCGCTCTTAAGTGTCGCTTTGATGAATCGAGGTTCAGAGTCAGAATTTCAGACGGCAAAAATTTTAGAATACACACATATGTATATACATATGTACATTTTATATGAAACGAGAAGGAACGTGTGAGTCGTTTCTGGGGACACGACTTTACTTATACCCGTACTCAGTCAGTATATACAGCTTATGATTTTTTAGAATTAAAAAAAAAAAAAAAAAAATTACATTTTACATTTTTTTGCTACATCTGCTATCTACATATACAATGTCTATTCTACATCTAACATGTAGATTGTACATGTTCCATTTAGATACATACGCATCTTGTTGTTTTATAGAGCATTCAGCAGCTTAAACGAGGAGGAACAGTGAAAAACACCGGCAGGATCAGCACCTTCTACCCATTCTTGGACAAAGATGGTCTACTTAGAGTAGGAGGACGTTTGGTTAAATCTGACCTTCCGTTTAACACAAAACACCCAATTATACTTATGAAGTCGCATCTAACTGGACTCATAATTAAAGAATGCCATCATGCAACCCTTCATGGAGCAAATCAGTTGGTGGAAGCGATGATCAGACGTCAATTTTGGATATTATCAGCCAAAAAAGATATAAAGCAATTTGTAAGAAAGTGCGTCAAATGCATCCGATATCGTCAGGAAGCAGCTAAACAAATGATGGGAAACCTACCAACCGAAAGAATAACAATGTCCAGCCCGTTTACACACACAGGAGTGGATTATGCAGGACCATTTCATATGAGATGTTTAAAGGGAAGAGGCCAGAAGTCATTGAAAGGATATGTAGCAGTGTTCATATGCTTTGCAACTAAAGCCATTCACTTGGAAGCGGTAAGCGATATGACAACGACCTACCGCTTCAAGGGATACTTTCTCTTCAAGAAGGATTTACAGTTCGATCTGGAGGAACTACGCTGTTTTCACCAAAAAAGATTAAGAGTGAATCATCGAAGTCTTTTACTATCCCCTTACCAAAAGAAATAGGAGAAATATCTGAATTCACCTTAGAGCCACTGGGCTCAAGGGTAACACTACTCGACAAAATCGAACTTTTTTTTTCCTCAAGGATCCAAACCGACTTTTTCTGATAGATATGGGGATTTACAATTTTTTAAAGAATTATGGTTTTTTTTCTATGGCAGAACTTTTTTTTGAAGAATTTTTAAAGTCTGGTATTTTTTGTTTAAGCTTTTTTCAAAGGTAGCGCTTGTTTTTTTCACATAGCTCTAGTATCTTACGTCTAGTTGTAAAGAACTTTGCTATTTTGAAAAGATAATTAAAACAGCTAGAAGTTAAGCCTAAACACTTTGTGATTACAGCTTACCGTCTGGGAAATATAAAGCTTTGAAATGCAAAAATGATGATTTTTGTGCGATATTTTTTACAAAATTTTGACTTTAAAAACTCAGGAAAAGTCGAAAAAATTATATCCTGTGTTTTCTATTTTTTTGTGTATAGGTGCATTAATTTGGCGTCGTTCCAGGTATCGCTCATTATCTATGGAGAGACTTTGGAGCTAAAATTCGTTAACTAAACCTAAAATATGGAAAAAATGAACAAAAAATACCTTTTCGATGGTTGCGGGCCCAACTGCCAATTGGGAACAAAGCAATCGAAAAAGGGTTGTACATTTGGTACCTGATCGCGATCCCAATTCTTTACAACCAGACGTAAGATACTAGAGCTATGTGAAAAAAACAAGCGCTACCTCTGAAAAAAGCTTTAAAAAAAATACCAAAAATTCTTCAAAAAAAAGTTCTGCCATAGAAAAAAAAAATATTATCAAACCATTTCTAAGCCCCAAATCTTTAAGAAAAAGTTCGTTTTGTTCCTTGAGGAAAAATCGTGTTGACTAGTGTAATCGATAACAGCAAAGAAATCAATGACCTCCAAAAGCATCTTAGCTAAATAGAAAAAGATAATATCCTTCTAAGAGGACTCGACTTCCACCCAGTACATAAGTACAGCGGATCTTTCACACTATTAATTATTATTATTATTTTTGTAGTTTTATTAATTATTTACATAAGGAAGCAATGCAAATCAAATGAAACAGTCACCATTTCCCTGGCGGACCGCCGGCAAGATGTTCAGAGGATGAACAGAACCGGATACCAAGTCACGCCACCATAATCACAAACCTTGCGGACCGCGGCAAGATGTTCATAGACATGAACAGAACCGACAGCAGTTCACGCCGCAAACTAAATACAGTCCTCCTGAACGAGGCCTACACACCCACAGCTATCTCAACTCTAGCGGATCGCGGGCAAGATGTTCATAAACATGAATAGGAACGACACAGGCCACCCCATAAATAATACAGTCCACTTGAAGGAGGCCACTTGAGAAAAGGGACACCTAAATCTAGGATCGGTTCGACCATAAAGTCATCTACATGGGTCGCGTCGAACCCAAATCTGTCGACACACTTGTCGCACAGTCACACACTTGTCACTATCAAGGATGATCGTGGGAACAAGTGCCGCACATTTGTTCTTTTCTTAGCGTTGGTCTTAGTTTAATTATGTTAGAGTTTCCTATATATAGTGCATAAGTTTTGAGAATAAAACAGTCGAATTTACAACTCGTCTCAGTAACATCAACAGACTGAAAGACATCGACCGAACAAAGAAAGAAAAGCAAGAACTCAGCACACGCGCAGCCAATCGACGGAAAGGCGCTGGGCAATATTATATAAACAAACCCCACCGCAGCAAAACCTAAGTAACCAAACCTCTCAAATGACGAGATCAACACCCAGCAAAAACGAAAACTCAGCACATGCTAAAAGACAGGAGACCGGCACAAGGGGCCTTACGAAATAAGTATCTAGCATAAGATTAAATAAATAAATATTCCTAAAAATTTATTCACGAAGTTCCATCGAAGTTCTTTTCCCACCGGTGCACACCGATCACCTTACCTGGGACATTGGACACTTGTTGGGAGGCTATTGCGTTAGGTAACCCTCTGCTACCGGGCAATCCACCCGGCAATATATGTTTATGTAAGAACCTTCCAACATTCCGAAATAGAAATAAGATATCTGTAAGACATTGGTGGGAAAAACGATGGCCAGCCGATCCATAAAAGGCACTGCCTGGCGTGGATACGAGGCAGTCAATCGGCAGTCCATCAGCCATAGCAGTCAGGCAAATAACAAACACGCAAATCGGCAGTCGATCGGGAGTCCATCAGCAATAGGACCAGCGGTCAGCAAGTCAACATAACCCAGTAGCATAATAAGACGGAAAAATAAAGACATTCATTAAAATTCAAGGAACCAAAAGTGTTGTGATTTCGCTAACCATTTTATTTCAGTTGCTGGCAAAGTCCCTGTTTTCCCAATAAAGTCCTCGTGAATTATAAATTATCTTGTAATTCAGGACCCTGGAAAGACTGATGCATATCCCAGCCTGAGATAGGTCCTCACTTCTAGCGAAGTATCTTATTTCTTTAAAAGATTGTTAAAATGTATTCAAAATAAATGTTATCATATATTTGAGAAATTTAATACATGATTCAATAATAGTTTTATCATTTATATTATAAGTGAATAGATGAAATTATTAAATAGTTTAATATATGAAAGGCTTAGTCTAAAGCATCCGCTCCAGTTGTTGGTAAAATCCAGCACAAAATGGCACTTGCTGTAATATTTTAAAAGATTTAAATTTATTATATCAATAAAAATTGGATAGTGACATATTTTAATACTTACTGAAGAGCATACCCGAAAAAAGGATTATAGGTATTATGCAGTTTAGATCAATGAGCAATCCGAATATAAGATTGCCCAATAAGGCTCCTCCACGTCCAAAAGTCATGGACATTGCCGCTGCCATTACCCTAAATTGGATATTTTTTATTGAAATTATTGTATTTCATTTAATTACGTAATCGTGATTGTGTCGTCAGGTAGCTATACACTTTTTCAGTGCGTATACGAATATTTACATATGTATCTTAAGTTGGGGTCCCAAATAATATTGGATGTGTTTACAAGCCTGGCTCACTTCCTGATAAAATAAATTATACCGATTTTTTCCTGGTGAATTCAACTAACCAGGAAAAATTAACCTTGTCAACCTCTTACCCCGCTGCTTGAAAATTTATGAAAACCCTCGCGTCTACAATCTGACCCTGTCTTGAATCCAGCTAACTATCCAACCGACTCGTCTTGCTCTCGTCATCAACCTAACTCGAACCTTTCACTATCCCTTCGACTCTGTATCGCCTTATATACTGACTACAACAATAAACCATATTTAATCTGAACAACCATCGTTTCGTTAATTAACTAATTGCAATACAACGCTACTGAAAAAGCTCAGTAGCTCAACAATGTCCATAATCAATTAAAACAACTTCGATTTAAAACGTTATATTTGGCGACAACGAAATTCGTCGCCTCGTTGAAGTTCACCCAATCTACAAGCTTCAATATCTACTGCACCGTAGGATCACCGTTGAGGAAGCACACAAACGAAATGGACCCGTCCAATGCACAGGCAGTCTGCATAGCCTGTGGAGATGTCCATCTCATTGAGGAGGACCTATCTTCCAAAAAATTTAGCATCTGTGGGTGAAACCATTCTGCCAACTATAGGGGTTGTACTGTACTATAAGGAATTAAAAAATCGCCTAAACCAACAAATGGTGTAACGAACCATGGTTCTAGCTATGGCTCGTCACAAACGGCGGAGTGTCAGCGCATCACGCTAGTCGGCAACAATAATCAAACTGATATACACAGAGCCAACGAACCACGGTTCTCCACAAATAGCGGTGCGTCAGCACATCCGGCAAATAAAATAGTCTTAAGCAACGCACGCAAAATATCTCGATCAACAACTCGACCCATTCTGCATTCTGCAGAAACCCAATTCCCAATTGCATCCCGCACCTACTGCGATGCAGCCTCAGCTAGACACTCTCATCAAAACACACTGACCCACTAAGCAATTGTCAACGAAGCACCCAGCATCGACCCGCTTACCACGCGTCACAATTATTGTCACCCAATAATCAAAAGTTAGCAATAAGCAATTAATTCCGGGTCTCAGGTGCGATCGCCAGCTGCATAAAAGAGCCAAGATCGGCCGAAAGAGCAGGCAGTCCATCAGCCCAAACACAAGACACTGCACTAGGCAGTCCATCAGCCCGAACACAAGAAACTGCACTAGGCAGTACCTCAGTCACACACCCAAGACACTGCACTAGGCAGTACATCAGACCGAAAACAAAAGAGGCCAAGAACAAAAGACACTGCACTAGGCAGTCACCAATGCAAAACACCATACTACGCAGTCCACCAGCGCACCACACAGCCAAAAACAAGGGCAACAACGTAAATAACTAAGTGAATGAAAAGTACTGAATAAACCAAGAACAAACAAAACAAAACGATCGCGTCATCATTTCTCCATTGCCTACTGCACTTCACGCCAGCCCGACACCTGAAGTCACCTGCGATCTACAAATTTTCTTGTAGCGGACCCTGGACAGACTGAAGCATACCTCAGCCTGAGATAGGAACCTCACAAATGGCGCCCGAGCAGGGACTTTTTGGTGACTTTAAGGTATCTAACACCTTAATACGAAGCTTTGTGGAGTAAAGACCCACGGCCACTGAAAAAGACTAGGCTAGCAAGCATCACTAACCGTCAAGCACAAAAACCCCGCCCATACTAAATCCGGTCGCGAACAAGTAGTGCTGCAGTGCCTATCCTACGAGTATCGAACGAAAGTGCAGAAGTACCACCAAACCAAACGTAAGTCAGTGCCACTAACCACAGAAATACACTATAGAAGCTCACGGAGACGGCCAACCCGATGAATTCTTCCCTGAGGGACACCATACCAATCCTAGGGTAACCACGAGCTGGATCTACAAACTCCGTCGGGACGAACTGGAACTCCTTGCCGAGGAATTCGGATTTGGCAACGAAGGAACAGTCGAGGAACGACGAAAGAGATTTGCCGCATTAGTCGCCGGAACACTCTCGACTGTGAGACCTCGAACGGCAATATGCCAAACCAGCAGGACGCTCCAGGTCACCCATGCCCACCACTCCTGGGACATCTGACCAGCGGAAAACCGACCCAAAAGCCGGGTTACAAGTCCCAACCGCGTCCGAATACAGCACACCTGGCCCACCATCGTAACGCCTGCCGATTTGCCCAGACCTCCAGTTACGGAGACCAGCCGCTCGCCCACACAGAGGATCGTGCCAGTCATGGACCCTCCCATAGATGGACGACACCACAGCCACACCGCACACATCGCGGAACAGATTCGGAAATGGGGAATCAGGTTCGACGGACAGGACGACCCACTTGCATTTCTGGAACTACTCGAAGAACGTCCGCTCTCATATAGGGTGGACACAAATCAGCTAACTCGGGCCATGACAGAGCTTCTCACGAGAAGAATTCTTGGCTTTATTCCTGCCGCCACGGTATTTTGAACAATTGGAAGACCGAATCCGGGCCCGCAAGCAAGCGGTAGGAGAATTGTTCAAGGATTACCTCATCGAGATACGTTTACTCATGCACCACGCCTGGTACGACGCAGCCAAGGAACTGAACAGGATCTATGATAACGCCCTGCCAGCATACCAGATGTACGTGTGGCGACACGAACTACAAAGCTTAGCACAGCTCACAATGTTGGTCACCGAGTTCGAGAGCATGCAAGAGCAGACCATCCCGACCACTTTCGCACCCCCGCCTAACACGCCAAGATACGCAAGGCCGGCTTCAGAGCAGTGGAATTGCGACTCGCACCAGACGATATTTCTGAGTCCCCATTGGGAATCGACAGACACACCAGGGAGACCACCAGCTCATCCAAACAGTACGGCGAATCCCGACGTAGCCCATCACATGATCATGACCCCCATCAACCTACGAGCAGCCTGTCGCCAGTGTGGTGAAGCGGGGCATGCGGTATACGACTGCCATAATCCCTCCATCCTATTCTGCTGGGAATGTGGCAAACGCGGCACACGGACCGTCAAATGCTGCCGCCAGAACACGTCGGGAAACATGCGTCCCCAACTGATACGGGATCAGCCGGGAACGACGCCTCCTCCAAACCGCGACTAAATAACTCTCTACACGTAAGCAACGGCCGGATAGTGGCGATGGTGAGGTGGTGGTGGTGGCCATAGGAGGACATGCAACGGAAGCCACAATCGACACCGGGGCATCCAGAAGCTTCATCAGCGCAAACCTCGCCCGACAACTAGACAACAACACCAACCTGCCAGATGCATGCGTCCGCATACGCCTGGCCGATGGCTCGGTCAGAGAGATCTCACAAGTTCTACTGGCGCGCATCAAGCTGGATCAACGTGAGGTTCAAATCCCGCTCCTGGTACTGCCAAACATGTTGAGAAAAGTCATTTTCGGCATGGACTTCCTAGGTGCCACCGAAACGATGATCCAAAGCGGCTCCACGCTGCTACAGCAACGAGACCGTCACCCCATGCCCACTGAACCCGTGCTTACAACCATCCACGTACAACACGCCGAACCTCGATACCAGAAACCCCAACAAATAGCAACGAACCCACGTCCACGACCTACCACAAAGCACACGGCACCCAATAACGCAACGCAGCACTTGACACCCAAACCAATCGCAACGAATACGAAGCAACGGCACACTACGGAGAACACGAATCCAAGGTCAACACCAGCAAACAGCAATCAAACAATCGGGAAAACGAGTCCCACGGTCACTACGGAGCAACCGCGTCGTAGACGAACAACAGGAACACGCATCCCAAACAAACCACGAGGATCTCACACACGAGACAAACACACTTGAACCCGGCGCTCGACACAGGAAGCCCAGGTCCAAGACAAGCAACAGAGTAAGTACGCATAGAATCCACAACGGAAGAATTGAACGCACGGACACCCTCAAAACCGACCACCAGCATCGAAAAAGAACAACAGCAACCACCATCCGACAGCCCAGCAACACAGGAAACAGCTACGCTAACCCCACGCTGGTCGGGGCCCATAATCGAACTGATATGCACAGAGCCCCTCAACGCGGGCCCAGAAACCAGGACGACAACCCCACGATACACCGACGGCCGCCCTGTCGTACCCACGGCCGACGCCACACCGATCCTCGCCAACACAATGGAGTACCTTCCGCGTACCGACTTGACTGCTAGCGCCATGCACCGAGCCATGCCAAGAGCCAGGTCCGAGATCTTCGTCGCCCGAACCAGCTGTTGGTCCGACACAAGAGGCATCACCGAGACATACCTGTTCATGCGCCAAACGACCGCCAATACCACCCAAGTATTGCATCAGAGATATGAAACATATCTACCCACGGCCAACGCCACCCCGATCGTCGCCCACATAAGCGACTAACAACGGAGGATCGAACAGTCCAGCACACTCGACAAACACATCCTTCCGAAAGACCCGAATCAAACCTTTGACCCCGGAGCCACCGAACCCACCGAAGACGACCCAGAACTACCGACGGATCCTTGTCCACCCGACATAGCACCGCCGATTCAAGAATGCCTGGACAAAGAACGACCAAAGCAAAACGCCGAGAAAACCATCGTCATATGGGATAATCGACCCACCAAGCAGACACCAACTACAAAGCACCCAAAACAGCAGAAAAGCCACGATCGTAGCGGACCCTGGACAGACTGATGCATACCTCAGCCTGAGATAGGACCTTACAATTATATTATATTATATTATATTATATTATAATACGTTCTTATTATATATTTTTATATTAATTATTACCCCCCCCCCCCCCCCCCCCGGGCCCCCCGGGCGCCTTCTCCTGGCTCCCTCCCTCCTTTGGCCCCCTTGGCCTCGCGGGGGGGGGCCGGCCGCCGTGTCGTTCGTCCTGCGGGCCCCCCTTCCCCTGGGTCTGCTACCCCCCCGCTCCTTCCTGCCCTTTGGCCCGGGTTGTCTAGCCTTCGGCCCTTTGGGGCCCCCAGTAAGATATTATACTTAGATCACAGTGGATAATGTATAATGTAAAGGTTGATTATTGTAATAACACTGTGATTTAGTAACAACTTATCACCTCCACTCCGCCAACTCCTTCAACCAACAGACCTAGTGGACCAATCCTTGGTGGTGGGGATCAGGTGAGGACTAACTCAGCCAAATACCATTAATATATATATATTATTATATATTTAAATCATTTATTTTTTTTTATTTTTAAATTTATACATTTTTGTAAAATGCCACGTAGGAATAGGCCATCTGCATCTCAACAGTCTCAGAGACGCAGATTAAATATTGAACAGTTAGAAAATAGGAACCATTTAGAAAATTTAGAACATTCAGGTTCTGATAGGAACCAGCAGCCAGAGACCGAGGAACAAAGGCAGGCAACCAGTAGGCAGATTTTAGCTGTAGCGCTGGGGGAGCCGGCAGACGACTCTATTGAGGAGAGACAGGGTACTGTGGGACAAGGGCCATATGTTCGTCGATCCACACGGACACGGGATCAGCCTGTAGGAAACATAGACAGACGAGTAGATCAGCTTAGTACACGACAGGAGCAAGCGGACGACACTGTGCGTCGGTCCAGACGGAGACGGAGCCAACGGTATAGGGCTACAGAGCAGGCACAGAATACTTCCGAACATACAGTTAGACGAACAGACGCACAGATTAGACGTGAGGAGCAAGCGGCGGATAATGTGCGTCGCTCCACACGAAGACAGGACTTGGACTATAGGTCTACAGAGTAGGGACAAAATACAAAGAAGAGACAGCGCATACGTAGGAGAAATGAATGGAGAAGGATATTAGAAAGAGAGCAGGATAGAGTTCGCAGGGCTCAAGAAAGAAATAAGTAGATCGTAGGCATATCTTGCGAGTGCGAGACACTCTGGCACGTCAAACTGTCCGAGTCGCAGCGCGACTATCTGCAATTGACGCTGCCAGAAGTGCTAGTCAGAGAGCTAGCCAATACAGGAGCGATAGCAGCAATAGGATTGAGCAAAATTTAAGAAACGCCTACCGAATGCAGCAGGAAATAGCAAATATCTCCCAGGATAGGGCCCAGATAGGACCCAGAATAAGGCTTAGTGGCCTAGAAGCTCTAAAAGTAGTCTATAATAGGAATATAAAGCTGGGTCCTAATCAGGTTTGCCGTTCTTGTAAAGGCCTCTGGTTCCCCAAACAAATTTGTAAAATTTCTCGCGAGGTTTTACAAAATTGTTGCGAGTTTAGTGCAGACATTTTCGCTCTTCAAAGCCTTCTAAAATTCCCTTCTGACTGCCAAAAATTAAAGTTCTGCAGAACATGCCACATCAATATAACGAAAGGCAACAGGCCTAAACTTTTCTTCCAAAATGGATTAGATTTCCCCATACTGCCCGACGGTTTAAAGGGGCTTACTAAATTAGAGGAACGACTGATTTCTCCTCGACTTCCATTTATGATAATTATGAGTCTATTAGACGGATCGTGAGGCCAAAATGCCATTAAAGGAGCAGTAGTAAACGTCCCTATTTTAATAGACGAAGCCGTAAAAAAGCTTCCACGTGCTTTCCATAAAGCCCAGGTTGTTCAGCTCCACCTGAAACGTAGACTGGCAATTGGTGCTGATTTCATGGCTGAAACCATTAGACCTTTAAAGGTTTTTGAGGCTCTCAGCTATTTAGTTACCACAGATCTATATAAAAAGCATGATGTTAAAGTTTACGAGGAATGGATGTCTAAATTTAGATCCGATATAGTTCCATTTTTAGCATCTCAGGCAGACGCTGCCGTATTAAAAGCGATGCAGAATAGAGATAGGATTGTAGACGCAGAGCCAGCCCATCCTGACGAGGATTTGGAAGCTGATCAGCTCAATTCTGGAGGTCCGGAAACTCTGCTTGAAAATAAAATCGCATTTAATGATGCACCTGTAAGAATAGCACCAGGCGAAGGCCAAAGACCTCTCGACATGATCCTAGATATTAACTCGGAAGAGTTATCCTTTCCCACCATTTACGCAGGCGTCAAGAGACCATGCTCAGAAAGTTATACAACCATAGTTAGATCAGAGCTTCGAAATGTAGATAGGAGAGGTTGTAGAACTGATAAACTGTTTTTCAATTACAAGAAATTAGAACTCATTAAGATTCGCAATAATATTTCAATCTGCTTACGTAATCGGAGCATTTCCAGTGCAGTAACGGCAGCCAACGCTCTTAATGAGAATTTCATAGGGGGACTTATTAACCACGATGAGGGATATAGAGTTCTTCGAGATAATCGCTCGTCTCCAGCTCACTGGGAGAATGAAAAGAAAAAGGTTATGGCCATGATTCGTCAGTTCGGCCTGCTGACTTTTTTCATCACTCTGTCTGCTGCTGAAACGCGGTGGCCAGACGTAGAAAAAAAACGTAGATAGAATCATAATTAGCGAAGAAGAGGCCATTGATTTAGTTTGGGACGAAAAGGCGCGTCTTATTAGGGCAGATCCAGTTACTTGTGCTAGGTATTTCGATTATAGGTATCGCGAGATTTTAAAAGTTATAAGGAGTCCAGAGGGAATTTTCGGAGAAAACTTTGTCATCACATTCTATTGGCGTGTTGAATTTCAACAGAGAGGTTCTCCCCATATTCACGGCATGTTTTGGCTGAAAGATGCCCCAGCAGTGGACTTAACCAGCACTGAGTCAATTTCAACAGTTGTTGCCTTCATTAATAAACATATTACAGTAGATATAACAGACTCAGAATTAGCTCAGTATGTTGAATACCAAAAGCATAAGCACACAAACAGGTCATGTCTTAAGACAGTTGGAAAAAGTGGAAACAAAGTTTGCAGATTCGGTATTCCATACCCTCCAATGCCCCAAACGAAGATATTGAGTCCATTGCTGGAGGAAACTCCAAACCTTGATTTTCACCAAGGAAATTTTAAGAAAATTAAAGACCTATTAAATTCTGATCAATCCCCTGATATGATTGATCACTTGAGCATATTTGAAAACATTCTTTCGCACGAACAAGTGAGCCTCAATTACGAGGACTACAAATATGCAATATGTTCTGGTTTGAAGAAACTAACCATTTTTCTAAAAAGGTCATTTGCTGAGATTAACATTAATTCTTATAAAAAACACATTCTTTCAATACAAAGGGCCAATATGGATATCCAATACATTTTGGACCCTTATGCGTGCTGTAGCTATATAATTACCTATATAAATAAATCCCAAAGGGGTATTTCAAAGCTTATGCGCGCGGAGGTAAGCGAAGTTCAAGGGGGCAATTACACGATCAGAGAAAAGCTACAGCACATTGGTCATAAATTTATTTCTGGCACTGAGATATCTGCTCAGGAAGCCGTATACTGTTGTCTAGGCATTCCGTTGTCCGGAACCAGCAATATAACAGTTTAATATAAACAAAGATAGGTTGAACTATTTTAGAGCACTAGTGATGCTGTTTTATCCGTGGAGAGATGAAGAGGCAGAGTAAGTGAGCAGGAATTGTGAGGATGATTATAGGGATCATCAGGTTTAATTAGTTAGTTCGAATTTCCAAAATACAATGCATTAGCAGATTTAGAAGACGTCCTTAGGAGGGACATGGAAGCTGAAGCCAATAGGGTTGAAAATGCAGGTGAGGCAGGTGATGAGGCAATTGATGAGGAATTTAGAGCTTTAGCGATTCCTGAAAAAGGTTCTCAAATAAATGTTCTAAACTTGAATGACCAGGCAGCGGATCCAGATAGGAGTATTCGATTAATTAAGCTTCCCACGTTTGTTTCCCTTACTGATTTAGCCAATATGATTAGATCGCTTAATTTAAAGCAAACAACTTATCTCACACATGTTCTTCATAATGTGAGAGATAAGGCACTTTTTTATGAGTTTGTTGGTGGCGACGCAGGCGTCGGCAAGAGTAGAACAATATCTACTAATTTTCAGACCATTTCTCAGGAGCTTAATCGTATACCAGGATGTGACCCAAATACTGTAAAAGTACTTCTGTGTGCTCCCACAGGAAAAGCTGCATTTGGTATTAGAGGTGCCACACTTCACTCAATGTTTTTATTACCCCTCAATCAATCCAACCATGCATTTAAACAATTGGGTCCAGATTTATTAAATACCTTGCGTTCAAGATTTATTGATCTTAAACTTCTTATAACACTAGTCAACACGATTTTTCCTCAAGGAACAAATCGAACTTTTTCTTAAAGATTTGGGGCTTAGAAATGGTTTGATAATATTTTTTTTTTTTCTATGGCAGAACTTTTTTTTGAAGAATTTTTGAAAACTGGTATTTTTTTTTAAAGCTTTTTTCAAAAGTAGCGCTTGTTTTTTCACATAGCTCTAGTATCTTACGTCTGGTTGCAAAGAACTTTGCTATTTTGAAAAGATAATTAAAACAGCTAGAAGTTAAGCCGAAACACTTTGTGATTACAGCCTACCGTCTGGGAAATATAAAGCATTGAAATGCAAAAATGATGATTTTTGTACGGTATTTTTTACGAAATTTTGACTTTAAAAACTCAGGAAAAGTCGAAAAAATTATATCCTGTGTTTTATATTTTTTTGTGTATAGGTGCATTAATTTGGGCCACCAGTGCGAATGGACTTTATATCGTTGGGCCTTTCATTCCCCCGAAACCCAAGCAGAACCTACTTCGATTGTTTACTCAATCCGTCCGAATTTAATATATTCTTCCATAATACGGAAAACTTGCACTGCCATTTTAGCGATGTCTCTTCTGATGAGCTAATGCTTAATCTTCTATTTTGTGCTTCGTTGAGGCTTCCACTTACTCAAATGAAGCTTATAATATTCCTGGCTATTCCACAGCAGTGCGGTTAGATTGCCAGTCCGTAGCCAGCGGAGCTAGACCGAAAAGAGGCATTCTAATATTTATTAGGAATGATCTTTTAGATCACTTTAGTTGTGTTGAAAGTAATCGATTTTATGCTGTTTCCGGAAACTTAGCATCTCCAGTGTTTTGACTGGGCGTTTTCTAACATTTCCGATAGCAGGGCCTCCGCACGCACCCTTGAGACTGTGTATAGTTATCATAGTGGAATTTTAGTTAATTTTTGGGAGGCAGCAGATTAGATTTTTTTTAGTTAGCAGGCATTAGTGTAAATATTTTATTTTTTGTATATTTAAGCGTAATATTAATTAGTACTTTAGTTCTGTTTTTAATTCTTTAATTTGTTTAAGGTTTTTTATTTTTATTCGTATTATTTTGTTTAATTTTTTATTATTACATTTTTTTTACGTATTTTTATCTTATTTTATTTTTAGCAAAGGATTGGATCCTTTTTTTAAATTTTTGGGGGAATATGGAGCTCAAAATGCTTTTAAAAGCAGCTCAAGTCGACTCGTAGGTCCCCAAGATTATGTTTTGGCTAGTGTGACCCCATTGCTTCGCGATGGCCTCCCCGCGGTGTTCCCTGGGTACCAATTAAATATATATGAGTTGTATTAAATATATATTAATATATTAAATTGGTAGCTAATTCGAGCGGCGCTTATAAAATATATAGTATAGGTTAAATACTTAAATTATAAGCTACATATATACTGCCTGAGTACGGGTATAAAAGTAGAGTCGCGTCCACAGAAGCGACTCACACGTTCCTTCTCTTTAAAATTAAACGTTTCGGGATAGGAATAATATTGGTAGAGTGGAAGTGGGTATCTTGAATGGAAAGTGTTCTAGGGTTGTTTATTTTTATAAATATTTTTAGGTCATTATTTTTATTGAGGTATCCATTTACGTTTAGTTGTAATATTTTTAGCATGTTAAGAATAAGAATATAGGGTAAAGCTATCTTATAACTAGACTAATTAGGTTGAAGCGGTTTTTATTACTAAAGATATTTCTAAGAATTATATAGGTCGAGTTCTTTATCTGTATTCGTTGTACTCCTGTAATTCCACTTATAATCGGATATCTTGTTCTTGGCTTTCTTTTTGGTTTTAGTTATTTGGTTGTTTTTTCCTTTTGGTTTCAGGTGAATTCCTAATTTATTTGATTTAGTTGTGAATAATTTAAGTTTTAGTTCGTCTGAGATTTCAGAGCGTGTTGAGTATTTTGATGTCCATGGGTTCTTCCGTGAAGTCTTTGTAGGTGATAATTTGTCTGGTAATAGGATTCGGTGTTGATGAGTTTGTTTTTGTGTGTGTGGTTGTTTCTATAACTGGTGATTTGTGCGCTTTCTGGGCGTAGGACATTGGTGGGTGAGTGACGAGTGTTGTAAATTAAGCAAGCTGTCTTGTGGTCCACTTTTTGAATGGTTTTAATGGCAATCAGTTATTTTTGTTTGATGAAGGCGGGGAATGATTTGTCCATTGCGTTGTGGTGTTTAATTTCGTCATCCTCGTATTTGCAGTTGATTCAGGGTTGTGTATTAGAGCATGGTTCATCCCCTTTTGTGTGTTCTTTTTCGGAGCAATGGGCGCATATTTTGGGGCGGAGGGATGTCCAAATCTAAGACAGTTGAAACATCTCATAGGAGGAGGGAAGTATGGTCGTATATTAAGTACTTTATATGTTATCCACAATTTGTGGACTTTTTTTCGTAAGTCGTTGCAGTAGATGACTCCTTTAGAGGTGTTAAGATTTTTGTGTTCATCGGCGCGGACTGGGAAGTCGTGAAATATTTTGAATTTTACGCAATTTCTGGGCTTGTAAAGTGTTTTTGGTTTTGAGGGTTCCCGATCTCGTTTTTTTACACGTTTCGATTTTTCCGTTACAGGCAAAATCTACCACTTTTTTGATAAGAAATGGGGATACGTTTTCAAATGTTTTATTGTCCGTTCTACTAATTATAATGTATTTTCATTTGTTATCATGTTAATCGTTGTCAAGGGTCGGTCGGCTGGTGGAGACATTGCAGTGTCGTTGGGCTCGGGTCCTGCAGCACGTAAGTTTGGTTAACTTATTCTTTGTGTTTGTTGTTTTTCTACGATCGGGTACGAAGTAGTCGCGAATTGATTGATCTATTTATAGATTGTATGCTGATAAGCTGTCGCTTGGAGCGTAGGTCAGTCGCACGTCTTTACTCTTTGAAGCTCAAAGTGAAACTGCTATTTCATTTTATTTTGTGTCATTCCGTAGAACAGAACATTTTTGTATGAAAAATTGTTTTCTACAAAAATAGCAATTTGTGTAAGTATATTTGTTGCTTTTGATTATCATTGTTTAATATCTATGAGTTCCTAAACATTAAATGCATTTAGTAAGCAGCGAAGCGCGCGGACATAGTAGTCGTGTAAATAAATACGCGTCGGGGGCGTGTTCGAGGCCGAAACATCGAAAGTGAAAAATAAAATCCCGCAGCATCAAAAGTACTAAGTGAAGTGGAGGTTGGCAAATTGGAAAGAAAAGCCTGGCAGCAAATTAAAACAGGTTGTTTAAAAAAAAGAGAAACACGAAACAAAAAAAAATAATCCTCGAAATACACATTTTTTGTTGCCCATTATACGACGTCAGTGCCAACGAGCAGTATTGATTATTGCATCAAGAACAGCTTCAATAACGACACCAGCAGCAGCACCAAACAGCAGCAGCACCAAACAGCAGCAGCGAAATAAGCAGCGGGAACTACAGCAGAAGCGACATTAGCAGCGGCAACAATACCAGCGGACACAGTGACATCAGCAGCGGCAACAGCGTCAGTAGCGGTAACAACAGAAGTGTCAACAGTGACATCAGTAGCGGTGGAAAAAAGCACAGCAGCGGCAGCACCAGAAAGAAGCGGCAGCGGCAGCAGTATCATAAACAGCAGAAGAAGATTCCTCAGTTAATTTGAACTTAAGAAAGTAAAAGATGTTGTCGGAAAAAAGTATTCAATTGTTAGGCACAGATAAGAAGGATTGAAGCTGGCCATTTGACCAGTGTCGTAATCCAAAGGCTAGGAGAGCTAAAAATGAGTTTACAGCTAATCATGCTACTTACATCACCTATGCTGTAGTCGATCATGACTACTTTACGAAAAATAAATTTGAAAAAATTGTAATAAACATTCAGGACATACAGAATAGCTATGATCTGTTAAAGTCTACTGGAGCCTTATCGGAAGGGACAGTAGAAATGGCAAAGTTAGATCCAGTAGGGACTGGAACTTTGAAGAGAGATACAGTGCCAAGAATAACCGATAGTCTTTAAAAAAAAATTGTTGATGAGTTCGACAAATAAATAGACCAGCTGAGAGCTTGTATAGAAGAAACTACTTGGAGAGTAGATCAGGCTGGCTTGCTTGAGTGCCAGCGTAGGAAAAATACAATAGCATTCCTCTCAAACAGACTTAATCAGAAGATTGGGGATTATGACTTATGCTACAAATCCCAGCTTTGACGAGCAGATCGTCGAGTTAGAATTCGAATTTCAGGGTATGTAAGACACCTTAGAAGATAGGGCGCAGGCCATAACTAATGAAAAAAATAACATTAGTAAACTGGTAGATTCTTAGGTAGATATAGATTTTAGGTCTTCTACGAGATTTCGGCAGCGACTGAGGATGGTACGTTGCCACTCTTTTCTCACGTTGCAACTGAGTCCGCGTCTCCTATCGATATCTTAGGGTAGAGACAGAGAATTAATGGTGTTCCCGCTCTGGTGTTCCTTGGCACTACCCTATCACTACCGCATCCCACATTTGTCCCTCCTGACGCCGGACCCGAAGTCTTTAATATATTCCGCAACTGTCGATGTTTTGAACGACCCTTCCCTTCTCCTTCTCCGACCCTTTCAACTGCGTATCGGCCATGGTTATTAACTTTCACTATTTTGTCCTTCAATTTTAAGCCAGTCTCACACTTTATGCGCTTAATGGCTACCAACTCATTGATCTTATACTTCTTTTTTACCTTTTTTTGGCATCGAAAGCTCGCTTATGTTCAGCTTGCATATACTGAATATTCTCTCTTGCTTCCTTTCTCAAGCCATCACGCTCATCATCTAATTCTGAAATCAGACAGACGTGTATCAATTCTCTGAGCTGCACATTACCTGAAACACGCATATCTAAGCCAGTTATCAGTTTAAATGGCGACACTTTGGTACTCCTCGGCTCGGTATTATTTATGATCTATTGTATCTTACCTACATGCTTATACCAGCATCCTGGACTTTCATGACTTTCTTTAGATAGCATTGGGACAACTATTTTATGGATACGCTCGACCTGTCCATTTCCCCTAGGTACGCCTTTTGCAATTAGCAAATGTTGAATCTTCTCCCTATCTGAAACGATTCTGTACGTGTTTCCAAAGCAAACAGCCTGACGCTCCAAACAACTAATAACTTCTTCAACCCCTGTGCTCCAAGTAGAATACAATCACACGTACTTAGAAAAGCCATTCACAATCACGAAAAAGTGATTATATCGTTTTTTCGTTAACTCCATCGGGCCAATATGATCACTATGGTAGGTAACCAGCGGCTTATCCCCCTTGTCTATCGGTGTGAGGAACCCTTCTAGCCTACCTGCCTTTGAATTTACCAGAATGCATTCTACGCAGCTATCCACTACTCGCGCTACTTTCTCCTTGAGCTCCTTGAGCTTCACGATCAAATCTTGCTGGTGGTTGATTTAAATGTTATCATTTTACATGAGCAACAACCCCTTATTGGGATCTTTGAACAGAACTTGGTTCAATATGTAGAAATCTACATACCCTTTGGACTCGACAACACTTTTGCCCACCTTCGTCCATTCATCTAACAGCTGTACCTCCCTCAAACGATGTAGAAATCTACACTAGTCAACACGACAATTAGACAATTTTAAAATCTGGTATTTTTTTAATGTTTTTTTTTTTCAGAGGTAGTGCTTTTATTTTTCACATAACTTAAGTATCTAAGATCTGGTTGCATATAACTTTGCAGTTCTGAAAAGCTGACAAATGCAGCTATAAATCGAAGATATTAGAAAAAGTCATTTTGGTTCACAGCCTAAATAAAAAGTTCAATTTTGTTGAGTAGTGTAATTGAAGATTTATGTAAAAACTTAAATATTCAAACCATAACATCCACAGCACATCATCACCAAACTGTAGGAACCGTGGAGCTAAGCCACAGGACATTTAATGAGATATAGAGAGTCTTCGTTATATAGGGGTCGTCAAATTCCTTTGACCACCTCTTTATAAACCCAAGCATGCCCATGGCCTTATTTACCATGGTAGAAATGTGTTCAGAAAACTTTAACTTGGGGTCTTGGGGTTCATCGCCCATGCTGTTAATAAGAAGGAAACATATCAAACAATGGCTAAATTGCACCAGTGGAAGGTCGCGTGTGACTTAATAGTCGTAACCATGTTAACGGGGTTTAAAGGTGGTTACACAAAACACTGCTGTTTCCTGTGCCTATGGGATAGTAGAGCTAGAACTGAGCATTACTCAAGAAAACTCTGGCCAAAACGGGGGGAAACTACATTGGAAAATTACAACATAGAAAATGCAGCTCTCGTGAAGTTTGAAGACGTTATTTCACCACCATTAAGCTGGGACTAATGAAAAATTTTGTTAAAGCACTGGATAAGAAAGGTGAATCGACGAGTTACCTAAAAACTGTTTTTCCACGTCTGGCGCTGGTAAAAGTGAAAGAAAAAGTCGTATTTGATGGGCCCCAAATTCGAAAACCACTAAAAGATTATGGATTTGAAAATATTTTATCTACGAATGAAAAAGCAGCCTGGAACTCATTCCGACTGGTTACAACAGTCGTAACAGCAAGAGTGATGATTACGTTAATATCGTTCAGTGTAAATAACATCCGTCTGCAAGTTACCTTGAAAGCCATTAATGATAAAAGAGGTAAACTCTAATGAATTTGTGGTTGTTGATCGCCGCCTTATAAATCCGTGTTGAGATGGAGATATAAGTGATTTGCAGAGATGTTGCAAATGCGGAGCTACAATTTTTTCAAACACTTTAGGAATAGCGATGACTTAGATATACCTCTATAATTATTTGCATCAGACTTGCTACGTTTCTTATGGAGCGAAATAATAAAAGATTCCTTCCATATTGGGGGAAGCATGAAGATTTAATGGATAGGGTGAATAGTTTAAGCAGTGGTCCACACAGAGCGTAGGCAGAGTACCTGAGTACACAGCCGGGAACTCCGTCAGGACCTGGTGAAAACACCGGCTTAACTAGTCGAAGATCATGAAGCAGTGAACTTTCATTTAACAAGGGGCTGAAAATGCCGTTCGACCTTGGTAAACTGTATTTATACGGCTGACCAGAGTAGCTTTCATGAGAATAGGTTGTTTGAAAAATGTGACAAAAAGATCGGCAATTGCCTGATCATTGTGTGCTGACATATTGAGAAACGATAGCGAGTATGGATGTGCGGACGTTCTGCGCTTACTATTTACGAAGCTGTAAAGCTGTTTAGGGTCCTGTGAAAATCGTATCCTGCATCGAGATAGGTAATTTTTATAGCATTGAGCGTTAAGAACGGAGAAATTTGATCGAGCTATTGCATAGCGAGAGAGAGAAGAGTGAGAACTAACTTCTCGATATTTTTAATAAAGTCTTGATTTTAAGTTTTTTAGACTGGTTAAATCTTTGGTAAACCAAGAAAGCTTTCCAGATCTAACCGGACAAAAAAGTGGGACAAAAGAATCAAAAAGTGTGTCAAGTACATTGTAAAAATGTTTGTGCTTTTCATAACGTCAGTGCACAAGTACAGAGCGGACCAATCAAAATCCCTAATGAGATTATTAAGCTTCGCAAACTCTTCTTTACGAAAGCAGCGGACACGATCAGATAGCCTACCCATTCGATCCAATACAGTAGGCCCAATATCGACCCACACTTCGAATGTGGGATGGTAGGAGTAGTAAGCGGAAGGGCTCGGGTTAACAACGCTATGGTTGGATCCGAGACACAGTTCAAGCAATCGACCCAAGGAATTTTTTACATGGTTGACTTGAGACAGGGATAGGTCTAACAATCCGTCGATAAGGTTATGTCGTGATATGGGCACAAGGTTATTAGACTCGTTTACCGAAGACCAAACAGTACCTGGCAAATTGATTTCTCAAATAACTATCATATGGTCTTTATCTTATAGCGTGGAAGAAACAGTTTTTAAAGCGGACAGGTGATTCTTGTATATTAATATATGCGAGGAAGGTGGAAGGGGAGAATCAGTTTTACGCTCAGGAATTAAAGGTCTTATTGAACCTGCACTTTGAAATTTTCCGAAGTGAAGTTTGGGTCCACTGCAATGAGGACCCCACCTCTACGTCGAGATGAACGGTCATTTCTAAAAATTGTGTACCGACCTGCCAAAACTTTTGAATTAAGGATGTCCGGCTTTAACCAGGTCTCGGGAAACACAATAACGAGGGACGAGAGTGCGCGACTCTCAAGAAAAAGAGTGCTGAGCTTACTAGCATCTAAAAGAGAGGAAGTTAGTTTTTTGGATGGGTAGTGGTAAAGGGGGTATGTGAGGGTGGAGATGGAGCACTGTTCTGACTACCAGGAAAAGTTATGGGGGCCCTTTTTATTGTTCAGCCTTAAACTCTTTAACCACCAAATGCTCCGGCCAAAACTTGCGGAAAGGAAGATATCTCCCTGGCTTAAGAAAAGTTAAATTTTTCCAACTTTAAGCCGACGGCTTTTATTTCGCTTTGTATAAAAGCGGTTAAATCATTGGATGTGAGGTCAAGGGCTAGCCGCGAGACAAAAACTTGTCGCTTTGGTGGGACTCCCACCAGTGGGTTTGGCACCACAGGCCTAGTACCTGTGATGGCAGTATCCGGGGGTCCTGAACATCTATTAGCTGGTGGGAGCAAAACTGATGCGATAGTTAAGGAGTTGGGTGCGGACTCGACGGACACGGACGCTACTGAGTAAGTTTTTCGGAAGCCGGCGGATATAAGGCAGTCGGCACTTGCAAGTCCCGCGGAGTAGACTTCTTGCGCTTTGGAGACTCAGCCAGCGGCTGTAAACTGAACCTCCTACACGGCCCAAGATCCCAACACACTTTGCGAGCAAGGGATATTGGGCTGGTCATGGGTGATCTGCTTCTTGCAGGTTTTTTTTGCACAGACAACAGCAAAAGCCATTAATTTTTTATTTTCGAAAAAAAAAAGTTTAGAACAAATAGCAGTCAGACCAATGTGCAGAGCAAATGCTTAGAGCGATGCTTAAAGCGAAATCGGAAAAATTGAGTTGAGAGAGGAGAGTGGTTGCAGCAACAGCATATAAGTGCGAGCGTTACTGCACAGAAAATTACGAGAGCGAGAGAGAAAGAACGTTATTGAGACTTAGGTGATAGAGGGAGAGTGTCTTGCCAGAGATCAACTGGAGTGTAGCCGTCAGTTTTGCGAGTGGTAAGTTGTCAGAGGTCTTGCTCCCCACGGACTGAGAGCAGGTTGCTGGAGATCGACTTGTAGATGGAAAAGTCCAAGCATGAGGGCGTGGAACGGCGATTACTTGGGTAAAATGTATGGATTCCCGCCGCCAGTACTTGGGTCGCACAGTTTGTGTGGGCGTCGTGTAGTCCCTGTCATCTGCAGTCTCCTCTGTAGCTGCCCCAGATTCTGTGCTTAGCATTGAAGTCGGAGGGTTGGCCAACCAATTTTAGCTCTGCCGTTTCTCCATAGATCCAGTGAATAAGGCTTTAAGCGACGCATAATTTGTGTATATAAATAAATTTAAAAAAATTAAGGACACCGGATATAATTTTTTTTTCGACATTTCCTGAGTTTTTTAGTAAAATTTTTGACAAAAATACCGCACCAAAGTCATCAGTTTTGCATTTGAAATCTTAAGCTATAAGCTGAAACCTCAAAGTGTGTAACGATCCATGGAAACCACGGATCTCTTCATTCCGTAGTTTATACTATACACCACTTCTCTAACATAAGATCAATTGTACCATTGTAAGAAAAGTTAAAATTTTCCACCTTTAAGCTGAAGCACAGTGGGTCAGTTTCTCAAAACACGTTGCAAAATTAATAACTTTTGAACCCGGCTAGGTATAAGTCTGAAATTTAATAAATATATTTGCAATACTTAAAATAAATTTTTAAAAGAAAAATTAAAGTAGGCGTGTTAGCTTGGACGGGTAATTAACGTTCAAACTCGAAATTTCGTTCTTTTACCATAAAAACCAATATAAAAAATATAAATAAAAATGAACAACATGCAAATATATTTTTTTTCAACGAAGTGCCTGCAACATCTGAGCAAGACGTTCTACAACCACCTCAACAATGCCGTTCGGGTATCCCATCCATAGCAGCACTCGCGAACACCGAGCCACTAGCCGCTACACACCTCAGGATTACAGAAACCGTTAAAACAACTAACAAATCGTAATTTAAGAGGAGAGATGTGTTATATATTAGCAACATAAGCATCATATTGCATCAGCCATATCAAATGTACCACACACAGTAACACTATTACACCAGAACATATTTTTTTATTTTTTATTATAACGGGATTTTATTTATCAAATCCCCTTAGACTTACCAGCATACAAATCTTAGCCTAATATATTTATTTAATTAATTACGCTTAATGTGTTTATACGTCCTAGCTAAGTCTTATATCCAGGTGGGAAGGTCCACCAAGGTACGTGTACTTGGGTGGTTTGTGGAATGTTGAAATTGTTCAGACTATTATGGAGGGCTTGAAGTTTGGCCTGTTACTTTGCTTTATGGCTTTCATCTTAACTGATCCTACATTTAAGTCTTTATGGATATTTTCATTCCGTATGTATATGGTGCCCCAGTTGATAGTTCTTAGTATCTTCGATTGAGCGCTCTGGATTATTTCTAAGTTACTAACGCAGCATTGGCCCTTCTTGGGAGCCGTATGTCCAGATGGGTGCGAACTGCATTGTACAAAAGTACTTTGTACTCCAGTTTTAGTGGTTTTGTTAGGCTGTTTGTCGGTAGATCTGCTGTGAATATCATATACAGTGTCGGTCCAAGCACGCTGCCTTGCGGTCGCTGCATCGTACTGCGAAACTTCTTTGCTGTAGGTATGACTCCAATATTCCATGGATGTTCTGTGGAAGTAATATTTTGATTTTGTGGATTAAGCCATCTAGCCAAACGCGGTCGAAAGCCTGGGCGACATCCAGAAAAACAGCGGAGCAATACTCCCGTCTTTCAAATGCATTTCGTATCTCAGAGGTTATACGGTTTACTTGTTCAATGGTTCCGTGTTTTTCGCGAAATCCAAATTGGTGAGTCGGGATGGCACCGTTATGTGTAGGTGTTGTTTGATACGATTCAGGAGCAGCTTTTCAAATATCTTTGATAGGCAAGGCAGTAGGCTGATAGGTCTATATGAGGATGGCTTGGACTTGTCTTTTCCGGCTTTATGGATCATTGTGATGACTGATTTCCTCCATTCTTGAGGATAATAGCCATTATATGTGTTGAATATCACAGTAAGGAAATATACTTCACAGCTCGGCAATTCTATGATCATTTTAGGGGAGGTGAAATCGTGGCCCGGAGCTTTCTTTTGCTTTGAGATTTGGTCTTTAATGACCTTTGTGACTTCTCCTGATTGGAATATGATAGGCGGAGTAGCTTCGGGATTGTTGGTTGGTGGGAGCCCAAAGCTATTCGTTGCTGGGTGTGGTTTGAAGACGTTTTCTAGATGGACGCCAAATGTATTTGCCTTCTCTTTGTTGCTGCGAGCACTCTCTCCTGTTTGTGTACGCAAAGGTGATTCACTCTCGATTGGTGGGCATACGCCTGATTTTGCTTTCCACAGTGGGAATCGTTTGCTAGTTGGGGAGAGTTGCTCCATATAGGATATTTGAGCTCTGTTTTTTTCATCTTCTAGGGCTCTGCGTAGAAAGTGGTTGGCTATATTTTGCCTCTCTTTCGAGGTAGGTGATTTGTTTGCTTGCCACACTCGCCGAAGCCTTCTTTTATCGGATAGCCTAGAAATACGATTGCTGTTGGAAAGTTTATTAGATGCGTATATTGGTGTTGAGTGTTTTGCCGCCAGTGACATTGAGTATACCAATGCTTCGACTGACCTATCAATGTCATCTTTACAATTAATGTTTGGGCAGCTATCAATATAAGAGCTTATGTACTTCCTGTATTTGAGCCAATCTGTTTTGCTAGAAGTTAGAAAGTGTGGGCGTTCTGAAAGCTGTGGATGGTCGTAAAGGTGAAGTAGACTGGGCGAGTGATCCGATGATAGATCTGTTAAGTGATCTACCTTAATCTGAGCGTGCAGCACCCTTCGTGTAACTGCAAAACCAATCAAGTCGGGTTGTTTGTTTGGATCTGTGGGCCAATATGTGGGCTTGCCCGGAGAGATAAAGTCTAGCTTGTTTCGTGGGGTTATTATAGCGTTATATAGTTGTCTTCCTTTCTGGTTGGTAAGTCTAGATCCCCAATGGGTGTGCTTGGCATTGTAGTCACCAGCTGCTATAAACGATCACCTAGTAGCTGAAGATAGGTTACAAATTTGTTTAGGTGCAGAAACGTGGTGGGAGCATGGCGGTCAATTTAGGTTAGCCGCATGAATTCAATATAAAGCGTCGCCTGTAGATAGTTGTAGCAAATAAGGCAGGATAATGCCTATTTGATTTCAGAAACAGTACCTCATGTGCCTTACCATTGGGACTGATTTCATGTTATAGCCATCGAGGTGAAAGGAGTTTTATGTTAGGTGAGTTTTGGTAGTGGCGCAGGGTAGCGAGCTACTGCATCGCATTTGTGTGCGAAATGTCATTTGCATTGAAATATATATTACCAGCATTGACATTTAAATAGATTTCTGTTTGATTAGGAGTAGAGGAGGGATTTTGGTTGGGCAAAAGCTCCTGCATTGTTTTTTGTATTGCCTACCATTGTGCTTTGCTACAGCTGTGCGTTGGTTCAATTCCACTAGGCAATTGGCGCCACTGAGGCGTACGACCCGTTGTTGTAACTTAACGCCTGAGCAAAAGAAACTCCTGGAGTCGTAGTTGATGGTATATATGTTAAGTTTTGTCGGACGACCGGGTTTCGAGCTGGAGTTATTTGTTGGTTTAGGCGATTTTTCAATTCTTTATAGACAGGACAACCTCTATAGTTGGCAGTATGGTTTCCCCCACAGTTGCTACATTTTTTGTCAGATGGGTCCTCCTTATTTACGGGGCAGGCCTAAGTGAGATGAACATCACCACAGGCAACGCAGACTGCCCGCACTACGCAGACTGCCTAGACTACCCGAACATATGTATGCGTAAAGAACGCTTGAGAGAATAATAAAATTCAGTTCTATTCGAGTTCTCACCAAGAACACGTTTTCTTCATACCGATACATAACAAAGTCCCCATTTCTTCATTGATAAAGAGATTCAATCGCTGAAAACTAGGGCCTAACCTGGTGCCTTTACGAACCCTTCCTGATACTCGTTTTTCTCGATCAGCTCGACAATTTTGTGAAAAGTCTCATCGTACTCTAATGGTGACGGAGTGACTTCAAATTTAAGATTTTTGTCTTTGCATTTTTGGATGAAGCGGAAAACGAAAACGAACAATCTTAACAGTTCGATGTGTGTCGAGTATCCCTCGATTACATACACTAAACCATTTGATATTGCTGCCACGGTCAGTCTGACCGCTATATTCCTGGTTTCCAGCTCATCTTCGGAAATCTCGAAGTGGTGGTTTCTGGGCCAGCTCTCTCTTTCTCTTCCTTCAAAAACACTGGTCCACTATACCAGATCGACTGCACGACTTCCTGCACGTCACAACCTCTCGAAACAATGTCTGCTGGGTTATGTGTTGTTGGCACATGCCGCCTCATAGCGTCACCTGTCAACTCCTGACTCTCAGATACTCGGTTCGCAACGAATGGTGATAACGACGAAGGGTGGGATCGGATCCAATGAAGGGTCACTTCTGAATCCGACCAATTTACCATTCGTTCAATCGGCACCTTGAGTAACGATTTGAGTCGGCGACAGAGATCTGCGAGAAGGTGAACGGCACAACACTCAAGCCTTAGAAGCGTTTTCGTCTTGCAGTCAACAACGAGAACTTGAAACCTTCTGCAGTCTTACTACGGATATAGACGCATGCTCCATATGCTCTCATGGAGGCGTCGGCAAAGGCATGTACTTGAATCGGTGACATGGGATCAGTATGCACAAAGCGAGGTATGGCAATCTTCTCCAGCTGACCCAAGGATTCTTTTAGAAAGTTCCAAGATGTTTCCAGATTCATTGGAATTGACTCATCCTAATCTAGTTTTTTAAGCCACAGCTCCTGCAGTAGGATCTTTCCCTTGATTACCAAGGGGCTTAACAAACCAAAGGGGTCAAACAGCTTTGATGTCACCGATAAAATGTTCCGTTTTGTCGCTCGGAGACCCATAAACCTAAAGACGTCTTCATGCGGTAGCCACGATATTCCTAACGCCTTGGTTGACTCGGAGTCCGAGATCGTTATCGGTTTAACTGTGCTCTCGGATGCTGTGACCTCAGGTGAGTTCGAGAACCACTTGGTCAGCTCAAACCCTGCGGTTTGAAGAACATGAGCCACATCAGACTTAATTGTCTTTAACTCCTCCACGCAACCAGCACCAGTCAACATATCATCGACATAAAAGTCGGACCCGATAACTTTAGCAGCCTTTGGGAATGAGAGCTTTGCAGACTCACTCAAGCTTTTCAAACACCGAATAGCCAAAATTGGGGCAGGTCCAGTCCCATATACATATTACAGTGTTGAGCTGGTATATTCTCAAGGACTCAGATGGGTCTCTTCTCCACACGATCAACTGAAACTGCCTGTCCGCTTCATTCAACATCATTTGGCGATACATCTTTTTTACATCGTCAGTCAGGGCGAACCTGTGCAGACGGAAGTGGAGCAGCGTTAAGTATAACTCCCCTTGAATAGTCGGTCCGACCATCAGAATGTAATTCAAGGCCACCTGAGAGGACGTCTTCGACGACGCATCGAACACGACGCGAAGCTTCGTGGACGTACTTTGGGGCCAAAGGACACACTGATGTGGAATTACTTAGTGTGGAGCAGAAGGAAAAGTATTGTCAGTCGGCGTCATATGACCTAAGGAGAGGTACTCTTCCATGAATTCCCAGTACATTTTCTTCAACTCAGGGTCGCGGGACAATCTTCTTTCGAGCGACAAAAACCGCCGTTTAGCAATCTCGAGGGAATTGCCAAGCAGTTTGGATTGGATTTAAACGGCAGCCGTACTTCAAACCGACCTGAAGGCAAGATATGAGTAATCTTTCTATAATGCTCCTCACATAACTTGTGTTGAGGAGATAAAGACTTTTTAGAAGGTGGCAATTCTTCTAGTGACCAAAACTTTTGTAGTGTGCTGTCGATAGACACCACTGACTCTTCTCGACAACTCAGACAGTTCCTCGCTTCCTGGGTGACAGCCACCTTTGGACTGTATCTTCCAGACACAATCCAACGGAGAAGCGTTTCCTGCAGAGTTGGATAGTCAGGACCTTGTCTAATTTGAACAACAGATAAGAGTTCGAAAAATGACTCTGCCCCTATCAACATTGTGGCTTGTAGAAATATGGGTCGGCAAGAGGTAGGTTCTTCGGTATTTTCAAGTCACTCACAACAAGTGCGTGATCAGGGTGGTATCCCGAGATTGACTTCAGAATCCAGAAATCGACCGAGAACTCACTACCATTGATTCGCGACTTTACCACCGTGTGTCTTGACTTGTGAATCTGATTCGCCAACTCCAAGCAAGTTGATGCACGACTCCTCCCCACGGATCTGTAAGCGCTGTGCCAGGTCCTCAATTATGAAGTAAGTTTGTGACCCAGAGTCAAGCAGTGCTCGGGCCAAAACGTACTCTCCATTTTGGGTTCGGAGGCTTACGATCGACGCTGTCAGAATAACTCTATCCAAAGCTGTCGCATGGAGTTCATGCGAAGTGGAAGGGTTACTCTGACTAGGAGGGGGAGATGAATTCTCTGGGGGTGATGGTAACGCTAAACTTTTATCTACAACTGTGTACCTATGCAATAAGGCACACACTCGACACTTGCCAGCTTTGCATCGTACCACAGTGCGTCCTTGTTGCAGACAGTTGATGCAGAGCGATGCCGATTTGACAAACTCGAATCTTTGCATTACTGCAAGCCGCGCAAATGGACTGCAAGTAGTCAACAAATGGTCTTTTGCATTGCAGTAACTACATTGTTGGTTTTTAGCATTCGCAGTAGAGCACGCGAATGAGCTCCGATTGTGAGGCTTGCTTGGCACAGCTTTCTGCTCCTGCTTTGGTTTTGATTCTTCGGCCGAAAGATGCTGATATCTGCGATTAAGCATTTTTTCGCAGTCAGCCCAAAGCGGCAGCTTCTCATAATCGAGCTGCTCTTTCCATTTTTGTTTGGCCACAGGATCGACTCTGTTCAAGACGAGATGAATAAGCATTGCATTTGAGATCTTTTGGTCATCGCCTATCGACAACAAGGAACCATATATCGATGAGGTGGTATCGATTAGGTTCTTTAGGGACGATGCAGATTGCTGGGTCATTTTGGGAAGACTAAATAGGGCAGCAATATATTTTATAAAGATCAGACATTCGTTATCATAGACCCGTTTTAAGCTGGCCAGGGCTTTCTCATAATTAAACAAATGGTTAAACTTTTCAATAAGTGGAATGCTTTCATTGTGAACAAGAGTCTCAAATAAACTAATGAAGCTTTTGAATTCCGAATATTTTCCACTGAACTTTGGCAGAGCTAACTTCGGAAGTCGAGCACGAGTTGGGGCAACAGAAGCTGATACTGAAGGCATCGCTGGCTGTCTTCATGGCCTCGATAAGCGACATTATCTTTGCCTTGGTTACAAACGAGAGTTCTTCCAACTCGGCTCCAAAGTCATCGTCACTATTTATTTCTTCGATTGATTCTTGAACTTGGCTTGCCTTGGCTATGGTTGCTTTCAGTACGTCGAGTCTGCACTCGAGCTCTGTCAACTGTAGCGGAATCTCCCCAGCTTCAAGCCGGTCCGCTAATCAGCGTATGCCTTTGACAAGGGACCTGAGCTTCTTTTTCAGCTCTTCAAGAATAGGCTTTTGATCTGATTTTGGATTCATCTTGACTCTCGATGCTTAAGGAAATCACTAATCAGGGCTTTTCTCACGATAATATTATTTGCTGCGGCACAAATTGTCGAAACAGGACCCAATTGAGGCCCGACGATTAAAGGGTATCGAGGCACTTGGCGATCTATTGGCGCAGGAGTGCCAACACAAAACACACAAGAACAACAACAAACAGCAACGGTAACAAGCGAAAGCGAAAACGAAAATTCACCGCTGCAGCTGCTATGCTGGTATGTGTGCGCTTGGCCAACGACCGGACTATATATTTGCGCAACGAAAACGAGAAAGAGGGAAGGGGCGACAGTGATTGCAGTTATAAATTATATGTATATATGTTCTGCGTCCAAGATGGTTTTATGTACATATGTGAATATGTGATATATGTAATATATATACAAAATTTACTAAATATATGCAAATCTAGCTCTACTATGTCATATGTATGTGCCAAGAATTGAAAGCGAGGTGCCCACATTTTAGCATAAGACAGTAACTGCGAGGTTTTAATGATTTTGTCTTTACTCGAGCTTTCAATTTTTTGCACAAATACCTATATATATATAAGATGGGATCCTGGTAAATTCCACTTTCCTTGGCAGGTGACATTGCGGAATGGATATCCCTCGGCGGTAGAGATCGCTAAGTATTTTTTGTATGTTTATTAGCCGACCGCGCGGTAGTTTTAGGTTTGATGTTTGGTTGCTGCTGCACACACACGTGACGCGGGCAGGTGTATATAATATACATTTAAACTATTAAATATATATTGTTTACATATTGAACCACTCGTATGACTGTCACTGTCTGCCTTTACACACTTTTATTTGCGGGTCCACCCGCATTTTTCTAAATTTAAATCATACAAAAAACCGAGTTTGGTGGCTGTAAATTATTATATATTTCGACGAAAAAGAGGAGACTAAAAAATGGACGTGCGCTCGAATTCAATGATATTTAACGACTTTTTTTCTTCCACGTTATATTATCTTCTTAAGCCTAACTTATCTAGGGCGGCGAAGCGGGGCGAATTGGCCAAGAGCGAGAGAGAGCTTTCTTGCGCTCTCGTACACTAGACTTCATTTCATTATTTAAATATTTCATTTGGTCTTTTGTTCTCGTGTTGCAATGTTTGCTTCGTGAGGGTTGTGGGTGTGGGTTGAAACATACCAGCAATACAAATACTTAGGATACTTTTCTAGTATATACCGACCTTTTATACCCGTACACTAAAAGAGTTATGGTGTATATAAGATTTGTGGCAAAAGTGGATGCGTGTAACGCAGAGAACGAAACGTTTCCGACCCCAAAAAGTATATATATTCTTGATCAGCATCAATAACCGAGTCGATATAGGCATGTCCGTCTGTCCGTCTTGATGAGCGCCTAGATCTTAGAGACTTTAATAGCTTGAGCAACCAAATTTTGTTTCCAGACTGCTACAAGTGTATTTCAAAATTGCGCTCCGCCCCCTTCCGCCTTCACAAAGGACAAAAATCTGTGGCAGGCACAATTTTAAAGATACGATAAAACTTTTGACGCTTTGATGTCACCGATAAAATGTTCCGTTTTGTCGCTCGGAGACCCATAAACCTAAAGACGTCTTCATGCGGTAGCCACGATATTCCTAACGCCTTGGTTGACTCGGAGTCCGAGATCGTTATCGGTTTAACTGTGCTCTCGGATGCTGTGACCTCAGGTGAGTTCGAGAACCACTTGGTCAGCTCAAACCCTGCGGTTTGAAGAACATGAGCCACATCAGACTTAATTGTCTTTAACTCCTCCACGCAACCAGCACCAGTCAACATATCATCGACATAAAAGTCGGACCCGATAACTTTAGCAGCCTTTGGGAATGAGAGCTTTGCAGACTCACTCAAGCTTTTCAAACACCGAATAGCCAAAATTGGGGCAGGTCCAGTCCCATATACATATTACAGTGTTGAGCTGGTATATTCTCAAGGACTCAGATGGGTCTCTTCTCCACACGATCAACTGAAACTGCCTGTCCGCTTCATTCAACATCATTTGGCGATACATCTTTTTTACATCGTCAGTCAGGGCGAACCTGTGCAGACGGAAGCGGAGCAGCGTTAAGTATAACTCCCCTTGAATAGTCGGTCCGACCATCAGAATGTCATTCAAGGCCACCTGAGAGGACGTCTTCGACGACGCATCGAACACGACGCGAAGCTTCGTGGACGTACTTTGGGGCCAAAGGACACACTGATGTGGAATTACTTAGTGTGGAGCAGAAGGAAAAGTATTGTCAGTCGGCGTCATATGACCTAAGGAGAGGTACTCTTCCATGAATTCCCAGTACATTTTCTTCAACTCAGGGTCGCGGGACAATCTTCTTTCGAGCGACAAAAACCGCCGTTTAGCAATCTCGAGGGAATTGCCAAGCAGTTTGGATTGGATTTAAACGGCAGCCGTACTTCAAACCGACCTGAAGGCAAGATATGAGTAATCTTTCTATAATGCTCCTCACATAACTTGTGTTGAGGAGATAAAGACTTTTTAGAAGGTGGCAATTCTTCTAGTGACCAAAACTTTTGTAGTGTGCTGTCGATAGACACCACTGACTCTTCTCGACAACTCAGACAGTTCCTCGCTTCCTGGGTGACAGCCACCTTTGGACTGTATCTTCCAGACACAATCCAACGGAGAAGCGTTTCCTGCAGAGTTGGATAGTCAGGACCTTGTCTAATTTGAACAACAGATAAGAGTTCGAAAAATGACTCTGCCCCTATCAACATTGTGGCTTGTAGAAATATGGGTCGGCAAGAGGTAGGTTCTTCGGTATTTTCAAGTCACTCACAACAAGTGCGTGATCAGGGTGGTATCCCGAGATTGACTTCAGAATCCAGAAATCGACCGAGAACTCACTACCATTGATTCGCGACTTTACCACCGTGTGTCTTGACTTGTGAATCTGATTCGCCAACTCCAAGCAAGTTGATGCACGACTCCTCCCCACGGATCTGTAAGCGCTGTGCCAGGTCCTCAATTATGAAGTAAGTTTGTGACCCAGAGTCAAGCAGTGCTCGGGCCAAAACGTACTCTCCATTTTGGGTTCGGAGGCTTACGATCGACGTTGTCAGAATAGCTCTATCCAAAGCTGTCGCATGGAGTGCATGCGAAGTGGAAGGGTTACTCTGACTAGGAGGGGGAGATGAATTCTCTGGGGGTGATGGTAACGCTAAACTTTTATCTACAACTGTGTACCTATGCAATAAGGCACACACTCGACACTTGCCAGCTTTGCATCGTACCACAGTGCGTCCTTGTTGCAGACAGTTGATGCAGAGCGATGCCGATTTGACAAACTCGAATCTTTGCATTACTGCAAGCCGCGCAAATGGACTGCAAGTAGTCAACAAATGGTCTTTTGCATTGCAGTAACTACATTGTTGGTTTTTAGCATTCGCAGTAGAGCACGCGAATGAGCTCCGATTGTGAGGCTTGCTTGGCACAGCTTTCTGCTCCTGCTTTGGTTTTGATTCTTCGGCCGAAAGATGCTGATATCTGCGATTAAGCATTTTTTCGCAGTCAGCCCAAAGCGGCAGCTTCTCATAATCGAGCTGCTCTTTCCATTTTTGTTTGGCCACAGGATCGACTCTGTTCAAGACGAGATGAATAAGCATTGCATTTGAGATCTTTTGGTCATCGCCTATCGACAACAAGGAACCATATATCGATGAGGTGGTATCGATTAGGTTCTTTAGGGACGATGCAGATTGCTGGGTCATTTTGGGAAGACTAAATAGGGCAGCAATATATTTTATAAAGATCAGACATTCGTTATCATAGACCCGTTTTAAGCTGGCCAGGGCTTTCTCATAATTAAACAAATGGTTAAACTTTTCAATAAGTGGAATGCTTTCATTGTGAACAAGAGTCTCAAATAAACTAATGAAGCTTTTGAATTCCGAATATTTTCCACTGAACTTTGGCAGAGCTAACTTCGGAAGTCGAGCACGAGTTGGGGCAACAGAAGCTGATACTGAAGGCATCGCTGGCTGTCTTCATGGCCTCGATAAGCGACATTATCTTTGCCTTGGTTACAAACGAGAGTTCTTCCAACTCGGCTCCAAAGTCATCGTCACTATTTATTTCTTCGATTGATTCTTGAACTTGGCTTGCCTTGGCTATGGTTGCTTTCAGTACGTCGAGTCTGCACTCGAGCTCTGTCAACTGTAGCGGAATCTCCCCAGCTTCAAGCCGGTCCGCTAATCAGCGTATGCCTTTGACAAGGGACCTGAGCTTCTTTTTCAGCTCTTCAAGAATAGGCTTTTGATCTGATTTTGGATTCATCTTGACTCTCGATGCTTAAGGAAATCACTAATCAGGGCTTTTCTCACGATAATATTATTTGCTGCGGCACAAATTGTCGAAACAGGACCCAATTGAGGCCCGACGATTAAAGGGTATCGAGGCACTTGGCGATCTATTGGCGCAGGAGTGCCAACACAAAACACACAAGAACAACAACAAACAGCAACGGTAACAAGCGAAAGCGAAAACGAAAATTCACCGCTGCAGCTGCTATGCTGGTATGTGTGCGCTTGGCCAACGACCGGACTATATATTTGCGCAACGAAAACGAGAAAGAGGGAAGGGGCGACAGTGATTGCAGTTATAAATTATATGTATATATGTTCTGCGTCCAAGATGGTTTTATGTACATATGTGAATATGTGATATATGTAATATATATACAAAATTTACTAAATATATGCAAATCTAGCTCTACTATGTCATATGTATGTGCCAAGAATTGAAAGCGAGGTGCCCACATTTTAGCATAAGACAGTAACTGCGAGGTTTTAATGATTTTGTCTTTACTCGAGCTTTCAATTTTTTGCACAAATACCTATATATATATAAGATGGGATCCTGGTAAATTCCACTTTCCTTGGCAGGTGACATTGCGGAATGGATATCCCTCGGCGGTAGAGATCGCTAGGTATTTTTTGTATGTTTATTAGCCGACCGCGCGGTAGTTTTAGGTTTGATGTTTGGTTGCTGCTGCACACACACGTGACGCGGGCAGGTGTATATAATATACATTTAAACTATTAAATATATATTGTTTACATATTGAACCACTCGTATGACTGTCACTGTCTGCCTTTACACACTTTTATTTGCGGGTCCACCCGCATTTTTCTAAATTTAAATCAAACAAAAAACCGAGTTTGGTGGCTGTAAATTATTATATATTTCGACGAAAAAGAGGAGACTAAAAAATGGACGTGCGCTCGAATTCAATGATATTTAACGACTTTTTTTCTTCCACGTTATATTATCTTCTTAAGCCTAACTTATCTAGGGCGGCGAAGCGGGGCGAATTGGCCAAGAGCGAGAGAGAGCTTTCTTGCGCTCTCGTACACTAGACTTCATTTCATTATTTAAATATTTCATTTGGTCTTTTGTTCTCGTGTTGCAATGTTTGCTTCGTGAGGGTTGTGGGTGTGGGTTGAAACATACCAGCAATACAAATACTTAGGATACTTTTCTAGTATATACCGACCTTTTATACCCGTACACTAAAAGAGTTATGGTGTATATAAGATTTGTGGCAAAAGTGGATGCGTGTAACGCAGAGAACGAAACGTTTCCGACCCCAAAAAGTATATATATTCTTGATCAGCATCAATAACCGAGTCGATATAGGCATGTCCGTCTGTCCGTCTTGATGAGCGCCTAGATCTTAGAGACTTTAATAGCTTGAGCAACCAAATTTTGTTTCCAGACTGCTACAAGTGTATTTCAAAATTGCGCTCCGCCCCCTTCCGCCTTCACAAAGGACAAAAATCTGTGGCAGGCACAATTTTAAAGATACGATAAAACTTTTGACGCAGTACGTAGAAAATGACTATATCTACCAGTTTGCCGAATCTGAATTAGATCGGATCATAAATCTAGCCAGAATGAAGATTTTAAGTTTCAGTTGCTTCCCCCGCCTCCTTCAGAAAGAGACAGGCTACTCATTCTCTTTCTCGCTCGCGCACTCTCCCTCGTTATGTACGCGAGCGCTCTCTAGCGGAGGAATGGCACATCTATAATCTACATGTCAGATGTAGATAATAGATGTAGCAAAAATTATAAAATGTCAACTTTTTTTTTCTAAAAAATCATAAGCTCAAAAATGTATGTACTGACTGAGGATCTAAGTTCGAAAATAAAGTTTGAGGATGTATCTACTCCGAGAAAGATGAAAGATGCTCTTTCAGCCTTCCAGACCACTGCAGTGTCTTCCAGGCAGAAGTCACTGCAATCAGGGAAATGCATCCAAACAGTTGCCGTCACGGCAACTCATCTAAATATCTATACTGACAGCCAAGCTGCGATCAAATTACTTATGTGATTACATCGAACACGGCTGCCGTAGCAAACTGCCGAAAATCTCTACACGAGATGCCTCAGCAATTTGTTATGAAATGGGTCCCGGGACATTGAAGGCAACTGAATAGCGGATGAGCTGGCCAGATATGGCAATATAACTATTCAAACTTGGCCGACCATAAATAAGAAGCTCACCTCAGAGCTGTGTAAGCTCAGCAGAAAAGGGTACAGTACCTACATACGATCCCTTGCGGGATATTGGCTAATAGGCACTCACGAAAACAGGCTGGGTGCCCCCTGTAATGACTTTTGCCTGTCGAGACGAGGCAGAGGAAGAAACGGTTGAACACCTGTTCTGCTCCTGCCCGGCTCTCAGTAGAAAAAGGATACAACACTGGGGTCGCTCTTTATAACTGTCATTTTGGTTTCGGCTTGGTGTCGCATTGTCCACTTAATGGTGTAGTCATTGCATATCAACGTACAGACAATGAACCAGATTTCGCATTCTGTTAGAAATGGTCATTCTCTATGATTCTACGGTTTTCTCGTATCTTCAAAATTGTGGATGCCACAGTTCTTTGTAGCGGCTGAAGGGGGCGGTGCGAAATTTTAAAATACACTTGCAGCAGTGTGATATCACAGGAATCTGTACACAATATTTAGTTTCTCTAGCTCTTATAGACTCCGAGTACAAGGCGACAAACAAGACGGACGGACAGACAGACAGACAGACAAATAGTCATGGCTATTTCGTCTCGGCTATTGATGCTGATCAAGAATATATATATTGCATGGGGTCGTAGACGTTTCCTTCCTTACACACATCCAATTCGACCACAAAACTAATATATCCCTAAAATCTTCTAGTACCGGGTAAAAAAACCCAACTTGACGGAAAAGAAAGTTAATTTTAGAATAGAATGATAATCAAGTACTTACCTCAAATTTGTTGGGAATAAATCCACCAACACGCAATATAAAGTACTTATACTAAGCGATGTTAGTGCTTCAAAAATGCATGACAAAATTAAGTTTTCAAAAGAGCTTCGTACGAAATAAAACCCTAAAGTTACAAATCCTGCTGCCGTCAAGCTGAAAACTACAAAAATAAATATTTGGTTTTTTTATATTATGTTATCAACAATAAAAGCCTAGTATTTTTTACGTACCCAAAAAGAACTTTATTCCCAATTTGTGAACACATAGTGGTAGCCAGAAACTTGTAGGTATGCAAGCCAAACCAATTATAAATGTGTGAAAGAATACTGTATGATCGATTTCCGACTCGCAGTCTATAAAGGTTCTAGATAGAAATGGAATAATATAATTGCAAATCACAAACTGGAAAGAATTTTTATAACTAATCAGGTTCATCAATATGATCTTTTAAAGTTAAATTACATTTTAAAACGGGAAGGAACGGAAGGCTTCTGTGGACGCGACTCTACTTTAATACCTGTACTCTGTCAGAATATAAATTTGTGATTTAAATAGAATTGTAAAATATTTTACATTTAAATTTTTGTTGCTACATCTGCCATCTACATCTACACCTAACATGTATATTATACATCTAAAATGTAGATTACACATCTACAATGTAGATACTACATATTCTCTGCGAAAGGTCGCACACTGCATAGGGCAGAGTGTGTGCGAGCCAGAAAGAGAATAAGTAGCGTCAGCAGCGCTGGAGGAGGTGGGGAAAGCAGCTGAAAATGAATTTCTTTATTCTGGTGGCGGAAGCAGGCGGATCGAAATTTTTAAATACACTTTTTGTAGTGTAATATCACATGAGTCTTGAAACAAGATTTGGTTGCCCTAGCTCTAATAGTCTTTCAGATCCAAGCGAAAAAAAAACGGACAGACGGTCAGACATGGCTGTATCGACTCGGCTATTGATGCTGATCAAGCATATATATACTTTAAGGGGTCGGAAACGTTTCCTTCTCTGCGTTACACACATCCAATTTTACCACAAATCTAATACACCGCTTAACTCTTTTTGAGTACGGGTATAAAAAAATAAGTAAATAAATAAAATGGTTACTCTATTTATATAACATTTTAATTTCAGGTATCAAAAACAAAATGACTGAAAATATATGTGAGAGGTTGTGTTTAAATGTATGTTTATTGAAGAGATATTTAAGTAATGGATACAACTTTGTTAATATATGTTTTTAAGCGAATGACAACTGATTTAAAGTACGACTGATATTATCTACGACTGACGAAAACGACGACTGACAACGGAATGGCGAGAGGCCTCTGAGCGGCGTCGGCTGACGTTCTCGCGATCTCCTCTTTGCTCTCTATGCTCTCAGCTCTCTCGGGGAGGTCTGCACTTGTGTGCGCGACCCAGCCTTCTTACATTCGGCCATCTTGACATTCGTCATCCGTCCCGGATGACAACAGCTCCTCGTTTTCCTCGACAAGCTTCCACAGCTTGAGATTGTCACAGCTAGTCGCTGCTTTCTTCACGTCGTATCGTCCGTTACGCTTAACGTTGACGACCTCATACGGACCAAGGTATGAACTCGCCAGCTTTCGACCTGCAACAAATTGGGTTCGCTTTACAGCGAATCTGTCGCCCAATCTGTAGCCATGCTCGACACGTCGTTTCTTGTCAAAGTTGGCCTTGTAGGTCTTCTGTGCTTGCTGTATATTCTGCCTGGCTTCATTTCGCAACATAAGACGGTCGTCGTTCTCTACCAGCTCCTGATTCAGTAGTTCTATTAGTCGGTCTTCTGCTTTGTTATTCATCTTGATGCCGAACATGATTTCGAATGGTGATACTTTCGTCGACATATGAATGTGGGAGCTTATCGCTTTTTGCACAAAAGGTACATACTTGAACCACTTTGACGGTTCTTCTGATGACAGCTTTGCTATGATCGAAAGGATTGAGTGGTTAACCCTTACGACCAGACCAGACATCTACCATGTTAGCGCTGAGGAACTCAGCAAACGCGTTGGCCTTGAATGGACCACTCGCTCAGCTTCGTTATGACCTCTTCGTAGCCTGTAGACTTCGTTGGAAACAGTCAGACAAACTTTGAAAATCCATCCATTACTGCCAGAATAAACCTATACTGTTTAGACGTCGCATCCATCGGACCCAAGTGATCGATGTGCACGAGGCTGGGCCAAAATTTGACCAACATTTTTTTTCAAGTGGACACTCCCCAATTCTGTTCTTTGTTGTTCATTATAATTATACAATTTTTTTCAAATTTTTAGTTTAATGTTGGGTTGCTACCACGAAAAGAAAATTCACTTTTTTGGGTAAACATACATTAAAACGAGAAGGAACGTGTGAGTCGCTTCTAACCACGCGTCTCTACTTATACCCGTACTCAGTCAGTATTTACATTTTTGAGCTTATGATTTTTTAGAGTTTTAGAATTAAAAAAAAAAATTTTTACATTTTACATTTTTTTGCTACATGCATCTGTTATCTACATCTACATATACTATGTATATTCTACATCTAACATGTAGATTATATATGTACCATTTATATTCTACATCTCCTCCGCTAGGGGTTGCTCGCGCTCTGAACGCGGCAGAGTGTGCGATGTAGAAACATACTCAATTAATGGTGATTCTTTTAAAGAGAACATCCGTTCTCTATAGTTTTCTTTATTCGAATGTACTTATAAAATATATCTTAGAATTTACTTGGCTAAAGCCAGCGTAGCTGCGCTGCCAGGAACGCCGGCAGCGGAGCGGCAGCACTTATGTATTTAATGTTTATTCATGTATATATGTGTGTATATGCCCAGCGCTGCTGACAGCGAGGGTGCGAGGGAAAATGTATATGTATGTGTGTATGCATGTGCCGTCAAGTCATGGGAATATGTTGACGCTGCACTTATGTCGCTTGAGACATTCTTGGGCGATCGTAATACGATAGCTCAAGCTACATATGTCTGGGACTTTTTAATTACATAAACACTGCAACAACACTGGCTATGTGTGCATACTACATCTCCCTCCTTTTGAAAAATAACGTAATATATTGGAGTTATTTTATACAAGTTATTATTTATAAAAATTATTGTCATCGAGTTGTAATAATAATATGTATTAAGTATAGGAGTTTAAAAGAAATTATTGCTTGGCAAATACATAAATTAAAGATGATTAAAGATTTCCAAAATAAAGTTGTTCACATTTTTCTTTTATTTTTTATTATTTTATTATTTAGAATTAAAATTTTTTTTAAAAAAATATATATGTCGTAGAGTCATTTTTACAATAATACTCTTCATTGTTTTCCTCATCCTCTCCTTCTGCCACCTCGTCGACAAAACGTTTCCTGGCGCGTGGCATAACTTCTCGCTTCACACTCCAAAAACTGACTGCCTCCGCAGTTCTTTTCTAATTGCGATCTTCTCTTTTCCAGTCATCACTCACACATGCAAGAATTTTGCCAACACACACTCAAGCCTTGAGTGTATTTCTTTTTGCTCTCCTTCTTAATCTGCTTTACTGCAGATGTACTCTCTTTCATGCCCACGCCAGGCTACGTCAGACAAGAACTGCCAGTCCACGAAAGTAGCAGAGGAACAAACAAACAGTACCGTGGTTAAAGACACACCGAACACGGAAGTTACATTTATAAATCATTTTCTTTATTTAAATTAAAAAGTTAATATGCGACACGGCCTTCCTGACGTACACACGTCCTCGTGTGTTTGCAAATACAAATTTCTTTTCTTTCCTTTAATCTTTGTTTTTCTTTCACATGTTTTCGAAATATAAATCATAAACAAATAATTACTCCTTTATATAGAAATGCTTTCCTTAAAGCTTACTTTCTTTTTAAATTGATTTAATTTTACCGCCCCAAGATACGGGTTACCACAAATTAATATAGCCAAAATTTATTGAACGTACAATAGCTCTCAGTTTATATCACAATAAACCGGCCAAACAGCATTATCTTCGTTACCATAGCTCACAGTTTACACCACATTAAACCGGCCAAACAGTCAAAGTTCACAGCTCAAATCAAATTTTACTGACCATCATACAACAATAGCACGCAGCTTAAATCACATTAAACTGGCCATCATACAACAATAGCACGCAGCTTAAATCACATTAAACTGGCCATCATACAACAATAGCACGCAGCTTAAATCACATTAAACTGGCCATCATATCTTCTTAACAACACATTACTTTTACATCAGGTCAACATCATCACAGCCCTCAAAGGCCTCATTTTCATCATTTTGATCATCATACTCAGTAACATCCAAGCTCTCACCGGCTTTACCTTCGACATTTTCCTCATCACTTCCAATATCCAAATCTGTGGTAATCCCCTCCTTGGGCATACTTCGCAAAAATTCGTGCGAGTATTTATACGTTCGATTAGAATTTATCGACTTAAGCTTATACCGATCCCCATCCAAAACTTCGGTCACTAAAAACGGACCTCTATACTTAGGGTCTAATTTGGTTTGGTGCCTTTCTTCATTCTTAAGCAGCACATAGTCTCCGACCTTGTGTTTTACAATTGCTGCCTTATTTTTATCAAATCTATTTTTTTCGTAATTGGCATTCTTTTCCATATTATACTTTGCCATTTCTCTAACTTTTTGAACTTCAACAGTATTTTCATTATCAGCAACAGGCGTTAGACCAAATGGCCTTTCTTCTTTTCCAATAAGTAATTCTAATGGACTAAATTTGGTCACTCTGTTGGACGTGCAATTCAGAGCCAATTGTACCTCTTGTAAAGCATCTTGCCAGGATCGCTGGCTCGTTTCAACAGCAGTTAGCATTGACTTTAGAGTACTCATTACTCGCTCCACCTGGCCGTTGGCTCGACTAGCCCCAGTTGCAATTAAATGCAAATCTATCTTTTGCGCAGAGCAGAAATCACGAAACACTGAACTAGAAAAACTACGACCCTGATCTGCGATCAAGCGAGAAGGGACACCAAACAACGATATTGATGCCTTCACAGCTTTAATACAGTTTTCACTATCCAGCCTTACTGTATGGCACAAGTGGACAAACTTGGTAAATCCGTCTATTTGGACAATAACATACTCCTTTTGGTCGTTTTTACCACTAAGCTTTCCAGTAATGTCGATATGGACAGTATGCCACGGAATATCAATCTTCTGGATGGGATGCAATTCGGCCTGTATTTTTCCAGATGGTGGTTTGGACAATCTGCAGGTAATGCAGTTATCTACAAATTTGCGGACATATTTAGACATTTTTTCAAACCAATAAAATTCATACATTTTCTCCAGTGTTTTCTCCCAACCAAGATGCATAATTGCCTCGTGAACATTATTAACTACGGACCACCTAAACGGCTTTGGGATAACAGGCAGACAACGGGTTTTTCCATTTCTCTGAATTTTCCTATAGAGTGTTCCAGCTCTCAACTCATACGTCTTGGCCATATCCTCAGATAACTCATTGTCACGCAACTTGGTAACAATTGACGACGTTTCCTTATCTCTCTGCTGTTCAGCCAACAGCCAATTATCTGTGATCTCAGTTAAATTGATGTGATGTTCGACTGTACTAGGTAACACTACATGATTGTCTGGTAGTGGGTTTCGAGAAGGGAAATCTACATGAGCCATTCGCTCACCAGGTCCATATTCTATTTCGAATTCGAACGACTGCATATACGACCACCAACGATGTACTCTGGGAGTCAGTTCGATCTTGGTGCGGGAGGCCTTAAGCGAATTGCAATCTGTGAAAACTACAAATTTGCGGCCATGTATGTAATGGCGAAAATGTCTAATTGAATTGTAAACAGCGAGGGTCTCTAACTCATATGAATGGTATCGAGATTCAGCAGGTGATGTTCGTTTGCTGTAGTACTCGATTACCCTAGGCTTATTGTCAATTTTGTGCAACAAAATTGCACCATAGCCATCTGCACTCGCATCAGTGTGCAGCTCTATGGGAAATTGCGGATCGAAGATAGTGAGAACAGGTTCATTGGTCAGAATAGAAATAACTTTCTGCCGTATTTGCTCGTGCTCTAGGTCCCAATGAAAAGAAACATTTTTCGAAGTCAAAGCATAAAGTGGTTTTAACATCTGCGAAAATTTAGGCACAAACTGCCGAAAATACGAAACCAATCCAATAAACTGCCTTAATTGGTGCACCGACTGCGGAGGAATCAAATTCACCAAGGCACGTATCTTTCGCGGATTTGGTCGGATTTCACCCTCTCTAACTTCGAATCCCAAATATTCAACGCTGGACTTAAGAAAAGAACATTTTGCAACATTAAAAGAGAAGCCAGCTTTGGTAAGCGTTTGCAAAACTACTCGTAACCTATCCAGGGCTTCATTTTTATTGCCCGCGACTATCATAATGTCGTCCATATAAACAACGACATATGAATGAGTAAGTTCACCTAATGTCTTGTTAACGGCCCTTTGAAATACCGATGGGGCATTCTTAAGCCCCATAGGCATAGCCAAAAACTCGAATTGTCCTTCTGGTGTCACAAAAGCGGTGCGCTCGATTGAGTTGGGATGAATTGGAATTTGATGAAACCCACTTGCCATATCTATGCAGGTAAAATATTTAGCTCCACACAATCGGGAAATCTGATCAGAAATCAGTGGCAAAGGATATTTATCAGACACAGTGTTTGCGTTCAACTCTCTATAGTCTACACACAGGCGGTCCGAACCATTTTTCTTTCGGACAAGTATCATCGGGCTCGCAAACGGAGAACAACTAGTTCGTATAATATTTGCCTTTAACAATTCATCCACTATTCGTCTTACTTGTTCTTTTTCTTCAACACTCAACCTAAAGGGGCGTCTCTGTACTGTCTTGTTAGGATCAATCAGACGTATTTCGAATTGTCCAGTAGTCACGCGGCTCTGTGGAACTCCATTTATAAATGATTTAGAATAGTCTTTTAAAATTGTTATCAACTGATCTCTATCAGATCCTACCAAATCGGTATCAACGCTTGCCAGGTCAGGAGTGCTTTCGGGAACCAACACAGGATATATAGATTTTTCCTTAAATATAACAAGCGATTTAGAGGTAATTGTTACACCGATTCCCTGGCTCAAAAACTCTCGACCAATCATTACTTCGTAATTCATGTAGTTGTTTAGAACCACGTGAAACAGAATCTCAAAAGAATATTCGCTTATCATAACATTTGCAAGTATTTGTAAAGTGCTACATACTGTATTATTACCAATACCCCTTAGTACAACTACATTGTTTACTCTAGTTCCGGAAAGTCTCTGTGACGCAGCTTCCTTGATGAGCGAGCATTCGGCTCCGGAATCAAAACAAAATGGAAACGACTCACCAAATTGCATCAGCGTTCCCATGGGCTCGACGACAGTACACACGTTAACGTGCTTAACGTTAATGTTGTTGGAAGGTGTGCCACGCTCTGGGCAAACTGTAGATACATGCCCAACTTTTCCGCACTTGTAGCAGGTCAGAGCTGACCGATTCTTATCTCCTGTGCTGGAAACGTGCTGATTGTGAATTGGTTGGTGCCGAGCTGCTTCTCTCTTAAAACGACAGTCGGCCATCTTATGACCAAGTTTCCCACAATTGTGACACTTGATGTATGGAAATTGCTTGACCCTTTTTGCTGGCGGAGCAGATGAATCAGTAGAACACTGACCCTGTCGTACGTCAAATGAAAACGCCTTCAATTCTTGATGCAGCTCGTTGCGCGTCTTAATGTCCGTTGTAAACACTAAACGCTGCAGTCTCTTGTCAACTCCAGCGGTATGCGCCAAAACAACAGAAACGGCTATTTGTTCCACGGTCAATGATTTCCATCTGGACATGAGCGAAGTGACCATTCTTCTTCCATACAACGAAAGGCATTCTCCAACATTTGGGCGCCCATTTAGCAGATTCATAACGGTTGCCGCCAAGGTCTCCGTACCAGTAAAATGTTGCAAAAATAATTCTCGGAATTGTGTCCATGTTATGCCCGCAAAGCAAGTTTGCGACAGCCAATGTGACGCGGTTCCCTCTAGCGACTGGCTAAGAGACATTACAAGAGCGCTGCCCTCCAACGGGTTTTCAGAGAGAATGTAGTCGACAGTTGAACACCAAGAGAGCGCTTCCGCGCCTGCACGATCAGGATTGAATTTCGGTAGTACGACGACTATTGCGTCGTTTGATTGCGTACGCTGCACGGTTTTGATGAGCTCCATAAAATTGCGATTTTGCGACTCCAACAGCATTCGGAGGTTTTCGTCAGAACCGGCCTGAGGAGTAGTCCATCCCACTTCTGATGTCGTAGAGTCATTTTTACAATAATACTCTTCATTGTTTTCCTCATCCTCTCCTTCTGCCACCTCGTCGACAAAACGTTTCCTGGCGCGTGGCATGACTTCTCGCTTCACACTCCAAAAACTGACTGCCTACGCAGTTCTTTTCTAATTGCGATCTTCTCTTTTCCAGTCATCACTCACACATGCAAGAATTTTGCCAACACACACTCAAGCCTTGAGTGTACTTCTTTTTGCTCTCCTTCTTAATCTGCTTTACTGCAGATGTATTCTCTTTCATGCCCACGCCAGGCTACGTCAGACAAGAACTGCCAGTCCACGAAAGTAGCAGAGGAACAAACAAACAGTACCGTGGTTAAAGACACACCAAATACGGAAGAAACATTTATAAATCATTTTCTTTATTTAAATTAAAAAGTTAATATGCGACATATACATATATTTTTTTTTTTTTTTAAAAAAAAAAAAAAATTTTTTTTGTTGGGCCGGTTTTTTTTTTTTTTTTTTTTTTTTTTTTTTTTTTTTTCCTTATTAACTTTTTTCCTTTTATTTTTATTTTCTATTATTATGTTGTTGTTATCTTCTATTTGAACTACTGTAAAAGGTCCTACATATCTACTTTCTTGGTTTTTGTCTTCTTTTTTTTTTACATATTTTTTTTCTTTTTTTTTCCTTTTTTTAGATACTTTAAAGTCATTTACGTTTTTATCGTATTCTAATTTCCTTTTTAGCTTTTTGCTTTCCAGCATTGTTCTGGCTCTTTTATATTCTGTTTCTAGCCTAAACTTAGATTCTTTAGCGTAGTCGTCTATATTGTATAGAGGTTCTATTCTATCTATGGTATTAAAATGTTGTAGTAAATTGGATTTTTTACTAAAAACTAGTTCGTAAGGACAGTAATTATGTGTCATTGATGGTGTAGTGTTGTAACAATATACGAAGTATTGAAGCCATACGTCCCAATCAGTTTTATCTACTGATATATATGAACGTATGTATTCGTTGAATGTTCTGTGGCTTCGTTCAACCGTTCCTAGAGTCTGGTGATGGTGTGCTGTTGATGTTATGTTGTCTATTTTTAGATATTTGCACAAATCATTGATTATGGAATTCTTATATTCTGTACCCATATTCGTTATGAACGTCTTCATAGGACCGTACTTTAGAATAAATGATTCAAATATAGCTTTAGCAACTGTATTAGCGCTTTTGTTAGCTATAGGTATGGCTACTAGGTATTCTGACAAATCACATACTAGGGTGATTGCATATTCATTGCCATTGTCAGATTTTGGTAATGGTCCAATCGTGTCGACTAGTACTCGGTCGAATACACTTATTGGTGACTCTGTAATGGTAAGAGGGGTCTTAGTATGTTTAACTATTTTTGATAGTTGGCATTTTGGACAATTACGTACGTACTTGGTTATATGACTTGTCATGTTTTTCCAGTAGTAATGTCTTTTTATCTTTGCTAACGTTTTAGATATGCCTGTGTCCTCCTTGTATTGGATCATCATGTAGTGTAGACAAGATTGCTTCTTTTTCTTTAATATTTGTTATTAGGGTCACCGGGTTGAGTAGCGCTACTCTTAATGTTCTCAATATTTTATTGCCCATATTTTTAAAATTATCTATTGAAATGTATTCAAAGATATTTTCCCACGGTGCCACTTTGAGTTGGCTGATTCTTTGTTTACCTGCTTGCATTTCAAGCCTTTGGAAGAACTGACCTAAGTCAAGGGTTCCATTAGTATACAAATCGCTAATCTCATATCTTGCTGTAATTTTTTTTCCATGTTTGAAAAAACATAGTTTATTATTTACATGCAAGGTCACTACTTTACGTACTTCGTCATTGTTGATGACTTCATATACGTTGGGCTTAGAAGCTTTTTCTAGAGATTGCCTAGGCAATTCTATTATTTCTTTTCCTGCGCAAGATTTTTGTCTACTTGTTTGTCTTGTAGTGACTTTTAATATATTGGCTGTTATGTTTTTTAAATCCTTTATTGTTATTCGTGACAGTGCATCTGCCACGAAATTGTCTTTACCCTTTAGATACTCGACTGTAAAGTCGTATTCTTCTAATTCAAGCCGCATGCGTGTAAGTTTTGAGCTAGGATTGACCATTGAAAATAGATATGTTAATGGTCTGTGATCTGTTTTCACTGTAAAGTGTCTGCCATATATATATGGTCGAAAATGAGTAATTGCCCAATGAATTGCTGCTAATTCCTGTTCTGTTGTACTCTTATTACTTTCAGCCTTGGTGAATGATCTGGACGCGTATGCTATAGGAAGTTGGAGGTCTTTATGGTTTTGAGTTAAAACCGCTCCACACGCTTGCTTACTTGCATCCGTTATTATACAAAATTCCTTTGTGAAGTCTGGGTATTGTAATAGAGTTGGTTTGATAAGTTGATCTTTTAAATGCTAGAATGCATTTTGGCATTCATCTGTCCATATAAATGGAACATTCTTTTTACATAATCTTTTTATGTGCCGTGAATAGTCGGCGAAGTTTTTGATAAAACGTCTGTAATAATTGCAAAATGCAACGAATCGTCTACGCTGTCCGCGTCATGCGGGACTGGATAGTTTTTGATGACGTCATAGGCAAGATTCTCTTATCTGTGCATTTATGACCGAGAAAGGTCACTTCATGCATAAAAAATAAACATTTTTGCGGGTGTAATTTTAGGTTGTGTTTCCTACATAACTCAAAAATATCTTGTAAGTTTTTGAGCATATGTTTTTCGGAACAACCAATGACTATAAGATCGTCCATATATAGGAATGCTTGCGAAGCTTCAAGTCCAGAGAATGCAATAGTCATCATTCTTTGAAATGAATTTGGCGCTATTTTTAAACCAAATGGTAGTCGCGTGAAGCGATATGAGCCATTGCTCGTTGAAAAAGACGTTATGTTTCTTGAACTTTCTTCTAGTTCAATTTGATGAAAACCTGACATTAAGTCAAGGCATGAGAAGTATTTCGCTCTACCTAGTTGATCCAAAATGTCATCAATTCTAGGTAATGGAAATTTATCGGACAGAAGTTTTTTGTTTATTTGACGATAGTCAACTACTAATCGCCATTTCTTTTTCTCTGTGCCCGGAAGGGCTTTCTTTGGTACAAGTAATAAGGGGCTATTATACTCTGATACGGAAGGTTCGACTATTTTGTCGTCTATTAATTTTCCTACTTGTTTTTGTATTTCCTCAACTGGGCTATGCGGGCTTCGATAGTTTTTTATGTATACTGGATCATCATCCCTCAATCTCAATTTCTGTTTATAAAAATTATTTGTTAATGGTTGTTTGAATGCAACTGGAAAGTTCTTTGTGAGCTGAGCTAGGACAGTTTGTTCCCTTATTTTAGGAGTTGGTTGAACTACATTGTAATTCGAAAGTGGTTCATATTTTAAATTATTTAAATTAATTAGCTGGTCTCTACTGGTTATATTTAGTAATCGGACAAATGCGTTTCGAGTGGTTGCAACGGTGTTTGCAACATAAATACCAGTTTGAATTTCCTGGTTTGGGATTAGCACACTATCTTCACTGGAAGTTAGTAACACTTTTCGGACAACTTGTGATCTTGCTGGTAGAAGTATTGTATTGTTACCAGAACTGTATGTTATTGGAACATAAATTTGGATATTGATATTATTTGGTCGTATTATGAACCAATCGTCTGAAGGTTTAAGATCAATTTGACAATTTAAATCTTTTATGAAGTCAATCCCTATTATTCCATCACATGGGATTGCGAAATTTTTTGTTACTAAATGGAAATTGTGTGGAATTACGTATTTATCTGTCTGTAGCTCTATTGGGGCAAGGCCTAGGGATTTTATAATACCTTAACCTATGCCTTGAATATCTATTTTACTATTTATTTGTATGTCGTTGAAGACATCTGAAGTTTCTTTTATTAGCGATATGTTCGCTCCTGTATCTACTAGGAATGTTAGAAGTTTTCCTGTATTGGCGTTGTTAAATGACACGAAAATGTTAAGATTGAGATTGATGGTTTGAACCTTTGCTTTTAATAATTTGGAGTATCTAAAGGTGCTTGGGAGTTTCCCAAAGCCGCTTGGGTAACACGGACGCTGTTGTTGTGTCTTGTGTTTCCGGTTCTATCGTTATTTTGATTGTTATGGGATCCGCCGTAACTACGGTTATTACATCTATAACTACCACGACCTCTATAGTTGTTAGATTGCTGATTATTGTTATAATTGTTGTTTTTACCGCCTCGGTTGTAATTGTTGTGGTTCTAATTTCTGCCACGATTATAACCTCGGCCTCCTCTATTATTGTTGTTTGCACCTCGTCGATAATACAGGACAGTGTTACTTTGACCTGTTATCTCCGTGCAACTATTGACAAATTTGGAAACGGCATCATCCATATTTGTGAATGTGCCTGCCTGCATGATAAGTTTTACCTTATCAATTGAGCAATTTTGGGTCATAGCTTTTACAGCTGTTGTTGTGCTGTATTTGTTTGCAAGTGATTGGCTTAGACCTTCACTGATATAGGCGCATTCAAGGGCCTTTGCCAGTTTTTCCAACTCTTGGGTGTATTGGTTAGCCGTTTTGTTTTTCTGTTGCAGATTAAGAAGCTTAGCAGATACAACTTCTACCGATTCTCCTTTTACTGCATTTGATAGTTGCGTAATGATTGCAGCAATGTTCTGCTCATTACTTATTAAATTTCTCGCATGGCCTTTTAGCTTTGTTTTTATAAGGCTTATGGCTGTTAGCTCATGTGTGCCTTTTCAGGTTTCTAATAGTGTTGAGCTACTGAGCTTCTTCAGTAGCGTTGTATTGCGGTATTATTAAAAAGGCGATGATTGTTCAATATATATATTCACAGTTTATTGTGGTGAAGTAAATAAGCGATACAGAGTCGAAAGGATAGTTAGCTGGATTCAAGACGGGGTCAGATTGAAGACGCGGGGGTCGGTTCAAGACGGTGTCGGATTGAATAGCTCGATTCCAAGACGATGCGCAGTGATTGCAAGATCAAGACTAATTCAAAGGGCAGGCGGGCCGAATTGCCTGTGCCCTAATGCGAGCGAGAGAGCGACAGATCGAGAGAGTGATAGCGAAAGGCGATAGAAAGAAAGGTGTGGGATGAAGAGGCGAAAGAGAACGGCTGCATAGGCTGCTGCCGTGAGGGAGCATGAATGCGTGCATGAGTTTGTAGGTAAATGACAATTTAGTACAGTGGGCAGTGCAAACAACGAACAATAATAAGGATTTACTCTACTGCTGCACCACTGGCTATAATCTATGCATTTGGCCACTATTTGGCTGCGTAACCAAACATACTCCCCCCGTTGAAGATCACGGGTCTTTAACAAACTTCCTTCAACAGCATACAGGGTTCAGCAGACAAAGCTTGTTGTTGATGGGGCCGTTCTTCCTTCCGTCGATACCTGTAGATTCGCTGCAAGAAAGCAACGCGTTGTCCGACATCTAATCGGTTGAAGTTGAGCCATGTCATGTGATGCTCAGCGACAGAATAAGAAGAGGCGAAAAAGAATAGCGCATTCAAACCAAGCACCGGAAGTGATGTGTCCAGATCAGCATGATTTCCTGAAATGACTGAGGGATTAGCAATTTCTGCCCTCCCCCCAATAGGCCAATGTCAGGATGGTCTTTGGCCCAGCACAGCTTGAGGTCCAGCGCGATGCCCAGAATTACGTCCGCCAGCAGAGAGCGTGGGTTCGTTCGGATGAACATCGGCCGGAACGAAGCGTTTGCAGAGAACCCACAAGGCCTGAAGGTCCGTAAACGAGGTCGTAGGCTGAGCAGGAACCACATCCGACGCAAGTCCACCTAAGTTGATGCAATCGAGGCCGCCTTCTAACTTTGAATAGGATTCCTCGTCTCCTGCTCCACCATGAAGAGCCGGCACAAGAAACGGATGCTTCGATTGGTATTGGTTTCTGTCGGTCAGTCCGATTGGCTCCAAAATCGCGCACGAATCCACTTGAAATGGGGCCGGTGTGATTCCGTGACCATACGCAGGATGCGGAGTTACGGAAGTGGACCGCTGAGTGATCTCTCCGAGAATGATCCCATTGAGCGTCACAAACAGCTCCTCAAAGTCATCGGCGAGTTCACTCCCAATCTCGTCGAAGTCTAGCTCCTCGAGTTCACTGTGCACGGTTTTAAAAGTGCCGTGCAGCTCCTCGATTTGCTTCAGCCTGCCAACGAGCATGAAGTGGTCGAATAGGGAAGCGTTCTCCAAGACAACTTTTAGCTGCTTCATCCGTTCAAATAACGCTGGTGCTTTCCGCTTTAGGAAAGCCAGACTGTTTCCAGCAGCGGTCACTGCACCGTCGTTCCTCGCACCCATTTCGGCGCAGGCGCTAGAAAACGTTCCTAGCGGGAAGATGACCGCAAAGAAGAACGAACGCTTGCAGTAAATGCAGCAAGAACCGCAAGCAGATCGCAAAGCAGACGACGCGAGCACCGTTTTTGTTGCTTGTGCACAGCCGAATACCGAAAAAACCGTGGTTCAATGCGAATTAAAAGAACGACAAATGTTATTGTTTTTTGTGATAAAATTTAACGAGTTAATGTTTATATCACGTCGGGGTCACCAAATGTTGAGCTACTGAGCTTCTTCAGTAGCGTTGTATTGCGATATTATTAAAAAGGCGATGATTGTTCAATATATATATTCACAGTTTATTGTGGTGAAGTAAATAAGCGATACAGAGTCGAAAGGATAGTTAGCTGGATTCAAGACGGGGTCAGATTGAAGACGCGGGGGTCGGTTCAATACGGTGTCGGATTGAATAGCTCGATTCCAAGACGATGCGCAGTGATTGCAAGATCAAGACTAATTCAAAGGGCAGGCGGGCCGAATTGCCTGTGCCCTAATGCGAGCGAGAGAGCGACAGATCGAGAGAGTGATAGCGAAAGGCGATAGAAAGAAAGGTGTGGGATGAAGAGGCGAAAGAGAACGGCTGCATAGGCTGCTGCCGTGAGGGAGCATGAATGCGTGCATGAGTTTGTAGGTAAATGACAATTTAGTACAGTGGGCAGTGCAAACAACGAACAATAATATGGATTTACTCTACTGCTGCACCACTGGCTATAATCTATGCATTTGGCCACTATTTGGCTGCGTAACCAAACAAATAGATTTAAAGAATCTAGAAAACTTTGTAGATTTTCCGGCTTACCGTCAAACTCTTATATGAGAGAGTTTATCAACTCTACAACTGTTTTGTGCCATTTCAGATATTGTTATTATTTCCGGTTTGGTTTCGATTGGATCGCTTTCCTCCAGTGTTTCAATGTCACTATCAGATTCAGCGTCGCTTGGTTGAATTGATTCGTTTAATTCTTTTAATTGGTCGGGATTAAACTCCGCCAATTGATTTAGACTTTCTGGCACGTTTATCTGAATATGTCGCCTATTGCTGACAGTAATCAATCTTGTGTTTAGGGATTTTATTACCCTTAAACTTTTACTAATGTGCTCAGATGTGAATTTATTTTCATAACTATTTACTAAGGTAACTATATTATTGTATTCCCTTACTAATATTTTTATATGGTTTTTTAGTGTTTCCGCTTTTATAACTGCATCTCTATTGATGCATTTGTAAGATTTATCAAATTTATTCCGAAATGCGTCTATTTGTTTCGCAATTTCTCTTGTAAGGAAGTTTCCCAGCCAAGGTACAGCCTCTCAGTCTGTCCAGGGCCCGGCCTTCAATACAGCAAGATTTTTATTGAAGACCATAGAGACGGGGTCGGGGAGGCATATAGGCGGTGCGAGGTGCCGCTTGGGTAGGACGAAAACGTAGGGCGGCGTTGGCCCAGAGTTATGGGCCACGGTGACGGGCCGTCTGGTCGATAGGACATGGGAGCACGCCCAGTGGGACGTAGACCCCGTCGAAGTGGGACGCCTCGCCGCGCTTGGGTTCGATTGTGGATGTAGGAGGATAGGCAAAAGGGAAGGGGAAAGAGCCCGGTTCGTGAAGACAGAGGCATCCGCGTACTGTCTCACTTAGCTGGCGTCCCTGGGAGGAAGGAGGGTAGGCGAGGGGGAAGGGGGAGGGGACGGGAAGGTAGCGGACTACGGTTCCACGCTTGGGTAGCGGGGCGGGGGAACGGAACAATTGCTCGACCGGGGTGAAAGTGGTTAGGCAAGAGGGAGAGGGAAGACCAGTTCGTGGATGTCGGGGCATCCGCGTACGACACCACTGGCTGGCTTCCCAAACATGCGAGGGAGGGGACGGGAAGGTGGGTGACTACGGCTCCACGCTTGAGTAACGGGGCAGAGGAATGGAAACTACAAAACTACAAATTTCCATAGATGTATAAAAAGATGCGTGTAGGTTTTAATGCTTGTCTTTATTTCCTGCCTGCTAGCTTAGTGTCTGTGTGAGTGTGTGTGTGTGTGTGTCCCTAATCCCTATGATCGCACCTATCTCTTTTCTCCTTCTCATCTACGTGAGGCCAGCTTACCCCTCTCCTTCCTGCTCCGCTCCTGTCTTCCTGGTTGTCTGGTTCTGTTGGCTCCTGTTCCGCTCCTCGTCTTCTGCTTCCACTTTCACTTTGCTTGTTTTGTTTTTCCGCTTGCGACTGTCCAGTTCTAGAGTCAAAACTTCTGTCCCGATCCTCTGTTTGGCGCGTGCCTTCCTTGGCTCCCAAATCTGGGTTTCTCTGCCGCTAGCCTCTGCTGGCGCTTCGGCTTTTCGGATCTCTCCGCTCTTCTCACGGGAGTCGGTGAGTCGCTGGCGTGGGCAGCGGTCCTCGCTCGGCTCTGTGGGTGGTTGGGAGTTCCTTCGGTCGCGCTTGTGGCGGAGAGTCTGCGCGTTTCTCCCCTACTCATCGTTGCGTGCGCTTGCGCAGCAGCGGTCCAAGCTCGGTGATGTGGGTGGGCAGGTGGTTCGGCTCTCTTTTGTGCCGTTGTCGTTGCTCTTAATCTCTTTCTCTTCGCTCGCGGTGGTGGTTCCGGCGCTGGTTCTGGTGGGTGGTTCCTAGGCTGGATCCGATGATGATTCCAATGTGCGGGTTCCGATCTGCGGGTTCCAATGTGCTGGTTCCGATGTGCGGGTTCCGATGTACTGGTTCTGGTCCCTCAATAAAGGGTAGGCGCTATATTTAAACTTGTATGGCTATTTAATGGATGGCTTAGAACTAAAAAATAGTGAAAATATTGGCTAGTTGATATCGATGGCTTAGAACTAATAATAATGAAAAGAAATATATAACTAATTTTACGAGATTGAGGTTTGAGGTAGGTGGTGAGCTGAGACCGGTGATGGACTGAGGTAGGTGCTGGTGGTTGGGAAGGGTACCTTCACACTCCCTTCCTACTTCGGGGGACGTACCGAGATGAAAATCTCCCCACCCCGGTTTACCGACAGGCGAAAGGTCTGTCCGTCGTGGATCTCAATCTCACGGGTCCGGGGTCCATTGATTAGTACCCGCCGGCTCGCACTTTCCCTCAGGGTGGCCGGGATCCGTCGACCGGGCGTCTCCACACGCCACCCAGCCGGTGCCTCCACCCAATCCCGCTCCTCCTGTATCTCGTCCAGCGCTGGCAGCTCCTGGAACAGGTTCTGTAGCTCCTCCGCTTCGGAGCCGGATAACCCGATCGAGAGGTCGTCTTCTTCTTCCTCGTCCTGGGCATTGCTACCACTGGTCGCCCGTGGGTCTGGTGGCGGAGTGTCTGCCCGCAGTTCTTGTGGCGTCGAGGCTTGTCGTGGTTCGGGAGGCGGAGTGTCTGCCCACAGTTCTTGTGGCGGCGCGGCTTGTCGTGGTTCGGGAGGCGGAGTGTCTGCCCACAGTTCTGGTGGCGGCGAGGCTGGTCGTGGTTCGGGAGGCGGAGTGTCTGCCCTTGGGTCAGATGGGGGAGTATCTCGCCCGTCGTCGATGCCCGACTCCGTCCATGGGTATTCCTCTGTACTATCATCATCACCCCGACTGGGCAATGGGCTGGAGAGCATACTCTCGGTCTCGCTCGTGGTTCTCGACCCTTTCCCGCTGTCGGCCAGAGTTTCGGACTCGCTCGGCTCCGTTTCCTCGCTCAGCTCCGACTCCTCGCTCGGCTCCGTCTCCTCGCTTGGATCCATCTCCTCGCTCGGCTCCCTCTCCTTCCTTTTTCGGCCGGCTTGGAACGCCTTGGCGGCCTCTATCCAGGCCTTTGTCTCCCTAGTGGCGCTGGGGGCCGTCGCTGGCTCCGTCCGGGGCCGCGACCATGTCCACTGCCAGCTGAGGGGCAAAGCTTGGGGCAAAAGTCGGGGCTGGTGGCTGCTTTCGGTGGCTGGGTGTCGCGTTGCCATGGAGAGCCGGGCCTTCCCGAAGCGTCCATCCCGCAAGACTTCTGCCTCGCTATCGGTGCTGCTGTCCGGTTCTGGGTCCCTTTTTTGTTTTTCGAATTGTCCTCCGGGCTGTGCCTGGCAGAGGAGGCCATGAGCCGAGCCGTTGTTGTACCGCAACTGGTGGTGGGGGGGACTTCCATCTTTGGTGGTGTCGTGGTTCGCTTTTCAGCACCCCTGTGGTGGTCGTCGCTCCTGCTCCCGCTGTCGTAGGCGCTTCAGCTCGCTTCGGAGGGTTGCGTTCTCCCGTCGTAGGAGCTGAAGTTCCCCGATGCCCTCGTGGGGCCGTTCACCCTGGATGGCGGCCACGGTTGTGTCGCCGGCGATGGCGAGCCGTCGTAGAGCCACCCGTGAGGTGGATGGGCCTTCGGCGGGCTCCTGTAGGGGTCGCACGGCCACGTGCGATGGCATGCCTCCGAGATCGGCATTCTGAGTGCCGTGGTCCCCGGTGAAGGCGTGGGGTGGTGCTGCCTGGACCGGTGAGAGACCGGTGACCGCTACCACACTGTTGGCCCGTGGTGAGCCGGGCGTTGCTGCGGTATGGATTGAGGTGTTGAGCGCCGTGGCCTGGGGCTGGCTGCCGTCTTCTCCCGAAAGTTGGGCGTCGTCCGCGCCCGTGTTACTCATTGTTGTTTTTTTTTTTTTTTTTTCTAAGGAAGAAACCTTGATGGGTTAAAATCTGCCTGGCCATTTTGTCTATATGCCCTGACCTGCCTATAGGTGCGATTTACATTTGGTTTTATGACTTATGATTAGTCCCATAAGGGGAGTTATACGTAGCTTATTGTGGCGTTGCCGCGGTCGCTCCTTTCGGAGCAAGGACGTTAGGGCAGCGCACTGCCCTAAGTGGCCCTCATGAACTCGCGTGGGAGGTGGCTGCTTTGTTCTGGTCTTCTTCGTCTGCGATGTCTTCATGTTGGTCACTGCTGTCGTCGTTGTGGTTGTGGAACATTTTTAAATCCGCTAGTCCGGCGGTTCGCCGCTGCCGTCCAGGGTGTCGTTGTAGCCGTACTATGGTCGGGGAGATGAACTTGATGACCCGATACGGTCCCTCAAATTTTGGGGCCAGTTTTGCGGCGAAGTTGTCGACGGCCTTGGATAGTTGGTGTTGGCGAAGCATGACCAGTGTTCCAATCACGGGTCGCCACTCGCGCCTCCGAAGATTATAATTTCGGCTTTGCTCTTGAGAAGCACGCTGGGTGTTCTCTCGTACCACTCGGAAGATTTCGCTGAGTCTGGATGCCCTGTCCTGTGGGTCCTCGCTTGTCTGGCTTGGCCCCAGCGTCACCTCGTCGTACAGTGCTCCGGGTAGGCGTGGCTCTCGTCCATGCATCAGAAAGGCGGGGCTGAAACCCGTCGTGTCTGAGGTGCTGCTATTCACGGCCAGACTTAGTTCTGGCAGGAGTTCATCCCAGGTTCGTTGGTCCTGCTCCACGTATTGAGCGATCATTGTCTTGATCGTCCTGTTGGCCCTTTCGGTTGGGTTCTGCTGGGGGGTATACGGAGCAGTGTGTTGCAATTCCATCCCGGCCATTTTACAAAAGTTTCTGAAGGAGCGGCTCGTAAACTGGGTACCATTGTCGCATACAAACTTTCGGGGCGTCCCGAAGTGGCTCAGGATGCGTTCTCGGAATGCCTTCTCCAGCAGTGCCGTGGTGGCTTTGCGAAGCGGTACCAGCTCCACCCATTTACTGAAGGAGTCCATGAAGACTAATAGCATGGTGTTGCCATGTTTGGACCGGGGAAGTGGTCCCACGAAGTCCGCGCAAAGTATGTCCAGGGGTCCCTGGGCTTGGCGGGTGTGCATCTGTCCTGCAGGCTTTATCTGGCTCACCTTAAATCTCTGGCAACTCGTGCATTGTTGCACGTATCGGGCGACATCCCGATAGAGTCCGGGCCAGTAATAGCGCTGGGTCACCCGCGTTGCGGTTTTTCGGATTCCTAGATGGCCTGCCGTTGGGTGATCGTGACATTCCTCTAGTACTCGTCGCCGATGATCCTTAGAGACGCAGAGCTTCCATTGGATGGGGTCCTCGTCAGCTGATCGTCTCCCTGTTTGCTTATAAATTTGCCCGTTCTCGATGAGGAACTCTGCGTGCTTTTCTGGCTGCGTCTGTATTCGCCTGAGTAACCGTTGTATCCATGGACAGGTGGGTCGGTCTTCCTCTGTTCGTTGGAGTGTTTCCACCGGTTGCCGAGACAGTGCATCTGCTACCACGTTTTGGCTTCCACGTCGGTAGTGGATGTCAAACCGGAACTGTTGGAGTTCCAATGCCCAGCGTGCGATGCGTCCAGTCGGGTTGTCGATCGTGTTGAGCCATTTCAACGCGAGGTGGTCGGTAATGACGTCAAAATGGTAGCCTTCGAGGTAGCAGCGCATCTTCCTGATGGCCCAGACGATGGCCAGACATTCCTTCTCTGTGGCAGAGTAGTTTTCCTCTGCCTGGAGGAGGCGGCGGCTAGCGTAGGCTATGACACGCTCTTCTCCGGCGATCTGCTGCGTCAACACTGCTCCGAGGCCGTAGTCACTGGCGTCTGTTTGTAATACAAAACGTTCCTTGAAATCGGGACACGCCAATACTGGCGCCTGGGTCAACTTTTCTTTGAGGTTATCAAATGCCTGTTGCTGATCCTCCGTCCATTCCCATTTTTGGGTCTTCTTTAACAGTTTGGTCATTGGTTGGACCACCGTGGCGAAGTTCGGGACGAACCTCCGGTACCAGGAGGCCATTCCTATGCAGCGACGAAGTTCCTTCAGTGTGGTCGGCGGCGTAAGCTTCTGGACTGCGATGACCTTGTCCGGATCTGTGTGGATACCCTGTTCACTGATGACATGGCCCAGGTACACCAGGCTCTTCCTAAAAAAGCTGCATTTGTTCTGGTTCAGCCGGAGATTGGCTTTTCGTAGTCTTCGAAGGACCTCCCGCAGATTTGCGATGTGCTCTTCCAGGCTGGCTCCTATGACGATGATGTCGTCCAGATATGCAAAGGCGTGTGGCTCCATGTCGGGGCCAATGACGCTGTCCAGGGCTCGTTGAAAGGTGGCTGGTGCGGAGTGGAGACCAAATGGCATGACCTTCCATTGGAAGAGGCCTCTACCAGGAACGGTGAATGCTGTTGCCGCTCGGCTGTCTTCCGCCACCGGGATCTGCCAGTATCCGTTTTTGAGGTCTAGCGTGGAAATATAGCAGGCGTTCCGGAGTCTTTCCAGAATATGAGTTATGCGTGGTAGTGGGTATGCGTCGGGCACAGATCGGGCGTTTAACTGCCGATAGTCCACACACATCCGCATTTCGCCAGTCTTCTTCCCCACCAGTACGATTGGTGCGCTGTGTGGGCTTCGGGAGGGCTCGATTCGTCCGTCGTGTAGTAATTCTGTAACCTGGGCGTCGATTATCTTTTGCATGGCTGGATTTTTGGGGAAATACCGCTGCTTCACGGGCTTGTCGTCCCGCATGGTGATCGTATGCTCTGCGATCTGTGAAATTCCGGTCATCCCGTCGAATTTGGCCAATTCCTCCTCCAAGAATTTGGCCGCCTCTGCTGTGGGAGGCTCTACGTGGTCGGTGGCTGGTGGCCAGGGAGAGAGGTCCTCCAATTCCATGGCTGTGACCGCGGCCAAGATTGATTGGTCGTAGTCGTCCCGATCGGTGGTGCGGAACGGATTCCTCGTCCGGCCTGCTTTGGCGTCGGCTAGTGGCTCCAGGTTGTAGTCCACGTTTTGGGTTTTGTTGCCGGCGTCCTGTTGTTCCGGAGCCTCTCCGGTCGCATAGGGCGCGGGGCTCGGTATTGATGTTGTCCGTTTGCTGCGAGTGCTGGGGTTTTCCTTGGGTTTTCTTGGAGTCGGCTCCTGGTTTGCTGGGCTGGTTGTCGCCGTCTCTGTCCAAGTCTCGGTTCGTTGTCGTTTTCTTGCTGGTGGATTCTGGTTCGACATGCCGTTGATGGCCGTCTCTGCCAAAGTTCCTGCCCGTGAAGGTGTCTGGGCATGAGGCTCCTGGTTTGGCACACTGGGTGTGGCGGCCGCTGCCAAAGTCTCTGTCCGTGACCGTTGCTTCGGGTTTGACTCCTGGTTTGGTCCGCTGGATACAGCTACCTCTGCCAAAGTCTTTACCCGTGATCGTAGTTTTGCAGGTGACTCCTGGTTTGACGCGCTGTTGTTGGCCGTCTCTGCCAAAGTTCCTGTCTGTGAAGGTGTCTGGACATGAGGCTCCTGGTTTGGCACACTGGGAGTGGCTGCCGCTGCCAAAGTCTCTGCCCGTGATCGTAGATTTGCAGGTGACTCCTGGTTTGACGCGCTGTTGTTGGCCGTCTCTGCCAAAGTTCCTGCCCGTGAAGGTGTCTGGACATGAGGCTCCTGGTTTGGCACACTGGGTGTGGTGGCCGCTGCCAAAGTCTCTGTCCGTGACCGTTGCTTCGGGTTTGACTCCTGGTTTGGTCCGCTGGATACAGCTACCTCTGCCAAAGTCTTTACCCGTGATCGTAGTTTGGCAGGTGACTCCTGGTTTGACGCGCTGTTGTTGGCCGTCTCTGCCAAAGTTCCTGTCTGTGAAGGTGTCTGGACATGGAGCTCCTGGTTTGGCACACTGGGTGTGGCGGCCGCTGCCAAAGTCTCTGCCCGAGATCGTAGATTTTCAGGTGACTCCTGGTTTGCCGCGCTGGTGATAGCTGTCTCTGCCAAGCCTTGGTTCGTAGTCGGGTGCCGGTCCAGGTTGCTTGACGGGGTTGTCTTCCTATGTTGTTTGTTGGAACTGATTTGCTTGGCACGGGGCGTAGTTTCGGTGGTGTCGGTTGTGGCTTGGGGAATCGGGGTGGCGGCTGGTTGGCTTGGGGTCACCAGAGGGTTGGCGAAGGTTACTGTCCGGGTGTGCGGCAGCATGGCATTTTCTGGTTGTCGTTGGGGGGAATCCGGGCAGGGCTTCAGCTGGAGATATGCTCGTCCGCAGTGGATTCTGGCTCGAACTCCACCCAAGAAGTCAAGGCCTAAGATTAGGTCGTCCAGCACTGTGGGCAAGACCAAAAGCGAGACTTGGGTTTCCTCCTGGTCGAGTCGCACCTTCACTGTTATCGCCTGCGTGATCTCCTTCCTTGACCCATCTGCCAGGCTGATCCTGGTCCTCACCTCGCGTTTGTTCCTCGCTGTCCCGATCTCCTCGGCCATTCGCTGACTGATGAAGGATCGCGTGGCTCCAGTGTCGAGCGTAGCTTCGAAGGCTTTCCCATCGATGGTGACCAGCCCTGTGATCCTTCCTCCTATCATTCTTAACGGGTGGATTGCTCCTGATCCTGGGTGTGTGTCTCCGTCCGTGTCCCATTGGAACGGAGACCCGATCCGTTTCCCGACTCGGCTTTCCGGCAGCAGTTGATCGTCCTGACACCTCGGCGGCCACATTCCCAACAGAATAGTTTCTGTGGGTTGGCGCATGCACTGCTGAAGTGTCCTTCTTCTCCGCAGTTTCGACACGCTCGTCGCACATCGAGTGGGCGTTCCTCCTCTTGGGTGATAACCCGATTGGCGACGTTCGATGTTCTGTTGGCATCGTTTGAGGTGCTCCGTGGAGCCGTCGTGCCGTTGCCGGGGTACGTGGCCCGGGGTCGGTTTGACTGTCCGGATCCATTGGTGCGAAGGGCATCTCGGTCCCGGGCCGTTTCGTAGGCGGCGATGAGCTGCGTTAATTCAGTAAGTGAGCGAAAATCATGCCGGCGCGTGTACAGTTGATATTCCGGTCTAAGATTCTCATAGATCCTGTCTAGTTCTTGTTCACGGGTGTACCGGGCGCGCTGCATCATCAGCCGAAGTTCAATCATGTAGTCCCTGAATGATTCTTTGGGCTTCTGGTCACGACTCCGGATGGTGTCTTCCAAGCGCTGGAAGTATCTGGGGGGCAAGAAGAAATCCAGGAATTCCTTGCGGAAATCAGTCCAGTTTTGTCCTTGCATCTGGAAGGTGCGGAACCATCCCTCAGCTTTGCCCGTTAAGAGGCCTGAGATGGCACGTGGTAGCTGCTCGGGGCTCCCTCCGTAGGATTCTACTCGCTCCTCCAGCCGCTCGATGAATGCCAATGGGTCCGCGTGGCCATCAAAAGTGAGTCCCCACTTCCTGAGCTTGTCCGCCAGCAAGGAATACGAAATCTCTCCTCCTGGGCGAAAGACTCGCGGAGTCTGGGAGCTGCTTGGTTGGTAGCGCTCCTCGGGAATCGATGATCCGGCCGCTGTGGCCCGGGGCACGATGGCGTTAGGTCCTGTTCCGTTTATCCCATGGCCTGGCTGAGGTGTGGCTTCTGGTACCTTGAGCATGCGCGCCTGGTCGTCGTTCTGGGCAATGGGCGTTGTCACCGGAATTACACGTTGCCCAGTGCCAGACCCTCGGCTCGAGCTGGGCAGCTCTGGAAGCAGTAGGCGTGGTGGCTCTTGGGACGGACGATGCGGCTGGGTGCCCTCTATGGCTACGGGATCGGCTACCGATTCCTGGATTCCTGTGGATTTGGAGTCTGGGTCTCGGATGAGGCTAATCAACTCGGGCACGATCAACTGTCGTTTCTTCTCGTCCATGTGTCCTTCTCGTTTTGTACGAGTTTCTGGCCCCGGCGACGTAGCTGGGCTTCGATGCTCCCTGGGGCTAGGGATGTTTCCGAAGTGGGTGTTCAGCTCCTCAAGTCTGGCCTGTACTTCTTCCGAGTGTCCGCTGCGTGCGGCAAAGGCTGAAAGCCGGCCACGTAGCTCGTCTACGGTACCGGTTTCTCCTAGTCCAAATTCCTTGGCCAAGCTCTGCAGCTCGTCCTTTCGGCGGGAGCCTATCCAACGGGTACTCATTCTGTTCCAAGAGAGGTTTGGTCCTGCTCTGCGTTAGGTGGCGTGATTGGTGATCCTTATTGTCGGGATGCAGCCCTTGCAAGGGGGTGAGGCACGGCTCTGAAGATCGGGGTCCGGAGTGGAGTTGCGCTGCGAGGTACACGGTGCGGGGTGGGAAAGGCCACTGGAATTTGCACTGTGCGTCAGGGATCCTTGGAAGGGATATGCTTTACTGTGCCCGGACTCGCGGCGCGACACGGTAGGTCAGGGATCCTGGTTAAGGATGTGGTTTACCGTGGTAGAAGACGCGGCACGGTACTGTAGGTCAGGGATCCTGGTATAGGATATGTTCTACAGTCGTAGGATACGCGGCGTGGCACTGTCGGTCAGGGATCCTTGTACAGGATATGTTTTACAGTGGCAGAATACGCGGCGCGGTACTGTAAGTCAGGGATCCTGGTACAGGATATGTTTTACAGTGGCAGAATACGCGGCGCGGTCCTGTAAGTCAGGGATCCTGGTACAGGATATGTTTTACAGTCGTAGGATAAGCGGCACTGTAGGGCAGGGATCCTAGTTCAGGATGTGGTGTTGTTTTTGTTTAGGATTTGATTTGGAAGACTTTGGTTTGTCGTGATCGCTTTGAAGCCTCGGACTTAAGTGTCTTTCCTCCACCTGTGCTCCTCCTTATATGGGTTCCGCGGCTCGGTTCTGGGCAGAGGGCTCTGCCGCTGGCTCGGCTCCAGTCGCTGCCGGCGCCTGCTCGCCGTGTCACTTTTGGAGCGTTGTTCCCTTGTAACCGTGGCTACTCGCTCCTGGTCGTCGCGTCGCTGTCGGCGTTGGCTCGTCGTGCCGCTGCAGCCGCTCTCTCTGCGCACGTGTCGGAGCGTTGCTGCCAAGCTCCTGGGCGGCGAGGCTTGGTCAGCCACACGCTGTGGCTGCGTCGCTTCCGTTCTCTCGCAGGTACGGCGTGGTTGCCGATTTTCACTCCAATGCCCGCTCGGGCTCACACCGTTGCTGTGGATCTCTGTCTGACCGCATGCACGCGTGCGCGCTGTAGCTTCACTTCACCTTCTCGTCCCCTGGTGTTGTTTCTGGTCTCTATGCGTGAGCTCACTCTCCCAGATTTTTGGTGGCGTCACTTGCCGTCTCTCTTTGGCGTGCTTGCAAATTTTTGGCGTGGGTGATGCGCCGATGCTGTCGCTAGGGAGGGGGGGGAAAAGGCCAGCCTCAGCTGTATTTGAGTCGGAGGTCAAAGATTTGGTGCACTGCTGCTGTGGAGCTATGGTATCTATCGCGGCTGGCTGTCCGAGTTCTAGCTTGCGGTAAGGCTCCGTCGCGGGGCCACGTGGCCACGTTGATCTGCTACTGATTAGTTGCTCGGTTGTCTGTACTTGTTGCGGGGGGGGTTTTTTTTCGACGTGGTATTTGAAAGTGGCGTGGGGGGGTGGTCGTATGATCTGGTCTGCCGGGCACTGGTCGTGGCTCTGGCTATATTCCCTATTGTTCACACGATTTTATTTGTGGCGCTCTGCACCGCACTAACGATCCCGATCCTAATCTCTTGAGTGTCCCTGCTCGGGCGCCATCTGTAAGGAAGTTTCCCAGCCAAGGTACAGCCTCTCAGTCTGTCCAGGGCCCGGCCTTCAATACAGCAAGATTTTTATTGAAGACCATAGAGACGGGGTCGGGGAGGCATATAGGCGGTGCGAGGTGCCGCTTGGGTAGGACGAAAACGTAGGGCGGCGTTGGCCCAGAGTTATGGGCCACGGTGACGGGCCGTCTGGTCGATAGGACATGGGAGCACGCCCAGTGGGACGTAGACCCCGTCGAAGTGGGACGCCTCGCCGCGCTTGGGTTCGATTGTGGATGTAGGAGGATAGGCAAAAGGGAAGGGGAAAGAGCCCGGTTCGTGAAGACAGAGGCATCCGCGTACTGTCTCACTTAGCTGGCGTCCCCGGGAGGAAGGAGGGTAGGCGAGGGGGAAGGGGGAGGGGACGGGAAGGTAGCGGACTACGGTTCCAGTTCCACGTTTGGGTCGGGGTGAAAGTGGTTAGGCAAGAGGGAGAGGGAAGACCAGTTCGTGGATGTCGGGGCATCCGCGTACGACACCACTGGCTGGCTTCCCAAACATGCGAGGGAGGGGACGGGAAGGTGGGTGACTACGGCTCCACGCTTGAGTAGCGGGGCAGAGGAATGGAAACTACAAAACTACAAATTTCCATAGATGTATAAAAAGATGCGTGTAGGTTTTAATGCTTGTCTTTATTTCCTGCCTGCTAGCTTGGTGTCTGTGTGAGTGTGTGTGTGTGTGTGTGTCCCTAATCCCTATGATCGCACCTATCTCTTTTCTCCTTCTCATCTACGTGAGGCCAGCTTACCCCTCTCCTTCCTGCTCCGCTCCTGTCTTCCTGGTTGTCTGGTTCTGTTGGCTCCTGTTCCGCTCCTCGTCTTCTGCTTCCACTTTCACTTTGCTTGTTTTGTTTTTCCGCTTGCGACTGTCCAGTTCTAGAGTCAAAACTTCTGTCCCGATCCTCTGTTTGGCGCGTGCCTTCCTTGGCTCCCAAATCTGGGTTTCTCTGCCGCTAGCCTCTGCTGGCGCTTCGGCTTTTCGGATCTCTCCGCTCTTCTCACGGGAGTCGGTGAGTCGCTGGCGTGGGCAGCGGTCCTCGCTCGGCTCTGTGGGTGGTTGGGAGTTCCTTCGGTCGCGCTTGTGGCGGAGAGTCTGCGCGTTTCTCCCCTACTCATCGTTGCGTGCGCTTGCGCTACGGCGTGAGCAGCGGTCCAAGCTCGGTGATGTGGGTGGGCAGGTGGTTCGGCTCTCTTTTGTGCCGTTGTCGTTGCTCTTAATCTCTTTCTCTTCGCTCGCGGTGGTGGTTCCGGCGCTGGTTCTGGTGGGTGGTTCCTAGGCTGGTTCCGATGATGATTCCGATGTGCGGGTTCCGATCTGCGGGTTCCGATGTGCTGGTTCCGATGTGCGGGTTCCGATGTGGGTTCGATGTGCTGGTTCCTATGCTGGTTCCGATGTACTGGTTCTGGTCCCTCAATAAAGGGTAGGCGCTATATTTAAACTTGTATGGCTATTTAATGGATGGCTTAGAACTAAAAAATAGTGAAAATATTGGCTAGTTGATATCGATGGCTTAGAACTAATAATAATGAAAAGAAATATATAACTAATTTTACGAGATTGAGGTTTGAGGTAGGTGGTGAGCTGAGACCGGTGATGGACTGAGGTAGGGCTGGTGGTTGGGGGGGCTCCCTTCCCCTTCTTCCTTTCCCTTTTTTTTTTTTTTTGTTTTTTTTTTTTTTTTTTTTTTGTTTTTCCTTTTTTTTTTTTTTTTTTTTTTTTTGTCTAAGTTATTTGCCCTATATGTTTCTTTGATAATTTTATTATGCTTAACATAGATTGTAAGCAGAAATTGTAAAACTAACACTACCGTGATAATTAATAACAGGATCCACAACGATTTTATATCGTCTGTGTGATCAATTATCTTGACGTTGTTTACAACGTTGGCAGTATTGCCTTTTGCCTCACTAGAATCACTAAACCATCCCATTATGTAATTTAATTGTTGTTATATATTCAATGAAAAAAAAAAATGTTCTAATGTTGTTTTTGTTTAGACAATTGTTATTGCTATTCGATCGGTTGCTTTGCTTTGCTTTGACCAAAGACTCTATAACACAACAAGATGCGTAACGACCATACTGCTGAAAAGCACACGAAATTTTTAGCGTGGATTTTCGATGTGGATTTTCGATTTGTCTATGTGTGCGTTGTCTTTTCCGTGTTTGAGCGCTTGGTTGTGTGAGTGCATTTTTTCGTATGTTCTGTCGCAACAAAGGAATCAAGCTGACATATTGACGACATTATTTCTCCTAAGCCCGTGGCGCAGCGTACTAAGTGGCTGACTGCAAAGCGAAATTAAGCGAGTTTAAGCCTCACTCAGTGCAAGTTTATTTATTTTTATCTTTTTTTTTTTTTCTTTAACCAACTCTATCTAAAAATTAACTAATTTTCCCAAAATATACAAAAATTAATATACGCTAAAAATCATTTCAACAATGCCTTCCAAATCTACTTTGTTGAATATCTTTTAAACGGAGTAGGGCAGGGCTGGATCAAGCCTCAACGGGGCCCTAGGCAACCATCAATTTGGGGGCCCCTCCTTTTTTTTCCCGCCCCTGCTTTTTTCATTTAGAATAACTTATAACTTTTTTCTTTGTTTGATTATTCTGTATTTTTTTTTTTTTGTTAATTTTCAGTGGCTATTATATTTGTTATTTTTAATTTGGAATTTTGTTTTATTCATGGCATTCATTATTAAGTATATTTGACTTTAAAATAAAGATAACGCCAAAAAAAAAAAACTATCACCTTTCGCTGGGAATTGAACTTGGCTCACACTTTCCGTACGCAAGCAACTTCGCCACTGCACCACCGTCCGTATTTCTTTTCCTAAGCAGTTGCAGTAGCTTAATTTCGTTTTCATCATTAAGAATTGTGCAGCTTTGACGAAATACGAAATTTGGATTCAGAGTCAGAATTTCAGACGGCAAAAATTGTAGAACACACACATCCATACATATGTACATATGTGTGTGTATGCCCGAGAGTAACAACGAAATTCTAAAAATAGAATACATTTTGTGTAGCGCACTCACACATACGCAAGTGTGGAGTTAGATTTCTTTTAAAATTGTGCTGCTGTCATACATTTTTTTCTTCCCCGTTACGCATCTTGTTGTGTTATAGAGTCTTTGCTTTGACTCATCAACTCATTGCTCTTTGGCACTCACCGTTCTCGCGCATAATCCGTTGCACTGCCTACTCACTCTCTGGATTTCACGCGAGCTGCACTCTGGCTCTCACTCTCACCATACGACGCCTGCATTCTTCGTTTATGGTCTAATATCTTCGTCGTTAGCTTTCGTCACTTCGCTGCGCCGTCTGCCCTGTATATATGTACATACATACGTACATACATAACTGCTGATCATCGTGCTCTTTCTGCTGCTGCTGCTGCCTGGTCTCTCATCTAGCTTGTCTTCTCAGTGCGTCTTTTTTCTCGCTGTGCACAGTGACCCAACAGCTGTTGAACATGGCTCTTATCTGCAGTGCAAAGAAATGCGAATTTGGTGGCACCATTAATGGTGATTCCTACCTCAGCTGCTGGCTTTGTGAAAATTACGCTCATATAAAATGTGCTGGAGGTGGTCACTTTGGACGTCTTAATGACTTAATATCGAAACGCATGGGTCTCACTTGGTCATGTTTGGCCTGCAGGGAGATTGAGGCGGAAATGCGCACCTTTATGAGAAAAACGAGGAATGGTTTCCAAGATGTTCGGAAGCAATTCAATGCTCTCAACGAGAAGTTCCTTACGTTGGAATCGCAATTTCTGGGCCTCAAACTCTTGAGCGAGTCACCAAGAAGGAAAATACCGAACAACAACCTACTGCTGGTCTTACCTAGTGGAACGCCTGCCTCTCACCTACCACCGATGGACTCATTTTCTACTCCTAGTGGCCAACCTTCACCGATGGATGTCCATCCGCCATCGGAGGATCCAGCCTTTCTCACGCCTAACAACATAGTAGTTGCCTCAAAAATCCATACCCCTGTCAATTTAACTTTGGACTCAGTTGCCAGTGATGGAATTCCTAACAGTAACCAGCTTCCAGTTGCAAATGATTTGCCGGTCTCTGTTACATTGAATGGTGATGGATCGGCAGCCTCTTCTAGCTCCTCAGCTCCCGCCCGGAGACTTTTAGGAGTAGCTCCACCAGCTCGCTTTTCCGGTGTTCCACTCAGCGCGGTGGTCCCCCGCAAAGCAATCTTTGTCTCTCGTCTTATTCCCGAAGCCACACCGGATGATGTCAAACTACATCTAAGCTCTTATCTTCAATCGCCGCCGGATAACTTTATTATAACTAAATTTAATTTTACACATAAGCGTAATATCTCATCTTTCAAAATTCTTCTTCCTGATTCTCTTGTATCCAAAGCTTTGGAACCGGCTGCATGGCCTGAGCACACTATTATGCATGAATTTCTGCCTAGAGACTCTACCCAGAATCCTCGAGTTACTCTCCCTAAGATTTCAAAAAACTAAGGAACCATTTCTCCATCCAATATCAGAACGTACGCAGTCTTTTAGGTAAATTGTCTAAAATACATACGGACAGTGCCTCTTTTGAATTCGACGCTATCGCCATAACTGAAACCTGGCTTAACTCCTCTGTCTCCGATCATGAAATTCTCGTCCACAAGTTCACCACTTATAGAATGGATCGTCCATCATTCGCTGGTGGGGTTCTTATTGCAGTGAAAACGGAATTTGCATCCGAGCTGTTTCCATTCAATAACATCCATGGTATCGAATTCGTTGCAGTCAAAATCCGTATTGGAACAGCATATATCTTTTTGACCTGTTCTTATATCCCACCCAGATCTGATGCCGTTGTTTATTTGAACCACCTTTCTGCAATTCAATCTGTAGTTTCTGCTTTAAGCTGTGCTGATCAGATACTAGTTATGGGTGACTTCAACATCCCATCTCTATCTTGGCAACAGGATGATTCAAACATGTTGCTACCTGGAAGTCAACATGATTTCGTCGAGGGGGTAACTGACGTCTCGCTTGCCCAAATTAACTCTGTCAGAAATAATAGAGATAGACTGTTAGATCTCATCTTTGTCAGCGATGCCTCTCGTACAACGGTTTTAAGAGGCAATCCGATATCTTTTCCTGAAGATCCGCATCATCCTACTTTATCTATATTTTTCGAGGTCTCTATTACTAACACCATTTTACCTTCAAAAAGTCGTATAAAATGTTTTCGCAAAACTAATTTTATCGATCTTTGTCTACATCTCTCGCAAGTTGATTGGTCCTTTCTTCAGTCCTCATCTCATATAGAGCCTACTGTCAATCTGTTTTACGAAACATTATACTCTGCCCTCGATACCTACGTCCCTGAAGTCACCGTATTTGTATCCTCTAAGCCTCCGTGGTTTTCCAAGTATCTGTCTTACCTAAAAAATAAAAAATCTCGGCTCTACAAAAGGTACCAGATAACTGGTTCTTTGTCTGTCTTTGCTCAATATTCTTCGGTTCGCTCTCAATTTCTTACGGTCAATAAGAAATGTTATAATGTATATCTTTCCCAATGTGGCAATAATTTCCGTAGTAATCCCAAAAAATTCTTTTCGTTCGTCAACTCGAAACGCAAGTCTAACGCGTTCCCTTCTTCCCTTCAGTTACAGTCTAAAACTGAAACTTCAGATCAAGGAATTGCAAATTGATTTGCCACCTTCTTTCAATCGACGTACTCCTCGGATACTTATGACTCCTCCACCCCTTATCCATATCATCTACCTCATGTAAATAACGTGTTTCTTCCCTTCCTTGATGAAAGTACAGTCTTCGAAGGGTTGTCATCAATTGACATCTGTTTCTCTGCGGGTCCAGATAAAGTTCCGAGCTGTATTTTAAAATACTGCGCTCAAGCCCTAACTCATCCTTTGACCTTCTTATTTAATTTATCCCTGGAGCATTCTCGCCTCCCCATGATCTGGAATGAATCCTACCTTATTCCTCTTCACAAGAAAGGGTCCAGATCTAATATCGAAAATTATCGTGGTATTGCTAAACTGTTTGCCATTCCGAAGTTGCTCGAGCACCTTGTTACTCGTCAATTGCAACACGCATGTTCTAGCATTATATCCCTGACGCAACATGGTTTTTTTAGACATCGATCAACATCTACTAACCTTTTAGAATTCTCGTCTCTAATCAACCGAGGATTTCAAAGTGGCTTGCAGACTGACGTCATTTTTACAGATTTCAGTAAAGCTTTTGATTCTGTTAATCATACTTTACTGATCCATAAACTCTCTTTATTAGGTTTTCCCACAAATCTTGTAAATTGGATATCATCGTACTTGTCGAATCGCACACAGCGGGTGTTGTTTAACAATGTCTTGTCGAATGTTGTCAAAGTAACCTCTGGAGTTCCTCAAGGAAGTCATTTAGGTCCGCTTCTTTTCAATTTGTTTGTGAACGACCTGCCCCAAGTTATTTTGCACTCAGTTACTTTAATGTATGCTGATGACGTTAAAATTTGTTTTTCCTTCTCCGACTGGTACTTGCATACTCGCCTACAACTTGACCTTGATGAATTAAGCATTTGGTGTTCAAATAACCTACTTTTCTTGAACCATTCTAAGTGCAAACTTATGACTTTTCACCGCCGTGCACCACATTTGGTCTCCTATTCTCTAGGACACCATGTCCTGGATCGAATCTCCACATCAAATGACTTAGGAGTCCTTTTCGATCACAAGCTATGTTTTAATAGCCATATTGCTTCAACTGTTAACAAAGCTAAGGGAGTTCTAGCGTTTATTAAGCGTTGGTCAAAAGAGTTTAGCGATCCGTATATAACTAAAGCACTGTACGTCTCGTTGGTTCGCCCGATATTGGAGTATTGTTCTTGTGTGTGGTGTCCACAATACAAGGAGCAACAAATTATTATTGAATCCGTTCAAAAACAATTTTTAATATTCGCCCTTAGACATCTAAACTGGGACTCTGACAGACTCCTTCCACCATACCTATCTAGGCTAAAACTACTGAATCTACCCTCTTTACACCATCGCAGAATTTGCAATGGCGTGGTATTCATGCATAAGCTCATTCTCGGGATTGTGAACTCCCAAACGCTTTTGGGACGAATCGATTTTTCGGTTCCCTCCAGACCAACCCGTACCTTCCGCCCCATCCGATTATCCATATGTAGATCTAATTACTCCCAGCAGGAACCTTTCCGGGTTTTATGCAATAATTATAATTACTTGTACCATTTAATATCCCCCGAATTATCCCTTGAAAAAATTATAGTTAACATTTATCATTACCTTAGTTTAGAAAACGTGTAAATTGTATCTTTCCTTTCTGTCTTGTACATATATAATTAGTTTGTTTTTTTTTTTTTTTTTCCTTTTTATTCCTATTCCATAATTAGCAGATAATTGTTAATTGAAATAAATAAATAAATAAATAACGTTCATGAAAGAAAAAGTAAGGTTTTAGATTTTAGATTGTGGGATTTGAAAGAAAGAAAAATATTTTCTTCTTTGAAAATCAAAAATAAAATTATAAGTGATAATTTTTTACGAAGGCCGGCGAAAATCCTCCAGCTGAACCCGCCCCGAGGGTGCCGGCCGGGCAATGGGCACTGCATTATCCCGGATCGGGTGATGCACTGTCGCTTGCCCTGACCAAAAATCGGGGGAACTGAACCACGGCCATGGCTGGAGGTGCCTGACGGGTAGGCTTAAAACGCTAGGGGGTGGTTCCCCCGAAAAACATCAACCACGTATGGACCTTCGGGCCTAATATGGAGAGGACAGACGGTCAAACACGGGTTGGGATGTCAACACAAACGTCGGTGGAAAGCGTGACTGCTACCACCGGCGGGCACGGGGAGGAGCAATCCTCTCTGCGTGTCGCCAGCGGTCACACCTCTGATATGGCGGGAGCAGGTCATGTCAGTTGCAATGCTACTGCCACAAAACGGACTCACTCCAAGCTGAGCCGCACAGGTGCCTTAGTCGAGACAGACTCGGACCTGGAGAGCGTGCTCTCGGTCAGCAAGACGGAGGAAGATAGCCTTCTCCGCTCGCCTGAACCAGGTTCCAGCTCCCTGCGTAGGGAAGGGCCGAAGCGTTCTAGGGAGGGGATGAAGGCTAAGGCTCAATACAAGGCGGCGCTCAAGATCCGAAGCCGGCTCCAAGGCAGAGAAGACATCTCCCAAGAGGAGAAGTCCAAGCTAGCCTGGAGAATTTGCCAATAAGGTGGAGGAGATTCTCGCCACCAAAAGGCAACGCTCGACCGAGAGCGTCAGTAAGGACACTCCGGCGAGCAAGCGGCAACGCGGGCCCAAGGGGGTGGGACCTCCACCCAAAACGGCAAAGAAGCCCAAACCCAAGGCGAAGGTCAATGAGGTGACCAAACGACATCTGATCGTGGCACTCATTGACCGGAGTGACGAGAATGGCAAGATGACGGAGGCGCGGTGGAAGATGGTGCACGCGCAGCTCGTAGAGTCGCTGTTCGGAAGAATGGAGGAGGACCCAACAGCCCCCATGCCCACGTTCGATGGTGCTGGGTGGCTTAACGGGGTCAAAATACTTAAATGTATGGACGACCCCACACTCAAGTGGCTGACGCAAACGGTCTGCCAAATGGAGGCGATGTGGGAGGGGGCCAGACTGGAGGTTGTGGAAAGGGAGCTAATCCCGTCCATACCAAAGGCGAAGGTACTCTTCCCCATCGCAATCCAAGGAGACCGTGCGCTGAGGCTGCTACAGCGGCAGAACCCAGACGTGCCAACGGCGAACTGGAGGATCCTGCACATTGGGAGCCCACTACCCAACGGGGCCCAGAGTGCGATCCTCCAAATCAGCAAGGAGGCAGAGGATCTGCTGTACCCCAGATTCGGGAAGATGGCGTGGGGCATGGGTAGCGTATACCTCTGCCTCAAAAAGCGCCACCCCGAAGACAAGGTAACGCACACCCTGCAGGCAGGCGAGGTGGAGAAGGACCTCGGTCTGGAGTCCATCGTGGAGGCCGCTCAGGGTATGGCGCTGGACGACTCCGAAGAGGAGGAGGACGGAGACCTGACAGTAATAGTCAACCCGTCGAGTGTAGTTGAGCCAGCCTCCCATGTCAGTGAGGGTGCTGCAGCTCAACCTCCATAAAAGCAAACTCGCGTCGACGGAGCTCCTCATCGCCATGGAGCAAGGGCCCGTCGACATAGCTCTGGTCCAGGAGCCATGGCTTGCCTCTGGCAACGCTGTGGCCGGACTAAAGTCCTCTAACTACAACCTTTTCCACTCACCATCGGTAAGCAGGACCAGAACCGCCCTACTCGTACGGAAGGGCATCCATGTTTACCTTTTGTCTCATTACAGCACTGATGACCTGACTGCTGTGAAGCTAGAAAGCGAGGAAAAGCACCTTATGGTAGCTTCCTGCTATATGGCACACGACAGGCCAGCTCCACCGGAAGAGCTAAGGAGTCTGGTGGCGGATGCCAGCCCAAAAGACCAGCAACTTCTGGTTGGTACGGACGCCAATGCCCACCACAGCGTGTGGGGAAGCCCCGACATCAACGACAGAGGTGAGTCACTTTTAGACTTCATACTATCAACTAACCTAGATGTAGCAAACGTAGAGGAGGAACACACCTTCGAAGGTCCCACCTCGTCCAACGTACTAGATCTAACACTCGTAACGGGAAAGAGTACTTTGGTATCTGGCTGGAGAGTCCTTGAAAGACCATCCTTCTCAGACCACAAGTACATTCAATTCAAGTGCGAATTCAAACACTCTCCGAAGATAACTGCTTATAGAAACCCCCGGAACACAAACTGGGAAAAGTTTAAAAAAACAGTTACTTCAAAGCTCGCGACTCGCCCGGGCACAGTGAAATCCCCGGAAGACATAGAAACGTCCCTAGAGACCCTGTCAAAGGAACTACTGGATGCGTACCACGCATCATGCCCACCCTCGAGAACGAAAAAGGGGACCAAACCACTCTGGTGGAACCGGGACTTATCGCTTCAAAGAAACAACCTCAAAGAATTCTTCAAAATCGCCAAACAGGCGAACGAGGAGATAATCAATGAGGAATACAAAACCCTACTCAGGGAGTACAAGAAGGAAATACGCAGGGCACAAAGAAACTCGTGGAGGAACTTCTGCTCCAATATCGAGACAGTCCCAGAAACGGCTAGACTCCGGAAGCTGCTATCAAAGCAACCTACCATACAGAGTCAGCTGAAGCGAGAAGATGGACAGTGGACTGAGGGCAGTGAAGAAGCCCTAACAGCACTAATGGAAGCTCACTTCCCAGGATGCACCGAGGTTGCTGACGCTACAACGCATCAGGACCTAGTAACTGAGGAAGTGCATCCCCCAACAGGTCTCATATCGTCTAAGAAAATCCACTGGGCTATAGACTCCTTTGCGGGTACAAAAGCACCTGGACTAGACGGTATATTCCCAGCCATGCTACAGGTGACCAAAGACGTGATCACCCCATGGCTCTCTGCAATATACTCAGCTTGCCTGAGCACAGGCTATATCCCTATCCAATGGAGGACCTCGAGGATTGTCTTCCTTCCAAAGGCAGGAAAGTGCAGCCATATGAGCCCCAAGGATTATAGACCGATAAGCCTTACATCCTTTCTACTCAAAACACTAGAAAAGCTGCTGGATCTACACATCAGGAATGATGTAGGGAGACTGATGTCAACCAACCAGCATGCCTACACCAAAGGGAAATCGGTAGAGACGGCACTGCACTCGCTAGTAGCCACCATCGAGAGAGCCCTCCATAATAAAAAGTATGCTCTAGGAGTGTTCGTAGACATATCCGGAGCATTCAACAACGTCACTACGAACGCTATTATGGACCGCCTAGAAGCGACCAACACACATCCCGCAATCAACCTCTGGATAAAGAACCTTCTAAGTTGCAGACGGGTGCAATCAGAGTGGGGCACCGCTTCCATGGTGAGGGGGGCACATAGAGGCACACCACAAGGTGGGGTCCTGTCGCCCCTCCTGTGGAACCTGGTGGTCGACGACTTAATAAAGAGATTCGAGAGGAGAGCCCCAAAACTAACAGGCTATGCAGATGACATAAGCATAATTATTACGGGAGTATGTCCATCGACCCTCAGCTCCATAATGGAATCAACACTCAGGGAGATATGTGAGTGGGCAGGAAAAGTAGGACTCAGTATCAACGCGGACAAGACGGACCTCATCCTCTTTACCAAGAGATACAAGGTACCTTCATGGATCCCCCCGAAAATTGATAAAACCAGGCTGACCCCGAAAACACAAGTCAAATACCTCGGCATAGTACTGGATAGCAAGCTGGCATGGAGGCCCAATGTGGTGGAAAGGGTGAAGAAGGCCACCATTGCGCTATACGCATCCAAGAAGATGCTTAGCAGCACGTGGGGCCTGTCACCCGCTCTAATGCACTGGATCTACATCTCGGTGGTGCGACCGACTCTGCTGTACGGAGTCTTAGTGTGGTGGCAAGCGACAGAAAAGAAGACGTACAACAAGCTTATGGAAAGGACCCAGCGGCAGGCACTGCTCTGCATTACGGGGGCGCTGAGGTCAACCCCAACAAAAGCTCTCGAAACCATAATCGGAATAGACCCCCTGGACATCCAGGCTCAACTGACTGCAGGAAAGGCGGCACAACGCTTAGTAGCATCAGGCAATATGTCTCTACAAGGATTCGGGCACAGTTCAATTGGCCGAGACATGACCAGTATATCTGACTACATGATCCCCCAAACTGGCCTGGATGTAAAAACAACCTCATACATGGGACCCGATGATTGGAAAAGGGGTCGGGACCAGACTCAACACCTCAACATCTACACGGATGGCTCCAAGATGGAAGGAGGAGTAGGAGCAGGCATATACTGTACAGACCCTGAGATAAGGCTGTCCTATAAGCTACCGGACCAATGCAGCATATTCCAGGCGGAAGTCTTCGCCATACGGAAAGCGGCAGAGGCTGCTCAGTCTACGGATCGTCCACATGACGTGATCAACCTGTTCGTGGACAGCCAGGCGGCGATAAGATCCATGCAGTCGTCGGCGGTCAGTTCCAGAAATGTCTTGGCAAGCAGGGAGGCACTAGATATCCTAAGCACGACAAAGTCAGTGCGGATCTACTGGGTTCCCAGCCACCAAGGCATCGATGGCAACGAGATGGCGGACGGTCTGGCTAAGGACGGCGTCGGGCTGGAAAACGACAGAACTGAGAACGTGCCTGTCTCCCTTAGAACGCTCCAAAGCGATTTAGAGAAACGGGCCGACACACAGGCAAGAAGCAGGTGGAGCAGAACCACCACCTGCAGAACCTCAAAAACCATGTGCAAGGAGCGCAACAGGAAACTCAGCCACTACATACTGCACCTCCCACGGAAGGACTGCAGAATGTTGGTGGGAATACTCACAGGTCACTGTCTGGCCGCGGCACATGCCGTCAAACTAGGCATCACCAACAGTGGCCACTGCAGGAAATGCGAGGAATCCGGGGCAACTGAAACCCTGGAACATCTCATCTGCAACTGCCCGGCCCTCTCAAGGGCTAGGAGAATATACCTGGGCGCCCCGGTACTGGCATCACTGGAAGATGCCTCCAAGAGGACGCCAGGGGAACTGCTAGCCTTTGCCAAAAACACCTCGATCCTTAGGGACTTCAAAACCTCATAAATATTTTCGAAAGGTTCATACAACCCCATCCGGACAACTAAGGGCCAAATTGGCCTATGCGTGGCCCCGTGAGGGCCGTCTGGGTTAACCTAACCTAACCTAATTTTTTACGAAAATATATATTTATTTTTTTTTAATTTATCATTTGACGAATGAGACATGAAAATGTATTAGTTGTTATTGAATGTGGTTGGCTCACATTTTGGTTTACAATTTTTTTTTTTTTATTTCTCCAACCACATTTGGTAGTGAAAAGCCTATCAGAGTTAAGTATTTTTCAAGCAGCGGTTTCCCGCATCGGCTTGAAGGTAGAACTTAATGGTAAGGCAAATTGGGGCATTCGCAATTATGCAGCCCGTTTGCGTTTTTTTGCACCAGGGCGAAGCTGCTCATCTATGTGTTGAAGACGATCTGTCTCCAGTTTGTTTCCAACGGTGGCGTAAGTGGCGACAGACCTCTCACGCGTAATTTTCGCCGCTGCAGTTGTCCGGGGCCTATGGGCTCAGGCGGTGCCGGTGCCGGTCATCGCACAGGTCATTTAAGTACGCTCTATGTAGCGTTGTCGGTGCCTTTTCAGGTCTTTATCTTCTTTTATTTGTCTTGTAATTTAATTTTAAAGGACAGTGTCTGGTTTCCCGGCCTCATATTCCCCAATAAATTCCTCAAAATAGCCAGTGGAGCAAATTAACGTAATCTCACCTTTGTTTTCTATTTGCATTGCCCACTGCATATATATATATTGTAACCGATTATAATTACTCACGGCAGCGGCCGTTCTTTCGCCTCTTTATATCTCCTTCTTCATTTGCTACTGCAGCTGCAGCATCTATACTGTTCTATCGCATTCTCTCTCTCTATCTATCGCTCGTGCTCGGCTCAGCAGCAGCCGAGCTTCTATCGCTTCTTTCGTTCTCTCTCTCGCTTGCATTAGGGAACGGGCAATTCGGTCCGCCTGCCCTCTAGTAGTCTTTAATTGTTCGTCATCATTATCGCACTCACGTTCTACTGTCTTGATCAATCACTCACTTCTCTCGCATATTGAACAGACCCTGCGTCTTCAATTCTCGCTTTGATTTGATCAACCGGTACCCCTCGCTTTTTTTCGCTACACCTACGCACCCCATATTTCGCCTACTTAACAAATAAACTGTACACACATAAAGTATATTGAATCGCTCGACTTCTTAATTTAATCTAAATTCAACAGCTAGTGAAAAAGCTCGCTAGTTCAACATTTGGTGACCCCGACGTGATTATGTCTGGTTTCCCAGCCGGAAAATCCCCAACAAATACCTCAAATAATAGCCAGTGGCGCAACTAACGTAATTTCAACTTTGTTTGCTATCGCTCTTTCGTTCTATCGATCTCTATTCTTAGCATCGCGTAGGGCACGGGTAATTTGGTCCGTCTGCCCTAACATGCCTTCGCAAAGGCCATGATCTGGTCCAGCACTTGCATGCCTTTGCAATCTCTCGATCTTTTCTGTCATCGCATATATACATACGCATATATTCGGTCAATTGGTGACACACGAATTGTGGTCTATATATGCATCTCGCTTCCAAGTTTCTTTCGCCATCGTTCTCATCATCTATGCTGCTCTCTCGCATTCTTTCTCTCTATCTATCGTTTATTTTCTCTCTCTCGCTTGCATTAGGGCACGGGCAATTCGGCCCGCCTGCCCTTTCTCAGTCTGGTATTGATCTTCATAACGTATCCATCGCTTTATTATATCGGTCACTTTATCGTCTACCTTACATTACCAATATATAATAAATTGTACATTACCCATTGAAACGCTAGACTTTTCTTAAAAATTAAACGAGTTTCAACGGCTATTAAAAACGCTTAATAGCCAAACAGACAGGTTTTGTCTTTGCATTTACATGCATTTGAATGTATTTTTGTTTTTTCCTTTTGCACCGATTTTCTTTCTGCTAGAAAGAAGAATCCACTTCTACATTTTCTCGGTGGGGCGTTGTGCTACAAAGACACGTTCAATGCTTATTTTCACAGTTTTTTTTTTTTTTTAATATTATATTTTATTCCAACTTAGACAGCCCATTTAACACTTGCACTTGCGTTTTTCTTTTTATTTTTGTTGTTTGTTTTCACCATCTATGGACCGAGTCCATAGCTGTCACTGTCGCCATGTAGATACATACTCAATTAATGGTGATTCTTTTAAAGAGAACATCCGTTCTCTATAGTTTACTTTATTCGAATGTACTTATGAAATATATCTTAGAATTTACTTGGCTAAAGCCAGCGTAGCTGCGCTGCCAGGAACGCCGGCAGCGGAGCGGCAGCATTTATGTATTTAATGTTTATGCATGTATATATGTGTGTATATGCCCAGCGCTGCTGACAGCGAGGGCGCGAGGGAAAATGTATATGTATGTGTGTATGCATGTGCCGTCAAGTCATGGGAATATGTTGACGCTGCACTTGTGTCGCTCGAGACATTCTTGGGCGATCGTAATACGATAGCTCAAGTTATGTCTGGGACTTTTTAATTACATAAACACTGCAACAAAGTGTTACAGTGTGTTCCCCTTAAGTACAATTGGTACAGTGGGTATTGGCTATGTGTGCATACTACAGGGAGCGAGAAGGAAAATGAGTTGTTTGATCGGCGGCAGGAGGGGGCAGGGGAAGCAACTGAAAATTAATTTCTTCATTCTGGCTACAATTATGATCTGATCTGATTCAGATTCGGCAATGTGGTAGATATGGGCATTCTCTATGTTTAGGGCAGCAGCGCGGTTAACAGCGTTAACAGCGCTCTGTTAGCTCGCGCGCTCTCCCATGCCCTTCGCTCTCGCGCGGCGTGGACGCGATCCACTCGGCGCTCCATCACGGGCGCCAGCCGTAGGCCGAGCTGGAGAGAACAGTCTCTCGACACCTACGCGCCTTTACACAACCGTCACATCAACCCTCAGCTTTGTACCAGCAAATACACGCCAATTATATTTGACGCCCCCGACTTTTATTTATTGGGAATCCGGGCTGTGGTGTATTATTTAATAAACATTTAACGTTTGAATAAGAATAAGTTGTAATAGCGAACCAAGACATCCGTCTTGGTTCAAGTGATTTTATTGACTCCCGTTGGATCTTTTACATAAAGGGTTCTTAGCTAGGGCCGCTAGGACAGCTGCGCTGTCGGAGACGCCGGCAGCGGAGCGGCCGCTTATGTTTATTCGTATTATATGCCCAGCGCTTCTAAGAGCGGGGGGGCGCGAGGGGAATATGCACATGCTTGTGTGGATCATATTCAAGTGCCGATGCTATACATGCCGACGCTGCACTAATATAGTACCAGGCATATATGTGTGATCGTATTTCGTCGCACTGAATATGCCTGGGAATGTTTATTGCATAAACACTGCAACAAAGTGTTACAGTGTGTTCCCTTTTAAGTACTCTTGGTACAGTGGGTATTGGCTATATATATGCATACCACATCTCCCTCCTTTTGAAAAATAACGTAATATTTATGAAGTTATTTTGTAATTTTAATATGATAGATATTTAGAAAAATTTATTTAGAAAAACATATATACATATATATACAATATATATATATATATATATATCCCATAGTTAAAAATAAAGTTTTTTTAAAAAAATTTATAGTTTTAGTCTATCCTTATGGACTGTCTGAGTTTTCTGTTTATTATCGGAGATTGTGACGTTATCTCTTTCTCCGATATTTTCTACTCTATATGGTCCTTTATATTTATAGTCTAACTTGTGGCCAGTTTCATTTTTTAATAAAATCTGGTCTCCTATTTTTAGTTCAAAATCTAAACTACTAGCGTCGTACCTAATTTTTTGTTTTTGTTTGCCATCTTCTAACATGATTCTGGCTCTTTTATATGCTACTTCTAATCTATATTTGCTTTCTTTAGCATAATCTTCTATATTATATATAGGTTCTATATTACCTATGCTATTAAAGTACTTTGGTAGATTACTAGTCTTGCCAAATACTAACTCGTATGGGCAATAGCTATGCGAAAGGGATGGTGTTGTATTGAAACAAAAGACAATATTTAAGCCATACGTTCCAATCAGTTTTATCAACTGATATATACGAACGTATATACTCATTAAAGGTTCTGTGACTTCTTTCTACAGTTCCTACGGTCTGGTGGTGATTTGCTGTGGAAGTTATGTTGTTTATTTCCATATATTTACACAAGTCGTTAATGATTGAGTTTTTATATTCTGTTCCCATGTCCGTAATGAACGTCTTCATTGGACCGTACTTCAGAATAAATTCTTCAAATATAGCTTTTGCTATTGTACTAGCATTTTTGTTTTCTACTGGTATCGCAACTAAATATTTGGTTAAATCACATATTAAAGTAACCGCATATTCGTTGCCGTTTTCTGATTTGGGTAGTGGACCAATTGTATCCACGATTACCCTGTCAAATACCGTTTTTGGGGTTTCTGTTGTTGTTAAAGGAGTTTTTGTATGTTTAGTCGTTTTCGATTTTTGGCATTTTTGACATTTACGAATGTAATCTGTTATTCCTTTATTCATATTTTTCCAAAAGTAATGTCTTTTGACCTTGGCCAAGGTTTTTGTTATGCCTGTATGTCCTCCTTGAATTGGATCGTCATGTAATGTAGACATTATTGCTTCTTTTTCTTTCCTTTCTTTTACTAGGGTCACCGGGTTGAGTAGCGCTACTCTTAATGTTTTTAATATTTTATTGCCCATTTGTTTAAAATTATCTATTGAAACTTGTTCAAAGATATTTTCCCACGGTGCCACTTTGAGTTGGCTGATGTTGTGTATACCGGCTTGCTTTTCAAGCCTTTGGAAGAATTGACCTAAGTCAAGATTTCCATTAGTATATAAATCGCTAACTTCATATCTTGCTGTAATTTTCTTTCCATGTTTGAAAAAACATAAATTATTGTTTACATGCAAGGTCACTACTTTTCGTACTTCGTCGTTATTAATGACATTATATACGTTGGGCTTTGAAGCATTTTCTTTAGATTGCGTTTGCAATTCTATTTTCTGTTCTCCTGCGCAGGATTTTTGTCTACTTTGATATCTTGTAGTGACTTTTCTTATATTGGTTGTTATATTTTTGAGTTCTGTTATTGTTATGCGCGACAGTGCATCTGCCACAAAATTATCTTTACCCTTTAGATATTCTACTGTGAAGTCATATTCTTCTAGTTCGAGCCGCATGCGTGTAAGTTTAGAACTTGGGTTAACCATCGAAAATAGATACGTAAGCGGTCTATGGTCAGTTTTCACTGTACAATGTTTTCCATAAATATATGGTCGAAAATGATTAATCGCCCAGTGAATGGCTGCTAATTCCTGTTCTGTTGTACTCTTATTACTTTCAGCCTTGGTGAATGATCTGGACGCGTATGCTATAGGAAGTTGGAGGTCTTTATGGTTTTGAGTTAAAACCGCTCCACACGCTTGCTTACTTGCATCCGTTATTATACAAAATTCCTTTGTGAAGTCTGGGTATTGTAATAGAGTTGGTTTTATAAGTTGATCTTTTAGATGCTGGAATGCATTTTGACATTCATCTGTCCACTCAAATGGAACATTCTTTTTACATAATCTTGTTATGTGCCGGGAATAGTCGGCGAAGTTTCTAATAAAACGTCTGTAATAATTGCAGAATGCAACGAATCTTCTAGCGCTGTCCGCGTCATGCGGGACTGGATAATTGTTGATGACGTCATATTTCTTGTCATCTGGCAAGATTCCTTTATCAGTGCATTTATGACCGAGAAAGGTCACTTCATGCATAAAAAATGAACATTTTTGTGGATGTAATTTCAGGTTGTGTTTCTTGCATACCTCAAAAATATCTTGTAGGTTTTTGAGCATATGTTTTTCGGAACAACCAATGACTATAAGATCGTCCATATATAGGAATGCTTGCGAAGCTTCAAGTCCAGAGAATGCAATAGTCATCATTCTTTGAAATGAATTTGGCGCTATTTTTAAACCAAATGGTAATCGCGTGAAGCGATATGAGCCATTGCTCGTTGAAAAAGACGTTATGTTTCTTGAACTTTCTTCTAGTTCAATTTGATGAAAACCTGACATTAAGTCAAGGCATGAGAAGTATTTCGCTCTACCTAGTTGATCCAAAATGTCATCAATTCTAGGTAATGGAAATTTATCGGACAGAAGTTTTTTGTTTATTTGACGATAGTCAACTACTAATCGCCATTTCTTTTGTTCAGTGCCCGGAAGGGCTTTCTTTGGTACAAGCAGAAGGGGGCTGTTGTATTCTGACACTGATGGTTCGACTATTTTGTCGTCTATTAATTTCCCTACTTGTTTCTGTATTTCTTCAACTTGGCTATGCGGGCTTCGATCATTTTTTATATATACTGGTTCGTCATCTTTCAATCTCAATTTTTGTTTATAAAAGTTATTTGTTGTTATAGATTCGGTGTCAAGTCCGAATATGTCACTATATTTAGAACATAGTTTCGTTAATTGTGGTTTAAATTGATTTGGGAAGTTTTTTGTAAGTTGAGTTTCTTCAGTTTCTTCAGTTTCTTCTCTTACTCTAGGAGAGGTTTGAATTACATTGTAATTCGAAAGTGGTTCATATTTTAAATTATTTATATTGACCAATTGGTCGGTATTAGTTGTATTTAATAATCGGACGAATGCATTTTGCGTGGTTGCAACAGTGTTTGCAACATAAATACCAGTTTGGACTTCCTGGTTTGGTATTAGAACACTATCTTCAGTTGAAGTTAGTTATATTTTTCGGACAACTTGTGATCTTGCTGGTAGAAGTATGGTATTGTTACCAGCACTGTATGTTATTGGAACATAAATTTGGATATTGATATTATTTGGTCGTATTATGAACCAATCGTCTGAAGGTTTAAGATCAATTTGACAATTTAAATCTTTTATGAAGTCAATCCCTATTATTCCATCACATGGGATTGCGAAATTTTTTGTTACTAAATGGAAATTGTGTGGAATTATATATTTGTCTGTCTGAAGCTCTAGTGGGGCAAGGCCTTGGGATTTTATAATACCATCGCCTATACCTTGAATATCTATTATTGTTTCTGATTTTATGTCATTAAAGACATCAGAATTTTCTTTTATTAGCGATATGTTCGCTCCTGTATCTACTAGGAATTTTAATTTTTTTCCTGTGTGTGCATTGTTAAATGACACGAAAATATTAAAATTGAGATTGATGGTATGAACCGTTGTTTTTATTGTTGAATATCTAAAGGTGCTTGGGAGTTTCCCGAAGCCGTTTGGGTAACACGGACGTTGTTTTGTCGTGTACCTCTATTATTGTCGTATTGGTTGTTATAGGAGTTTCCGTTTCCACGGTTATTTCCTCTATAACCACCCCGACCTCTATAGTTATTTGAATTGTTGTTGTTGTTATTTGAGTAGCTACTGTTGTGGTTGTAGCCATTTCCTCTACCACGATAGTTACCTCTATAGGTACTACCGCGGTATGCCTGACCTCGTCTGGTATACAATATGGAACTTGCATTACCAGTCATGTCAGTAGAACATTGGATATATTTGGTTATGGCATCATTCATGGTAAGGAATGTGCCTGCTTCTAGAATGTTCTTAAGTCTGCCATGCTCACAATTTTTAACCATTGTGCTAATGGCTTCTTTGCTGCTGAATTTATCAGCGTGCTCAGCTGGCAGACCCTCATCGATGTATGATGCTTCTAGGAGTTTTCTCATCTCGTCGATTTCTTTTGTAAATTGGGTGGCTGTTTTGCCTTTTTGGCATATTTTTGCCATTTTGGCCTTAACTACGTCAGATGTTTCACCGAGAATTGTAGTTTTCAATTTTCGAATGATCGATTGGATGGTCGTTTCATCCTGGACTTTGTATAGTGTAGAGCCGATGATTTTGGATTTTATCACTTCGACAGCTAGAGATTCATAAGCCTTTTGTACGGGTTTTATTTCCGTTACACCATTAAAAGAATGCGTGAAAGTCTCCGAAAAGGCTAGCTCCTTTCCCTTTTTCCCCTACTTCTGGTATTTTTAGCACCGCGAGGATTGTTAGATCGTGTAGATCTTTTTCTTCAATTTCCTGTTCTTCTACTGATTCCTCAGCTGGATCGGCAAGGTCAATTTCCTTGTCTTGGCTTGATCCTGGTTTTTCAATGTCTATATTTAGAGGAGTATTAAGTATTGTGGGGATTGAAATATCCAATTTGAATTTATTTTGGATCGTTATCAAGTTCGATCGAAGTCTGATCAAGAGCTTTGATACTTTCGACCAATTTTTATCTATGATATTTGTCCTATTTATGTGGATTAGCTGGCGTGCTTCATTAAAGCATTCAATTAATATAAACGCATGTTTTTCAATTGTTGCCTTTTGTATCTGCCTGTTTTGCGTAATGGACTTATAAGATTTATCAAACCTATTTTTGATGTCTAATAGTGAATTAAGGATTTCATTCCATTCCATTATTGGGATTTAATTTCTAAATACTACAAAGTCAATGACTCTGCCCAGAATAGAATTCTCAGTAATGATTGACTTAACTATTATACCTGGAATGGTAGTTAATACGATTGCTTTCTGTGTTCTCGAGCAATCGATTAAAGGGGAAAAATCTAATTGATATGTATCCATGTACATATATTCGAGCTCTAATATGCTCTTAGGGGTCGTTGAGACCAATTGTTGGATTCTAGCCGAAAACTGTGGGTCCCTAATGTGGACTTTCCTAATGGCCTCTAATGTTGGCATTATTTTGTTTGATAATTAATTCTGTTTCAATTTAAAAGTTTTTATTTAATTACCAACAATTTTTGTTTTTCTGATTTCAAGCCCTGTCTAAATCGTTTGCCCTACTCATATATCTTTTCTTGATAATCTTGTTATGTTTAACATACAATGTTAAGAGAAACTGCAGAACGTTTACGATCGTTAAGATCAGCAACAACTAAGGCTTGAATACCATCTGTGTGATCAATAATTTTGACATTATTGACCACGTTGGCCGTATTGTCTTTGGTCTGACTATCGTCAGACCCGAACCAACCCATGTTTTTTTTTTTTTTTATATATAAAATTTCTTTTGATTTTGAGAAAAACAAATTCTGCACTACTTGGATATATACATATGTATGTATTTTGTTAAAATTTTTTTTTTTTTTTTGAAATTATAGGAAATAGTGAAATAATGAAGATAGTAGTTAGGGCATATGGCTGGTTTACATCGGTAAAATTAAAGTTAAATTACCAGCCATATGTATTAGTCAAAGCCTATTTGTTTGGTTAGTTTGTTCAAGTAGCGTTTTCACGCAGCAACTTGAGTGGTTTTAATTAAGATTAATGGTAAATGAAGGCAATGGCAAATGAATGCATCCTTATTTACGTTACTTTGCTCTTGCAAAGTTCTTTGTCTAGTTCGTTTAGTTCGTCTCCCCCCCCGCTTCTTTTTGGGTTTTGTTGGTTTTTGCTGCCGTGCCCGGTACTCAGCTATCGTGAGTGGGCGTGGTCCATCGATTGGACAAGCCTCTAACGCCTCCTGTAGGCTTGGCTTGTCCCTTTGCTCGATAGGAGCAGCGTTCAGGAGATCTATCTCCAGTTTTCCCACCGATGGCGTAAGGGGCGGTAGGCCTCTCACACTTGTTGTTGCTGCTGCTGATGTCCGTGGCCTCTGAGCTCAGGCGGTGCCGGTGCTGGTCTTCGCACAGGTCATTGTTATGTCGTTGCACGCTCTCTGTAGCGTTGTCGGTGCCTTTGAAAGGTCTTTCATCAAATTTATTTCCCAAAAATTGTCCTTGACTGCACACAAATGTGCATTGCCGTCAACTTCTGGTAGCTTGTCCTGCACCAGGACACAGTCCTGTTGGGGCTGTGGTGCATCCGCTCAATCACAGGTACCCCTGAATTCCTTGAGGACTGCAAACCATTATTTTTCGGTCACTTCACAGTCCTGTCACGGTCGCCATGTATTATTTAATAAACAATTAACGTTTGAATAAGAATAAGTTGTAATAGCGAAGACATCCGTCTTGGTTCAAGTGATTTTATTGACTCCCGTTGGATCTTTTACATAAAGGGTTCTTAGCTAGGGCCGCGTAGCTGCGCTGTCGGAGACGCCGGCAGCGGAGCGGCCGCTTATGTTTATTCGTATTATATGCCCTGCGCTTCTAAGAGCGGGGGGCGCGAGGGGAATATGCACATGCTTGTGTGGATCATATTCAAGTGCCGATGCTATACATGCCGACGCTGCACTAATGTAGTACCAGGCATATATGTGTGATCGTATTTCGTCGCACTGAATATGCCTGGGAATGTTTATTGCATAAACACTGCAACAAAGTGTTACAGTGTGTTCCCTTTTAAGTACTCTTGGTACAGTGGGTATTGGCTTTATATATGCATACTACAGTGGGAACCACCAACATCCACCCTCCTACAAAACATTGGTCCTTCGAGCCGGATCTTCGCCTTCCCTATAAGGAGGAGTCCAACCTGCAAGCATCGCTGGATTACATCGCTACGTTCCAAAGATAAGTACAATTTCGTCTTCCCAAATCGCTTCCTAGTGCGTTTTTGATTTATTCCTCACCAAGTCCGAGTTCCGCGATATATATTCTTATATACATATCTGTGCATACAGTGATATCCTTCTCTATGCTTCCTTCTCTTTCGCCAACGCCATATTATCGGCGATTCCGGCCGTCCTTCGTTCCGTCGCCTCCAACTACCAGTGCTTTGGTAGTTCTTCCGTTCGACTTTTCCTGAGTTTTTAAAGTCGAAATTTCGTAAAAAATACCCCACAAAAATCATCCTTTTTGCATTTCAATGCTTTATATTTCCCACACGGTAAGCTGTAATCACAAAGTGTTTGGGCTTAACTTCTAGCTGTTTTAATTATCTTTTCAAAGTAGCAAAGTTCTTTACAACCAGACGTAAGATACTACAGTTATATGAAAAAAACAAGCGCTACCTCTGAAAAAAGCTTAAAAAAAATACCAGTTTTCTAAAATTCTTCAAAAAAAAGTTCTGCCATAGAAAAAAAAAAAAAATATCATCAAACCATTTCTAAGCCCCAAATCTTTAAGAAAAAGTTCGTTTTGTTCCTTGAGGAAAAATCGTGTTGACTAGTGTTATTAAGTGTTTTTATTCCGACATCTATATACACATATTTATTTCCATAGTTGGCTGCAATAGATCGATCTATATCTATATCGATGGATCCATATTACCAACTATATATGTACATAAAAATAACATAACGCACATACAAAAATACCACACTCCGTATTTAAATACCACATACATTTAACAATAAAAACTTTGGTCGCCACAATTCGTGATAGTATCTCCAATTCCGTAACAAATTATCCTCAACTCAGGCAGAGCGCATTTCCGCAGCGATTTCGCATTTTTTTCTTTTTTTTTTTTCACAAACGATGGTTTCGAGTCGGCATGGTCGGCCCTCCAAAACCGTTATGAAAATAATCGGCTCCTGGTGACCAACCAGATAAATATTTTGCTCTTTTTGCCTCACGTCGAGTCCGAGACCAGTCGAGCTTTGAAAGAGCTTCAATGCACGAAGCAAGGGGTCCTCACCGCCCTTTCTCACTCCAAGGTCTGCACCGACAACTGGGATAGCCTCCACGTTACTATTTGTGCCTCCAAGTTGCCGAAGTTGACCCGGTCTTTTTGGGAAGCGTCCGTCACAGACAAGAAGAAGGTGCCTCCATGGACGGAAATCGACGCCTTCCTCACTCAGCGCTATTTGACGCTAGAGGCCATGGAGAGCGACCCGTCCACTTCCAAAGGCAATCCGACCCCACCATCGTCCAAAGGTTCCTTGAATCCGCAATCCTCCGGAAGCAACTCCAATCCGTTCCGGTCTCATGGTAGTCCCGTGCCAAGGAAGTTTCACTCCTTCCAGACACACAGTTTAACGTGAAGGTGACATGCTTGCACTTTTGCTCATTTACATGTATCCGCCAGTCTGCTAGCCATTTTTCTAAGGCCACGAGATGAGATGATAAGTTTTCCGTGGCCCTTCTTGGGCACTTGGAGCGACTTAATATGGCAGTATCATCAGCAAATGTCGAAGTTGTTGTTAGGCTGTTTGTCGGTAGATCTGCTGTGAATATGATATACAGTGTCGGTCCAAGCACGCTGCCTTGCGGTACTTGCGAAACTTCTTTGCTGTAGGTATGACTCCAATATTCCATGGATGTTCTGTGGAAGTAATATTTTGATTTTGTGGATTAAGCCATCTAATCAAACGCGGTCGAAAGCCTGGGCGACATACAGAAAAACAGCGGAGCAATACTCCCGTCTTTCAAATGCATTTCGTATCTCAGAGGTTATACGGTTTACTTGTTCAATGGTTCCGTGTTTTTCGCGAAATGGAGTCGGGATGGCACCGTTTATGTGTAGGTGTTCTTTGATACGATTCAGGAGCAGCTTTTCAAATATCTTTGATAGGCAAGGCAGTAGGCTGATAGGTCTATATGAGGATGGCTTGGACTTGTCTTTTCCGGCTTTATGGATCATTGTGATGACTGATTTCCTCCATTCTTGAAGATAATAGCCCCATTTCATCATGCTGTTGAATATCACAGTAAGGAAATACACTGCACAGCTCGGCAATTCTATGATCATTTTAGGAGAGATGAAATCGCAGCCTGGAGCTTTCTTTGAGATTTGGTCTTTAATGACCCTTGTGACTTCTCCTGATTGGAATATGATAGGCGGAGTAGCTTCGGGATTGTTGGTTGGTGGGAGCACAAAGCTATTCGTTGCTGGGTGTGGTTTGAAGACGTTTACTAGATGGACGGCAAATGTATTTGCCTTCTCTTTGTTGCTGCGAGCCCACTCTCCTGTTTGTGTACGCAAAGGTGATTCACTCTCGATTGGTGGGCATTCGCCTGATTTTGCTTTCCACAGTGGGAATCGTTTGCTAGTTGGGGAGAGTTGCTCCATATAGGATATTTGAGCTCGGTTTTTTTTTATCTTCTAGGGCTCTGCGTAGTAGGTGGTTGGCTATTTTTAGCCGCTCTTTCGAGGCAGGAGATCTGGTTGCAAGATTTGGGATGGGACGAACCTCTTCCAAGTTCGTTGTACCAACGCTGGCTAGACTTTCTGCAAAGTTACGCATCACTACCCGAGATCAAAATTCCAAGATGGGTATGTTACCAGCCATCTGTAAAGCTCGAACATCACGGTTTCTGCGATGCCTCCGAAAAGGCGTACGGTGCAGCGATCTACGTGCGCGTCGAGTGTGACCAGCATATCACGGTGCATCTACTGTCGGCGAAAACACGAGTCGCTCCCGTGAAAACCGTTTCGCTTCCTCGACTAGAGCTGAGCGGTGCAGTGCTCCTTTCCGAAATGGCGACGGCTATCCTGCCAAGCATGCCGACAGAAAGTCATCAATGCTACTACTGGACCGATTTTACTATTGTACTGGCCGGGTTGAGCAAGCCCGCTTGCCACTGGACTACCTTTGTGGCCAATCGAGTGACGAAAATAGCTCAGACTACCGAAACCAGTCATTGGGCTCATGTTCGTTCCGAACATAGCCCCACTGACTTAGCCAGTAGACTACGCTTTACCAGAACTGGTGGGTAGCCAACTCTGGTGGCATGGACCAGCGTGCTTGCAATCTCCACGTAATCAATGGCCAGCCCATGCCGCTGAAACTCCAGGCATATGTTCTACGTTTTATTCAGTGTTGTCTGCAAGTAACACCCGCATGTAGGGACCGCCTCACTAGTGGGGAAATTAAGGAAGCGGAGCGAACTCTTATCCTAGAGGCTCAGCGCCGGAACTACTGTTTACCCATACCGGTATTAACTATGCAGGTCCTTTCGACATAAGGAACTATACTGGGAGAGCGTGCCTGATCACCAAGGGCTATGTGTGCGTATTTTTATGTTTTTCCACGAAGGCCATTCACTTGGAGGCCACTTCCGACCTGACCACCGAGAAGTTTCAAGCAGCTTTCGCTCGCTTCGTCGCTAGACGAGGTTGTCCGCAGCGTATCCATTCCGACAATGGAAAATTTTTCGTGGGAGCAGCAAGTGTACTTTCTCGGGACTTTCTAGAGGCGTTCCAGGATTCGGTGACTGAGGCATATAGCCATCAACGGGTTGCATGGCGTTTCATTCCGCCAGGAGCTCCACATATGGGGGGCCTGTGGGAAGCCGGCGTAAAGAGTTTTAAAATGCTCTCCTACAAAGCCACGTCCACCCAGAAATATACTGTGAGGTCCTATTTCAGGCTGAGGTATGCATCAGTCTGTCCAGGGTCCGCTACAAGAAAATTTGTAGATTGTAGGTGACTTCAGGTGTCGGGCTGGCTTGAAAAATGCAGTATGCAAGCGAGAAATGATGATGCGAGAGTTTTGGTTGTTGTTCTTTTTTTTTTTATTCACACTTTATTCATTCACTTTAATTCTTTTACGTTGCTACTCTGACTCGTAGTTGAATGGTGCGCTGGTGGACTGCGTAGTGCAGTGTTTTGGGTGTGTGACTGAGGGACTGCCTAGTGCAGTGTCTTGTGTTCGGGCTGATGGACTGCCTAGTGCCTTGTGTTGGGGCTGATGGACTGCCTACTCTTTCGGCCGATCTTGGCCCTTTTATGCAGCTGGCGATCGCACCTGAGACCCGGAAATAATTGCTTATTGCTAACTTTTGATTATTGGGTGACAATAATTATGGGGCGTGGTAAGTGGGTCGAAGCTTGGTGCTTCGTTGACAATTGCTTAGTGGGTCAGTGTGTTTTTGCTGAGAGTGTTTAGCTGAGGCTGCATCGCAGTAGGTGCGGGCTGCAGTTGGGAAAGGTTATATCTGAATTTGGGTCAATGTTTCGAGGCCTAGTGGTTGCGAAATATCGCCAAGAAGTGGGTGACCGAGAATTTCGGTGCATGGCGCTAGGAGTCAAGTCGGTACGCGGAAGGTACTCCATTGTGTTGGCGTGGATCGGTGTGGCGTCGGCCGTGGGTACGACAGGGCGGCGGTCGGTGCATCGTGGGGGTATCATCCTGGATTCCGGGCCCGCGTTGAGGGGCTCTGTGGATATCAGTTCGATTATGGGCCCCGACCAGCGTGGGGTTAGCGTGGCTGTTTCCCGTGTTGCTGGGCTGTCGGATGGTGGTTACCGTTGTCTTTTTTCGATCCTGATGATCGGTTTTGAGGGTGTCCGTGCGTTCAATTCTTCCGTTGTGGATTCTGTGCGTGCTTGCACTGTTGCTTGTCTTAGACCTGGGCTTCCTGTGTCGAGCGCCGGATTTAAGTGTGTTTGTCTCGTGTGGGAGATCCTCGTGGTTTGTTTGGGGTGTGTGTTCCCTGTGGTTGGCCTAGGACGCGGTTGCTCCGTAGTGACCGTGGGACTCGTTTTCCCGATTGCTTGATTGCGGTTTGCTGGTGTTGACATTGGATTCGTGTTCTCCGTAGTGTGCCGTTGGTAGTATGCACGGATTCAGTGGGCATGGGGCGATGGTCTCGTAGCTGTAGCAGCGTGGTGCCGCATTGGATCGTCGTTTCGATGGCACCTAGGAAGTCCATGCCGACAATAACTTGTCCCAACATGTTTGGCAGGACGAGGAGCGGGATTTGAACCTCTCGTTGATCCAGCTTGATGTGCGCCAGTAGATCTTGTGAGATCTCTCTGATCGAGCCATCGGCCAGGCGTATGCGGACGCATGCATCGTGCAGGTTGGTGTGGGTGTCAAGTTGTCGGGTGAGGTTTGCGCTGATAAAGCTTCTGGATGCCCCGGTGTCGATTGTGGCTTCCGTTGCGTGTCCGCCACTATCCGGCCGTTGGTTACGTGTAGAGAGTTATTTAGTCGCGGGTTGGAGGAGGCGTCGTTCCCGGCTGATCCCGTGTCAGTTGGGGACGCATGTCGTTTCCCGACGTGTTTTGGCGGCAGCAATTTACGGTCCGTGTGCCGCGTTTGCCACATTCCCAGCAGAATAGGATGGAGGGCAGTCGGTTGCCGCATGCCCTGCTTCACCACACCGGCGACAGGCTGCGCGTGGGTTGGTGATGGTTGTCGTGATCATGTGATGGGCTACTTCGGGATTCGCCGTACTGTTTGGATGAGCTGGTGGTCTCCCCGGTGTGTCTGTCCATTCCCAATGGGGACTCAGAAATGGCGTCTGGTGCGAGTCGCAATTCCTCTGCTCTGACGCCGGCCTTGCGTATCTTGGAGTGTTCCGCGGGGGTGCGAAAGTGGTCGGGATGGTCCGCTCTTGGATGCTCTCGAACTCGGTGGCCAATATTGTGAGCTGCGCCAAGCTTTGAAGTTCGTGTCGCCGCACATACATCTGGTATGCTGGCAGGGCGTTGTCGTAGATCCTGTTCAACTCCTTTGCGGCGTCGTACCTGGCGTGGTGCATGAGTAGACGTATCTCGATGAGGTAATCCTTGAACAGTTCTCCTACCGCTTGCTAGCGGGCTCGGATCTGGTCTTCCAATTGTTCAAAATACCGTGGCGGCAAGAAGAAAGTCAAGAATTCTTGGCGGAAATATGCCCATGAGCTGCCTTGTTGGCTGGTGCGGTACCAGCGACTGGCCCGATCGGTGAGAAGCTCTGTCAAGGCCCAAGGTAGCTGATTCGTGTCCACCCCATATGAGAACGCACGTTCTTCGAGTAGTTCCAGAAATGCGAGTGGATCGTCCTGTCCGTCGAACCTGATTCCCCATTTCCGAATCTGTTCCGCGATGTGGGCGGTGGAAGCGTCCATGGCTGGCACGATCCTCTGGGTGGGCGAGCGGCTGGTCTCCGTAACTGGAGGTCTGGGCAAATCGGCTGGCGTTACGATGCGTGGTGGGCCAGGTGTGCTGTATTCGGACGCGGTGGGGACTTGTAACCCGACTTTTGGGTCGGTTTTCCGCTGGTCAGATGTCCTAGGAGTGGTGGGGATGGGTGACCTGGAGCGTCCTGCTGGTTTGGCGTATTGCCGTTCAAGGTCCCCTAGTCGAACCCAGGCGTCCTGCGAGAGTGTTCCGGCGACTAATGCGGCGAATCTCTTTCGTCGTTCCTCGACTGTTCCTTCCTTGCCAAATCCGAATTCCTCGGCCAGGGTTTACAGCTCGTCCCGCCGGAGTTTGTAGATCCAGCCGGTGGTGACTCCTGGATTGGTATGGTGTCCCTCCGGGTAAAATTCGTCGGGTTGACCGGCTCCGTGGGCTTCCATGGTGTGTTTCTGCGGTTAGTAGCACTGACTTACGTTTTGTTTGTGGTACTTCTGTACTGTAGCACTTTTGCTTGCGACCGGATTTTGCGAGGGTGCCGGTTTTGTGCTGGACGGGTATTAGTCTTTGCTAGACTTGTTTTCTTTCAGTGGCCGTGGGTCTTTACTCCACAAAGCTCCGCATCAAGGTGTTAGTCTCCTTAAAGTCACCAAAAAGTCCCTGCTCGGGCGCCACTTGTGAGGTCCTATTTCAGGCTGAGGTATGCATCAGTCTGTCCAGGGTCCGCTACAAGAAAATTTGTAGATTGTAGGTGACTTCAGGTGTCGGGCTGGCTTGAAAAATGCAGTAGGCAAGCGAGAAATGGTGATGCGAGAGTTTTGGTTGTTGTCCTTTGTTTATTCACACTTTATTCATTCACTTTAATTCTTTTACGTTGCTACTCTGACTCGTAGTTGAATGGTGCGCTGGTGGACTGCGTAGTGTCTTGTGTTCGGGCTGATGGACTGCCTAGTGCCTTTTGTTGGGGCTGATGGACTGCCTACTCTTTCGGCCGATCTTGGCCCTTTTATGCAGCTGGCGATCGCACCTGAGACCCGGAAATAATTGCTTATTGCTAACTTTTGATTATTGGGTGACAATAATTGTGGGGCGTGGTAAGTGGGTCGAAGCTTGGTGCTTCGTTGACAATTGCTTAGTGGGTCAGTGTGTTTTTGCTGAGAGTGTTTAGCTGAGGCTGCATCGCAGTAGGTGCGGGCTGCAGTTGGGAAAGGTGATATCTGAATTTGGGTCAATGTTTCGAAGCCGAGTGGTTGCGAAATATCGCCAAGAAGTGGGTGACCGAGAATTTCGTGCTGTGTTTTTCGCTGATCGAGAGTTCTTAATTTCAGTAATTGTGTGCGTTGCTTAAGACTATTTTATTTTCCGGAGTGCTGACACACCGCTTTTTGGGGAGAACCGTGGCTAGAGCCATGGTTCGTTAGCTCTGTGTATATCAGTTAGATTATTGTCTCCGGCCAGCGTGGATACGCTGACCCTCCGCCGTTTGTGATGAGACATGGCTAGAACCATGGTTCGTTACAATACATTTGAGGAGCTCTCGACGCTGTTCGCTAAGCTTGAAGCATGCCTAAGTTCCAGGCCACTGTCACCTATGTCCGAAAGTCCGACGGCGTTGCTGGCCCTCACTCCTGGGCACTTCCTTATCGGAGGACCGTTAATGGCGACCGCAGAGCCCGAAATAAAGGAGAACCTCCAGTCGATCATTAATCGGTGGCAGCATTTGAAGGCCCTCAACCAGCAGTTCTGCCAGAGGTGGAAGGATGAGTACCTCAAGGAACTCCACAAGCGCAACAAGTGGAAGACGGATATGCCAAATCTTCAGATCGGCGATATGGTTATCGTGAAAGAAGATAACCTGCCTTCTAACGACTCTTCTTTTCCAAACCAGTTCATTTTGCATCCAGATCCTGATGGCTCCACAGCCCCGTGTCAACCACACCTCAGGGAGCAGACGTTCCCGAGTACAAGCTTCCTACTGCTGCCGAGTCTGCTCCGGAAGCTATCCACTACAGGACTGCCGTAGCTTTCTCAAGCTGAGCGTGGCGAAGAGGCTCTGAGCCGTGCTGGTGAACAAATACTGCCGGAACTGCCTGGCTGATCAGCACTCTGGCAAGGATTGCCGAAGTGGTGGCCGGTGCAGGGTGTGCCACAAGGACCATCACACGCTGCTCCACTTGCGACCGTCCCAGCGTCCAGCCCGCTCGGAATCGCCAGCTCCGTCTCCAGCTCCGGTGTCCCGAGCCGATCGCCGCCCCCGTTCTCCGGAAGACGCCCCAAGACCACCCCACCCGGCGGCCAGCCCGCTCAAAGTCGTCGGCCGCGACTCCAGGTCCGTCTCCAGCTCCGGTGTCCCGAGCCGATCGCCGCCAACGGGTTCCCGCAAGACGCCTAAAGACGGGGTCCTCTCAGCGTCCAGCCCGCTCGGAGTCGTCAGCCGCGACTCCAGGTCCGTCTCCAGCTCCGGTGTCCCGAGCCGATCGCCTACCCATCGTGGGTCATCCGGCTCCATCGGTCGATACGCTGTTCCAGCATATCGACCCATGCACGCCGGTGAACTGCATTGAGGCTTCCTTGGCCGCCGACTTCAAGTTGCCCAGCACGCCCATCGGAGCGGAGAAGGTTGCCACCGCTATCATCCGCGCCAGGACCGGCGATGTCCAATTGGACGTGGTCCTCAAACTGGCGACCCGCTTACGCGTCCGCACGCCGCTGCGACCCTTGAGCGAGGCGACTCGGGTCAGGTTCAACGACATTAGCCTTGCCAATGAGCAACGGAAACGTTTCCTTCTCTGTGTTACACACATCCACTTTTACCAAAAATCTAATATACCCCTTAACTCTTTTTTGAGTACGGGTATAAAAAAATTGAATTCGTCGGTTTTTTCAAATAATATTAAAACTTAGAAACTAGTTCATATTGATATGTGTGTGAACTTTTTGTGACGCTAATAAAATGGCAGAAAACCATGATATTAGTCATGCTTTGCCTGCTGGATCTAGTGAGGTTGATTTTTACAGAGCCAAGGCGAAGTCGATCCAATGCCAACTCGTGGCTATGAACACATTTATTACCGATGACTCTATAATTCAGTTTGACGAGGCTGATCTACGCGCGCGAATAAAGCATAATGAAACAATGAACGTTGATTTTAAAATTGCACAGACCAGCTCAGAAAGGCTCGATCTTATGGTGCTCGACGGCAACGCGCGGGCCGGAGGTCAAGGCCGCCGCATCTGGTATTGACGCGCTTCAGTGGAGACTACACAGACTGGCCAGATTTCTTCTCGATGTTTTCAACTGTGGTGGACAATGAGCAGGAGCTAAGTAATTTGGAAAAATTCCAGTATCTACGTGCTAGCCTAGACGGGGTAGCACTAGAAACCATATGTTTCCTCGAAATATCCGATGCGAACTATGCAAAAGCTTTACAATTACTAACTAATCGTTTCGACAACAAGCTCCTTCATGGTGTTGAGATGGGATCTGCCAGGAGTCTTCGGGAGCTCAGCGATAAGATCAATGCTCATCTGCGTGCAATTCGGTCGTTGGCATCAACAGATGAAATTTTAGATGGACTTCTCATTCACATCGTAGTACAGAAGGTGGATTCCAAGACCCGGGAAAAATGGGAAAAAGACTTGCCGATCAACAAGCTGTCGAATTGGAGCACCATGACTTCATTTCTGGAAAGGCGCTGCCGGATTATGTAGAATGTGGAAAATGCGTTGGTAACCCAAATATCAAGCCATCAGGTGGGAAAAAGCAAGCAAAATCCTAACCAAAATGTCTTTATTGCCTCGTCTACTAACTCTCATAACTCTGAATGCCTGTTTTGTGACGGAAAGGACCACATTCTAAACAAATGCAGCATTTTTTTGAATTTTTCACCTACCTTGCGCTACAAGGAAGCAAAGAAAATGCATCTCTGCCTCAATTGTTTGCGCAAGGGTCATGGGTTGCAGCAGTGCAAGGCTTGAAATTGTAAGCAATGTCAAATGAAGCATCATACATTGCTCCATGTGTCGCAAAACAAGTTTGCATCCTCACCAACCACGGTAGCATCCGCATTAATTTCATGCTTGACCTCCTCACCTTACCCTCCACCTGTTGCCAGTATCCCAAACAATTACGTTTTGCTAGCTACAGCTATCGTTTTGGTTAAGAATCGAGCTGGAACGCTGGTGCCCTGTCAAACGATTCTTGATTCTGCAACCCAGCTCAATTTCATAATGTCCCGTCTAGCTGGCCATCTACAACTAAATCATCGTCATTCGCCCATTTCGATATCTGGCATCAAAAAATCGTCGCTCAGCTCTGATAAGGCAGTGAAAGTTGTTATGCAGTCTCAGTCTTCTTTCCCGGCGGTTGTTACTAAGGTCATCACTAACTATCAGTCGAATTGCGACATTAATGCTGCTGGCTGGGACCTGCCTAAGAATATAAGCTTGGCTGACCCTTTATTCTATAGATCTCAGCAAATCGATATGCTCATGGGGGCGGGTCTATTTTTCGATTTGATCTGCATTGGACAGATACAGTTGGCTGAAAGGTTGCCGTCGCTCCAGAACACCAAACTTGGTTGGATCGTCTCTGGAGGTCTGGCCAACAACATCACCAATCGCTGCGCGCTGGCTGCGGCAGCTCGACCGCACATACTAAAGGAAGAAGAGGATTCTCTGTCTGAAGTTGTGAAGCGTTTTTGGGAGCTTGAAAACTGTTACTCATCGGAGGCAGTTCCATCAAGTGAGGATACACTCTGCGAGCGATTGTTCAAGGAAAACTGTGCTCGGCTGGAAAATGGTCAATATTCTGTTCGGCTCTTGGCTTCTGCTGGTTTTGAGGCCCTTGGCGACTCATTCTGTCTCGCTCTTCGTCGATTCAAAGGTCTTGAGACAAATGGCTAAGAAATCCGTCACTAAAGGCTCAGTATACCGCGTTCCTTCAGGAATATCTAGACATAGGGCACATGTCTTTGGCCTCTAACACACAGAAATTGGCGCAGTTTTTTTTGTCGCATCATTGCGTTCAAAAACTCGACAGCAGCAGCACGAAGGTTCGTGTTGTCTTCGATGGATCCGCAAAGACCACATCCGGGCGTTCCCCAATGACTTGTTGATGGCGGGTCCAACCATTCAGTCAAAAATATTCATCACACTGGTTCGGTTTAGGTTCTTCAAGATTGCACTTTGTGGAGACATCTGCAAGATGTATGTAGACCGTGACGTATGGACGTATGGAACTCATGTCTGGTGGTGACACAATTGAAGAGGTGAATGTGATCCGGCGACAAGTAAGGGATCTCCTGCATAGAGGACACTTTCCCATACGCAAATGGTGCACCAATGAGCCTATGGTGCTTGATGAGGAGCCGGAGGATGACAGAGAGAAGCTTCTCAAGTTTAATGATGGAACGGACATAGCGAAGGCGTTGAGGCTTGTATGGGATCCTACTTCAGATAGCCTGTTGTTCAATTTTTTGCAAATTATGCCAGACGGCCCACCCACCAAACGCTCTGTCCTGTCCGCTATAGCCAGATTCTATGATCCCCAAAATATTCTTACAGAGCTTATGGAAGGAGGAGTTAGGATGGGATGATGCACTGCCTGAACCTTTGCAGACAGTGTGGTCAGACATGACATCTCAATTACGCATAATTCAGAACTATAAATTTCCTCGTTTTGTCATGCTCCCGAACTCATCTCTCCAGTTGCACGCATTCTGTGACGCCAGCATGACCGCATATGGAGCTTGCGTTTAATAAGATCGAACAGCCAAGAACTTACAACATCCCGCTTACTCTTCTCGAAGTCCAAGTTAGCGCCTTTAAATCCAGGAGTTGACAAGGGAAATGGAGTGGCATCACGTGCCGACAGATCATAACCCGGCAGATGTAGTGTATAGAGGATGTTCTCCAAAAGAGCTTTTAGATTTGGAATTGTGGCTAAATGGACCACAGTATCTGTTATCGGACTCGTCAGGATGGCCTTCTCATGATCAGACAGCTGAAGACCTACCAGAACGCAGACAGACGGCATTGGTTGGAACAGTTGTAACGGATCTCTCATGTGACAGAAAGTACACAAACTCGTTTGGCAAGCTTCAAGGATATTATTCGTTCAAGTTCCACGCTCACCGTACAGGAGCTGGACGGAGGCACGCGTTTGCTTATTAAAAGTATCCAGAAAGTTCATTTCGCTGAGGAGCTCAACGCGCTCATCGCCAGTAAAGCACTTCCGGCCAGGAGCAAACTACTTTCGTTGCATCCGCTGCTCGATGCTGATGGACTGCTCGCGTAGGCGGGAGGCTTCAAAATTCGAACGTAGCATACAATGCAAAGCACCCTATATTGCTGCTGCAGTGTCATCCGATCACGAAAAAGTCTTGCATGCTGGACCACAGGCTTTACTAGCCTCGCTTCGTCAGAAGTATTGGCCTGTTGTGTGCTTTTCAACAAAGGCTACGCATTTAGAGGTAGTCAGGGATCTAACTACGGCCTCATTCATCGCAGCATTGACACGCTTCATCAGCCTAAGGGGAAAGCCTCGGACCTTGTGGACGGACAACGCTACTAATTTCGTGGCGCAAAGAATGAGCTGCTGGAACTGAAGCAACTGTTCAATAGTGAGCCAACCGTCTCTGTCATCGCTTCGTTTTGCCTCAGTGATGGAAAAGACTGGAAATTTATCCCGCCTCGCTCTCCTTATTTTGGCGGGTTATGGGAAGCGGCTTTCAAGTCGTCAAAATACCATTTTTATCGAGTCGTCGGATCCACTTTTTTGACCCTTGAAGACCTTAGCACTCTCGTCTATGCGATGTCGGCTATTCTTAACTCTTCTTAAGTGCTTACGCCAGCTCACTTTCTAAAGGGATCTAGCTTCACGACGTTCCCAGAACCGGACGTCACGCATCTCAACGCTAATCGTTTAAGTTGATGGCAGCAGGTGTCCCAGATGCAACAAAATTGTTGGCGAAAATGGAGCGTCGAATACTTGTCCTTGCTTCAAGAGAGGAGCAAGTGGAAAGCCACCACGGACAACATCAAAATTGGAAGCGTCGTTCTCATAAAGGAGGAAAACTTGCCACCCCCAAATGGCGCGTCGAAGAGTCCATACCAGGCAAGGATGGAATCATCAGAAACGTGCTGGTTCAAACAGCGACGGGTCTTATGAAGAGAGCCGTTGGAAAGCTAGCCGTGGAAAGCTAGCCGGATCAATTGAAAGCCAGGCTCTTTCAACGGGGACAGCCCCTGATATGATTGATCACTTGAGCATATTTGAAAACATTCTTTCGCACGAACAAGTGAGCCTCATTTACGAGGACTACAAATATGCAATATGTTCTGGTTTGAAGAAACCAACTATTTTTCTCAAAAGGTCATTTGCTGAGATTAACATTAATGCTTATAATAAACACATTCTTTCAATGCAAAGGGCCAATATGGACATCCAATACATTTTGGACCCTTATGCGTGCTGTAGCTATATAATTAACTATATAAATAAATCCCAAAGGGGTATTTCAAAGCTTATGCGCGCGGCGGTAAGCGAAGTTCAAGGGGGCAATTACACGATCAGACAGAACATTGGTCATACATTTATTTCTGGCACTGAGATATCTGCTCATCGTTCGTTCTCATTCGTAGTGACCAGACGTGTTTTTGTTTTGCGCTCCGCATTTTCCTTTTGCTTAACTTAAACAGCCGGTGTTATTTTATCTATAATTTAACTTTCTAACTAACTTACATTTAAATCATACTTTTACCGCGGGTGCATGCCTGATAATTGTGTAAAAACACAACTGATTTAATTAATTTTGTGCGTCGGTTAGTCGAGTGTTTGAGTTGTTGCTTTTCGTAAGTACGCCCTCTCATTACATATAACCGCTCTTTGTCGTAGTTATTGCCGTCTATCACTCTCTCTATCACCTAACTCTAAATAACTGTTCTTTCTCTCTCGCTCTTGTAACTTTTTGTGCAGTAACGCTCGTAGTCTTTAAACAGCAATATGATCGGCTCTTAGCCGACACTCAGTTCATCAGTTTACAGCTGCTGGCTGAGTCTCCGAAGCTCAAGAAATCTACTCCGCGGGACTTGCAAGTGCCGACTGCCTCATGTCCGCCGGCAGCCGAAAAACTTGCTCCGACCACTCCCTTAGTGCAGCAGTTGATTACGTTTGCTACTCCAAGGGCAACGATCGCTGCTGGTGATGCAGATTCGGGACCCGAATGCGTCACTTCGGAGAGTATGCAGGTAGACATGTCTGTAGCGTCCGTGTCTGTCAAGTCCGCACCCAACTCCTTAATTATCCCATCAGTTTCGCTCCCACCAGCTAATAGATATCCAGGACCACCGGATACTGGCATCACAGGTACTAGGCCTGTGGTGCCAAAACCACTGGTTGGAGTCCCACCAAAGCGACAAGTTTTTGTCTCGCAGCTAGCCCCTGACCTCACATCTAATGATTTAACCGCTTTAATACAAAGCGAAATAAAAGCCGTCAGCTTAAAGGTGGAGAAATGTAACTTTTCTTACGCCAGGGAGATATCTTGCTTTAAGATAAGCGTCTCCCCGACTCAATTTGACACCATTTGTTCCGCCAAGTTTTGGTCGGAGTGTTTGGTGGTTAAAGGGTTTAAGGCTAAGCAAAAGAATAGGCTCACCATTACTCTTCCTAGTAGTCAGACCAGTGCTCCATCTCCATCCTCATCTTCACCCCTACTTACACCCATCCAAAAAACTAACTTCCTCTCTTTTAGTTACCTACCAGAATGCTAGAGGCTTGCGTAGTAAGCTCAGCACTCTTTTTCTTGAGATTCCCGCATTTTCGTCATATGCTATTGTGTTTACCGAGACTTGGTTAAAGCTGGACATTCTTAGTTCCGAAGCTTTGGCAGGTCGGTACACAATTTTTAGAATTGACCGTTCGTCTCGAGGTGGGGTTCTCATTGCAGTGGACTCAACAAGACCTGGAATTCCTGTGCGTAAAACTGACTCTCCCAGGCTTTTCCATTTTCATTCCTTGCTCGTATATTCCACCTTCTTCGGATATTCTAATATACGAGCATCACCTGTCCGCTTTAAAAACTGTTTCTTCCTTGCTATAAGATAAAGACCATATGATAGTTATTGGTGATTTCAATTTGCCAGGTTCTGTTTGGTCTTCGGTAAACGAGTCTAATAACCTTGTGCCCATGTCACGACATAACCTTATCGACGAATTGTTAGACCTATCCCTGTCTCAAGTCAACCATGTAAAAAATTCCTTGGGTCGATTGCTTGAACTGTGTTTCGGATCCGACCATAGCGTTGCTAACCCGAGCCCTTCCGCCCACTATACCTGAAGACTCCTACCATCCCACATTCGAAGTGTCGGTCGATATTGGGCCACCTGTATTGGATCGAATGGGTATGCTATCTGAACGTGTCCGCTGCTTTCGTAAAGCCGAGTTTACGAAGCTTAATAACCTCATTAGAGATTTTGATTGATACAATGTACTTGACACACTTTTTGATTCTGTGTCCCACTTTTTTTTCCGGTTAGATCTGGGAGGACTCCTTGGTTTACCAAAGATTTAACCAGTCTAAACAACTTAAAATCAAGATTTTATAAAAAATATCGAGAAGTTAGTTCTCACTCTTCTCTCTCTCGCTATGTAATAGCTTGGTCAAATTTCTTCAATGCTCAATGCTATAACAATTACCTATATCGATGCAGGATACGATTTTCACAGGAGCCTAAACAGGTCCTGACTGAGTTCCGGCCGTGTACTCAGGTACTGTGCCGACGCTCTGTGTGGACCCCTGCTTAAACTATTTACCCTATCAATTAATTCTTCATGCTTCTCCCCAATCTGTCAATCTTTTACTATTCCGCACCATAAAAATGGTAGCAAGTCTGATGCAAATAATTATATATCTAAGCTATCCGCTATTCCTAAAATTTTTGAAAAAATTTTAGCCCCGCATTTGCAACATCTCTGAAAACAACCACAAATTTATTTGAGTTTACCTCTTTTATCATTAAAGGCTTCCAATGTAACTTGCAGACGGATGTTATTTATACTGATTTCCTGGTTTACTGGTTCCGCCTAATCTTTTGAGATTGATTTCTAGCTACCTTCGTTCTAGGTCGAAAAGAGTCTACTTCTAAAACCCCTTCTATCTATTTAGGTTGAGGCGAAGAGGCGTTCGAAGTCCCACAGTTCAGAATCCCAAAATCTAAAGAAAGTTCCAAGTTTCTTCAATGTATATCTTTATTTATTGTAAGAGATCGCGTGCAAAAGCCGGCCGGTTGCTTGTGGGTGAAGAAGCGCATTAATTCTAGTCGAAGTCAGCTACCGGCGGCTGTCGGCAGCGGGAGCGGGTGCGTGAGCGTGGGCGGGAGCGTAAGCGTGGTGAGTATCAGCGCGCGAGAGCGCGTCACCGGGGAGAAAAACGCTCATAAGCGTGAGAGCGAGGGCTGTTGGGATTCCTCTTTTAAATAATAATATATGCGTAGTTAGTTTTAGTTTTATCAATTATATTACTTTATTTTGGCACAGCACACAACCACCACTCACGAGATCAGAAAGAAAAAGGAAGAAAAAAAGTCAACCGCGTGGTTTACGTTTTTAGTGTTACCAGCAAGTGAAAACCTTATAATACTATAATGTCTATTTTTGGTATTTACTAAATTAACATTAGGGATATTCAATACGCCCCCTCAAAAATTGCATTATAAATCAAATCAAATAAAAAACGAGAAGGAACGTGTGAGTCGCTTCTAAAGACGCGACTCTACTTATACCCGTACTCAGTCAGTATTTACATTTTTGAGCATATGATTTTCAGAATTTAGAATTTAAAAAAAAAATTTTACATATTACATTTTTTTGCTACATCTGTTATCTACATCTACATCTACAATGTATATTTTACATCTAACATGTAGATTATAGATGTACTATTCATATTCTACATCTTTTCCGCTAGGGGTTGCTCGCGCACTGAACGCGGCAGAGTGTGCGAGCGAGAAGGAAAATGAGTTTCGTTGTCGTTTGCGGGAGTGGGCAGGGGAAGAAACAGAAAATTAATTTCGTCATTCTGGCTATAATTATGATCCGATCTAATTCAGATTCAGCAGTCTGGTAGATATGGGCATTCTCTACGATACTGCGTTTTTAGTTTTATCGTATCTTTAAAATTGTGCCTGCCACAGATTTTCGTCCTTTGTGGGGGCGAAAGGGGGCGGGGCGAAATTCTGAAATACACTTGTAGCAGTGGGATATCACATGAGTCTGGAAACCAAATTTGGTTGCCCTAGCTCTTATAGTTTCTGAGATCTAGGCGCTCATCGAGACAGACAGACAGACAGACAGACAGACAGACAGACGGACAGACAGACATGGCTATATCGACTCGGCTATTGATGCTGATCAAGAATATATATACTTTATGGGGTCGGAAACGTTTCCTTCTCTGCGTTACACACATCCACTTTTACCACAAATCTAATATACCCCTTAACTCTTTTTTGAGTACGGGTATAAAAAATTAAAATTAAGAATAACATGTTTTCAACTTATTCTATGTGGCTGGTGCTTGCTCATTTTCTTTTCTATTGGGAACGTACAATTCAGTGATCCAGCATTTGCTGCTAGGATTGGGAAAACCCATAAAACCCAATCAGATCACTCTTAGACTTAGACAGGTACAGTTATATAATATAAAGAAATTTAGCAAAAATTAGAAAGAACAAAATTATTCTTGTAGGTTGGCTCCTTCATCCAGTCCCATTTTTCCGCGTAAATCCATAAAGCGTGGAGCAGGTAACGGCTTGGTTAGAATGTCAGCAAGTTGGTTCTCTGTGGAAACATACTCGATACAAATTACATTATTTTCTATTTGCTCTTTTGTAAAATGATATTTGATATCGATATGTTTTGATCTTTTATGGCATGAGGGATTATTAGCTATACTAATACATCCCTGATTATCTTCATATAATTTTATAGGTTTTACAAACTTAATATGAACACTTTCTAATAAGGATTTCAACCATAAAGCTTCTCTTACCGCTTCGAACAAGGCCATGTATTCTGCCTCGGTCGATGAGGCAGCTACTGAATTTTGCCTTTTTGTATTCCAGCATATAAGATTTTGGTTAAACATTTTGAATAGATACCCAGTTGTACTCTTCCTGTCAATTTCATTTCCTCCCCAGTCAGAATCTGCATATCCAACAAATATATTTTCAAAACTCAAATTTTCTTAAATTCTAATTTCATGTCAATATTCCCTTTTAGATATCTAAGAATCCTTTTCAAACATATCCATAACTCTGCATTATTTTTATTCATATATCGACTTAAAATGTTAACAGCAGTGGCCAAGTCTGGACGTGTACATAACATTACATACATAAGACAACCGACTAAGTTCCGACAAGGCGCATCATAAAATTCATCTGAATTTAATAATTCATAATTTACCTTGCTTGCAAGGGGAGTACTGACTGATTTGCAATCCATCATTTTGAACTTATTCAAAATCTTTTTGATGTAAGCAGATTGGCTTAAAAGTATTTTTTCATCACCAATTTCTATTCTTATTCCAATAAAATATCGAATTTCTTCCAAATCAGTCATTCTGAACTTGTTCATTAAATATGATTTGAAACATTTCATCTTTTCTATGTCTGCTGTGGCAACAACCAAATCATCCACATAAAGAAGTAAATATATATTCTTTTTCACATCGCCCTTGTCCAGAACATAAATACATCGGTCAACCGGTGAGTTTACAAACCCACACTCTTTTAGTGCTTGCTCAAATACCTCAAACCAGCATCTTGCTGCTTGTTTGAGACCGTAAATTGCTTTATTCAATTTACATACACTATTAGCACTACATAACACACCTTGGGGCACTCTCATAAATATTTCTTCTTTTAACTTTCCATTAAGAAATGCACTTTTTACATCCATGTGATGTACTTTTAAATCATATTGGATTGAAATGGATAATAAGAAACGGAAACTTGCTATTCTAGCCACAGGAGCAAATGTTTCTTCATAATCAATAAGATATTTCTGCGTGAACCCACGCGCCACTAATCTAGCTTTGTATCTTTTTGGATTACCAAATTCGTCAGACTTTAACGTAAAAACCCATTTGCTGTCAACAATGTTAATATTCTCAGGCTTCCTAACAATCGACCAGGTATTGTTAAATTCATGGGCATCCAATTCAGTTTTAATAGCGGCCTCCCAGAAAGATTTGTCACTCCTACTTTGTATTTCTTCGAATGAACTTGGAATATCACTAAATATTGTATGAGCATTTAAAATATAATTATTGTAATCGATTTCGTCTTCCTTGTATGATATTTGAGGCCGGTTCTTTAGCCTATCGCTTCTTCTAGAAATACTCTCATTACTGTCACTAGGCTGTTTCGAGTCAAATCTTTTCTCCATACTGTCATTTTGGAAAAATACTTTATTATTTTCCTTACTCTCATTCAGGTTACAAACTGTATCACAATCCTTACTCTCATTCAGGATACAATCTATATTATTATCCTTACTCTCATTCAGGATATTTATTTTATCACTTTCCTTACTCTCATTCAGGATACAATCTATATAATTCTCCTTACTCTCATTCAGGATATTTATTTTATCACTTTCCTTACTCTCATTCAGGAAGTTTGTATTATTGATCTCCTTACTCTCATTCAGGATATTTATTAAATCATTTTCCTTACTCTCATTCAGGATATCTGTATTATTAATCTCCTTACTCTCATTAAGGAATTCCATTTTACTTTTCACAGCTCTAGAATTAATCATATTTGTTTCGTCTACGATTACGTCTCTTGCGACAATAAATTTTTCATTATTTATGTCCCATAGTTTTAAACCATTTGGTTCATAGCCAACTAAAACTATTTTACATGATTTTTCATCGAATTTTCTTTTTCTGTTTTTAATATACACTGGACATACACTGTTGAACCAAATATCTTCAAATATTTTAGACTAGGCTTTCTATTGTGCCATGCCTCATACGGAGTTTTTGAACTATCATCAAGTGCCCTAGTCGGAATCCTGTTAATTAAATATGTTGCTGTCAAAACAGCTTCACCCCAGTAACTTTTATCTAATTTAGCACCATTTACCATACTACGAGCTTTTTCAGTAATCGTTCTGATCATCCTTTCTGATAAGCCGTTTAATTGCGGTGTATATGGAACAGTCAAATGGTAACTTATACCTTTCTGTACACAATATTCACGCATGTCACTGGATAGATATTCCTACCATTATCTATATAGAGATTTACAACTTTAAGGTTGAAATGTGCCTCACTTTTCGCTACAAAATCCTTAAACATTGTAAAAACATCTGATTTATGTTTCATTAAATACGTAACACAATAATGTATGTGTTGATCCACAAAAATAACATAGTAGTTTTTGTCGTCAATTGAAACCGGTGTTATTGGCCCGCATACATCAGAATGGATTACATAAAGGGGTCTATTTATATACTGTTTATTTTTCTGTTTTTCAAAACGCAATCTGGCTTGCTTGCCATTTAAACATGCTTCACATATCTCATCAATTGGATTAACGTTATCTAGAAGATTATTGTCACTAAATAAATTATTTCTCTTAATTTCCAGCAATTTCCCTTTACTAATGTGACCTAATCTCTCATGCCATAACCGATATTCATTATTTTTCTTATCCACATTTGATGTATAGGCTTTAAATTCAATAGTTGGGGAATTGAACATACCTGAATTTTCAGCAACAACATATCCATCCTTCAATATTTTCACACCTTTACTGCCAAACGTAACGGTCATTCCAGCCGCCTGCAGTCGGTTGACAGAAATTAAGTTTTCTGCAACATCCTCGCAATAGAGCACATCCTCAAGCGTGATTTGGTTTCCATTGTCGAGTCTAACAATACCGCGTTTCTTTGCAAAAATAAATTCGCCATGCTTGGCAATAGCAATTTTAATGGGAGAATCAAGGTCGATGCTATCAATGAACAGTTTCTCGTCATTTACGATATGGTCTGTGGCACCAGAATCCAATACAAATTTGACCTTCTTATTTTCACTTTTGGATTTATTTTTATCAAAACGACTTAATATAAACGCGAAGCCGGGTTGAGTTGATGCTATTTGTGCTTGTTTGTTATTTTCTTTATTTTTATCATTAGTAATTCTTTTAAACGCAAAACAATCTTTTTTAATATGCCCTTCCTTTCCACAGTGATGACACTTGATATTAAACTTTCCTTTTCCCTTTAATTGCTTTCGAATTCCACTGTTACTGTTCTTAAATGGTCTATTTTTATAATTATTGTTATTGTATACCGCTGCCTTCATAACTTTCCTGCTTGTATCACTGCTATCGTTTTTAATTTTTATCTCGTGGTCGAGCAATCTGTTCTTTACGAAAGCTAAAGTAAGATTTTCCTCAGCTAGGGTCTCAATCGCAGTTATTACTCCATTATATGACGATGGCAAGGTCAATAGCAAGTGCGACACTTTGTCCATTTCGTCGATTTTCGCCCCTGACGCTAACAACTCACTCATCAGTTCATCGAAAATGTTAAAATGACACAGTAGTGCTGTCTCACTCTGCAACTTCAGCGACAGCAATCTTTTTCGAACCGCTAACTGCGACGCCAGACTTTTTCGCTCATAAATGGCGTCTAAATTCCTGAGAATTTGTCGCGCCGTGTTGTCGCTCGTCGCAAAGTTTAAGAAAGAGTCGCTGAGGTATTCTATCAGAGTGCTTTTAGCACAACGCTCTGCCTTTTTCCAGGAATCGTCAGCATTATCCGGAACATTCTCGTCAATTACTTTAAGCACATCTAACTCGGCGAATAGGGCTCTAATTCTAAATTTCCACACTGAATACTTTTCCCCGTCAAAAGCCTTAATGTTGCGTTTTGCTTTTTCCATGATACTGTACTTTGCACACACACACTCAGCTATATGTATATGTTTATGTATGAGGGACACAATTTCACAACGTGGTGCAAATCAAAGCAATTTTTCTAACTAACTAATTTTTCACTCGTCAAACTATGTTAGGCGTAGTCTGGGCCCATAACCTGTTGGGATTCCTCTTTTAAATAATAATATATGCGTAGTTAGTTTTAGTTTTATTAATTATATTACTTTATTTTGGCACAGCACACAACCACCACTCACGAGATCAGAAAGAAAAAGGAAGAAAAAAAGTCAACCGCGTGGTTTACGTTTTTAGTGTTACCAGCAAGTGAAAACCTTATAATACTATAATGTCTATTTTTGGTATTTACTAAATTAACATTAGGGATATTCAATAAGGGCAACAGCTTGCGTAGCTGGATTGCTAACAATGGTGTGGCTGGAATGCCCACAGAGCTGTTGCCCCGCCAGCGTCGTCCTCACTCTGAACAAAGGTTACTTCTGGAGGACCACAGGGCAGCCATCTAGGCCCCCTGCTTTTCACACTCTTTATTAATGACCTGCCTTCAGTATTAACAAACTCTCGAGTACTCATGTATGCGGAGGATGTTAGACTCTGCGTCCAGTATAATGACATTTCATTTCACTCTCGCTTGCAATCCGATCTCAATAACTTTCAGTCATGTTGTGCAAATATGTTACACCTAAATGCCTCAAAATACAAAGTAATGACATTTTATCGCTCCAGCCCATTTTTGGCTCCTTATAGCCCCTGCGATGGTTCTCTTGAGAGAATTACCTTGGCTGATGATCTTAGTGTTAAGCTAGACACCAAGTTAAAGTTTTCTGAACACATTTCTACCATGGTAAATAAGGCCATGGGCGTGCTTCGATTTATAAAGAGGTGGTCAAAGGAATTTGACGACCTCTATATAACGAAGACTCTCTACATCTCGCTTGTTCGTCCGATTTTAGAGTACGGCTTTTGTGTATGGTGCCCCCAGTACAAAGTACACCAGGACCGTATAGAATCCGTCCAGAAAAACTTTGTGATCTGCGTGGACTTAACTGGGATGCAGGTGTGCCATCTTACCCTCGTAGATTGCTTTTAATAAACCTTCCAACCTTAGTTAGTCGTCGAAAAATGCTTGGTGTGATTTTTATGCAGAACCTGATCAAGGGTGACGTAGATAGCCCTGACTTGTTGAGCCGCATAAACTTTACGATTCCTAATAGATCTACTAGAAACTTCATTCTTTGATCGAATTATTCCTTGCACGAACTATTTAGGGTCCTTTGATCGGACTTCAATTCCCTCTACCACATAATATCAACTACTAATTTCCTTCCTCTTCTTAAATCACTAATACTAACATACCTTTCCCGTAATTAGTTATATTTCTTAGCTATCTTTGCATGTTTAGCTCTTTGAGTTGTGTTTAGCTCTAATTTTCCTCGAATTTTAGTCTAATCCCTATCTTTCCTGCATGCTCGCGATCGGTTCGGTAACACGCGTCGCGCGTCATGCGGGCGGGAGGAGGGCTGCGTTTCTGCCTGGGTTCTGCGCGTAACAGGCTTCGGCTTGGTGTCGCATGGGCCACTTGATGGTGCAGTCATTGCATATCAACGCCCAGACATATTGCGCCACTTCTCTTGGTGTGTCAAGCTTACTCGTCGTTTGCTTAAACGCGATACAATACGTGACCAGCTTAAACCTTATTCCCAACAAATAATGTCTAAACTCATTGCAGATATGCAGATTTGACCTCGAGTATGTAACTATGTTGCTTAGATGATCAAGGGTGACGTAGAATTTGTAACATTCTTCGACCTACTAGGTGATCGTTTTATAGCAGCTGGTGACTACAATGCCAAGCACACCCATTGGGGATCTAGACTTACCAACTCGAAAGGAAGACAACCATATAACGCTATGATAATCCCACGAAACAAACTAGATTTTATCTCTCCGCGCAAGCCCACATATTGGCCCACAGATCCAAACAAGCAACCCGACTTGATTGATTTTGCAGTTACACGAAGGGTGCTGCAAGCTCAGATTAATGTAGATCACTTAACAGATCTATCATCGGATCACTCGCCCATTCTACTTCACCTTTACGACCATCCACAGCTTTCGGAACGCCCACACTTTCTAACTTCTAGCAAAACAGATTGGCTCAAATACAGGAAGTACATAAGCTCTCATATTGATAGCTGCCCAAACATTAATTGTAAAGATGACATTGATAGGTCAGTCGAATTGGTTTCCTCAATGTCACTGGCGGCAAAACACTCAACACCAATATTAGCATCTAATAAACTTTCCAACAGCAGTCGTATTTCTAGGCACATTGAACACAGCACACAGATCACCTGCATCGAAAGAGCGGCTAAAAATAGCCAATCACCTACTACGCAGAGCCCTAGAAGATGAAAAAACCCGAGCTCAAATATCCTATATGGAGCAACTCTCCCCAACTAGCAAACGATTCCCACTGTGGAAAGCAAAATCAGGCGTATGCCCACCAATCGAGAGTGAATCACCTTTGCGTACACAAACAGGAGAGTGGGCTCGCAGCAACAAAGAGAAGGCAAATACATTTGCCGTCCATCTAGAAAACGTCTTCAAAACACACCCAGCAACGAATAGCTTTGTGCTCCCACCAACCAACAATCCCGAAGCTACTCCGCCTATCATATTCCAATCAGGAGAAGTCACAAGGGTCATTAAAGACCAAATCTCAAAGCAAAAGAAAGCTCCGGGCCACGATTTCACCTCCCCTAAAATGATCATAGAATTGCCGAGCTGTGAAGTATATTATTAGTATTTCCTTACTATTATCCCCAGGAATGGAGGAAATCAGTCATCACAATGATCCATAAAGCCGGAAAAGACAAGTCCAAGCCATCATCATATAGACCTATCAGCCTACTGCCTTGCCTTTCAAAGATATTTGAAAAGCTGCTCCTGAATCGTATCAAACGGCACCTACACTTCAACGGTGCCATCCCGACTCACAATTTGGATTTCGCGAAAAACACGGAACCATTGAACAACTAAACCGTATAACCTCTGAGATACGAAATGCATTTGAAAGACGGGAGTATTGCTCCGCTGTTTTTCTGTATGTCGCCCAGGCTTTCGACCGCGTTTGGTTAGATGGCTTAATCCAAAAAATCAAAATATTACTTCCACAGAACATCCATGGAATATTGGAGTCATACCTACAGCAAAGAAGTTTCGCAAGTACCGCAAGGCAGCGTGCTTGGACCGACACTGTATATCATATTCACAGCAGATCTACCGACAAACAGCCTAACAACAACTTCGACATTTGCTGATGATACTGCCATATTAAGTCGCTCCAAGTGCCCAAGAAGGCCACGGAAAACTTATCATCTCATCTCGTGGCCTTACAAAAATGGCTAGCAGACTGGCGGATACATGTAAATGAGCAAAAGTGCAAGCATGTCACCTTCACGTTAAACAGACAAACTTACCCTCCATTATATCTGAACAATATCAACATTCCACAAACCACCGAAGTAACATACCTTGGGTTCATCTGGATAGAAGGCTTACTTGGCGTAAACACATCGAAGCGAATAGAAATCTACTTAAATTTAAAGCTGGTAATCTACATTGGCTAATAAACACCCGTTCACCACTAAAACTGGAGTACAAAGTACTTTTGTACAATGCAGTTCTCAAATCCATCTGGACATACGGCTCCGAGCTATGGGGAAATGCTTGCGTTAGTAATTTAGAAATAATCCAGAGAGCTCAATCGAAGATACTAAGAACTATCACTGGGTCACCATGGTACATACGGAATGAAAATATCCATAAAGACTTAAATGTAGGATCAGTTAAAGATGAAATTGCCAAAGTGAAAGCAAAGTACCAGGCCAAGCTTCAATCCCATCCTAATAGACTTGCGCAGTCTTTAACTTGGCACACAAGCCATACACGACTCCGGCGAAGAGACCTTCCCACCCAGCAATATTACTTAGCTAGGGACGTACTCTAAGTAATTAAGTGTAATTAATTAAATAAATATATTAGGCTAAGATTTGTATACTTGTCGTAAGTCTTTAATAGGGAAGATTTGATAAATAAAATCCCGTAAAAATAAAAAAATAAAAAAAACCAGAAACTTATGCTTGGTTCGCAGCTGATCCACTTCTATGTGGGCGTTAAAAATCCATTTGGCTTTGTATTCTTGTTTTCCAGGCCACACAAAGTTGTTGCACTTTCCAGCATCTGCACACCGTTCAAATTTTTGAATACTCCTTCTCTGACCAAAGTCACGTCAGACCCAGGCACCAGGCACTCCACTTCTCTTTCGTTGACGAGTATGGTCTTAAAGCGACTGCGATCCAGAATTATATTCACCCTTTAACCTTTCTTCGTACAATTACGGGAAATATGTCCGTACTCGTTGCAACGGAAGCATTTGGTATCAGCTGTACACCCCATTCGTTTGTGATCCGGAGAACTGCAATTGAAACAGTATTCTTTTCTGCCTTCAGGCACCGTTGCTTTAGGCACGTAAATGGCGTACTCTTCCTTTAGCGCTTTATACGACCGGCACCGATGCATCGCGATTTTAACCTCGTTTTTTATTTGCAACCCGTCTACGATATAGCGCAATACTGCTTTCTCTTCAACACTGCCGAGGATTCATGCATTTCATGCTTTTTCATGATCTCCATATACTCATGGAAAGTCTCCGACTTCAGCATTTTACGATTTCTCAACATTTGGTGAATATCCGCCATATTTTTACTCGTTTCGAATTTGCTTATTAATCTGTCTTTCAAATCGTCAAAATTAGACACTCGGATTCCAAAAAAAGCTTAGCCGCGCCACATATCTTGCCTAGGGGCTGGACATATTTACGTTTGTGTGTGTATTGCAAGCGACGCGACCGAGCTGTTCTTCTCTTTCTTCTTGCGAACCGACACAACGAGTACCAACAACAACGACGTCGACCGAACTGTTCTCTATCGTTCTTCTTTTCCGAATGTCTGTGTTCGTGTGTGTATTACGAACCGACAAAACAGCGAGGACCAACAACGTCGACCGAACTGTTCTCTTTCGTTACTTTTCCACGATAATATGTATATTACGCGCCGACACAAAACAACCCCCGACAACAACAACGTTGACCGAACTGTTCTTCGCTCCCTTTCTGTTCTTTCGTATGTGTGTATGCACGTCGCAACACAAAACAGCCCCCGACAACAACAACGTTGACCGAACTGTTCTTCGCTCCTTTTCTGTTCTTTCGTATGTGTATGTACGCCGCCGCTTTTTGGGTAAATACTGTAATTTCACAACTGTTCGACTGTACGACTTTACGACTTACTTCTTTATTTGAAATCACAATAAAATGCTTCATCCACTTTAGGCAACTGAGCTTATTTCACTTTTCATTACAGGCCGCGCATTCAAAACAGGACGAGCCCCCAAATGTGAGAAGTTGTGTTTAAATGTATGTTTATTGAAGAGATATATAAGTAATGGATACAACTTTGTTAAGACATGTTTTAAAACGAATGACAACTGATTTAAAGTACGACTGATTTTATCAACGACTTACGAAAACGACGACTGACAACAGAATGGCGAGAGGCCTCTGAGCGGTCTCCTCGTTGCTCTGTCTGCTCTCAGCTCTCTCGGGGAGGTCTGCACTTGTGTGCGCGACCCAGCCTTCTTACATATAATTAAGCCATTTCTTCGGTTCTAGTTCGGTTCGGTTTTAGTTCTAAACTAAACCTGACAATATACATTGAAGCCGAAGGAATCGAGTCACCACAACAAAAGAGAAGTAAACTACGTCACTTAGGTGGAGTCCAGTTGCAAACTGTTGCGTTCCCTTTGCCAGTTGCAAATGTTGATTTTAACCAATACAAAAAAAAATATATATTTTCTCTGTCTTAATTGATAAATTCAACGCATACTTTTCTCCAAAACAAAACTCTACATTTCAGCGACACTTATTTGGCATTTTAACTCCTTCGGGAGCCGACAATTTTTCAAAGTTTTGTACCACGGTTGTACAAGCAGCTATATAAATGCTCTTTTTGAGAATCTAAGGAAATTTGTCAAAAAAAATTAATTGACTCGTGAGCACCGTTAGAAAATAAAAAGGAACTGCTCGAATAAGAACACTCCTTAGATGAAATTATCGATGCTTTCCAAGTTGACGAGTAGATAAAAAAGCAATCTGAATCAATGGTGATTCAAGCTAATCATGACTCCATTAGTAAAATAACGTCCCTAAGAATAAAACCGGCCCCTGATTGCTCCAGGTGTGGGCTGACGGGTCATGCTAGCGATAACTTAGCCTGTCCTGCTCGATCAGCCAAGTGCAAAAAATGTTTAAAGTGAGGCCTTTTCGCGCGAAAATTTTAGGACAATTACAATAGTGATTGATTCTGGGTCGCGCTTTAACTTGATTAGCCATAAAGACTGGAAAATTCTAGAAGTTTGTTCATGGTTCGTTCTCTTTCGTAGTGACCTCTTATTTTTTCCTCTTATTTTGCTTAAAAAGCTAGTGTTTTTATCTTTTTTTGTCTTTAAATTAACTCTCTTACTAACTTACATTAAAATCAATCTTTACCGCAGGTGCATGCCTAATAATTGTGTAAAAACACAACTTATTTAATTAATATTGTGCGTCGGTTAGACGTGTGTCTGTGTTGTTGCTTTTCTTAAGTACGCCCTCTCATTACATTTAGCCGCTCTTTGTCGTAGGTACTGCCGTCTATCACTCTCTCTCTATCACCTAACTCTCAATAACTGTTCTTTCTCTCTCGCTCTTGTAACTTTCTCACTTATAAGCTGTTGCTGCAACCACTCTCCTTCTCATCTTATTTCTACCGATTTCGCTTTAAGCATTGCTTAAAGCATCTGCTCTGCACATTGGTCTGATTGCTATTTGTTTTGAACTTTTTTTTCCTCGAATTAAAAAAATAAAAGATATTTTGGAATTTTCTGTCGTCTGCGCCAAAAAAACCTGCAAGAAGCAGATCACCCATGACCAGCCCAATATCCCTTGCTGGCCTTGCGAAAGCATAGTGCACGCAAAATGAGTAGGGATCTCGGGACGTGTGGGTGATGCCATTTCCCAAAATAACGGCCTGAATTATAGTTGTAAAGAATGCCGTGCTGTGGAAAACGACATGCGTTTTTTCATGAGGCAGACGCGAAAAGGCTTCAAAGAGCTGATCGAAGGCTTTAAACAGCAATATGAGCGGCTCTTGGTCATGGAAACTTAGTTCAGCAGTTTACAGCTGCTGGCTGAGTCTCCGAGGCGCAAGAAGTCTACTCCGCGGGACTTGCAAGTGCCGACTACCTCATGTCCGCCGGCAGCCGAAAAACTTGCTCCGACCACTCCCTTAGTGCAGCAGTTGATTACGTTTGCTACTCCAAGGGCAACGATCGCTGCTGGTGATGCAGATTCGGGACCCGAATGCGTCACTTCGGAGAGTATGCAGGTAGACATGTCTGTAGCGTCCGTGTCCAGGACCATCGGATACTAGCATCACAGGTACTAGGCCTGTGATGCCAAAACCACTGGTTGGAGTCCCACCAAAGCGACAAGTTTTTGTCTCGCGGCTAGCCCCTGACCTCACATCCAATGATTTAACCGCTTTTATACAAAGCGAAATAAAAGCCGTCAGCTTAAAGGTGGAGAAATGTAACTTTTCTTACGCCAGGGAGATATCTTGCTTTAAGATAAGCGTCTCCCCGACTCAATTTGACACCATTTGTTCCGCCAAGTTTTGGTCGGAGTGTTTGGTGGTTAAAGGATTTAAGGCTAAGCAAAAGAATAGGCTCACCATTACTCTTCCTAGTAGTCAGACCAGTGCTCCATCTCCATCCTCATCTTCACCCCTACTTACACCCATCCAAAAAACTAACTTCCTCTCTTTTAGTTACCTACCAGAATGCTAGAGGCTTGCGTAGTAAGCTCAGCACTCTTTTTCTTGAGAGTCTCGCATTCACATCCTACGTTATTTTGTTAACCGAGGCCTGGTTAAGGCCGGACATCCTTACTTCCGAAGTTTTGGCAGGTCGGTACACAATTTTTAAAAATGACCGTTCGTCTCGACGTGGAGGTTGGGCCCTCGGAACATTTCATGGTCCAGACTTAACAAGACCTGGAATTCCTGTGCGTAAAACTGACTCTCTCAGGCTTTTCCATTTTCATTCCTTGCTCGTATATTCCTCCTTCTTCGGATATTCTAATATACGAGCATCACCTGTCCGCTTTAAAAACTGTTTCTTCCTTGCTATAAGATAAAGACCATATGATAGTTATTGGTGATTTCAATTTGCCAGGTTCTGTTTGGTCTTCGGTAAACGAGTCTATAACCTTGTGCCCATGTCACGACATAACCTTATCGAGTCAACCATGTAAAAAATTCCTTGGGTCGATTGCTTGAACTGTGTTTCGGATGCGACCATAGCGTTGCTAACCCGAGCCCTTCCGCTCACTATATCTGAAGACTCCAACCATCCCACATTCGAAGTGTCGGTCGATATTGGGCCACCTGTATTGGATCGAATGTGTATGCTATCTGAACGTGTCCGTAAAGCCGAGTTTACGAAGCTTAATAACCTCATTAGAGATTTTGATTGATACAATGTACTTGACACACTTTTTGATTCTGTGTCCCACATTTTTTCCGGTTAGATCTGGGAAGACTCCTTGGTTAACCAAAGATTTAACCAGTCTAAACAACTTTAAATCAAGATTTTATAAAAAATATCGAGAAGTTAGTTCTCACTCTTCTCTCTCTCGCTATGTAATAGCTTGGTCAAATTTCTTCAATGCTCAATGCTATAACAATTACCTATCTCGATGCAGGATACGTTTTTCACAGGAGCCTAAACAGGTCCTGACGGAGTTCCGGCCGTGTACACAGGTACTGTGCCGACGCTCTATGTGGACCTCTGCTTAAACTATTTACCCTATCAATTAATTCTTCATGCTTCTCCCCAATCTGTCAATCTTTAACTATTCCGCACCATAAAAATGGTAGCAAGTCTGATGCAAATAATTATAGAGGTATAAATAAAGAAATCTAAAGAAAGGTCCAAGTTTCTTCAATGTATATCTTTATTTATTGTAAGAGATCGCGTGCAAAAGCCGGCCGGTTGCTTGTGGGTGAAGAAGCGCATTAATTCTAGTCGAAGTCAGCTACCGGCGGCTGTCGGCAGCGGGAGCGGGTGCGTGAGCGTGGGCGGGAGCGTAAGCGTGGTGAGTCTCAGCGCGCGAGAGCGCGTCACCGGGGAGAAAAACGCTCATAAGCGTGAGAGCGAGGGCAACAGCTTGCGTAGCTGGATTGCTAACAATGGTGTGGCTGGAATGCCCACAGAGCTGTTGCCCCGCCAGCGTCGTCCTCACTCTGAACAAAGGTTACTTCTGGAGGACCACAGGGCAGCCATCTAGGCCCCCTGCTTTTCACACTCTTTATTAATGACCTGCCTTCAGTATTAACAAACTCTCGAGTACTCATGTATGCGGAGGATGTTAGACTCTGCGTCCAGTATAAGGACATTTCATTTCACTCTCGCTTGCAATCCGATCTCAATAACTTTCAGTCATGTTGTGCAAATATGTTACACCTAAATGCCTCAAAATACAAAGTAATGACATTTCATCGCTCCAGCCCATTTTTGGCTCCTTATAGCCTCTGCGATGGTTCTCTTGAGAGAATTACCTTGGCTGATGATCTTAGTGTTAAGCTAGACCCCAAGTTAAAGTTTTCTGAACACATTTCTACCATGGTAAATAAGGCCATGGGCGTGCTTGGACTTATAAAGAGGTGGTCAAAGGAATTTGACGACCCCTATATAACGAAGACTCTCTATATCTCGCTTGTTCGTCCGATTTTAGAGTTCGGCTCTTGTGTATGGTGCCCCCAGTACAAAGTACACCAGGACCGTATAGAATCAGTCCAGAAACACTTTTTACTTTTTGCTCTGCGTGGCCTTAACTGGGATGCAGGTGTGAGACTGCCATCTTACCCTCGTAAATTGCTTTTAATAAACCTTCCAACCTTAGTTAGTCGTAGAAAAATGCTTGGGGTGATTTTTATGCACAACCTGATCAAGGGTGACGTAGATAGCTCTGACTTGTTGAGCCGCATAAACTTTACAATTCCTATTAGATCTACTAGAAACTTTATTCCTTTGTTCATTCCGCTGTTTAGATCAAATTATTCCTTGCAAGAACCATTTATGGTCCTATGCTCGGACTTCAATTCCCTCTACCATATAATATCCACCACTAATTCGGGTTGCGCGCGTAACAGGCTTCGGCTTGATGTCGAATGGGCGATAAAGTTCAAGATAAAGTTCAGGCTAAGCTTGAAGAGGCGAGATATTATCGAGCCGGTTTCTAGTCATAGCCCATGGGTAGCATAGTGCGTCAATATGCGTTTGGTGAACAATGCAATTCTTCGCGAAAACTACCAACATTCGATTCGATTCAAAGAGGCCTCTTCCGATACAAGCGTTTGATGTTCGGTGTAAACCCACCTCAAGAAATATTTCAAAGTCGGCTCGAACAACTAGAGAAAAATACATTTGGAAAATTAACAAACTCAAATTCTTGGGACATATAATATCGGATAAAGGAATCGAAGCCGATCCCGAAAAGATTGAAACGATTACATCATTTCGAGAACTCGTCTAATAACAGACGCCAGCCCCGTAGCCGTAGGGGCAGTATTGTTACAGTTTTCAAATAATATTGATCCTCTCATAATTTATTTTGCAAGCAGAGGAGATGCGTTACTCCCAAACTTAAAAGAAAGTTTAGCTTTAGTATGGAGTGTAGAAAAATTATATTTTTACCTAGCGAGACTAGCATTTGAACTAGTAACCGATCATAAGCCCTAAAGGCAATCTTCAAACAAGTCTCCGGACCACCTGCCCGTATTTAAAAAAAATGGCTGTTACTTCTTCAGTCTTTTAGTTTCAAAGTTGTATATAAAGCTGCGAAGGAAAATGTTGCAGATGCGTTGTCTCGACTTTGCTAGTAATCATCAGGAGATTCATTCAATTCAAGGGTCGAATATATATACATATTTTAGGGAATTCTGTACCATTTTGGAAATCGCAGAGTTTTCCATACTTGATGAAGAGATTATCAATGCAATGGGCTGCTTAAACCATAAATTCTGGGAATCTGCCACAACAACAAAATTATACCCATTCAGATACGAACTCTCAACAATCGGATCCCTCCTATTAAGGGGAGATCGTATAATCATTCCGGTATCACTTCGTAAAAGTGTACTTGAGTTGGCACACGAGGGGCATCCTGGAGAATCATCCATGAAGCGACGTTTGAGATCAAAAGTGTGGTGGCCACAAATAGACCGCGATGCAGAACAATTTGTAAAAACTTGCCAGGATTTTATATTGGTATCCCGTCCAATCAACCATGCGCCAATTAGTAGGACTCTATTCCCAAATGGTCCATGGATCTGGGTAGCTTCAGATCTACTGGGGTCCTTACCTAACAATGAATTCGTTTTAGTCTTCATAGATTACTTCTCCAGATATATGGAGTTTACATTTTTACGCTCGATTTTCACCAGCAAAATTTAATCGAGGCAACGAAAGAAATAGTTTGCGTACTGATAGCGGGAGGCAGTACATAAGTCAAGGGTTTGGAGACTTTTGTAAAACATGTGGCATATAACAAGATAAGACCCCACCCGACTGGCCTCAAGCTAATGAAGAAGTAGAAAATATGAAGTAATCATTAGTTAAAAGATTAAAAATAACATACTCTAACTACTCCAAAAATTTGTGGACAATGTACAATGTAACTCCCCATGGTACCAAAGGGGTAGCCACAACCCAACCAATGTATAAAGAGTAATCCGCAGACGGCTCTTTACGCGATCACATCGATCATGGAAACGTCCCTTATCTGTAGGGAATACACCTTGGTAGCCTTCCTTGACATAGAAGGAGCTTTTAACAACATCATCCCGACCGCCATCACGAGTGCACTGACGGAATTGGGGACTGATTCCCAGACAGTAAGTCGATCAGATGCTTCAATGGAGGACCGTTGAGGCCCCACTGGGGACGTCAACTTCCACCAGGTTTGTCAGCGGAGGTACACCGCAGGGCGGAGTCATCTCACTGCTCCTATAGAAAGTAGCAGTGAACGAACTAGATGGAGGGAGAGATAGAGATAGAGGGAGTGGATGCCACGTGGTGGCGTACGCAGATGATGTTGCCATAGCATACTCTGGGAAATTTCCACAGAAGCTATGTGAGTGCATGATGCACTGTCCCAGTGGGCAGACAAATGGGGGACAAATACTCTTTACCAGGAAATACAAGATTCCGACAATGACTCCCCCAAAACTCTGCGGGGAAGCGCTAGTTTGTAGCAATTATGCCAAGTATCTTGGCCGGTGGCTATATACCGCCATCATACAACCATTCCTTATGTACGGAGTGGAAAGAATTCGAGAATGAGCGAATCCAAGCTTTGGAAAGCATCCGCGTTTGGACACTCGGGAATCTTGACGAAACTCCCGCAACTACCGGAGGGGACAGACTACTGTATACCGAGTGATCACCTCTCGACGCCCTTCCATATATCAATCCCACTCAGAGATGACTGGGACAGGGGTGAACCTGGACCCGCAAATGCGATCGACATATACACTGATGGTTCAAAGTTAGACGGCCGTGTGGGCGGTGGCATCTACTGTAACGAGCTCAATATTAGTCATTGTTTCAGACTCCCGGACCACTGCAGCGTGTTCCAAGCGGACGTTGAAGCAATAAACGAGGCTATTTCTATCGTCTTCAAACTTTCTTTAGACAGAAACTCAGTGTGAGTTCTCTCAGACAGCCAATCAGCTCTTAGGGCACTTGGCTCAATATCGTCGAACTCAACGACTGTTAACATATGCCGCCGGTCTCTTAATGAGACCGCAGAGCATTTAGATCTCTCCTTAATATGGATTCCCTGACATAGGGATATCGACGGGAATGATGCTGCCGACGAACTAGCCAGGCAGGGTACTACCACACCTGTCCTATCTAAGAAGAAGCTAGTAGCGATGCCTTTGGCTACGTGTAGGCTACTAACGCACGAAGCCTTCGAGCTAATTGCCGGCAGACGATGGCAGCAAACCATCACCTGTAAAACTTCCATGTCTATCTGGCCAAATCAATCGAAGGAACGCTCAGAAGAGCTCTACAGACTGAGCAGAGTACAGTGCTCCACCGTCATCCGAGCCATCACGGTGCACTGGAAGTTCGGCAAACACGCTGTCAGACTGTCAACACCTCATAGCGACTTCTGTAAAAGCTGTAGAGATGAGGAAGAGGAGTCTCTCTCTCCAACTTCCGCCTTAACCCTACAAAACTGAAGATAAATTTCCACAAGAAAAAAAAAAAGACACCAAGAAAAATAATATACGTACCTTTTAGCCTTTGCACACTGGCGACCGTCCACCCTCCACTTCGGGGATGGACCGTAAAGTTATGCCACCATCCATCTTGGATGGTCTTAATTCGCACGTTTATGTGCGGTATTTTTTCGATAACTTTCAAATGCAAACATAAATTTTTTAAATTCGCAACGAAAATACGGAATTCACTAAGAAAATGTAAACAATGACAGACGGGAAAATTGGAAAAAACAACAACAACAAAACATCTAATATGACGGAATCGTCTTAGGTACCTAAACTCGGAAGTGAGATAGTTCGTGGACTATCCTCTATGAATTCGTTTATGAATTATCTGCACAAATTCTTCAGGATATTGCAAACGCTGTTGGGTGTTCTCGTGCACATCTGTCTCCAAAAATGTCCCAAACCGCTTCGCAAAAATCAGAATATATATTTTTATTTGACACATTGATTGGATATAGTAGAAGCAGTCACAAATGACCACGCTTCAGTGTTTTCAAAACAGATATCCATTCTAATATTTCCTCCTCGTCAAAGTTGTCCTCATCATCATCATCATCCATGTCTAGCAACATGATTAGTTTGTACAAGAACTTTTTTTTTTTTGCTTAATCACATTCACAAACATTGCAATATTATTTATATTAATTTAAATTATAAAAGTAAACAAATTTTCACCGCACCGAATGGTGTGCATCAGCTGTATTTCATGGATGTTGGATGGTGCCAGTGTGAATCGTTGTTTCACATCTTTAAAAAATACTCTGAAATACACTTGTAGCGTAGCAGTGTGATATAACATAAGTCTGGAAACAAAATTTGGTTGCTCTAGCTCTTATAGTCTCTGAGATCTGGGCGCTCATCAAGACAGACAGACACACAGACGGACATACAGTCATGACTATATGGACTCGGCTATTGATGCTGATCAAGAATATATATATGTCTGTGACTCGGCTCCCTCATTAGTTTTGTTAGCGATCTTCACTTATCTTCGTAGCGCAGTAAGTCCAAGGCTGTGTGTCCTCTCTCCAACTCCGACTGAACGTCAGACTCACTAGGGTTGCTACTTTTCCCCTTTTCCACACTTTGACATACTCGGCTGAAAGCATTCATATCGCTGTCAGGCCATGCTCTATGCAGCAGCTCTACAACATCTATTAAGGGTATTCACCAAAACTTCCCTTGATCCATTCTCATTCTTTATTCAATAAAAAATATCATTACTTATTCAATCTACGACGACGAGCCAATTCTGACATCCACACGACCTCGTGTTTCTCTTGTTTACTGTATTTTAATTTTACTCTGCAACACTAAGTTGGATCATAGTTTTGCTCAAATCTTCGATTCTTCGTTATCTCGATTTCATTATCTCGATCTCATTATACCGATCTCATTATCTCGATCTTACTCAACATTACAAGCTGAACCAAAAATCCATCCTTTAGCCATTCTCACATTTCGATCTGTTATATCACTTCACAACCAGGCTCTCTTCCCTTTCTACTACTAACACAAGGCAACGGGACAGGCTATATCCGACTCACAACTGGCACACACGGCATAACAACAGGCCGATTTCGTCTTACAACTCAGAGGTCTCAAAAGGTCCCCTCTCACACAGACCTCCCCCAAGATACCAACCACTCTGCACCTCTGGTCACAAGTCCATCTGCAACCGTGCTCTTGGTTTGGCTATTATGGTACAGTCTCAGCCTTTGTGAATGATGTCAACACGCACCACCTCCTGGTGCCCGAGAGTCGACCCACCTGGTCACTCTCATCAACTCTCATCATCGATCTCGGCTAAGATGTCGTCGTTTGGTACAGCTCGCAAATTCTCATGTGCATACTTGTATTTATTTATTTCAACTAATTAACAATTATCTGCTAACTATAACCTATAATAGGAATATACATACTTAAAGAAAAAATATAATAGACGAAGAAAAGAAAGGTTTTACAAATCGTATCGTATTGTATTGTCAAAGGATTTGTAATTATTGCAAAGAACACGGAAATGTTCATGCTGCGCGAAGTTAGATCTGCAGAAGGGTAAAACGGATAGGCAGGAAAGTTCGGGTTGGTCTAGAAGGAACTGTAAAATGTATCTCTCCCAACAGAGTTTGGGAGTCCACAAGCACGAGAATGAGCTTGTGAATGAATAATACGCCATTGAAAATTCTGCGATGGTGTAAGGAGGGTAGGTCGAGTAGTTTTAGCCAGAGTAACAGTTCAGATTCCTAAGGGCAAAAATTAAAAATTGTTTTTGAACGGATTCAATTTGAATTTGTTGCTCTTTGTATTGGCGTAACAATGACAAGTACGATGATTTTGTTATATACTCTTCGTTAAACTCTTTTGACCAACGCTAATGAACGCTAAAACTCCCTTAGCTTTATTCACCGTTAAAACAATATGGCTGTTAAAGCATAGCTTATGATCAAACAGGACTCCTAGGTCATTTGATGTGGAAATTCGATCCAGAGCCGGGTTTCCCAGCCCGTTATTTAGTCGTAAATTCTTTAGATAATAATTAGTGGAGCAGCCTAACGTACATCATCCTCATTGTTTATTATTTGCACTGTCCACTGTACAAATCACTGTTAATTAGCCTATGTCTATGCACGGCAGCGGCCGCTCTTTCATTTCTATCTCGCCTTCTTCGCTTTGTTGTTGCAGTTGCAGCATATAAGCTGATCTTTTGCGTTCCATATGACGTTCGTGCCCGGCTTAGCATCTGCTCCGAGCTGCTCTCCTTTCATTTCTCGCTTTCGTTCTCTTTAAAGACTTTCTGCATAGGGCTCTGGCTAGTCGGCCCATCTTCCCTTGTAGCTAGTTGAGAGATAATCTTCGTATCGATCGCATCACTTTATTATATCGGTCATACTGACGCATTCTTTAATTTACCAATACGAAATAAAATGAACAACATTAACCATTGAAACGACTTCCAGCCTTCCAACGACTCGTTGTTTTCGTGCACATCTGTCTCCAAAAATGTCCCAAGCCGCTTCTCAAAAAACAGAATATATATTTTTATTTAACACATTGATTGGATTTAGTAGAAGCAGTCACAAATGACCACGCTTCAGTGTTTTCAAAACAGATATCCATTCTAATATTTCCTCCTCGTCAAAGTTGTCCTCATCATCATCATCATCCATGTCTAGCAACATGATTAGTTTGTACAAGAACTTTTTTTTTTGCTTAATCACATTCACAAACATTGCAATATTATTTATATTAATTTAAATTATAAAAGTAAACAAATTTTCACCGTACCGAATGGTGTGCATCAGCTGTATTTCATGGATGTTGGATGGTGCCAGTGTGAATCGTTGTTTCACATCTTTAAAAAATACTCTGAAATACACTTGTAGCGTAGCAGTGTGATATCACATAAGTCTGGAAACAAAATTTGGTTGCTCTAGCTCTTATAGTCTCTGAGATCTGGGCGCTCATCAAGACAGACAGACACACAGACGGACATACAGTCATGACTATATCGACTCGGCTATTGATGCTGATCATGAATATATATATGTCTGAGACTCGGCTCCCTCATTAGTTTTGTTAGCGATCTTCACTTTGCTTCGAAGCGCAGTAAGTCCAAGGCTGTGTGTCCTCTCTCCAACTCCGACTGAACGTCAGACTCACTAGGGTTGCTACTTTTCCCCTTTTCCACACTTTGACATACTCGGCTGAAAGCATTCATATCGCTGTCAGGCCATGCTCTATGCAGCAGCTCTACAACATCTATTAAGGGTATTCACCAAAACTTCCCTTGATCCATTCTCATTTTTTATTCAATAAAAAATATCATTACTTATTCAATCTACGACGACGAGCCAATTCTGACATCCACACGACCTCGTGTTTCTCTTGTTTACTGTATTTTAATTTTACTCTGCAACACTAAGTTGGATCATAGTTTTGCTCAAATCTTCGATTCTTCGTTATCTCGATTTCATTATCTCGATCTCATTATCCCGATCTCATTATCTCGATCTTACTCAACATTACAAGCTGAACCAAAAATCCATCCTTTAGCCATTCTCACATTTCGATCTGTTATATCACTTCACAACCAGGCTCTCTTCCCTTTCTACTACTAACACAAGGCAACGGGACAGGCTATATCCGACTCACAACTGGCACACACGGCATAACAACAGGCCGATTTCGTCTTACAACTCAGAGGTCTCAAAAGGTCCCCTCTCACACAGACCTCCCCCAAGATACCAACCACTCTGCACCTCTGGTCACAAGTCCATCTGCAACCGTGCTCTTGGTTCGGCTATCATGGTACAGTCTCAGCCTTTGTGAATGATGTCAACACGCACCACCTCCTGGTGCCCGAGAGTCGACCCACCTGGTCACTCTCATCAACTCTCATCATCGATCTCGGCTAAGATGTCGTCGTTTGGTACAGCTCGCAAATTCTCATGTGCATACTTGTATTTATTTATTTCAACTAATTAACAATTATCTGCTAACTATAACCTATAATAGGAATATACATACTTAAAGAAAAAATATAATAGACGAAGAAAAGAAAGGTTTTACAAATCGTATCGTATTGTATTGTCAAAGGATTTGTAATTATTGCAAAGAACACGGAAATGTTCATGCTGCGCGAAGTTAGATCTGCAGAAGGGTAAAACGGATAGGCAGGAAAGTTCGGGTTGGTCTAGAAGGAACTGTAAAATGTATCTCTCCCAACAGAGTTTGGGAGTCCACAAGCACGAGAATGAGCTTGTGAATGAATAAGACGCCATTGAAAATTCTGCGATGGTGTAAGAAGGGTAGGTCGAGTAGTTTTAGCCAGAGTAACAGTTCAGATTCCGTTTTTGAACGGATTCAATTTGAATTTGTTGCTCTTCGTATTGGCGTAACAATGACAAGTACGATGATTTTGTTATATACTCTTTGTCGTTACACCATAGAATAATAGTCAATAAGTAGAAAGCAATGAAGTTATGTATGAAATGTAATGTAGTTCGTAAGGTTACGGCATGAAGTCCCGCCACTGTAAATCCAAGCAACATGTAACTACACGCCGGCAGCATAGCCTACAAGCGATGCGTGGGAATAAAGCACTCGTAAATTGAACTTCGTTTCGCACGGTTTATTTTTTGATCGCCCTTTATCGCCGCCCACAGCTCTGGTCTGTACTGCTAACTCCCGCGTCTCAAGCGTAAGTAAAGGCATGAAACAAACAACAAAAATAGTTTCGAATTTTCTACATGGCGCCCGAACAGGGACCTTGGGATTAGTTTCGTTTTTAAATTAATCGTTGTTCGACCAGAACGCTGTTCGCGAGTTAAAGCCGCGAAAAAACCACCGAGCCAACAATCGACAATCCAGAAGGAAGATCACGGAATCCACGGAAGACCACATTGGAGACCGCCATCCACACCTACAACCGAAGCAGAACATGGACATTGAGTTGCCAACGCCCAGGGAAGTGGATTCATCCGACGACCAGGTAACAATGCCAAAGCAATAGCGGCTAAAATAATAGCGTTTAATACCTATTGGCTTGGCATTGAACAGTATTGTACATACATTCACCTACCGTTTAACTATTCGTGATAGCTGGGTAGTTCGGGAAGAGTATTAGAAGGCGCCAACGACATAGTTTACCGCTCATTTCGCATTTGGTAGCATTATTTCGCATTTCGTTTCGTTCGCTGGGAAAACATTGACCCTTGCAGCGGTAAACTAATTTTCGCGCTCTTTAATGTACAGCATACGGTTCTCTTAAGTTTACGTTCGTGCAGTACCCTCGTCGTAACTTTGCTCCCGCAGCTTCGTGGTTATCCAACTCTCTAACTGGTTTCGCCCAGCTTGTCGTTTGTGACGAGAGCTGATCAGCCGCTCTTATATTGTGCCAATCAATTGAAACATCGTTCGCCACTTCGTTTTTGGGTCGAACGCTGTTCTAATTTGGGAGTCGAGTGCGTTGCGCGCATTAGAATTGCGTTGGCTTATTGGTTCGAACTTGGTTCGAGCTCAGTGTGTCGAGCCAAACTTGGTGTTGGTTGCGTACGCTTAGCTTAGCGTTGCGCGCATTGGAACTCCAGACGTCCGTTTCGTAGGGGATCGAACGTGGGTCGAGTTTGGTTCGCCGTGACAGAGCTCGGTTGCGTTTGTTGCGTTTTTGTCTGTTCTAACTGTTGCAGTCGTTGTCGCATCGAACCTAATACGTTTATACGTGGGTACTTGAATACTTTTGCCGTACTGTCAAACATTGTTCTCATTGAACGCAGTGCATTTCCTCAGGTTATCGTCGCCTTCGCTTAGCAAGTTTGAAGTTTAGAAGTTAGGAACAGCCAACGTTGGTAATTTAATCAACATGTCTAAAGATCATGATGAAGAGAAGGCAACTGGGAGCGGAATGTGTGGAAGCACGAAGCTCACAAAATTTTATGTGAGGTTGGAGAAAATAAGCGAAGATATAAATCGAATGAGGATAGCATTTGAGGAAGGTTCAATTTCGCTGGATCCATTACAAATCCAATGTCGTTTGGAAATATTGAACTCCTATATTGAAAAAGCAATGGCCCTGCAGTCCGAGATCGATGTACTAGACCCAGATAATTCAGATAGGGCGGCGTTGGAAGAAACGTGTGTGATCACAAAGGCTCTGTACATGTCGGCAGCGACCAACAGATCCCCTCAACCATACATGAATTCAGCACCCACACACCACCACTCCAATTTGCCAAAATTGAAGTTGCCGAAGTTCAGCGGCAAGCATGCGGATTACAAACAGTTTATTAGTCTGTTTGAAAGTTTGGTAGATTCCGACCCGTCGTTGTCCAATATAGAGAAGTTCAACCATCTCATATCGTGCTTGTCCGATGAAGCCTTGGGAACCGTTAAGGCGTTCCAAATGTCAGATGCCAACTATCCAAAGGCGTTAGAAAGTTTGAAAAGGGTGTACGAAAACAAGTGCTTAATATTCTTTGAGACACTTGCCCAGTTGTTTGACATTCCTGCCGTAACCAAGCCGGCAGCGTCTGCATTGCGATCAACTATAGATACAGTGTCAGCCATTCTGGAGTCGCTTTTATCGTTAGGAGACGAGCGAGAGGTTGCTAACGCCATGATAATACATCTGGTGTTATCCAAGGTGGACCCATACACAAAAACAAAGTATGAGGAGCAGCTGAACTACGATGAGCTCCCTTGCTGGTCGGATTGTGCAAAAATGTTGAACCGCCGGTACCAACACCTTTCAGCAGAGGAGTCATCCAAAGCGAGAGGCAAACCAAAGTTTGACATGCCGTCGACCAGCAAGAAAACCAGCAGACCCCAAGTGTGTATATTGCGGCGCCAACCATTCGATCGGAAACTGCCAGGGATTTGGGGCAATACCCGTCTTGGAGCGTTTCGAGTTCGCAAAAGGCAAGCAATTATGCATTAATTGCCTCCAATCTGGACATAGGGTATCTCAGTGCACATCCTCTAAGTGCAGAGTTTGTTCACAGAGGAATCACACCCTCTTGCATAGATACGCAGCTCAGAGCGCAGATTCAGAAAGTCAGGCAATAGGAGTACAAGCATCGTCCCATCCTGCGCAGGTGAAGCAGGCATCCAGTGAGCCCGAGCATGTCATCCTTGCCACAGCAGTGGTAAGAGTTCGGGACAGATTTGGCCAAGTTCACTTAGCAAGAGTGTTGTTGGATTCGGGTTCACAGGTCAATTTCATGACAGAAAGTCTAGCGCAATCGCTGAGGTTGGCAAGGGTCAACCGTTGCCTGACAGTGACATCTGTAGGCAAGTCAAGCTCGGTGTCGAGGAGTGAAGTCTCGACGACAATATACTCCAGGTTAAATAACCATAGTTTCGTAGCAGATTTCTGGGTTCTTAGCAGCATTACCAATCAGCAGCCTGACAGAAGTCTGCCCATTAAGCAGTGGAAAATTCCTGCGAGTGTGGAGTTAGCAGATCCAGCATTCCATCGACCTCAAAGGGTAGATATGCTGATTGGAGCAGACTCGTTCTTCGATCTGTTGTGCACAGGCAAAATATAACTGGGTGAAGGGGCACCATTGTTGCAAAAGACCCTTTTAGGTTGGGTAGCTTCTGTAGCAAGCTTCTGACTGGAGAAGCCGCTTGCTGCGTCGCAACCTACTCACCGGAAGAAGACTCTCTGTCTCAAATGGTCGAAAGACTGTGGGAGATAGATGCAACGCCAGAAGAAAAACATGCTCAAACAAATTCGGCTGAGCAGCTGGCATGCGAAGAGTTTTTCAAAGCCAATGTCTGCAATTTACCGACCGGAAGGTTTCAAATACCCTTGCCTTTTAAGATAGACCCAGTATCATTGGGGTCGTCCTTCGAGGTCGCAAAACGTCGTTTCTTATCGTTAGAGCGACGAACGTTAAGAGAGAGTGAGCTGAGAGACATGTATCTCAGTTTCATGAAAGAATATATCGAGCTCGGCCATATGTCTCCGACAGACAACGCGATTCCGCCAGGACCACATTATTTTATACCACACCAGTGCGTCCTGAGGCCTGATAGCAGTTCCACCAAGCTTCGAGTCGTTTTTGACGCGTCGAGCAAGACCACAACTGGGTGGTCATTAAACGATTTACTTATGGTGGGACCTACTATTCAGAGGGAATTATTTTTATCACTCGTTCGAATTCGGGTGAATCGGTATGCTTTAACGGCAGACGTTTCGAAAATGTATAGGCAAGTGGATGTGGCCGTAAAAGACCGGAATTTCCAACTCATCGTGTGGCGAGAACATCCCACCGATCAATTGCAAATTTTTCGGTTGAACACTGTTGCCTATGGTACTTCCGCAGCACCTTTCCTTGCCATTCGTTGTTTGCACGAGCTCGGTGTACGCCACAGAGACACCCACAAGAAGGGTTCTGAGGTGATCTGCAGTGATTTTTATGTAGACGACATGCTGACAGGAGCCGATGACGTAGACACGCTGAAGTCGATTTGCGATCAGGTGTCTGAGATTCTTGGCTCCGGAGGGTTTCAGCTTTCGAAATGGTTTTCGAACCATCCAGAACTAATGGATGGAAACAATGAGGAGAAATCCCTATCATTCAATGATGCCGATTTGACCAAAACATTGGGGATGAGGTGGAGTCCAAGAACAGATACGTTCCGGAATCACTTGGAAGATAGCTTCGCAAACTTGAATCCGACTAAGCGCACCATTCTGTCAATTAGTGCTCGACTGTTTGATCCGCTTGGGCTACTTAGTCCAATCAGCATAACAGCGAAAATTTTCCTCCAGAAGCTGTGGCAGCTTCAGCTGGATTGGGATAAGCCATCCCAATGTCACTGCATACAATCTGGGAGAGGCTAAAGCTAAACTTGTGTGGTCTTGACAAAATAGCCGTGCCTCAGTACATTATGGCTACTGGGTGCTCGTCGATTCAAGTGCATGGCTTCGCGGACGCGTCTAGTCAAGCGTATGGGTGCTGCATTTATGTGCGAGCGTTTTTCGAAGGTCAACTGTACTTTCGATTGATCGCTGGAAAAGCAAGAGTAGCTCCGCTGAAGACAAAGACCATCCCGAGGCTCGAATTGTACGCCGCAGCTTTATTGGCACAATTTTGGTCCTACATGAAGCAGGTTTTGGAAAATTGTCGAATCGAGAGCGTATTTTTCTGGACGGATTCAGAAATAAAGCTACATTGGATTAAAACCCAACCGTCGTCACTTGCAGTATTTGTCTCAAATAGAGTAGCCATGTTTCAGGAGCTATGTCAGGGCATTACGTGGCGTCATGTCCCATCGCTGTCGAATCCAGCGGACTTGGCGTCTCGCGGATGCGAAGTGCCTGAGCTCCTGGAGTCCATATGGCTAGAAGGTCCGAAATTTTTATGTGAGCCTGAGCATTGTTGGCCAGAGAACCCGCATTTTAACATCCCAGATGATGTGAAGAACTCCGAGGCGAAACGGTCCGCCCAGGTTCTAATTGGCGTTGCGAACTCGTTTTCAAATGAAATATTTTCTCGTTTTTCGCCGTACCCCATATTAGTTCGAGTTTTTGCGTATGTATACCGATTTGCTAATATCGGCAAGAACGTTACAGGGAGCTAACTGTCAAGGAGTTGCAGCAATCGTCTCTAAAATTGATGGAGCTGGTTCAGCGAAGCGTCTTCTCTGAAGAGTTTAAGAAGCTGAAGAAAGGGCATATGCTGCAACCGAGCCTGCAGATGATGGCCCCTTTTATCCAAAAAAGATCAGAGGAGGGGCGATCGTTTACACTTATCAGGGTCGGAGGAAGGCTGTTGCATGCTCCAGTGCCAATATAGGCTAAGTTTCCGGTTCTACTTCCCGCCAAGAGTCAATTCGTCGAACTCTATTTAAGGAACCTGCATTTGAAAAATTGTCACGCCAATGCAAAGACATTAGTAAGTTTGCTGAGACCAGAGATTTGGCTAGTAAATGCACGTCGAGAATGCACTCGCATAGTGAGGAGATGCATCCACTGTTTTCGATACAAACCTAAATTGATGGGTCAGATTATGGGGAATCTTCCAGCAGACAGGTTTAGGGAAGGTCGTCCGTTCCTGATTTGCGGGGTAGACTTTTGTGGTCCCATCAACGTCTCGCTTCGGATTCGTGGTCGTCAGCCGCTCAAAATGTACATCGCGGTATTTGTGTGTTTCGCTTCGAAGGCCGTCCATTTAGAGCTTGTCCCAGACCTGTCGACTAATTGTTTTCTTTTATCTCTAAAAAGCTTCATCGCAAGACGTGGCGTTCCGCTGAGGATGTATTCCGACAACGGGACAAATTTCGTCGGCTTCAGGAAGCGTTCGAGGAGCAGCAGTCCAGCCTGAGGACGTTCACGGCGGAGCAAGGGATGGAGTGGAAGTTCATCTCCCCGCGAGCACCGCACTTCGGCGGTTTATGGGAGGCGGCCGTCAAGTCGGCAAAGCTCCTGATCGTGCGGCAGGTCGCGGAAGCCGCGCTCACCGAGAGCGAGGTGAGGACCGTGTTGGCCGAGGCCGAGGCCATCATGAACTCCAGGCCGCTCACTCCAGCCAGTACGGATCCAAACGACGGAGAGGTGCTTACGCCAGGCCACTTTTTGATCGGCCAGCCCCTTCGTTCGCTGCCACAAGGGTGCGAGCCAGACGGACGGAGCAGCGGTACCACCTTTACCAAGAGGTGGCAACTACTCTCCGAGCTCAAACGACGGTTCTGGCAGGCTTGGTCGAAGGACTACGTCCACAACCTGCAGGGACGCAGCAAATGGCAAACCCCAGAGGCCAACATCGAGGTCGGCGCCATGGTGGTGGTCCACAACGACCATACGCCGCCGCAGCAGTGGATCACCGGCAGGGTCACCAGCGTCGTCGTGGGAGCAGACGGCAAGGTCAGGGCGGCAGAGGTGCGAACAGGAGGGGGCGTGATTAGACGCCCAATCCATAAGCTGGCACTTTTGCCGATACGTTGAAGCCCGACGTGCGGTCGTTCAAGGCGGCCGGAATGTCGTTACACCATAGAATAATAGTCAATAAGTAGAAAGCAATGAAGTTATGTATGAAATGTAATGTAGTTCGTAAGGTTACGGCATGAAGTCCCGCCACTGTAAATCCAAGCAACATGTAACTACACGCCCGCAGCATAGCCGACAAGCGATGCGTGGGAATAAAGCACTCGTAAATTGAACTTCGTTTCGCACGGTTTATTTTTTGATCGCCCTTTATCGCCGCCCAAAGCTCTGGTCTGTACTGCTAATTCCCGCGTCTCAAGCCTAAGTAAAGGCATCAAACAAACAAACAAAAATAGTTTCGAATTTTCTACATTGTTTTTTTTTTTTTTTCAAACTCGTTTGACCAACGCTTAATGAACGCTAAAGCTCTCTTAGCTTTATTCACCGTTAAACCAATATGGCTGTTAAAGCATAGCTTATGATCAAACAGGACTCCTAGGTTATTTGATGTGGAAATTCGATCCAGAGCTTGTTGTCCTAGAGAGTAAGAATCCAAATGTGGAGCATGGCGGTGAAACGTCATAAGTTTGCACTTAGAGAGGTTCAAAAACAGTAGGTTAGAGGAACACCACTTATTTAATTCATGGAGGTCAAGTTGAAGGCGAGTGTGCGAGTACCAATCGGAATATAAAAAACAGATTTTGACGTCATCAACATTCATTAGTGTAACTGAGTGAAAAATAACTTGAGGTAAGTCATTCACAAACAGATTGAACAGCAGCGGACTTGAATGACTTCCTTGAGGAACACCTGAGGTTACATGCACGACATTTGACAAAACATTTGAGAACAGAACACGCTGTGTGTGGTTTGACAGATACGACGATATCCAATTTACGAGATTTGGAGGAAAACCTAACAGAGAGAGTTTATGGATCAGCAAAGTATGATTAACAGAATCAGAAGCTTTGCTGAAATCTGTAAAAATTTCGTCAGTTTGCAAGCAGCTTTGAAAGCCTCGGTTGATTAGTGTCGGGTTTCCCAGCCCGTTATTTAGTCGTAAATTCTTTAGATAATAATTAGTGGAGCAGCCTAACGTACATCATCCTCATTGTTTATTATTTGCACTGTCCACTGTACAAATCACTGTTAATTAGCCTATGTCTATGCACGGCAGCGGCCGCTCTTTCATTTCTATCTCGCCTTCTTCGCTTTGTTGTTGCAGTTGCAGCATATAAGCTGATCTTTTGCGTTCCATATGACGTTCGTGCCCGGCTTAGCATCTGCTCCGAGCTGCTCTCCTTTCATTTCTCGCTTTCGTTCTCTTTAAAGACTTTCTGCATAGGGCTCTGGCTAGTCGGCCCATCTTCCCTTGTAGCTAGTTGAGAGATAATCTTCGTATCCATCGCATCACTTTATTATATCGGTCATACTGACGCATTCTTTAAATTACCAATACGAAATAAAATGAACAACATTAACCATTAAAACGACTTCCAGCCTTCCAGCCTTCCAACGACTCGTTGTTTTCGTGCACATCTGTCTCCAAAAATGTCCCAAGCCGCTTCTCAAAAAACAGAATATATATTTTTATTTAACACATTGATTGAATTTAGTAGAAGCAGTCACAAATGACCACGCTTCAGTGTTTTTAAAACAGATATCCATTCTAATATTTCCTCCTCGTCAAAGTTGTCCTCATCATCATCATCATCCATGTCTAGCAACATGATTAGTTTGTACAAGAACTTTTTTTTGCTTAATCACATTCACAAACATTGCAATATTATTTATATTAATTTAAATTATAAAAGTAAACAAATTTTCACCGTACCGAATGGTGTGCATCAGCTGTATTTCATGGATGTTGGATGGTGCCAGTGTGAATCGTTGTTTCACATCTTTAAAAAATACTCTGAAATACATTGTAGCGTAGCAGTGTGATATCACATAAGTCTGGAAACAAAATTTGGTTGCTCTAGCTCTTATAGTCTCTGAGATCTGGGCGCTCATCAAGACAGACAAACACACAGACGGACATACAGTCATGACTATATCGACTCGGCTATTGATGCTGATCATGAATATATATATGTCTGAGACTCGGCTCCCTCATTAGTTTTGTTAGCGATCTTCACTTTTCTTCGTAGCGCAGTAAGTCCAAGGCTGTGTGTCTTCTCTCCAACTCCGACTGAACGTCAGACTCACTAGGGTTGCTACTTTTCCCCTTTTCCACACTTTGACATACTCGGCTGAAAGCATTCATATCGCTGTCAGGTCATGCTCTATGCAGCAGCTCTACAACATCTATTAAGGGTATTCACCTTAATAAATCCACTTGCAAAGAACACGGAAATGTTCATGCTGCGCGAAGTTAGATCTGCAGAAGGGTAAAACGAATAGGCAGGAAAGTTCGGGTTGGTCTAGAAGGAACTGTAAAATGTATCTCTCCCAACAGAGTTTGGGAGTCCACAAGCACGAGAATGAGCTTGTGAATGAATAAGATGCCATTGCAAATTCTGCGATGGTGTAAGGAGGGTAGGTCGAGTAGTTTTAGCCAGAGTAACAGTTCAGATTCCTAAGGGCAAAAATTAAAAATTGTTTTTGATCGGATTCAATTTGAATTTGTTGCTCTTTGTATTGGCGTAACAATGACAAGTACGATGATTTTGTTATATACTCTTCGTTAAACTCTTTTGACCAACGCTTAATGAACGCTAAAACTCCCTTAGCTTTATTCACAACATTAACCATTGAAACGCTAAACTTGTTCTTAATAATTACAGAGTTTCAACGGCTATTAAAAGTTCTTAAGAGCCAAACAATTAGAGACGATAACTCTATACGGTTAGTCGATGTTGATCGATGACTAAAATGACCATGTTGCGCCGGGGATATTGTACTACGACATGCGTGTTGCAATTGACGAGTAACAAGGTACTCTAGCAGCTTTGGAATAGCAATACCGCGGTATTGAAAAGTGCTCGAGAAGCATCGCTGACGAAAGTAAGATCTAACAGTCTACCTCTACTGTTTTTGACGGAATTAATTTGGAAAAGGGCGACATCAATTATACCATCAATAAAATCATGTTGACTACCAGGTAACAGCATGTTTGATTCATCCTGCTGCCAAGATAGAAGTGGTATGTTGAAACCACCCATTAATATAATGTGATCAGCACAATCTGAATCAGAACCTACAGAATGAATGGCAGAAAGGTGGTTAAAAAAAACAACAGCATCAGATCTAGGAGGAATGTATGAACAGTTTAAAAAGATAAATGACGCTCCAATACGGATTTTGACTGCTACAAATTCAATTTCATGGGTGTTGTTAAATGGAAACAACTCGGACGCCAAATCATTTTATACTGCAATAAGAACCACACCAGCAAATGATGGTTGATCCATTCTGTAGGTGGTAAACTTGTGGATGAAAATTTCATGATCGGAGACGGAAGAGTTAAGCCAGGTTTCAGTTATAGCCATAGCGTCGAATTCAAAAGAGTCGCTATCCTTGCCTGCTTAGTTTCCTGGAATCGTGGGTTTCGGTGCCCAAAAACAAGAGTAGCGAAAAAACCGGTATAAAATAATGCGCGTGCACGTCGTTGCTTCATCAAGGGGTTTATTTCAACTGATTTACATATAATTAAGCTTAGAACTACGAGGCAGAATTTCCCTTGATGTTAAGGGGCCGCTCCCCAAGCTTTCGTGCTGCGAGAGCATAAGCTTGCAGCCCATGGGCTGCATCGCTGCCTACTTTGCGGCTTAGACATGCATCCTCCCCCCCTTGCAATATAGTTGCAAAAGGACCATGGAAACGGGGAAGGGCCGCCTTTTTTCTGTTCACACGGTGTTGCAGGTGCCGGAGAGAGTCCACCCGAACACCATGTTCTGCGCGACTGGGAAGCCGTCTGTGCTTGGACCACTCCTGGCAGAATCATCCTTGGGTAAACGTCAGCTCCTAGTACCAGGGAACTGGTACATGGCCGATGGAATTGAGCATCCGCCAGGTCCATGTTAGCGAAGTGCTCCTTCACGTGATCCCCCAGGGGTCTCGTCAGCGTTGTAATCTGGAGCTGAGGCTCCACCGTCAGGACCACCTCTAGCCTGACATCGCTCTTCACCTTCGACTGGATGAAGGTGGTGCAAGCACCTTCCGCACCAACGCGAGTGACGGAAAGCCCAAAGGCCGTTGCCAAGGATGGTTGATGCGGCTGACCGGACTGCACGGATCAATTAGGGCGCCCACCTCGAACGTCTTGAGGCCCGTGTCGATCACGACCACGGCGGTTGGGAGGACGCTAGTGCTCCTGGACTGAAGGAGCGATGTCAGCGTCGTTGGAGTAGCAGCGGATCTGGAGCGCGATCTTGCTGGGGGCGAGCTTGCTTTCGGCCCCGTCGAGCGGGCCTTGGAACGTGGAGTCCGCTGTGATCCTCCCAGGTGGAGGAGAGTGTGGTGGTTCCCGGCACGCGTCGCCGCTTCGGCATGAGCTCCCAGAGTGTTGGTGGGCCAGGCAATTGTGGCAGTACTTATTAATGATGACTGCCCGTAGACTCTTTTCGGCACTTAGCGTGAGGAACAGCTGGCATTGCGCAGAGCGTGGACTCCAGCGGACCCGACAGCCCGACAGCGGAAACTGTCCGATCCTCTGAACTGGTTGATCGTTACTGGACGACGACGAGGAGCCATGCTTGGAAAGAAAGATTAGTGGAAGATTAGTGGTTGGGTCTTATGCACCGAACAACAAACAACACATTAGCTAATTGGATACTTGGACGTGGATATTGCTCTCTATAGGAAAAAGGATGAGCTTTGCTACTGGCCGCTTAATGGTCCACGGACAGTTAAAACATCGACCACGCGGACCATGCCATCGACCCCGGGATAGGTTCGCTCAATCCTTCCCAGGCGCCATTCACTTAGCTGCAGGTTATCTTCCTTTACAACAACCATATCGCCTGTTTTGAGGTTTCGAGTTGGAAATTGCCACTTATTCCGTTTGTGTAACTCTTTTAGATATTCTTCCTTCCAACGGAAACAGAACTGTTGATTAAGGGCCTTAAGACGTTGCCATCGGTTAAGAATGGACTCTGAGTTCTCTTTGATTTCTGGTTCCGCAATTGACACCTGCGAGAAACTTTCGGTTGTGAGGTCAGAGGTTGCTTCCACAACCTACCCTTTGGTGATTCGGCAGGCTCGACCTGCGAACGTCTTGATCTCGAAGGGTCCAGCGAAGTCGACGCCTGTACGAGTAAATGGACGAGAGAACATTCTCCTCTCTTCGGGCAAGTCCGCCATAAGCTGGGTTTGCAACTTTCTGCGATGGACCACACAGACCTTACATAAGTTTATCGTTGTTTTTACTAAGGTCCGTAGTTTCGGAACCCAATATTTGGATCGGTTGAGCCGTATCATTAATTGGTTCCCCCCCTGCAGTGCGATGCGATGAGTGAACTGAACGAGGAGACGTGTAAATGCGCTTGAATACGGGAGAATAATCGGGTGCTTCTCATCATAGCTTAGGGACTCCGATGTTCTCACACGACTGCAAGCTCTTATGACCCCGTGTTGGTCGATAAATGGATTCAAGTTAAGGATGCAGCTAGACGTAGGAAGAGGTTGCTTATTTAGCAAGTGCCGGAATTCGTTGGCATATTCTAGACGCTGAGTATGGATGATCACACGCTCTTGTGTCTCGGATAGCTCGTTGCTACTGAGGTCGTCTGGAAATTGGGTATCCAGCTTCTGACACCGCTTGAGGAATCTGCAAACATAGGACAGGACTCTTAGGGCCTTTCCGAAGTCTGAGAAGCGGGCTAGAAAACTGGAATCTGGTGGTGACTGAGAAAGTTTACACTTTAGAGGACGTTGTTCTACGTCTGTCTCTTGCAGAGGTTGGACTGAAATGGGCCATTGGTCTTGGGCTAATTGCAACCATTCTGGCCCATGCCACCATAGATCGCTGCTAGCCAGATCTTGAGCTGAAACCCCTCTGCTCGATAAGTCAGCCGGGTTGTGCTCCGATCTTACGTGAGACCATTTTTCCGGGCTGACTGACTGCGTGATCTTAGTCACTCTGTTAGACACAACCGTTGTCCATTTGCAGGGTGGCTTCTTCAGCCATGCTAACACGATGGTGGAGTCTGTCCAATAAAAGCACTCGTAGCTATCAATGGACAGTTGAGGAAGGAGAGACGAGGACAGCTCACCAAGAAGAACCGCCCATATAGTTCCAAACGAGGCAAGGACACTGTCTTCACAGGAGCTACCCGCCGAAAGTAGATGGACCTCTTGGTTACTTTCTACACGAACGTAGATTGCGGCACCAAGCGCACTTTGGGATGCATCACAGAACCCGTGGAACTGCAATTTTGCTCTGGGATGATACTGCACCCACCCATCTGAATCTCGCAGAGAGCGGGATAGCTGAGAAGAAAGTCTCGCCACCTTTTCTGAAGGTTTTTTGGCAGAGAGTCATCCCATCCGAGCTCTTTAAGCCAGATTTCCTGCATAAAGATTTTTGCTCGGCCTACATATGGAGCCAGCCATCCCGCTGGGTCGAATAACTGGTCAGATCTGATTGGAGACTCTTGCCATTTGAAGATGGACTGGAGGCGTTAAATACTACCCGTAACTTTGTAGTGGTGCTGTCTGGTTTAAGGACAGAATGATGGGGCAGATAGAAGTTGTCAGAGTCATTGCTTGGAGGAACTCGTCGCATGTCTAAGTCTATATACTCCTGGAAGACACTGTCGTACTGCTCTTTTAAAGGTGGGTTCCGTTTGAAACGGCCTTCATTTTTGAGAAATTGATTGATCTTGAATGGCCCAAGTCGACACATTCAGGATTTCGAAAGGGTAATGACACCATATAGAAGTTTGAATGAAATTTTCTTCACAGACGGAATCAGAAGACTCTTCTGCCCTCACGGCTGGAAGATCCTCCACCTCCCAAAACTTAGAAGTTTTTCTAATCACTGCTCTGTGGATCCTCGGTTTCGATGGTGAGCCTATTTGGAAGTGGCATATCTTTTGAGGCTTGGCTGAAATTGCTTTGTTCAAGCTCGTTACTTGAACCCGAACTGGTTGGAAAGGAAGCTTGACGATTCTGAATAGACGTTCGGAGATGAACGTTGCTTCCGATCCAGAATCGATCAATGCACGTGCTTTAAAACTGTTGCCCAAGTGGCATACGTTTATCATAGCCGTGTCAAGCAGAACACCCTGTGTGTTCGCTGTGTAGTAGCTTTGGACATTGGATGATGAAGCGGACTGTATCTCTTGAATTAGGTTTGGAATGGAAGGAACTGTTGCAGAGGGCTCTTGATTGGGAGTACCACGGTGCAGAAGCGTGTGGTGGCGACGTTTGCACGTAAAACATTTATGTTTACTAGTGAAATCTTTGATTTGGTGCCCTCTAGCGAAACAGTTCATACACAACCTTTGTTGCTTTATATAACTGGCTCCATCATGAGCAGACATTTTGAGAAAGCGTGGTCACGGACGCACGGGATGGTTTTCTTTGGCGCAAAGGTTTCATGTGCGCGTTTTGACTCTGGCCTTTGCCTCAGTTGACCTTTTTCGAGCTTTTCTCCCTTTTATCGTGCCGGGAAAGCCCTTGCAGGAGGTATTCGCGTTCTCCATCGCTTCGAGTGACAAGTATCGCTCACTGAGGAATTCATGGCTGGCCATGACGGAATTTCGCTTTTGCTGGAAAGAGATTGTCCCAAAGCGACAAGGTCACTTGGGGCAGTTTTGAGGACACCAGGAATACCAGCAATCCATCAGCGAAGCGGTTATCAATGGGAACGTCGGAGTGTTCAAGGGCCGTGAGGCATCCCTGAATAGCACCTTGGAGCCCCTTGAAAGCAGCTCCGGATTCATTTTGGATAGGGTAAAAACTGAACAGGATCCTAAGTTGGCTATTAACAAGAGTTCTCTTATTCTCGAAACGCTCTTTTAAGGAGTTCCAAGCGGAATCGAAACCTTCATTTGTGAGCGGAGCCTTTTCCACGATGTCCTTGGCCTACCCGCGAGTCCTATGGCAGAGGTGATACAATTTCTCCACCTTAGTCAGCCTTGGATTATTGGTATAGATGGCGGAAAATAGATCCCGGAACGTGGGCCATTTTAGATAATCGACATTGAATGTATCGACTTCGATTGGAGCGAGACGACTGAAACCACCTTGCTGAGTGCTAGAGGCAGCCAAAGGAATGGGAGTCAATGCATTTTCGATTTGCTCTTGTAAGTTTGTTGCGCATCTCTCGTACACCGAATAGCAATGCTCGTATTTCGCCTGCATGGCTTGCATCGCTTCACTGTCGGGCTCTGTTTGGTTAAGAACCTTGGTGCAGAGTTCACACTCTAGCCGCACCCTTTCCCATAATGTTTTCACCTCGTCTAGACGGATTTTTAACGAAAGCAGAGAAACCTGCACGTCGGATTGGAACATTCATTCGGGCCTCGAATTATCTGAGACGGTCCGATGCCGCGATAAAATCGTCTAACGCTGTTTTCTTGGACTCAGCCATTTTTTGTCCTACGTTGCGAGTAACGCGCGACTGTGGGTTATCTTGAGATTTTGAAGAGGACGGAAGAGGCTTGGTTTCTTTCTTTGTCGAACCTGAAGGGACCTTTTCGACGGATGACGCTGGAGTTTTTGGACTCGGCGACGGTCGAGAGCTTGGAACTGTTAGACGTTTCTTAGCGTCACGATCACTGGACATAATAAGCTCTCCAAGAGCTGTGTAGGAGAGGGGAACGACGGAACGGCGTTCGATCGATCGATTCGACTTGGCACCCCCCCGTAAAATATATATATATATAACTTTTTTTAAATTAACGAAATGCTGGAACGATGGAATGGAACACTGACCGTTTGTGTGGAAAATTTTGGACAATGCTACAACACAATTCAAATAAAACAAAAAAAAAACCATTTTTCTCTGGGTCTATATGGAATAGTTCTTTTTAATTCTATTTTTTTTTAATCAACGAAATGTTTTAACGATTGTGCAATGCTACAGCACAATTCAAATGAAAAATAAAAAAAAAACAAAAAAAATAATATCCTTTGTATATATATTGAATTATATTTATTATTATTTTTTTGGTCGAATGCTGGAATTGAATATGCAGTAAATAGCGTGTTCACTTATTTTCTTTTTCAAAATATATAAAAAATATTTATTTTTGCGAAAAATATTTGTGTACTCAGACAAAAACAAGAGTAGCGAAAAAACCGGTGTAAAATAATGCGCGTGCGCGTCGTTGCTTCTTCAAGGGGTTTATTTCAACTGATTTACATATAATTAAGCTTAGAACTACGAGGCAGAATTTCCCTTGATGTTAAGGGGCCGCTCCACAAGCTTTCGTGCTGCGAGAGCATAAGCTTGCAGCCCATGGGCTGCATCGCTGCCTACTTTGCGGCTTAGACAGTATATATTTTGGTAAAATTACCCAAAAGACTGCGTACAGTCTGATATTAGATGGTGAAATGGTTCCTCAATCTTAGGGGCAGTGACTCTAGGACTCTGGGCAGAACTTCTTGGATGAAATTTATGCAAAATAGTGTGCTCAGGCCATGCGGACGGTTCCAGGGCTTTGGATAAAGGAGAATCGGGAAGAACAATTTTGAAGGATGAAATATTACGCTTATGTTTAAAATTAAATTTAGTTAAGATAAAGTCATCAGGCGGTGAGTTGAGATAATGACTCAGATGTAGTTTAACACCTTTCGGTGTGGTTTCTGGGAGAAGGCGAGAGACAAAGATTGCCTTTTGAGGTACTACTGCACTTAGTTGGAAACGGGGCAGAAACGAAAGCAGTTTCAGTAGATACTGGTGGAACAGGAACGGTGGCAAGAACAGTGGGGACATCATCGGCAACATGCATACACACTGGAAGCATTAACACCGGTGTCAGCAGTGTGAAGGGCAACCCCTTCACAAGCAGCACCGCCTACCTCAACACCCTTGACTATCTCAACCCTCTCTCTCTATCTCAAACCCATCTATTCTATATATATTTTCTTTATTACTATTAGTTGTATATTTTTATTATTATTAGTCCTAAGTCATCATCATTAAATAGCCATATAAACATAGCGCCTAGCTTTTTTTGTGAACACATAGTCATTAGTGGGAACAGAACTAGCACCAGATCCAGCCCCAGTACCATCACCGGGACCAGCGCCACAACCACCACCGCGAGCGAAAAGAAAGAGAGCAACAGCAACGACAACGAAAAGAGAGCAACAGCAACGTGAACGAAAAGAGAGCCAACCCACCTGCTCACCCACATCTCCGATCTTGACCGCTGCTCACGCCGTAGCGCAAGCGCACGCAACGATGAGTAGGGGAGAAACGCGCAGACTCCCAGCCGTTAGACCGACCGAAGAAACTCCCACCCACCCACATAGCTGAGCTTGGACCGCTGCTCACGCCGTAGCGCAAGCGCACGCAACGATGAGTAGAGAGAGACTCACAGACTCCCAGCCGCTGGCGCGGCTCCAAAAGGAGTGAAAGTGAAGAAGAAAGCGAAGAAACAATGAGGACCCAGCAAGGAGAACATGAGCGAAGCCAGACAACAGAAGGATGTACACGAAGCAGGAGGAAAAACATGGGTAAGCTGGTCTCACGTAGGTGAGAACGAGAAAAGAGATAGATGCGATGTTAGGGAAGTAGGGACACACACACACCCACTCACACAGATACTAAGCTAGTAGGCAGGAAATAAAGAAAATTATTGAAACACACACATCGTTTCTATATATGAACATTTGTAGTTTTGTTTAATTCCGTTCCTCCGCCCCGCTACCCAAGCGTGGAGCCGTAGTCCGCTACCTTTCCACCCCCCCCCTTTTTCCCTTCGCAAACCCTCCTTCCTCTCGGGGACGCCAGCTGAATGAGACGGTACGCGAATGCCACCGTCTTCACGAACCGGGCTCCCGATGGCGCCCGAGCAGGGACGCATCAGAGATTACGATCGGGATCGTTAGTGCGGTGCCGAGCGCCACAAATAATAGCGTGTGAACAATAGGGAATAGAGACCGAACAACGACCAGTGCCCTGCAGAACAGATCATACGACCAGATCATTTCCCACCCTGCGCCGTGGACCCCGCGGAGCAGCTCCCCTTCGAATCCCCGATCTTCAGAGCCCTGCCGCATCCCTTTGCCCAGGGCCATCGAATTTGGGTGCTGTATCCCTACAATAAGGATCACCAATCAACACCCGACCCCGACCGGCACCCGACTACGACCTTCAGACACCTTCACGGGCAGGAACTTTGGCAGAGACGACCAGCAACAGCTCGTCAAACCAGGAGTCATCTGCAAAACTTCGATCACGGGCAGAGACTTTGGCAGAGGCAGCTGCACCCAGTGTGCCAAACCAGACAGTCTGCGTTGCCTGTGGTGATGTTCATCTCACTGAGGCCTGCCCCTTAAATAAGGAGGCCATGCTCATATCAGAGACTCACCTAACAAATAAAAACTATTTTCACCTCGATGGCTATAACTTCTATGCGACAAATCATCCCGATGGTAAGGCACATGGAGGTACTGGCGTTCTGATCAAGAATCGCATTAGGCATTATCCATTGCCTTCATTTGCTACACCTTATCTACAGGCAACAGCAATTCAATTATATAACGCTATAATAGCCCTAGAAGATTAAAAAAACCGGGCTTAAATATCCTATATGGAGCAACTCTCCCCAACTAGCAAACGATTCCCATTGTGGAAAGCAAAATCAGGAGTATGCCCACCAATCGAGAGTGAATCACCTTTGCGTACACAAACAGGGGAGTGGGCTCGCAGCAACAAAGAGAAGGCAAATACATTTGCCGTCCATCTAGAAAACGACTTCAAACCACACCCAGCAACAAATAGCTTTGTGCTCCCACCAACCAACAATCCCGAAGCTACTCCGCCTATCATATTCCAATCAGGAGAAGTCACAAGGGTCATTAAAGACCAAATCTCAAAGCAAAAGAAAGCTCCGGGCCACGATTTCATCTCCCCTAAAACGATCATAGATTTGCCGAGCTGTGCAGTGTATTTCCGTACTGTGATATCTAACAGCATGGTGAAATGGGGCTATTATCCCCAAGAATGGAGCAAATCAGTCATCACAATGATCCATAAAGCCGGAAAAGACAAGTCCAAGCCATCCTCATATAGACCTATCAGCCTACTGCCTTGCCTATCAAAGATATTTGAAAAGCTGCTCCTGAATCGTATCAAACAACACCTACACATCAACGGTGCCATCCCGACTCACCAATTTGGATTTCGCGAAAAACACGAACCATTGAACAAGTAAACCGTATAACCTCTGAGATACGAAATGCTTTTGAAAGACGGTAGTATTGCTCCGCTGTTTTTCTGGATGTCGCACAGGCTTTCGACCACGTTTGGTTAGATGGCTTAATCCACAAAATCAAAATACTACTTCCACACAACATCCATAGTATATTGGAGTCTTACCTACAGCAAAGAAGTTTCGCATTACGATGCAAAGATTTCCCCTCTGAATATCATCCAATTGAAGCTGGTGCACCTCAAGGCAGCGTGCTTGGACCGACACTGAATATCATATTCACAGCAGATCTACCGACAAACAGCCTAACAAAAACTTCGACATTTGCTGATGATACTGCCATATTAAGTCGCTCCAAGTGCCCAAGAAGTGCCACGGAACACTTATCATCTCATCACGTGAACTTAGAAAAATAACTAGCAGACTGGCGACTTACTGACTACATGTAAATGAGCAAAAGTGCAAGCATGTCACCTTTACGTTAAACAGACAAACTTGCCCTCCATTATGTCTGAACAATATCAACATTCCACAAACCACCGAAGTAACATACTGTGAGGTACTATGTCAGGCTGACGTATGCATCAGTCTGTCCAGGGTCCGCTACAAGAAAATTTGTAGTTTGTAGGTGACTTCAGGTGTCGGGCTGGCTTGAAATATGCAGTAGGCAAGCGAGAAATGATGATGCGAAAGTTTTTGTTTGCTGGTTTTCTTGGTTTTATTCAGTATTCTTTTTCATTTACTTTAATTCTTTTAGGTTGCTACTTTGACTCGTAGTTGAATGGTGCGCTGGTGGACTGCGTAGTGCAGTGTCTTGTGTTCAGGCTGATGGACTGCCTAGTGCAGTGTCTTGTGTTCGGGCTGATGGACTGCCTACTCTTTCGGCCGATCTTGGCCCTTTTATGCAGCTGGCGATCGCACCTGAGACCCGGAAATAATTAATTCTTGCTGTCTTAAGTTTATTGGATAACAATAATAGGGGGTGTGGTTACTAGGTCGAAGCTTGGTGCTTCGTTGACAATTTCTTAGTGGGTCAGGGTGGTTTTGCTGAGGCTGCATCGCAGTAGGTGCGGGCTGCAGTTGGGAATTGGGTTTTTGCTACCTCCGCATCGCGAAGGTGATATCTGTGATTCGAGGCCGAGTGGTTGCGAAATATCGCCAAGAAGTGGGTGACCGAGAATTTCGTGCTGTGTTTTTCGCTGATCGAGAGTTCTTAATTTTGGTAATTGCGTGCGTTGCTTAAGACTATTTTATTTTCCGGAGTGCTGACACACCGTTCGTTTCACCAACCCCTCCCTTTTGCTTTGTAGTTGGTGTCTGCTTGGTGGGTCGATTATCCCATATGACTATGGCTTTCTCGGCAGTTTCCTTTGGTAGTTATTTGTATAGGCATTCTCGAATCTGCGGTGCTATTTCGGGTGGCCAAGGATCCGTGGGCAGTTCTGGCTCGTCCTTGGGGGATTCGGTGGCTCCGGGGTCAAAGGTTTGATTCGGGTCTTTCGGTAGGATCGGTCTGTCGAATGTAAATGTTTGGATCTGCGGGGCCAAGTCCGGCGGCCGCGGCTCCGGAACTGGTTCGGGCTCAGGTTCGGTTGGATCGGCGGCTTCGGAGTCAAGTGGCTGGCTGGGGTCTTCGGGTAAGAGGGTTGTGTCGAAGGCGCTGGGCGTTTCGATCCTCCGTTGGTAGTCGCTTATGTGGGCGACGATGGGTGTGGCGTTGGCCGTGGGTAGATATGTTTCATATCTCTGATGCAATACTTGTGTGGTATTGTCGGTCGTTTGGCTCATGAACAGGTGAGTCTCGGTGATTCCTCTTATTTTGGACCAACAGCTGGTTCGGGCGACGAAGATCTCGGACCTGGCTCTAGGCATGGCGCTAGCAGTCAAGTCGGTACGCGGAAGGTACTCCATTGTTTTGGCGAGGATCGGTGTGGCGTCGGCCGTGGGTACGACAGGGCGGCGGTCGGTGCATCGTGGGGGTATCGTCCTGGTTTCCGGGCCCGCGTTGAGGGGCTCTGTGGATATCAGTTCAATTATGGGCCCCGACCAGCGTAGGGTTACCGTGGCTGTTTCCCGTGTTGCTGGGCTGTCGGATGGTGGTTGCCGTTGTCCTTTTTCAATGCTGATGGTCGGTTTTGGGGGTGTCCGTGCGTTCAATACTTCCGTTTTGGATTCTGTGCGTTTATTTTGGACCTGGGCTTCCTGTGTCGAGCGCCGGGTTCAAGTGTGTTTGTCTCGTGTGTGAGATCCTCGTGGTTTGTTTGGGGTATATGTCCCCCGTTGTTGGCCTAGGACGCGGTTGCTCCGTAGTGACCGTGGGACTCGTTTTCCCGATTGCTTGGTTGCGGTTTGCTGGTGTTGACCTTGGATTCGAGTTCTCCGTAGTGTGCCGTGGCTTCGTATTCGTTGCGATTGGTTTGGGTGTCAAGTGCTGCGTTGCGTTATTGGGTGCCGTGTGCGTTGTGGTAGGTCGTGGACGTAGGTTCGTTGCGATTTGTTGGGGTTTCTAGTATCGGGGTTCAGCGACTTGTACGTGGATGGTAGTAAGCACGGGTTCAGTGGGCATGGGGCGTTGGTCTCGTAGCTGTAGCAGCGTGGAGCCGCATTGGATCGTCGTTTCGGTGGCGCCTAGGAAGTCCATGCCGACAATAACTTGTCCCAAAATGTTTGGCAGGACCAGGAGCGGGATTTGAACCTCTCGTTGATCCAGCTTGATGTGCGCCAGTAGAACTTGTGAGATCTCTCTGACCGAGCCATCGGCCAGGCGTATGCGGACGCATGCATCTTGTAGGTTGGTGTTGTTGTCTAGTTGTCGGGCGAGGTTTGCGCTGATGAAGCTTCTGGATGCCCCGGTGTCGATTGTGGCTTCCGTTGCATGTCCTCCTATGGTCACCATCGCCACTATCCGGCCGTTGCTTACGTATAGAGAGTTATTTAATCGCGGGTTGGAGGAGGCGTCGTTCCCGGCTGATCCCGTGTCAGTTGGGGACGCATGTCGTTTTTCGACGTGTTTTGGCGGCAGCAATTTACGGTCCGAGTGCCGCGTTTGCCACATTCCCAGCAAAATAGGATGGAGGGATTATGGCAGTCGTATGCCGCATGCCCCGCTTCACCACACCGGCGACAGGCTGCGCGTGGGTTGATGATGGGGGTCATGATCATGTGATGGGCCACCTCGGGCGTTGTCTGGCTGTTTGAGGGTGCTTGCTGCCTCCTTGGCGAGTCTGCCGTCTCCCAGTGGGGTTGCCGAAATGGTGACCGGGGTGGGTCGCCGTTCCTTGGCTCGGTGGCCGGCCTTGGGTATCTTGGGGTGCTTCGCGGCGGTGCGAAAGTGGTCGGGATGGTCCGCTCTTGGATGCTTTCGAACTCGGTGGCCAACATTGTGAGCTGTGCTAAGCTTTGTAATTCGTGTCGCCGCACGTACATCTGGTATGCTAGCAAGGCGTTATCGTAGATCCTGTTCAGTTCCTTGGCTGCGTCGTACGTGGCGTGGTGCATGAGTAAACGTATCTCGATGAGGTAATCCTTGAACAACTCTCCTACCGCTTGCTAGCGGGCTCGGATCTGGTCTTCCAATTGTTCAAAATACCGTGGCGGCAAGAAGAAAGTCAAGAATTCTTGGCGGAAATATGCCCATGAGCTGCCTTGTAGTTGGCTGGTGCGGTACCAGCGGCTGGCCCGATCGGTGAGAAGCTCTGTCATGGCCCGAGGCAGCTGATTCATGTCCACCCCATATGAGAGCGCACGTTCCTCGAATAGTTCCAGAAATGCAAGTGGATCGTCCTGTCCGTCGAACCGGATTCCCCATTTCAGAATCTGTTCCACGATGTGGGTGGTGGACGAGTCCATTGCTGGCACGATCCTCTGTGTGGGCGAGCGGCTGGTCTCCGTAACTGGAGGTCTGGGCAAATCGGCTGGTCAGGGTGTGCTGTATTCGGCCGCGGTGAGACCCGGCTTTTGGGTCCGTTTTCCGCTGGTGAGATGGCCCAGGAGTGGTGGGCATGGGTGACTTGGAGCGTCCTGCTGGCTTGCCGTATTGCCGTTCGAGGTCTTCTAGTCGAACCCAGGCATCCTGCGAGCGTGTTCCGGCGACTAGTGCGGCGAATCTCTTTCGTCGTTCTTCGACTGTTCCTTCGTTGTCAAATCCGAATTCCTCGGACAGGGCTTCCAGCTCGTCCCGCCGGAGTTTGTACATCCAGCCGGTGGTGACCCCTGGATTGGTATGGTTTCCCTCCGGGTAAAATTCGTCGGGTTGACCGGCTTCGTGGGCTTCCATGGTGTGTTTCTGCGGTTAGTAGCACTGACATACGTTTTATTTGTGGTACTTCTGTGCACCATTGTAGATACGTAATGAAAATATCCCTAAAGACTTAAATGTAGGATCAGTTAAAGATGAAATTGCCAAAGTGAAAGCAAAGTACCAGGCCAAGCTTCAAGCCCATCCTAATAGACTTGCGCAGTCTTTATCTTGGCACACTAGCCCTACACGACTCCGGCGAAGAGACCTCCACACCCAGCAATAATACTTAGCTAGGGAAGTACTCTAAGTTACTAAGTGTAATTAATTAAATAAATATATTAGGCTAAGATTTGTATACTTGTCGTAAGTCTCTAATAGGGAAGATTCGATTAATAAAATCCCGTAATAATAAAAAAAAAAAAAGATTTTAGCAGAGGCAGCTGCACCCAGCGGGCCAAACCAGGACTCACCCGCAAAACAACGATCACAGACAGAGACTTTGGCAGCGGCAGCCACACCCAGTGTGCCAAACCAGGAGTCTCATGTCCAGATACCTTCACGGGCAATAACTTTGGCAGAGACGACCAGCAACAGCTAGTCAAACCAGGAATCACCTGTACAAAAGCGCAGACGACCCAGGACCAGGGCAGAGACGGCTGCAACCAGCCCGTCAAACCAGGAGCCGACACCAGGAAAACCCAGAGAAAAATCCAGTATCCCGTCGACACCGAGCCCCGCGTCCGACGCAACCGTAGAGACCGGGCGAGGCAAGACAACACGCCGGCGCAGGATCCCGGAACAACGAGACGACGGCAACAAAAACGAAGACGTTGACTACCACCTAGAGCCACTGGCCGACGCCAAAGCAGCCCGGAAGAGGAACCCGTTCCGCACAACCGATCAGAACGACTACGACCAATCAATCTTGGCCGCGTTCACAGCCATGGAATTGGAGGACCTCTCTCCCTGGCCACAAGCCACCGACCACGTAGAGCCTCCCACAGCAGAGGCAGCGAAATTCTTGGAGGAGGAATTGGCCAAATCGACGGGATGACCGGAATTTCACAGATCGCAGAGCATACGATCACCATGCGGGACGACAAGCCCGTGAAGCAGCGGTATTTCCCCAAAAATCCAGCCATGCAAAAGATGATTGACGCCCAGGTTACAGAATTACTACACGACGGACGAATCGAGCCCTCCCGAAGCCCACACAGCGCACCATACGTACTGGTGGGGAAGAAGACTGGCGAAATGCTGATGTGTGTGGACTATCGGCAGTTAAACGCCTGATCTGTGCCCGACGCATACCCACTACCACGCATAACTCATATTCTGGAGAGACTCCGGAACGCCTGCTACATTTCCACGCTGGATCTCAAAAACGGACACTGGCAGATCCGGGTGGCCGAAGGCAGCCGCGCTGCAACAGCATTTACCGTCCTCTTCCAGTGGAAGGTCATGCCATTTGGGCTCCACTCCGCACCAGCTACCTTTCAACGAGCCCTGGACAGCGTCATTGGCCCCGACATGGAGCCACACGCCTTTGCATATCTGGACGACATCATCGTCATAGGGGCTAGCCTGGAGGAGCATATAGAAAATCTGCGGGAGGTCTTGCGAAGACTACGAAAAACCAATCTTCGGCTGAACCAGAACAAATGCAGCTTCTTCAGGAGAGCCTGGTGTACTTGGGACATGTCATACTAACGCCACCGACCAAACTGAAGGAACTTCGTCGCTGCATTGGAATAGCCTCCTGGTACCGAAGGTTCGTCCCAAACTTCGCCACGGTGGTCCAGCCAATGACCAAGCTGTTAAAGAAGGCCCAGAAATGGGAATGGACGGAAGAGCAGCAACAGGCATTTGACAGCCTCAAAGAAAAGTTGACCCAGGCACCAGTCTTGGCGTGTCCCGATTTCACTGAACGGTATGTACTACAAACAGACGCAAGTGATTACGGCCTCAGAGCAGTGCTGACGTAGCAGATCGCCGCAGAGGAGAGGGTCATTACCTACGCTAGCCGTCGCATCCTCAAGGCAGAGGAGAATTACTCTGCCACGGAGAAGGAATGTCTAGCCATCGTTTGGGCCGTCAGAAAGCTGCGTTGCTACCTCGAAGGCTACCATTTTGACGTCATCACCGACCAACTCGCGTTAAAATGGCTTAACACGATCGACAGCCCGACTGGACGCATCGTACGCTGGGCGCTGGAACTCCAACACTTCCGTTTTGACATCCACTACCGACGTGGAAGCCAAAACGTGGTAGCAGATGCCCTGTCTCGTCAACCGGTGGAAACACTCCAAAGAACAGAGGAAGGCCGATCCACTAGTCCTTGGTTACAACGGTTACTCAGGCGAATACAGGCACAGCCCGAAAAACACGCAGAGTTCCTCATCGAGAACGGGCAGATTTATAAGCACCCAACGGCGGGACATCTGGGAATCCGCTAAACCGCAACCCGGATGACCCAGCGCTATTACTGGCCTGGACTCTATCGGGATGTCGCGCGATACGTGCAACAATGCACAAGTTTCCAGAGATTTAAGGTGAGCCAGATAAAGCCTGCAGGACAGATGCACAACCGCCAAACCCAGGAACCCCTGGACATACTTTGCGCTTCGTGGGGCCTTCGTGGGACCACTTCCTCGATCCAAACATGGCAACACTATGCTCTTAGTCTTCCTGGACTCCTTCAGTAAATGGGTGGAACTAATGCCGCTTCGCAAAGCCACAACGGCACTGCTAGAGAAGGCATTCCGAGAAGGCATCTTTATCCACTTTGGAACGCCCAGAAAGATGGGATGCGACAACGGCACCCAGTTTACAAGCCGGTCCCTCAGAAACTTCTGCAAAATAGCCGGGAGGGAATTGGAACACACTGCCCCGTATACACCCCAGCAGAACCCAACCGAGAGGGCCAACAGAACAATCAAGACAATGATAGCATAATACGTGGAACAGGACCAGCGAACCTGGAATGAGCTTCTGCCAGAACTAAGTCTGGCCGTAAATAGCAGCACCTCAGACACGACGGGTTTCAGACCCGCATTTCTGATGCATGGACGGGAGCCCCGCCTACTCGGAGTACTGCACGATGAGGTGACGCTAGGTGACCCACAGGACAAAGCGTCGACACTCAGCGAAATCTTCCGGGTTGCAACTTCGCCGCAAAACTGGCTCCAAAGTTTGACGTACCGTATCGGGTCATCAAGTTTATTTCCCCGACCATATTGTGGCTGCAACAACACCCTGGACGATACGACGAATCGCCGGGCTTGCGGATCTCAAGGTTTTCCACGACCACAACGATGACAGCAGCCCCCAACACAAAGACATCGCAGACGAAGACGACCCGGGCAAAGGAGCCACCACCCACGCGAGTTTATGAGGGCCCCTTAGGGCGTTGCGCTGCCCTAACTTCCTTGCTCCGAAACGAGCGACCGCGGCCATGCCACAGTAAAATACGTATAGCTTCCCTTAAGGGACTAATCATAAGGCATAGAACCAATTGTAAATCGCGCCTATAGGAGGTCAGGGTATAGACACAAAAAGGCTAGGCAGGTTTTAACCCATCAAGGTTTCTTCCTTAGTAAAACAGCGATGAGTCACACGGGCGCGGACGACGCTCAGCCTTCGGAAGGAGAAAGCAGTCAGCCCCAGAACACGGCGCCCAACGCTTCCAACAATGGAGCCACAACGCCCGGCTGACCACGGGCCAACAGCGGGGTAGCTTTCACCGGTCTATCACCGGTCTATCACCGGTCCAGGCAGCACCACCCAACGCCTTCACCGGGGAATACCCCACCCAGAATGCCGATCCCGGAGGCATCCCATCCCACGTGGCCCTGCACCAGCTACCAGAGCTCGCCGAAGGCCCGTCCACCTCCCGCGTGGCTCTACGACGGCTCGCAATAGCCGGCGACACCACTGTGGCAGCCAGCCAGGAAGGACGACCCGACGAACCTATCGGGGAGCTGCAGCTCCTAAGACGGGAAAACGCGGTTCTCCGTAGTCAGCTGAAGCGCCTGCGACAGCGGGAACAGCAGCGACGACCCACTACGGGAACACTAAACGCAGAGCCCCGAACCCACCAGCGGCTGAAGTCCCCCCACCAACAGTAGCGGTACAACAACGCCTCGTCTCCTGGCGTCCTCCGCCAGGCACAGCCCGGAGGACCTGCCGCCCAAAGAGGGATCCCGAACCTAGCAGCAGCAACGATAGCGAGGCCGAGGTCCTGTGTGACTGACGCTTCGGCAAGGCCCGACCCTCCACGGCACAGCGACACAAATCCACCGGGAGCAGCCACCAGCCCCGACTCAGGGAAGCTTGCCCCCTCAGCTGGCAGTGGACACTGTCGACGCCCCGGACAGAGCCAGCGACGGCCCCCAGCGCCACGAATGCCTGGATCGAGGCCGCCAAGGCGTTCCAGGCCGCCCGAGCAGCTAAGGCGGAGCAGAGTGAGAAGAAAGAGCAGAGCGGGGAGGAGGTACTGAGCGAGGAGGAGCTGAGCGAGGAGGAACAGAGTGAGGAGGAGGGACTAGGCGAAACCGAAACTCCGGCCGACAGCGGGAATAGGTCGGAAACCTTGGACGAGACCGACAGTGAGGTCCCCAGTCCATTTCCCAGCCGAGGTGACGATGATAGCACGGAGGAGTACCCGCGGACGGAGTCGGGCATCGACGATGGGCGAGACACGCCACCTCCAGAACCACGGGCAGCTATGCCGGGGCAAGCCACACCATCCCCAGAGAACGGTATTGACACCCAGCCGGACGACGACGATCTCTCGCTAGGGCTATCCGCCCCCGAGGCGCAGTAATTGGTGGAGCTCTTCGAGGAGCTGCCCACCTTAGGAAATATCCGGGATTGGGTGGAGGCACCAGAGGCACCAACGCCTGGTCGTCGAATCCCGGTTACCCTGCGGGAGAGTGTGCGCCAGCGGGCGCTGATAGTGGGATCCTGGACCCGGGAGATTGAGACACATGACGGGCAGAACTTCCGCGTGTCGGTAAACAGCGGAGGGGAGATTTTTATCACATCACGCCCCCAGAAGTAGGAAGGGAGAGTGAAAGGCAACCCCTTCACAACCAACACCACCTACCTCAACACCCTTGACTATCTCAACCCTCTCTCTCTATCTCAAACCCATCTATTCTATATATATTTTCTTGACTACTATTAGTTGTATATTTTTATTATTATTAGTCCTAAGTCATCATCATTAAATAGCCATATAAACATAGCGCCTAGATTTTTTTGTGAGAACATAGGCATTAGTGGGAACAGAACAGCCCCAGAACCATCACCGGAACCAGCGCCACAACCACCACCGCGAGCGAAAAGAAAGAGAGCAACAGCAACGACAACGAAAAGAGAGCAACAGCAACGACAACGAAAAGAGAGCCAACCCACCTGCTCACCGACAGTGGTCACCCACACACAGCTCCTCGCTCTTTCTTAGACGGGCCAACAACAATTGACAATTTTCCACGCGCAATTTTGCAATTTTGTATTGTTTGCTCTTCGCGTCGGCACAAGCAGCTGACTGATCAGTCAGTGTTGGAAAGCGCACAAGTCCTCCAGCTGGCAATATCGGCTACCACTTCATCGTAGAAAGCAGCAGCTGTGAGGGAGCAAGATTTGCACGATCTTGCACGATCCTGCAGAGTCTTGCATACCCATAGGCTGAGCGCGCGGCAGGCACAGGAGTGCATACTTCGAGGCTTATCAAGGCAGCACAGGGGGCGCGAGGGAAAGGTCACGGAACCGACCACTCTCCGATCCCCCGCTCAGGCGGTGTTCCGGTCAACGGAACGTCGGGGACCGTGGAGGGGCGGTATATCCCCCATCATTAATACGCCAAGGGGAAATCCGAGGCCTGCGCGGGAGCCTCCTAGCGCAGACCGAGAAGCGAGAAATGGAGGAAGGAAACCCCTTCGTGGGTAGTTCGGCACTGGCAAGATCGCCACGCCAACTGCCGGATAGGGAGCCAGAGGAGGCCGCATTGGCATTCGGGAAGGGCAGTAAGCTCAGCCGATCACCAGCACCCTCGCCAACCCCATCAACGGGTCAGAGCATGGACTCGGGCTCCAAGGAGACCCCTAAGAGGACTCGGGACCCACTTAGCCCAGCTAGCTCGCAGAGAAAGACGCCGCCCAAGAAAAGCAAGGCCACACAGGACGCAACCTGCCTCGAGAACCTCTCGGAGCTAGGGAAACTCCTGGACGAGGTGACGATCAGGATGATGGACAAAACCTCGCGTCACATCACCATTGCCACGAGGGCAATGTTCGTGCGTATGAAGGAGCTGCACTCGAGCATCCAGGAGGAGAGACGAGCAGCCACATCGAATGGAGACGACGGGCAGCAAGGCCACGTAGTCGAAGCCTTATGCGCAAAATGCTTACAGAGGACGCAGAGCGAGGACAAGGGGCAGCAGACGGCAACCGTCTGGACAAAAAATGCCGCAGCGCAGACCGAGCCGTGGCGAAGGCTAAGCCAGCCGACCGGAGCGGAAGCAACGGCAGCGGAGCCGAGTTCGCCACTCACGGGTACAGCCCAGCTGCATGGCGCCAGAGCATCCAAGAGGGCCGTGAGGAAGCCCCAAACGCGGCCGCAAGAAGAGGAGACGACCCATAGTGCCATCAGTAAGTCCGTGACCAACGAACACCCGGACAAAGGATGGTCCGTAGTGGCAAAAAAGGCGAGGACAGTACGCCGCGTACGTCCCGACGCGGTCATCGTGCAGGCGTGCGGAAAATCCTACAGTGAGGTGCTGGCAATGGTGACTAGGAGGGAGGACAAGCAGCTGTCGGACCTGGGGAGCTGCGTTACAAAGGTACGCCTTACACAAAACGGCAACCTTCTGCTGGAGGTGGCTAAAGGCAGTGCTGAGAGCGCTGAGTCCATGAGAGAGAGCATCGCGCGGGTCCTCGGTGACACTGCGTCAGTGCGGGCGGCGACGGAGGACAATAAGGTGGCCGTGCTGGAGATACGCGATCTCGACTCCCTCGCGACGGAGCGTGAGATCTGCGCCGCCCTCGCGAGCCAGTTTGGAATTGACGAGGGACGAGTCAGAGTGAGGAGACTACGCCGTGGCTATGCTGAGTCACAGACGGCAGTGATCAGCTTACCCTTCTCCATGGGCAAAGCAGTTCTACAGTGCGGTGAGGTGCGGATCGGCTGGACCGTCTGCAAGATACGGGAAAGAGGAGGCCCCCCAAGGTGCTTCAGATGCTTGGAGCCAGGGCATATTGCAAGCAACTGCAAGAGCACGGTTGACAGGAGCGGATGCTGCATTAAATGCGGACAACAGGGACACAAGGCAGCAGAGTGCAGCAATGAGCCATTGTGTTTCATCTGCTCGACAGCTGGTAGGAAGGAGGTCAGGCATCAGGCCGGCAGCAGAAGCTGTCCAGCCCTAAGTAGCGGGGTCGGAAACGCCAGACCGACATGCGGGTAATCCAGCTGAATCTGAACCACTGCAGAGCTGCGCAGGATCTCCTGGCGCAGACGGTGAGGGAATGTGGATCGGACCTGGCCATGCTTAGCGAACCGTACAAAGCATGCGACACCGGGAACTGGGCCTCAGACTCGTCTGGGAAGGCATCCCTGTGGGCCTGCGGAAGCGACCCCCCCAAGCTCTGCAACATCAAGGCAGGAAACGGGTACGTGCGTGCGAAAGTTGGGAACTTGTGGACCTACAGCTGCTATCTAGCGCCCAGTCTACCCCTCGATTCCTTCAACCGGATCATCGAGGAAATTGTCGACGATGCACGGAGCCGTACAAACGTACTGATTTCAATGCGTGGGCACAGGAGTGGGGCTGCCAATCCACCAACGCAAGAGGCCGTTCCCTATTGGAAGCGTTTGCATCGCTGGACCTAGCTTTGCTGAACGAAGGCACCCAGCAAACATTCAGCAGGGCGAGCGGAGGCTCCATCATAGACCTCACGTTCTCGAGCCCGTCGCTCTCACGCGGAGCTAGGTGGCAAATGGCAAATGTGTACACAGGAAGCGACCACGAAGCCATACTGTGCACCATCGGAGAGCGCCTCAGACCTAGCAGAATATACTGCAGGAGCAAGGGGTACATTGAGGACACGCTCGACACATGAGCGATCGCCAGGTGCCTGGAGTCGTGGCATGCCACACTCGATGCAAGCGCCAACGAGGCAGCCAACCTTCTCGCCACGAGAATGGAGGAGGCCTGCGACTCGAGCATGAGGCAGCGTAAGCCGATCACGAGGCACCACGAGCCGATTGCCTGGTAGACCCCGGAAATCGCACGACTCCGGACAATGTGCATGAAGGCCAGGCGAGCAATGCAGAGAGCGAGACGTACGGCACGACTCGACTCGGCACTGGAAGAGTACGGGTCCGCCAGGAAAGCCCTGAAAAAGGCGATACGAAGCAGCAAACGCGAATGTTTCCTCAAGCTCTGCGACTCGGCGGATAAAGACCCCTGGGGCAGGGCCTACAAGCTCGTGGCGAAGAAGCTCTGTGCAGGGAGCAAGGCGCCAACTGAACCCGACGCGCTCGAGGGCAAAGTGCACGCATTATTCCCAAGCGCGCAGCATACGGGGCTAAGACCGAGGATACGCCCTGGTCCGTTCACGGGCATAGTGAAGGTCACGGAAGAAGAGGTGCTGGAAGCCGGGAGGAGCCTACACAGGAAAAAAGCCCCTGGCCCCGACGCAATCCCAAACCGAGCGCTGAAAGTGGCACTAGCACTACAGCCATCTGCCTTCGTGGAGGTCTTCAACAAGTGCCTCGAAGAAGGTACCTTCCCATCCAGGTGGAAGAGGCAGAAACTGCTGCTGCTAAACAAGCCAGGTAAGCCACCAGGAGAGCCTTCGTCATACCGACCAATCTGCCTACTGGACAGCGTCGGTAAGGTGTGCGAAAGACTTATAGCACGCAGGCTTAATCGAGCCATTGAAGAATCGGGAGGCCTATCGGCAAACCAGTACGGCTTCCGCAAAGGCAGGTCGACGCTGGACGCCATCGACAAGACTGTGACCATAGCGGAGAGAGCCATCAGCGGCATACGACGGAAAGGAGGCAGTAAGCAGTATTGCTTGCTGGTCACCCTGGACATCAAGAATGCGTTTAACACGGCAAGCTGCTACGGACGGTAGGCATACCGGACTACCTCCTCTGCGTGATAGACAGCTACCTCAGCGACCGGGTGTTGTCGTACGAGACGAGCGAGGGAACGAAGAGGTACGAAGTCTCCACTGGAGTGCCCCAGGGATCAGTGCTAGGGCCGCTCCTGTGGAACACGATGTACGATGGAGTCCTCCGACTGAACCTACCAGAAGGCACTACGATAGTAGAAGTAGTGGCCAAGGACCTCGTAGCAACGGAAGCAGCGGCCAACGAGGCTATTCAAGCCGCGGAGACGTGGCTCGACCTAGCGGGACTGCAGCTGGCAGCGCACAAGACGGAGGCCGTCTTGTTCAGCAGCAGGAAGAAGGTGGAGTCGGCCAAAGTGATGGTAGGTGGCCACCAAATCACATCACAAAGGGCCCTAAAGTATTTAGGGGTGATGCTGGACACCAGGCTCTCCTTCAGGGAGCACATGGAGTACGCCAATGCAAAGGCAGCGCAGACATGCCGAGCCCTATCGCGCATTCTGCTCAATACCAGGGGACCCAAGCAGGAGAGAAGGAAGCTCATCACGAGCGTCATCTCATCCCAGCTGCTATACGCTGCACCGGCGTGGCTTAAGGCGACGAACGTCTCCAGCTACATGCGAGGTGCCGAGGCAACGCATCGACTCTGCGCCATCAGGATTGCCTGCGCGTTTAAAACGGTCTCCGACGACGCAGCCCTTGTCATTGCGGGACTGATCCCGATTGTGGAGCAGGCAAGGGAAAGAGCAGCGGCGCATGAGCTGACCCTAGCAGGACAGGTCGATACAAGAGAGGCGAGGGAAGCACGAAGGCAGGAGAGCATCCGCAGATGGCAGGCGAAGTGGGACTCCTCAACGAAAGGTCGCTGGACCCATAAATTGATTCCCGACCTTAAGGCGTGGATAGATCGGAAGCACGGGCAGGTTGACTTCCACCTGACCAAAATCCTCAGCGGTCACGGCTGCTTCCGGTCATACCTGAAGCGCTTTGGACATGAAACCGAAGACTGGTGCCCAGCTTGCGGCCGAGGCATAGAGGAGGACGCCACGTCTTTTTCGAGTGCCATCGCTTCACGCACGAGAGGCATAGGCTGGAGGTGGCACTAGGCACCAGAGTCAGCGCAGAGGGACTAGTCCGCCTGATGGTCTCGGACCCTAAGGCATGGGACGCCACAGCGCAGTTTGCTGCTGGCATCATGCGGGAGCTCCGAGGAGCAGAAAGAGAAAGGAGAGCGACGGTGGATTCAGGAGGAGCGGCTGTGCGAAGCAATGCTTTGCGGCGGTACCGTACAGCATCGCCCCTTCTTCCTACAATCGCCACCATCTACATAGTTGTATAGCTTAGATAAATAGTTAAGTAAGTTATTAAATAAAACCTGAATACAAAAACTCACACAGGACAGGAGTTGAGTTTTTATTTTCAAGTGCGGTTGTATTTTCATGCGAGCTCCGAGTTGTCAACGCATAGAATCCGTAACAAACCTGGAAAGCAAAAGGAAAGCGGCTCAGAACAGTGCACTGCTGCGGCGGTACGTACTGCGCATGGTGGCTGATCTCGCCGACACCTCGTCTGGTTGCAGGGGCACGGGCAGTCGTGCTACACGCGTGATGGGGGGGGGTGAACCACTGTTTTGGCGCCTTCCACCGTCCACTGAATCACCTTTGCGTACACAAACAGGAGAGTGGGCTCGCAGCAACAAAGAGAAGGCAAATACATTTGCCGTCCATCTAGAAAACGTCTTCAAACCGCACCCAGCAACGAATAGCTTTGTGCTCCCACCAACCAACAATCCCGAAGCTACTCCGCCTATCATATTCCAATCGGGAGAACTCACAAGGGTCACTAAAGACCAAATCTCAAAGCAAAAGAAAGCTCCGGGCCACGATTTCATCTCCCCTAAAATTATCATAGAATTGCCGAGCTGTGCAGTGTATTTTCTTAGTGTGATATTCAACAGCATAATGAAATGGGGCTATTTTCCTCTAGAATGGAGGTAATCAGTCATCACAATGATCCAGAAAGCCGGAAAAGACAAGTCCAGGCCATCATCACATAGACCTATCAGCCTTGCCTATCAAAGATATTTGAAAAGCTGCTCCTGAATCGTATCAAACAACACCTACACATCAACGGTGCCATCCCGACTCACCAATTTGGATTTCGCGAAAAACACGGAACCATTGAACAAGTAAACCGTATAACCTCTGAGATGCGAAATGCATTTGAAAGACGGGAGTATTGCTCCGCTGTTTTTCTGGATGTCGCACAGGCTTTCGACCGCGTTTGGTTAGATGGCTTAATCCACAAAATCAAAATATTACTTCCACAGAGCATCCATGGAATATTGGAGTCATACCTACAGCAAAGAAGTTTCGCAGTACGATGCAAAGATTTCCTCTCTGAATATCATCCAATTGAAGCTGGTGTACCGCAAGGCAGCGTGCTTGGACCGACATTGTATATCATATTCACAGCAGATCTACCGACAAACAGCCTAACCACAACTTCGACATTTGCTGATGATACTGCCATATTAAGTCGCTCCAAGTGCCCAAGAAGGGCCACGGATCACTTATCATCTCATCTCGTGGCCTTAGAAAAATGGCTAGCAGACTGGCGGATACATGTAAATGAGCAAAAGTGCAAGCATGTCACCTTCACGTTAAACAGACAAACTTGCCCTGCATCATGTCTGAACAATATCAACATTCCACAAACCACCTAAGTAACATACCTTGGTGTTCATCTGGATAGAAGGCTTACTTGGCGTAAGCACATCGAAGCGAAGAGAAATCTACTTAAATTTAAAGCTAGTAATCTACTTTGGCTAATAAACACCCGTTCACCACTAAAACTGGAGTACAAAGTACTTTTGTACAATGCAGTTCTCAAACCCATCTGGACATACGGCTCCGAGCTATGGGGAAATGCTTGCGTTAGTAATTTAGAAATAATCCAGAGAGCTCAATCGAAGATATAAAGAACTATCACTGGGGCACCATGGTACATACGGAATGAAAATATCCATAAAGACTTAAATGTAGGATCAGTTAAAGACGAAATTGCCAAAGTGAAAGCAAAGTACCAGGCCAAGCTTCAAGCCCATCCTAATAGACTTGCGCAGTCTTTAACTTGGCACACTAGCCATACACGACTCCGGCGAAGAGACCTTCCCACCCAGCAATAATACTTAGCTAGGGACGTACTCTAAGTAATTAAGTGTAAATAATTAAATAAATATATTAGGCTAAGATTTGTATACTTGTCGTAAGTCTCTAATAGGGAAGATTCGATAAACAAAATCGCGTAATAATAAAAAAAAAAAACTCCTCCTGATTGTTTTCGTTTCGAGCTTTTTAACTGAGCAGCTGATCGTGCAGAGTTGCTTCCCCCACGGAGTTGCCAGAAAGCAGCGGGTCGCCGAAGGGCTGCCAGATCGGCCAAACGGTTAGAAGTTGGGCGCCAACTTTTGAATAAGTGCCGTAGATATGGAGGAGGAGGAAAAATGGGCTTTTGGGCCGAGGTCGAGCCTGCAGCGCTCCCCACCGCTGTGGCAGACGCCTAGGGGCGTTTGGCCCAGAGAGCAGGCGGTCGATAAGATGGCTCAATTAGGCCTAGGGACCGACTCCCCCTTAAAGGAGCCCTTGAATGTGAGGCAGCAGCCAATACTGACCGTTTCAGCCCCAGCAGAAGTCCCAGTTAATCCCTTCGACTTCAATGGCGCCGTCGAAGAGAGGAACACTACATGGACGGAGGCAGACACAGACCTGCGGTCAATCCTCGCTACTCTAGTTGGAAGGTCGAAGGAATTGTCAAAAATGATAAAGGACGCACGCTACCTTAACAAGGACATGAAGGATCTGGCGCAGAAGGTTTTGAGACTCAAAAAATCTGCACTCTTTAGCTTCGACGCCAATTCTCGGAGAATCGAGAGGGTTTCACAGCAAGACCAGGATACGCAGAGGTCCCCACGACAGAACGGAGCGAAAGCGGAGAGGCCAGCTTATCTGGCCACGCGCCAGAGACAGATCCCCCAAATGAGTGGATAGAAGTCAAGGGAAGGGCGCATGCTCGACAGCCGCGGCCGCGTGCTGATGCCATAATAATTGAGCCCAAGGAAAAAATGTCCTACGCCGAAATCCTAAGCCTAGTTACTCGCAGTCAAAGCGATAAACTGAAGAGCGTTGGTGAGAGTGTGCGCAGGGTGAAGTGCACAGCCAAAGGCGCACTTCTGCTGGAGCTCAATGACACCACCTTGGAGAAAACGCAGCGGCTGAGAGACAGCATTACTACGGCCTTACAAGGTAAGGTTGAAGCACGAGCACCCAACAGACGAGGCTGGAAGTAGTGGACCTGGACGAGATGGCCACGGTGGAAGACCTGCAACACGCCTTCAAAGAGCAAATCGGCGTATCTCTCGAGGAGAACGCCATAAAAAGCTTGCGCCCAGCGTTCGGCAGTACGCAGCTGGCTATCATTAGCCTTCCGGCAGCAATAGCAGCCAAGGTCCTCTCCGTTAGCAAGGTCAGGATCGCCTGGTCGGTTTGCCGAATCCGGGAGCGAAATCTCCCCACCAGATGTTTTAGGTGCTTAGAGTTGGGACACATCGCAGTGAACTGTGGCAGAGCAGTGGACAGAAGCGGGTGGTGCTTAAGATGTGGAGCCGCGGACCACAAGAAACGCGACTGCCTCAATGAGGCCAAGTGCTTCTATTGCGCTACCAAGGACCAACCACATAAACACGCAGCAGGCAGCGCCAGGTGCCCAATGGCTCCCACAGCCCAGGAGAAAGCACGAAACAAACGTCATGCTTAGGTTTTACCAAATAAACCTGAACCATTGCGAGGCATCCAGCGACCTACTCACCCAGTCGGTACGTGACCAGAGATCAGATGTCGCCATCATCAGCGAGCCATACAGATCCCCAGCAGATGGCTGCTGGGTCCAAAGCTCGTCGGGCAAAGCAGCGCTATGGTCCTGTGGCAGGCCGCCGTTGCGGCCAACATCGTGTGAAGCAAAAAGGCACTTCGTCCGCGCAAAGCTAGCTAGTCTCTGGATCTATAGCTGCTATCTTCCACCCAGTCTGGGCCGCCAGAGCTTTGCAGCAGCCATGGACGAACTGGTCGACGATGCCAGAGACCACAAGCCTACCATAATCGCAGGAGATTTCAACGCATGGGCCCAAGAATGGGGCAGTGACATCACCAGAGGCAGCAGCTCTGATGCCATCAACAAGGGTCAAGCCCTTCTGGAAGCCTTTGCGACTCTGTTATCGACCTCACCTTCGTGACGAGCTCCCTTTCCCCACGGGCAAACTGGCGAGTAGGCAACCACTACACGGCCAGCGATCACGAGGCGCTGCTATTCACAGTTGGCGGAGGAATGGCACGAACCCCGAACCACGCAGCACAGAGGACGGTATACAAGGCCCGAAAGCTTGCAGGTCCAACGTTTCCTGGATGAGATGAGCGACTTGACAGTCGGAGGATCAGCTCAGCAGATGGCCACACAGCTCACGGCCCAGCTTCGACTCGCATGTGAAGCAAGCATGACCCGGAGAAATGTGTTCAGGGGCGCGCAGCCGCCGACGATCAGATCGCGGATGCCAGGCGCACCTGCCTGAAATCCAGAAGGAGGTACCAGAGGGCTCGCAGAAGTCAAATAAGGCCCCAGGTCCCGATGGAATACCCAGCAGGGCAGTCAAGCTAGCTGTCTCGTATAAGCCGCAAGAGTTCGCGACGGCGTTCACTAAGTGCCTCCAAGAAGGACTGTTTCCTTCTCAATTTCTTCCATTGCAGCACCTTGTGCTCTTACCAAAACCAGGTAAGCCGCCAGAGGACCCCTCCTCATTTCCCTCGATATGTCGGATCGACTCATTGGGGAAGACGATGGAGCAGATAATCTGCACACGGATGGAGAGGGCGGTGGACGAAGCCGGTGGGCTATCTGCCAACCAGTTAGGCTTCCGAAAGGGCAGCTCGACAGTGGATGAAGGCAACTGGACGTTAAGAACGCCTTCAACTCTGCGAGCTGGGACTGCATTGTCAACTCACTGAGACAGATGGGCATCCCTCCATATCTGCAGTCGATTGTTGGCAGTTACTTTGACGGGAGAACGCTGAACTTCGACACGGCGGCTGGCATGGAATCCCATCGTATTTCGGCAGGCGTTCCCGAAGGCTGGGCCCGCTACTATGGAATATAGCGTACGATAGCGTTATGCGGCTGACTCTACCAACCGGTTGTCAGCTCACGTGCTATGCGGACGACGTAGCCCTTTCAGTGGTGGCCAAACATCTGCAAGCGGCAGAAGAAACCTGCAACACGGCAATACAGACTATAGCAGACTGGCTTCTGTCTGTGGGCTGGAGTTAGCGGCTCAAAAAACGGAGGCAGTGTTGGTCAGCACTCGATCAACGGTGGAGACAGCGCACGTCCGAGTAGGAGATCAGACTATAGCGTCGAAGCGAGCCATCCGCTACCTAGGCGTGATGATAGACACCAGGCTCTGCTTCCGGGAGCACCTGAGTTTCGTACAGGAGAAAGCAGCCAATAAAAGCCGAGCCCTGTTTCGCCTGCCACTAAACATCCGTGGGCCGAAGCAGGAGAGAAGGCTTTTGCTGACCAGCGTAGTTCGCTCAGCCATAACATACGCTGCAGCTGTGTGACGGACGCCATCAAAATCGCCAGCTACGCGAGGGGCGTAAAATCGATACATCACCATATCAGACGACGCCGCGCTGGTCATAGCAGGAGTTCTCCCCATCGATCTCTTAGTCGTCGAGGAGAAGAATGTAGCTCTGGCTATCCGGGCAGGAGCCGAACGGAAGGCGGCGCGAGAGCAGGCAAGAGAGGAGAGCCTCAGCGTGTGGCAAAGCCGCTGGGACAACTCCGAAAACGGCCGGTGGACCCACCGTCTCATCCCAGATGTGAGAAGCTGGACCAACAGGGGACACGGTGCGGTGAATTTCTACACCACGCAACTCCTCAGCGGACACGGCCGCTTCGGCCAGTATTTATTTAGATTCGGGCACGAAGTCTCGCCACACTGCAGATGGTGCGCCAGCTGCACAGAGGACGCAGAGCACATCATGTTTGTCTGCGGGCGCCTCAACCAGACGAGGAGCGAACTGTGGCAGTCCATTGGCAGGCGGCTGTCACCCAGCAACCTGGTGGAAGCGATGATAGGAGACGAGGCGGTTTGGACAGCAGTAACCAATTTTGCTGCCGCCGCATTGAAAGAGCTCCGGAGATGCGAGCGCCTTAGAAGGGAGGCAGTTTAGGAGGAACCACCGTCCCTGCGAAGCAATGCTTCGCGGACGTCCCGCAGGGACACGGTACTTCCTCTGTCGTCCCACGTATCCTGGCGGCGAATAATATCTAGTCTATAAACTAATATATAATAATCATTAAGCTAGTAGTTAATATTCCCTATATGCGTAATTTAAAAGAAAATAAATGAGTTAAGGAATTTAAAGAAAACCCACTCACACAGATACTAAACTAGTAGGTAGGAAATAAAGAAAATTATTAAAACACACACATCGTTTCTATATTTGAACATTTGTAGTTTTGTTTGATTCCGTCCCTCCGCCCGCTACCCAAGCGTGGAGCCGTAGTCCGCTACCTTTCCATCCCCTCCCTCTGCCCTTCGCCAACCCTCCTTCCTCTCGGGGACGCCAGCTGAGTGAGACGGTACGCGGATGCCACCGTCTTCACGAACTGGGATCTTTCCCCTTCCTCTAACCTATCCTCCTCCATACCCAGGTACAGCAAGTAACCTATCCTCCTCCATACCCAGGTACAGCCAGTACCTCGTGCTCTGTCCTCGCACCCAAGCGCTGCTAGACGTTCCACTACTACGGAATCTGCGTCCCATGGGACGTGCCTTATGCCCATATCAGGCGGCACCTCGCCCCGCTTACATGCCTTCCCGACCCCGTCTCTTTAGTCGTTAATACAAATTTTGCTGTATTGAAGTGATGACAGCAGTGATGGATACGGTAAGTGGCATAACATTGTTAGTCGGTGTGAGAAACGGATTGATTTCCGGCAAGGCATGACCACTCGGAGAAGCCAAGGATTCCGATGAATGTAGGTGAGAAGAATGCGTTCCGATTTCAATAGGTTGCAAGAAGTTGCTGTTATCGGTGTTAGGGATTTTCCGTCTAAGAGATTCACTCCGAAGCTTGAGGCCAAGAAATTGAGATTCCAAGGTCAGGAACTTCTCGTTGAGAACGACAAATTGCTTCCGGACATCCAGAAAGCCAGTACGAGTCTGTCTCATAAAAGTAAGTTCTCTTATTTGTCAACGACTTCAACAAATACCGGTCACCATCCAGAGTTTCAACAACATTTCTTCGCATTTGATCAAAACATGATCTCCAACATTATGCTTCACAATTTTTGCTTTATTTACGTCACAACTGATTTTTTCGTACTCTGCATTTTTATCAATATTTTATTTGGCTTGTGCCCTTACAATTTTAACATCAATCTTTTTTATACCCGTACTCAAAAAAGAGTTAAGGGGTATATTAGATTTGTGGGAAAATTGGATGTGTGCAACGCAGAGAAGGAAACGTTTCCGACCCCATAAAGTATATATATTCTTGATCAGCATCAATAGCCGAGTCGATATAGCCATGTCCGTCTGTCCGTCTGTCTGTCTGTCTGTCCGTCTTGTTGAGCGCCTAGATCTCAGAGACTATAAAAGCTAGAGCAACCAAATTTTGTTTCCAGACTCATGTGATATCACACTGCTACAAGTGTATTTCAAAATTTCGCACCGCCCCCTTCCGCCCCCACAAATGTATCGTAGAGAATGACCATATCTATCAGATTGCCGAATCTGAATCAGATCGGATCATAATTATAGCCAGAATGAAGAAATTAATTTTCTGTTGCTTCCTCTGCCTCCTCTTGCCAGAGACACGCTACCTATCTCTTTCTCGCTTGCACATTCTGCCGTGTTCAGTGCGCGAGCAACCCCTAGAGGAGAAGATGTAGAATATGAATGGTACATCTATAATCTACATGTTAGATGTAAAATATACATTGTAGATGTAGATAACAGATGTTGCAAGAAAATGTAAAATGTAAAATTTTTTTTTTTATTTTAAAATTCTAAAAAAGCATAAGCTCAAAAATGTATATACTGACTGAGTACGGGTATAAGTAGAGTCGCGTCCCCAGAAACGACTCACACGTGCCTTCTCGTTTTTTATCGATTATAGGGATCAATCCCAATTGCCTTGCCTGCTTTCCAATAAAGAATTCTTGTGGACTTACTTTAGTCACTCTATTTGCCGTATAATTCATTGCCAACTGTATATCATTTAGTGCGTCTTGCCATGAACGCTCACTCTTCTCTACTGCCGTTACCATGTCTTTTAAAGTGCCTTTCCTGGTGATGGTTTCGACAATTTACAAGTAATGCATTTCTAAATAAATTTTCTCACATACTTGGCCATATTTTAGAACCAGTAATACCCATATACTTTGTCTAGTGTCGTTTCCCATCCTAAGTGCATTATAGATTCATGCACTTGGTTGATCACGGACCATCTAAATGCTCTTGATATTACAGGCAAGCAATGGGTCTTACCATTCCTCTCAACCTTACGAAACCGCATTCATTGTTCTGAAGCTTATTGACTATCTCTGAAGTTTCGGAATCGCGCTGCTGTTCACCAACCAGCCAACTATCGGTAATCCCTGCTAAGTTTACATGTTTTATTACGGTTTTATTTACTAAGTCAAGTTTGGTCATATGGACGTTTCTAGTAAAGAAATCCACATTCTGCATTCTCTCGCCCTTCCGATACTCTATGTTAAAAGTAAATGATTGCAACAAGGCCCATATTCGATGCACTCTAGAAATAAGTTCGATTCATTGCAATCAGTATAAATTGTAAACTCACGCCCATGAAGGTAGTGACGAAAATGCTTTACGCATTGTCAGTGGTCCCACGGAGTTGGCTTCAACGGCCGATATACCCCCAGAGAAGCAGGTTTTCTCGTAAGCCCGTTTTATTCTAGATAAGAAAATATGGTCACATAATCTCTTAGAAGTCTCACAATATTCTTACCGCAGTATTTCCTCCTGATCCAACCACGCGACAATATAAAAGTGCAGCTTAAAATATGGTGGCAATTCATCGTGGCCAAAAATTCCAGGGCTCAAAATCCATACATTTCAATATACTGGATGTAATAAAAATACCTATCGCTACAAACGATCGTCCCGTGACATCCCCGACCCCGTGAAGAACCGCTTCACTCAAATCCAAAACCGCCAGTTTGGAGACGGGACGCATCATAATCCTGGATAGGCCGCAGTCGTTCACGCGCACAATAGCGCGTCTAATGACTCCATCAACTCCTTTGTAGACCTCCTCCACGATGCCCTTACGCCACTCTCTTCGCGGCAAGGCTGGATCACAGATGAAGACCACGTCACCCTGGCGAATCGGCTCCGTCCTTTGGCAGGCGTGTCCGGCAAGTTAACTACTCCACACAGAAGATCATGGCGTTAGCGGGGCTTCCTGGTCCGCCTCCACCGGCAAGTGGGTAAACGGACGCGAATTCACGATGTTCTCCGCCTCGATCAGGAAACTCACCAGTACATGATCCCTCGTCGCCACCTCCTTTAGTGTGTGGCGCAGGACCCTCTTGACGCACTGCACCATGCGTTCCCAGACTCCTCCTTCAGATGGATTCACTGGGCAATTGAATACCCATTCGATACCTCTGCTCGACAGCTCATCCTGGACTCTCTCCATTTCGAACACGTCACCAAATCATCTGGCCTCCCTGTCAGCTCCCACGAAGTTCTTGCCATTGCCGCTGCGTAGTCTATGTACTGGCCCTCGACGACAGACGAAATTTCGTATCGCAATTATACAGGAATCCGTCGACAGGTCATACGCCAGTTCCAGATGAATCGCCCTGGTCGTCAAGCATGTGAACAGGGCGTCCCATCGCTTCTCCTTGTGACGCGCCACCGACACCAACAGTGTTCCGAAGTAATCCAATCCTGTATTCTTGAACGGCCAACCATGGACCTCCAAGGGATCTTCCGGCAGGGGTCCCATTATTATCGGCGTCGGCCGCGCCCTTTGCAACTTGCACACGTTGCATGCTGAGATCACCCTTTGGAGTTCACGTCTCAGCTTCGTAATCCAGAACCTCGTCCGGATCTCAGTAATCGTAGCATCCAAATTTTGGTGCTTCATCTTGGCGTGGAAATGATGCATAATCATCTCCGTGAGCCTGTGCTTGTGTGACAGAATTATCGGCCTCCTCGCACTGTACGGCATGCAAAATGCGGCATCAACTCTGCCATATTTTTGCAGAACTCCAAGGTCATCTATGTAGGGTGACAGTCCTCGAGTGTCGCTCCCACCGGCAACCATCTTGCCGTCTTTTGCCGACCGCATCTCGTTTGGAAACGCTTCACGTTGTGCCTGTCTGTGCATGCAGTTAGGCCGTACTTCTCGAGCTCGCTTCTTTGTCCACGGCACCAGCGCGTGAACCTTAATACCCAGGCTGTAGTCCTGAGTAGCCAACTGTAGCTCGAAAATATCTGAAAGGAAATACAAAAGTCGTTCGCACCAACAAGCGAAAACTCACTTGGCATCTCGTCTTCGTCGTTACCATCCGGACCTGGTTCAGTTCCAGATTTAGGCTGTGGCCAGCTGCCCGCTGGCTGCCTCAAAAATGCTGGTCCGCCTAGACAACGTCACTTCTGGCTGAGGTCCACGTGGCATTGCGAACGTGTTGCGTAATCCGCCGCATTGTCGGCTGTTGGCACCCATCTCCTGCTTATATCTGCTTATATCGGCGGTGGGTGCTGCCAATCCATCTTAGCACCGTCTTTGAATCGGTCCATAACACGATGTCACTGATGGCCACACTGTGTTCCTTTTTAACAGAGTCCATTAGCCTAGTTCCAAGAACTGCTGCCTGCAGCTCCAGCTGTGGGATTGGCATTGTTCTCATGGGCGCGCACTTCATCTTGGCACATACGAAGCTCACCAGCACGTTATCATCTTCATAAGTGACCCTCCAGTAGGCCACTGCCGCAAATGCAGACTGACTTGCATCCACGAAGACGTGCATCTCTATAGCTCGCACGAGTCCATTCCAAAAATAATGGCGAGGGCCTCTGAACGGTGTCCACGGTGTCCATTTCATTGCGCCAATTCATAAAGGCTCTGTATATTTCATCCGGAAGTGGATCATCCCACTGGATCGTCTGCCTCCAAATCTCTCGTAGCAATAACTTGGCTGTTATCATGAAGCATCACAAGAATCCCAGGGGATCGAACGAAGCATGACCAAGCTCAAATACTCCCTCTTGGTAGGGACTCGATCGCCGTTCAATACGCTTCCTGGAACTCGATGATACTTCACATTGAACCTGAAGTCATCTGTGGCTGCTTGCCAACACAGTCCCAAAATCTTCTGTTCAGCCTCACCCCATCCGACGCTCTCGCCTCGTCCTGGTGGACCCAATGCAGCCTCCACCATGGGTGAGCTGGATGAAAATTGGCATAGCTCGAATCTGATGGCTTTGCTCTCGGTAGCAAAGCTGTCCACATAGTCATCCACATTATGGCAATCGATGATGGCCTTGACTGCTCTTGGATCCGAATGACGAAACTGTTCAGCATTTACAGTTTTCACGTAATGCGCAGCGCTTAACGAGCAGGCTGCTTCAAAGGTCATTACAATCATCTCGTAGATGTTAGGATCCCTTCTGTCCTCTCCATCTCTCCACAGAAAGCGTTGGGAGCATCTATCTTCGGGTCGGATCAAAACTTGGTGGAACATCTGCTTGATGTCGCCACAGACTCCGACGGCACCTTCTCTAAAATGAAAGAGCACAGCTGGCAAGGGTTTATAATGTTGCGGCCCTTTGGCCAGTGCCGAATTTAGTGATGTTCCACCAACTCTCGCTGCAGCCTTGAAAACCAGCCTAATCTTTCCCGGCTTGTTTGGGTTTTCTACTCCAAAGTGTGGCAGATACCATAGGCTTCCACTTTCCACTGCGACCTCATGACGCTTCAACCGTCGAGCCGAATTGGCATGCCTGCTCCACTGATTTGCAGAAAGGTAGACCCTCTGCTCTGTACTGGCGCATCCACTGCCTGTGGCGCCCCTCTGTCCAGGCTACGCCTAGAAACAGCTGACTGCTGGTTCCGCTGGCTGTAGCTTCTGTCACTGCTTCGTTGCGGCGAAATTCTTCGCTGGTCGTCCACACCATGTCAGTGACGCCGCACTACTCACCCCGACATCGCTCGATATTACGGTATCGGTGGCAGTGCTCACTTTGTTCCGGGCTCTTTCCCTTTCCAGCTCCAACGCTGCAATTTTCTCCAAGAGATCTTGGGTTGGAGGTGGCTGGGCCTGTCCTGGTACTGAAACTCCAGCTGTGGTCATAATACTTCCAGGTTGGGAAGCTACTACGGTAACAGCAGTGGTCGGGTTAGGAATCAGCCGCGCCGATGTTACTTTCGGCTTTGGCGGCTTCTTTCCTGCACCACTACTTCCAGGTTGGGAAGCCGCGCTCATTGTTGTTGGAGTCGCTTGCTCCTCGTTCAACCGGTTACTTCGTCTGGGAGAATGTTGCATCCTTCTATTCTGCCCAGTACTCCAGCGTACCGGCGCTGCCTGCGTCAACTCTGGGTCGCTGTCTTTGGCCCGTCCAATCTACGCTGACCGCGTCTCTGGCAACTCTCTTACTTGAGGTGGCTGACTGCCTGTACTCAAGTGCAAGTTGCCCTTGCAGTCGACTTGCCTAGGACTGCGAATAAAAGATCATGTCGGTGGTCCCACGGAGTTGCCTTCAACGGCCGATATACCCCCAGAGAAGCAGGTTTTCTCGTAAGGTCACATAACCTCTTAGAAGTCTCACAATATTCTTACCGCAGTATTTCCTCCTGCTCTAACCACGCGACAATATAAAAGTGCAGCTTAAAATATGGCGGCAATTCATCGGGCCGAAAATATGCCCGTTCATTCCAGGGCTCAAAATCCATACATACATACATACAATACCTATCGCCACAAACTATCGTCCCGCGACACCATACGTTTCAATATACTAGATGTGCTAAAAATACCTATCGCTACAAACTATCGTCCCGCGACACGCATAATACACAGCTAGCTCTCATATGTTTCATCTTTTGTAAAGTAGACAACGGCGTATGAATAGGCCAGTTCCCCTAATACCCGTGTTATCGCACGCTGGAAAACTGAGGATGCATTCTTCAAACCAAGTTGCATATCCGAAAACTCATATTGTCCGTCTGGGGTTACGAACGCTGTACGCTCGATCAAATCTGTATGTACTGGTATCTGGTAGAATCCACTCGCCATATCTAGAATAGAAAAGAACCTTCCTTCGCGCAACCTATCAATTTGGTCCGATATTAACGGCAACGGATATTTTTCAGCGATGGTATTCTCATTTAATTCACCGTTTTCAAGGCAAAGACGGTCACTACCATTCTTCTTCTTTACCAATAACATTGGGCTAGCAAATGGAGAGCAACTCTGCTGTATAACTTTGCAATAGAGCATTTGTTTTATTTTAGCACGCACTACCTTCTTCTCTTCTGCTCTCAATCTATATATACGCCGCTGTACCCTTTTATTTATATCAATCAATCGGATATTCAACTCTCCCATGGAAACACGACTAACAGGAATACCGTCTATAAAATTATCTCCATACTCTCTTAAGGGGTCAATGAGCTTGGTCCTATCTCAACTCAACTCGCTATCATTGCTTAAAAGCTGCTCATAGCATTTCTTGGGTACTTCAGTTAATTCATTAATGGTTTTGATTTTAAACGAGAAGGAACGTGTGAGTCGCTTCTGGGGACGCAACTCTACTTATACCCGTACTCAGTCAGCATATACATTTTTGAACTTATGATTATTTAGAATTTTAGAATTTAAAAAAAATGTTTAATTTTTATACCCGTACTCAAAAAAGAGTTAAGGGGTATATTAGATTTGTGGTAAAAGTGGATGTGTGTAACGCAGAGAAGGAAGCGTTTCCGACCCCATAAAGTATATACATTCTTAATCAGCATCAATAGCCGAGTCGATATAGCCATGTCTGTCTGTCCGTCTGTCTGTCTGTCTGTCCGTCTTGTTGAGCGCCTAGATCTTAGAGACTATAACAGCTAGGGCAATAGGCCAAATTTGGTTTCCAGACTCATGTGATATCACACTGCTACAAGTGTATTTCAAAATTTCGTCCGCCCCCTTCCGCCCACACAAAGCACGAAAATCTGTGGCAGGCACATTTTTAAAGATACGATAAAACTAAACGCAGTATCGTAGAGAATACCCGTATATACCAGATTACCGAATCTGAATTAGATCGGATCATAATTATAGCCAGAATGAAGAAATTACTCTCTCCAACTCCAACTCCTGGCAAGGCCAATCCCACTTCTGATGTCGGAGACTCCCACTTCTAGCTATCTTCACTTTTCTTCGTAGCGCAGTAAATTAAAGCGTGGATGTCCTCTCTCCAACTCCGACTGAACATCAGACTCACTAGGGTTGCCACTCTTCCCCTTTTCCATCCTTCCTGCGTTACACACATCGCCTTTTACAACAAATACAATACACCCCTTAACTCTTTTTGAGTACATGTATAAAAAACTCAACTATGAAAGCTAAAGTGGACCGCCAAGAAGCGGGTGAAAAAACCGCTACCATGGTAAAGGGGCGGACATAGTATAAATTTGAACTAGGGGGGATAGATTTAGATATTTTTAACTTCTTTACATTGGCTTACGTATTTGATGTAACGATCGATGAAATATCACAAACTGATGCTGGTGTTCCAGGGTGCGCTTTCTCATAATCCTCATATCTTTGAAATATTTCTGGGAACCAAACCATCAATGTATAATAGCTGTCATTGATTAAAAAAATGGTTCTGTAATTCTATTAGCTGGACATTAGTTTGACTCACCTCGTAGTAAGACAGAATTGAATAGCACATGTTATAAGGGAGTTTTTCAAGTAAGGATGCTTGTATAAAGTTTTCGTTTGGTGCCAAATTTCCAAAAATAAATTTTTTAGTTCATTCGAATTGGAATTATTTAATCGTTGACTAGCAATATTCGTCTCTCCATCTCTGTTAAGGGGGCGAATTGACTCCCTCAGAGTAGTGCACTAATAAAAATAAATAAAATAAAATATGTTATATTTTAAAAACAAATAACAAGCCAGCTTTAGGGTTGAAATTTTTAAATCTTTTAATATAGGAATCCGATAATCCGTAGATCATTTTCAGTGGTGCAGCAGTAGAGCAAATACCTATTATTGTTCGTCATTTGCACTCCCCACTGCTTATTTCGGCTCGCCTGCCCTTAGCAATTCGTATTGCACATCGTCTTGGAATCGAGCTCCTTAATCCTACACCGTCTAGAACCGAACCCGCTCGTGTTTAATCTGAACCCGTCTTGAATCTTGAAACTATCCCTTCGACTCTGTATCGCAATACATACTATTAATAGCAATAAATAAATAACCCGGGATAAGGTGTGCCACAGAAATCGCTTCCGCTGGAATTTCACCTCAATTCCGTTCCGCTGTGCCACACACCGATTTTTAAGCGGATTCAAAATCGCGCACTATTTATACAGCGATTTGATTTAATACGCCCATAAACACACACTCAAAACGATTTGAATCTTACTTTTCTATAAAGGTTGTTCAATTGGTGATTAACCCTCACCCAAATAATTTAATATTCAGGGGTGCCACAGAATTCACTAGTGAAATGAGAATCCGAGCCGAGCGACTACATTTTTCTTAGCATTTTCAAAACCAAATTTAAACTAGGGCTAGGGCTGACACCTTCAAGATTCAATTCGAGCTTTAATGATCTTATCATTTCAAAACAATTGGTTATTAATTTTTTTATATTATGATATAAAACAAGAAGGAACGTGTGAGTCGCTTCTGGGGACGCGACTCTACTTATACCCGTACTCAGTCAGCATATACATTTTTGAGCATATAATTATTTAGAATTAAAAAAAAAAAAAACATTTTACATTTTACATTTTTTTGCTACATCTGTTATCTACATCTTCATATACTATGTATATTCTACATCTAACATGTATATTCTACATGTACCATTTAGATTCTACATCTCCTCCGCTAGGGGTTGCTCGCGCACTGAACGCGGCAGAGTGTGCGAGCGAGAAGGAAAATGAGTTGCGTTATTGTGGGCAGGAGGGGGCAGGGGAAGCAACAGAAAAGTATTTCTTCATTCTGGCTTCAATTATGATCCGATCTAGTTCAGATTTGGCAATCTGGTAGATATGGGCATTCTCTACGATACTGCGTTTTTAGTTTTATCGTATCTTTAAAAATGTGCCTGTCACAGATTTTCGTTCTTTGTGTGGGCGGAAGGGGGCGGGGCGAAATTCTGAAATACACTTGTAGCAGTGTGATATCACATGAGTCTGGAAACCAAATTTGGTTTCGCTAGCTCTTATAGTCTCTGAGATCCAGGCGCTCATCGAGACGGACAGACGGACGGACGGACGGACGGACAGACGGACAGACAGACATGGCTATATCGACTCGGCTATTGATGCTGATCAAGAATATATATACTTTATGCGGTCGGAAAATTTTCCTTCTCTGCGTTACACACATCCACTTTTACCACAAATCTAATATACCCCTTAACTCTTTTTTGAGTACGGGTATAAAAATACATTTTTCAAAGCTGTACTTTAATAATTTCAAAGCAGAAACGAGAAGGAAAGTGTGAGTCGCTTCTGGGGACGCGACTCTACTTATACCTGTATTCATTCAGCATATACATTTTTGAGCATATAGTTTTTTAAAATTTTATATTTTGAAAAAAATATTTTACTTTTTACATTTTTTTGCTACATCTGTTATCTACATCTACATATACTATGTATATTCTACATCTAACATGTAGATTATACATGTACCATTTAGATTCAACATCTCCTCTGCTAGGGGTTGCTCGCGCACTGAACGCGGCAGAGTGTGCGAGCGAGAAGGAAAATGAGTTGCACGGTCGTTGGCAGGAGGCGGCAGAGGAAGCAACTGAAAATTAATTTGTTCATTCTGGCTATAAATATGATTCGATCTGATTCAGATTCGGCAGTCTGGTAGATATGGTCATTCTCTACGATACTGCGTTTTTAGTTTTATCGTATCTTTAAAAATGTGCCTGCTACAGATTTTCGTCTTTTGTGGGTGCGGAAGGGGGCGGGGCGAAATTTTGAAATACACTTGTAGCAGTGGGATATCACATAAGTCTGGAAACCAAATTTGGTTGCCCTAGCTCTTATAGTCTCTGAGATCTAGGCGCTCATCGAGACAGACAGACAGACAGACAGACAGACAGACAGACAGACGGACAGACAGACATGGCTATATCGACTCGGCTATTGATGCTGATCAAGAATATATATACTTTATGGGGTCGGAAACGTTTCCTTCTCTGCGTTACACACATCCACTTTTACCACAAATCTAATATACCCCTTAACTCTTTTTTGAGTACGGGTATAAAAAACTATATGCTCAAAAATGTATATGCTGAATGAATACAGGTATAAGTAGAGTCGCGTCCCCAGAAGCGACTCACACTTTCCTTCTCGTTTCTGCTTTGAAATTATTAAAGTACAGCTTTGAAAAATGTATTTTTATACCCGTACTCAAAAAAGAGTTAAGGAGTATATTAGATTTGTGGTAAAAGTGGATGTGTGTAACGCAGAGAAGGAAACGTTTCCGACCCCATAAAGTATATATATTCTTGATCAGCATCAATAGCCGAGTCGATATAGCCATGTCTGTCTGTCCGTCTGTCTGTCTGTCTGTCTGTCTGTCTGTCTGTCTGTCTCGATGAGCGCCTAGATCTCAGAGACTATAAGAGCTAGGGCAACCAAATTTGGTTTCCAGACTCATGTGATATCCCACTGCTACAAGTGTATTTCAAAATTTTGCCCCTCCCCCTTCCCCTCCCACAAAGGACGAAAATCTGTGGCAGGCACATTTTTAAAGATACGATAAAACTAAAAACTCAGTATCATAGAGAATGACCATATCTACCAGATTGCCGAATCTGAATCAGATCGGATCATAATTATAGCCATAATGACGAAATTAGTTTTCAGTTTCTTCCCCTGCCCCCTCCTGCCAACGACAACAGATCTAATTTTCCATCTCGCTCGCACACTCTGCCGCGTTCAGTACGCGAGCAACCCCTAGCGGAGGAGATGTAGAATCTAAATGGTACATGTACAATCTACATATTAGATGTATAATATACATTGTATATGTAGATGTAGATAACAGATGTAGACAAAAAATGTAAAATGTAAAATTTTTTTTTTAATTCTAAAATTCTAAAAAATCATATGTTCAAAAATTTAAATACTGACTGAGTACGGGTATAAGTAGAGTCGCGTCTTTAGAAGCGACTCACACGTTCCTTCTCGTTAAAATTTTATATTTTGAAAAAATATTTTACTTTTTAAATTTTTTTGCTACATCTGTTATCTACATCTACATATACTATGTATATTCTACATCTAACATGTAGATTATACATGTACCATTTAGATTCTACATCTCCTCTGCTAGGGGTTTCTCGCGCAGTGAACGCGGCAGATTGTGCGAGCGAGAAAGAGAATGAAAGCGTTTCTCTGGCTGGGGAGTCGGGGGAAGCAACTGAAAATTAATTTCTTCATTCTGGCTATAATTATGATCCGATCTGATTTAGATTCAGCAGTCTGGTAGATATGGTCGTTCTCTACGATACTGCGAAATTTTGAAATACACTTGTAGCAGTGTGATATCACATGACTCTAAAAACCAAACTTGGTTGCCCTAACTCTTATAGTCTCTGAGATCTAGGCGCTCATCGAGACAGACAGAGAGACAGACAGACAGACGGACAGACAGACATGGCTATATCGACTCGGCTATTGTTGCTGATCAAGAATATATATACTTTATGGGGTCGGAAACGTTTCCTTCTCTGCGTTACACAACTCTTTTTTGAGTACGGGTATAAAAAATATCCCAAATCGTGCGAGTCAAACCAAACAATGTACTTGGCAGCTCTAGCAGTTCTCTGGCAACTTTCCGTGCATGGCAGCAATCAGGTGTTTAAAAAAAAAAGTGCATCTGAATTTTGCGGTAAACTTAATAATATTGCTTTTACCGAGACTGTTGGCCATCGAAGAGCTACGGAGGTAACATTTAAGAATAGAAACCTTGCAGCGCAGGCTTCTTAGATGCGCATCGGACTCGTTTTCACGTTCAGACGTGAAAGCGAGATAGAGAATGCTGAGCCGAGTACGAGCAATAGATAGAGAGAAAGAATGCGAGAGAACAGCATAGATGAAGAGAATGATAGCGAAGGCGAAAGAAAGCTGAAGCGAGATGCATACATATATAGACCGCGATTCGTGTGTCACCAATTGACCGAATATATGCGTATGTATATATGCGACGACAGAAAGGTGCGAGAGATTGCAAAGGCATGCAAGTACTGGACCAGATCATGACCATTGCGAGGGCATGTAAGGGCAGACGTACCGAATTGCCCGTGCCCTACGCGATGCTAAAAATAGAGAGCGAGAGATTAATCGATAAAACGAAAGAGCGATATAGCGAGATAGAAAAGTAAAGCAGAAAGGCGCGAGTCGAAGAGACGAAATAACGGTTGCATTGGCTATTACAGTGAGTAATTATAAGCGGCTAAAATTTTTAGATGCAGTGGGCAATGCAAGTAGAAAACAAAGGTGGAATTACGTTAATTTGATCCACTTGCTATTTTGAGGAATTTGTTGGAAATATCAGGCTGGGAAACCAGACAAATAGTGTCCTTTTAGATATATATAATAAGAATTCCAGGGTTCAAAAGTAGGTTTTTAAAAAGGATTTTTTTATTTAACCGAACTTATATTATAACATAGGATATGATAGTGAATTCCCCAACTCAATGTTAGAAAGTCTCAAACGGAACTGTCTTCTTATTCTTGAGCTATTGATCTCAAGACCTCTGTTGGAAAGCTTAAAGCTTTGTTTTCTTTAGCTTTCTGCTTCGGCTGATATTTCGTCTTCGTATTTGAGCAGTGATGGCTTCGGCTGAGAGAGTCGAAGATTTGGTTGCGAGAGGCGTTGTTTTGGTGAGAGCGGCTGATAAGCCATGCGTTGGACTATATGTGGGAGGCTTGGGAGATTCTTCGGCTTAGATGAAACAGGCGGCCACAGCTAGAGATCGGTATCGGCTTTCATCTTGAGAACTCACTCGTTTACAAGAGTTCTCCCTTCTATTTTAGTGTGGGAACGATTCTAGATTGGTCATATGATGGAGTGTGGGAACGAGCTAATAACGGATTGGTCAGCGACTTTCGATTCCATACCAGGGTTTTGGGTTGCATGAGACTTCCTGTTGATTTCGGCTTGGACGACTCATGCTTTGTTTATGCAGGTGTTGGGGTATATTCTCATATGTTTATCTATATATATAAAAATGAAGCCAGCAATTAGACGTACAGGCAAGTCACAGATATAGAAGAGCACGTCAGACCGACGAGCAACGCGAAGCGAGGAATGAAGTTGAACGGAATCGATGGAATCGAAATCCACATCATAGAAATGTTGCTTTAGACCCCTATCGAGCTGCATTCGATTATACCGCAACAAAAGTTATTCAGAACAATGTTATGCCAACTTTCAAGATTCAGGGTCAAATATATCATCTAACAGGTTCATTATTGCCAACTCCAGATAGTGACTCAATTTTTTTGCAAATTTATTTTATGGCAAGACAAGTCGATCAGCGTTGTGCACACAACAATTCAGTGAAAAGACCCATTGTGGAACAACTCCAAACGTTTTTCCATCAACATAACGAATTATTTGCATTATTCACGACCGCATTGGACCGCATGCCGTCGTCGTCGAATTGTCGTCAAAGCGGATAAGACGCCTGTAGGAGAACACGCGAGACGTTTTAATGCGCCAACAATTGACGAAGTTGCTTTTGTCGTCGTGGGTCAAAATTCAGAAAGTCTATATTCAAGGGTGCCACAGAAATCACTAGTGAAATGGAAACCGTGCAGAGGATTTCTGCTTAAAAATTTCCGCCGTGCCACAGAATTCCGAGTGATTCCATTTTTCTTAGCATTGTCACAAACCAAATTCGAACTAAGGCTAGGGTTGACACCTTTCAAGATTCAATTCGAATAGGATTCATTTTCAGTTTTATTGATTTTATCATATCAAAACAATTGGTTTTTACTTTTTTCTTTTCTGATATAAAATAATTGATTTTTCAGAGCTGTACTTTTATAATTTCAAAGCAAAAAAAACATCCCATATCGTGCGAGTCAAACAAAACAATGTACTCGAAAACTCTAGCAGCAGTTGTTTGGCAACTCTCCGTGCATGGCAGCAATAAGCTATTCAAAAAAATAGACATCTGAATTTTACGGTAAACTCAACTAAAATGCTTTTACCGAGACTGTTGGCCATCGAATAGCTACGGAGGCAACATAAAAGAATAGAAGCCTTGCAGCGCAGGCTTCTTAGATGCGCATCGGACTCGTTTTCGCGTTCAGATGATACGTATATGGTTTTTGTGGTTGTCTTCTCAAACTACTGCTAATTTAGTTCATTACAATTACCAGTTTTTGGTATAATGACCGCTATGCTTCGGCATGGCATTAATATGTAGAAAGGATTGTTAGTTCTGTTTTGGCATTTTGAAGCGATGCCAATGACTACAAATTCTTTTACAATTTGCACAACAAGAATGCACACGTTTGACGTAAAGGAAGTTTTACTGCAATGAGCTATTTTTTCTAATTAAAGAAAGACAAAATGCTTTCAATTAATTAATTAATATTAAATTTCTTGCTCCGACTTCGGCTTAAAAAAGGCAGCATTACTGTATTATTTTCAAAAGTTCGAATCGCCCCAGGTGGCCACCTCGGACTGCAGCGGATTGAGCGCGGAATCGTTAAGTGAAAATTCAGTCAGCGGATTGGATAGTGATTTACTAAAATGCTTATTTTATTAACTTAACATGTATAATGTTAAATTACACTACTCGACAAAATCCAACTTTTTTTCCTCAAAGATCCAAACAGTGGCGTAGTTACGTACGTGCAAGACGGTGCGGAGCACCGGGGCCCTTGAGCTTAAGGGGCGACCAGACTCTGACCAGAAAATCACCAAAAAATCTCTCATTTCTGTTTGAAATGCCAGCATGAATTCGACTTGTATAATGAGGCGTCGTTTAAAGTATTCTTCATAAAATTCTATAGAGAAACGGCTGGAGTAACGTTCCAACCGGTAAAATATGATTTTCGGAGGGTTTGTCAACCAATTTTAGATGAGCCGTTTCTTCATTAATTAATATGCACCTATAAACAAAAAAAAAATAAATTAAGAAAAACGAGAAGGAACGTGTGAGTCGCTTCTTTCGACGCGACTTTACTTTTATACCAGTATTCAGTCAGTATATAAATTTGTAAGCTTATGTTTTATATAGAATTAAAAAAAATTTTACGTTTAACATTGTTTTGCTACATCTGTCTCTACATCCACCTCTAATATGTTTATTCTATACATATACAATGTAGATTCTACATCCTCTCCGTGAAGGGGCTCGAATTACCAGTTCCAATAGCATGGGTGCAATAGAATGGGTTTCAGACGACTGCTATCCTTCTCGTGCAAATAATTACTGAAGTTTTTATTTCATCTTTTCCCTACTTATAGGGCTGAAAGCTTAGTATGGGAGTATGGGAGAGTGCCCGGTTGTGGACATAGTTTTGTTTTTGCCTCATAACTTTTGACCAATTGCATATTATACAAACATATGTGTACCAATTTAAAGCTAGAGGCATTAGCTAACTATCAGGAAAGAACTATATTGATTCCTTCATTCAAAAAAATTGTATCAAGAATTTAGTGAAGTAACCTTTTTTCGAAAAAAAAAATATAGGCCTAGTTGTGGACCACCCTGAAAAATCCGCTTAAAATTAAAAAATATGAAAGAAAATCACCAAAAATAACGATAAATTGGAAGTTCATTTATTTTAAGAGCCTACTGGCTTAAAGAGAAAGAAGGATGACACTTTTTAACATGAATCATCGTAATCAGAGTCGCAGTGCTTGCATGTGAAGTAGCTGGCACGCATATTAGCGCACTTTAAATGCACCAGACGACTACATTCAATGCATTCGATGGAGTTTGCGGCTGTCAACTTCTTTGGCAGGAGGTGTAGACAGATGATGCAGAAATCCTCATCATCTTCCGAAAGAGCCTTGCTTCGCTTAGATGCTGGTTTGCCTAATGATGCATTCCGTCCACGCATTTTCTGGGCAGAAACAGATGCCTGCTTCCTCAAGGAAGCAATACAGTGCGGTGAGGTAATCGCGGAAATATCGATTCAGGGTGCTGCGAGAAACGCAATATTCTTTAGCAGTAGCTCTCAACACTTAATGGCTTTCAACAGTGCAGTAAAATCCATTTCTTTTTTATATGTGTCACATTCGAGAGGTTGCTCTGAAGTGATCTTGATTTAACCACTAGACCAGTGTTCCGCAAACTTGTTGTGTTCACGGTACACCTATCAAATCCAGAAATTATGAAGGTACACCAAAGAAAAAAGAAATGTTTATTTAATTTTTATAAATTTATAGAATCAATATACCAATACATATTTAATGTACATATATTATGCATGTTCAGTGAGAAATGTGAGCCTGTTTAACTGAGCACAGGCGATCAAAATTTGGAGCAATCATAGATAGGGCTGCTCGCATCTCCTCATTTATCGTTCTCAGGCGTTCTCTTTTTATACCCGTACTCAAAAAGAGTTAAGGGGTATATTAGATTTGTGGTAAAAGTGGATGTGTGTAACGCAGAGAAGGAAACGTTTCCGACCCCATAAAGTATATATATTCTTGATCAGCATCAATAGCCGAGTCGATATAGCCATGTCTGTCTGTCCGTCTGTCCGTCTGTCTGTCTTGTTGAGCGCCTAGATCTCAGAGACTATAAGAGCTAGGGCAACCAAATTTGGTTTCCAGACTTATGTGATATCCCACTGCTACAAGTGTATTTCAAAATTTCGCCCCGCCCCCTTCCGCACCCACAAAAGACGAAAATCTGTAGCAGGCACATTTTTAAAGATACGATAAAACTAAAAACGCAGTATCGTAGAGAATGACCATATCTACCAGACTGCCGAATCTGAATCAGATCGAATCATATTTATAGCCAGAATGAACAAATTAATTTTCAGTTGCTTCCTCTGCCGCCTCCTGCCAACGACCATGCAACTCATTTTCCTTCTCGCTCGCACACTCTGCCGCGTTCAGTGCGCGACAACCCCTAGCGGAGGAGATGTTGAATCTAAATGGTACATGTACAATCTACATGTTAGATGTAGAATATACATAATATATGTAGATGTAGATAACAGATGTAGCAAAAAAATGTAAAATGTAAAATTTTTTTTTTAATTCTAAAATTCTAAAAAATCATGCTCAAAAATGTAAATACTGACTGAGTACGGGTATAAGTAGAGTCGCGTCTTTAGAAGCGACTCACACGTTCCTTCTCGTTTTCGATTTGATTGTAGTGAGAGTTGAAAATCCAAGTTCGCATAAGTACGTTGTGGCAAATGGTAATATAGTCGCAACAGCCCGTTTTGAAAGCAGTGGGTACTAATTTTGTATATACAGCCAGAAATGTGCTAGCTCAATTTCAGAAAATTTTAATTTTAATGTCCAATAATTTTTTAACTCCATGAATTCTTCCTGCTCCTTTATCGGTAAGTGTCCAAGGTTAGTGATATCCGAGAATGGATTTCGTACCCAGTCGATAGGTTGCAGGTCACACTTTGGAAAGTAACAATTCATTTTTTCAGCTAATAGCTCCAAGTGCTTCACTATCAAAGCCTGCACTTTTTTTTCTGAATCAGCAGCCATGAAATTTTCTAAACATTTTATTATTTCCAGTGACAGCGTGTCTGATCCATAGCACCAACTTAGCGCGAAAGCGTTCAATTTTGTTCGAAGACGTTAAAATATTGGAGTTTCTGCCTTGCATTTTTCTGTTCAGCTCATTTAAATGAGTGAATATGTCAGACAGATATGCAAGTTTGGCCAGCCATTCTTCTTTTTTAAACACAGAAACATAATGGGAACACTGGGCCTCTAAAAACGCCTGGGTCTCATTTTTAAGCTCGTAAATCCGAGATAGAACTTTTCCCCGAGAAAGCCATCGTACTTCTGTATGAAAAAGAAGTGACCGATGATCTGCTCCCATTTCCTGACAGACTGCATTAAACAGACGAGAGTTCAGCGGTCGCGACTTGATGTAATTGACAATTTTAACAACTTATTTTAGGACAGACAACAATTCATCAGGCAAAGATTTTGTCATCAGTGCTTCCCTGTGCAAAAAACAATGTACATTTTTAATGTTAGGGTTTTTTTCAGAAGCCCTGGTTAAAAAACCTTTAATTTTTCCCGTCATAGCTGCTGCTCCGTCTGTACAAATGCTTATGCAGTTGTTCCATTCCAAATTATGGTCACTGAAGTACTGGTCTGTTACTTTGAATAATTCTTCTCCTGTGGTGTAACCGGGTAGTGGCAGACAAAATAAAAAGTCCTCTTTTATTTAACATCCGTCAGTGTACCTCACATTTGAGATGAGATGTGCGTGACCACTGATATCAGTAGACTCATCCACTTGTAGCGCAAAAACTCCACTAAGTTGTAGTTTTTCAATTAACGTTGATTCAATGTCCTTTGAAATATCATCAATGCGATGAGAGATTGTATCTGCTGACGCCGGTATTTTTTCGATTTCCTTAACGACTTCATGGCTAATCTTGACAACTTCTTTGCAGACAGGTATAATTAAAGTTTCAGCGAGAGAATGAGGCTTCTTGGCTTTAAATAGCATATTAGCGATCGCGTAGCTTGCTTTTTGCGCTTTGTCTGATGTTTTGAAAGACGAAGTCATAAGAGTTGCTTGTTTCTTTAAATGGTCTTTCATACGTAAAAAAAATGCTTTGTCTTTTTTAGCTAACGTTGGGTGTTTAGTATTTAAGTGTCGTAAAAGTTTACTGGGCACCGTCGAATTATTGCCCAAAGTTTCTCCACAAACCAAACATTTTGGAACTGGGCATAACTCGTCTCCGCAATAAATAAAGCCATAGCTGACATAGCTCTCATCATATTTGCGATAAACAATCTTAGGTTTTTTTTCGTTGACTCTGCTTCTTCTGGCAATATATTAGTTTCACATGACAAACTTGCGGTACGTTTAACCAATTTTTCCATTATAAAACGTATTATTGACAATTTATTTGTTATAAAAAAATGTATATCGATTAATATGATACCAAATCCACGCTTTTTGCTCGCACGAGTTCAAAACTGAGTACAAATCTGGAAAAATATTTAGAATTCGCTTGCATGTTTGAGCACGCAAAGAACCTGCAAGTACATGCATATGTGTGTGTACTTGTGTATAGCACAAGATTTCCGAGCCGAAAACATAATATGCTAATTTTCTTCTTTTTAGAAAAAGCTTTTGCGATTGCTTGGTTGGATAATACAATAATTATGTTCTCTGTATTAATCTTAATATTTAATTTCTTAGTAATATGTATTTATTTAAGCCTAGTACTCAGATCGAAAAACTGTTTGCCAGCAAACGAATGTCATATATTCTTCGAGCAGCCAGTGTGTGACCAGAGGTGTGCACTGCATTCCGAACGGTTACTCTGCTCAGACAGCTGCTTAGTTTTGTTTAAAGTTAATAAAATGCACTTCTTCGGCTGGGGCCGCTCTTCCGCAGCCATATCCTAGGCTCCCCAATATTTTATTGGCACGGTAATGTGTCTGACTATCAGCAGCAGCAGATGGCGACGCCTCCCGTGCCGGACACAGCGAAGAAAAAATGTTTTGAAAACAATATATGTTTTATATTTATAAAAATTAATAAAAACGAGAAGGAACGTGTGAGTCGATTCTGGGGACACGACTCTACTTATACCCGTACTCAGTCAGTATATACATTATTGAGCTTATAATTTTTTAGAATTTTAGAAAAAAAAAAAAAAAATTTTACATTTTACATTTTTTTGCTACATCTGCTATCTACATATACAATGTCTATTCTACATCTAACATGTAGATTGTACATGTTCCATTCATATTCTACATCTCCTCCGCTAGGGGTTGCTCGCGCACTGAACGCGGCAGAGTGTGCGAGCGAGAAGGAAAATGAGTTGCGTTGTCGTGCTCGGGAGGGGGAGGTGAAGCAACTGAAAATTTCTTCATTCTGGCTATAATTATGATCCGATCTGATTCAGATTCGGCAGTCTGGTAGATATGGTCATTCTCTACGATACTGCGTTTTTAGTTTTATCGTATCTTTAAAAATGTGCCTGCTACAGATTTTCGTCTTTTGTGGGTGCGGAAGGGGGCGGGGCGAAATTTTGAAATACACTTGTAGCAGTGGGATATCACATAAGTCTGGAAACCAAATTTGGTTGCCCTAGCTCTTATAGTCTCTGAGATCTAGGCGCTCAACAAGACAGACAGACGGACAGACGGACAGACGGACAGACAGACATGGCTATATCGACTCGGCTATTGATGCTGATCAATAGTCGGAAACGTTTCCTTCTCTGCGTTACACACATCCACTTTTACCACAAATCTAAAATACCCCTTAACTCTTTTTGAGTACGGGTATAATAATAAATTATAATATCCATATAATTGTCATTCATATAATACTGCATTAGGTAGATTCTATTTTTCTTCATTATTTAAATATTTCATTTGGTTTTTTGTTCTCTTATTGCAATGTTTGCTTCGTGTTTGCTGGCAAATTATATCAAATTGATATATTTTTCGATTCGATTCCAAGCGTCAACCGTCAACGACTACACACGTATTTTTGTATCGCTCCGCGGTAAAAATCAATTAAATCAATTAATCGCGATTAATCATAAATTAAATTCGCGAAAAAGCGCTCGGGGTAGGCATGGGTACTAGTGATCGTGCTGCCCATGAATACCATCCAATCGAGTAATAAAGACTAATAGAAATAATAGAAAAGAACAAATGTCAACGTTTAAGAGCACCAGCTCGGTAAAGAGCACAAGCACTGTAACCAAAGCCAAAATGAGCCAAGCCCGTCAACAACAACAAGACGAGCGTCGGCTCTCGCAAACAAAAAACAACGCGTACTTCTCTATACGCTCGCCAAAGGCAGCAGTACCAACAAAAACTGCATCACTGCAAGTGAACGAGGAGAGAGCACGCTCTCTCTCCCCTGCATTGCAAAGTGGGTCATGGAGTGCTCAGTGCCCATCCCCCGACTCGTACTGCCTAACCAGCGATTTGCTAATATCGACAACAACTAGTACAATGCCCTCGCTCAAAACTGTGTCTTCGACCACAACAACGACAACAACCACAACAACAACCACTGCAATTGCTCAGCGCCCGATACTGTCGACCCACTCGACAAGCCCCAACTCCCCAACCAATAAGTTCAAAAAATGCTAACGGAGCGTTAATTCAGACTGGGCTCGATCGCTATGTGCAAATCAAAAGAAAATTGAGCCCACAAAATGTGAAGAACAACAATGCAGCTAAAATAACTAAAATAACCGAGAACACTGTGCCACATAAGGCACTACAAACAATAGATTTGCGATACTAAGTGTCCCAAATGAAGATGAGATCACCAAACACCCAAGGCCAAAAAATTAAGACCGCCACCTATTTATGTTCGACAGGCAAATTGTGCTGAACTGGTCAAAAAAATTACTGATACAATTGGCGCAAACACATTCTATGTCACGTACATAAAAAGGGGTAATATAAATGAAACAAAAATACAAGTCAATGACGAACAAAACTATCGATCAGTTGCGAAATATCTCGAAAATGAAAAAATGAATTACTACACCTATCAACTTAAAAGTAGCAAAGGATTACAAGTGGTTATCAAAGGAATCGAACCAACAGTCCCAATCAATGAGATAATAGATGGACTTAACGATAAGGGCTTCGAAGTCAAAATGGCAATGAACATAATAAATAGAAATAAAATTCCCCAGCCAATGTTCAAAGTAGAACTGACACCTGAAAGTATGCATATAAGTAAAAATGAAGTTCACCCAATATACAAGCTTCAATACCTACTGCACCGTAGGATCACCGTTGAGGAACCACACAAACGAAATGGACCGGTCCAATGCACAAATTGCCAGGAATATGGACACACGAAAACCTATTGCACTCTACGGGCAGTCTGCGTTGCCTGTGGTGATGTTCATCTCACTGAGGCCTGCCCCGTAAATAAGGAAAAAAATGCCAAAAAATGTAGCAACTGTGGGGGAAACCATACTGCCAACTATAGAGGTTGTCCTGTCTATAAAGAATTGAAAAATCGCCTAAACCAACAAATAACTGCAGCTCGAAACCCGGTCGTCCGACAAAACTTAACATATATACCATCAACTACGACTCCAGGAGTTTCTTTTGCTCAGGCGTTAAGTTACAACAACGGGTCGTACGCCTCAGTCTCTAAGCCGACACTTCAACCAACCACAGCTGGAATAATGCAGAATCAGGCATCAAATCAGATCCCAGAAATCTCTGCCCAACATACCCCTGCTAATCCATCCCAATTGCCGAGTGGAATTGAGTCAATGCTGGTAACTATAACAAATACAATGGTAGCAATACAACAAACGATGCAGGAGCTTATGCGCAACCAAAATCTCCTCCTGGAGCTCCTAATCAAACAGAAATCTGTTTAAATGTCCTGTCTTAATATATGTTTCTGGAATGCAAATCTCATTTCTCAGCACAGTTCCTCGCTCAACACGACATTGACGCCATGCTCATATCAGAGACTCACCTAACAAATAAAAACTATTTTCACCTCGATGGCTATAACTTCTATGCGACAAATCATCCCGATGGTAAGGCCCATGGAGGTACTGGCGTTCTGATCAAGAATCGCATTAGGCATTATCCATTGCCTTCATTTGCTACACCTTATCTACAGGCAACAGCAATTCATATTGAAATTCAGAGCGGCTACCTAAACCTAGCCGCAGTATACTGCCCACCACGTTTCTGCATTTCCGAAACAGAATTTGTAACATTCTTCGACCTACTAGGTGACCGATTTATAGCAGCTGGTGACTACAATGCCAAGCACACCCATTGGGGATCTAGACTTACCAACCCGAAAGGAAGACAACTATATAACGCTATAATAACCCCACGAAACAAGCTAGACTTTATCTCTCCGGGCAAGCCCACATATTGGCCCACAGATCCAAACAAGCAACCCGACTTGATTGATTTTGCAGTTACACGAAGGGTCCTGCAAGCTCAGATTAATGTAGATCACTTAACAGATCTATCATCGGATCACTCGCCCATTCTACTTCATCTTTACGACCATCCACAGCTTCCGGAACGCCCACACTTTCTAGCTTCTAGCAAAACAGATTGGCTCAAATACAGGAAGTACATAAGCTCTCATATTGATAGCTGCCCAAACATTAATTGTAAAGATGACATTGATAGGTCAGTCGAAGCATTGGTTTCCTCAATGTCACTGGCGGCAAAACACTCAACACCAATATTAGCATCTAATAAACTTTCCAACAGCAGTCGTATTTCTAGGCACATTGAAGTGCTGCTACTCGATAAAAGAAGGCTTCGCCGAGAGTGGCAAGCACACAGATCACCTGCATCGAAAGAGCGGCTAAAAATAGCCAACCACCTACTACGCAGAGCCCTAGAATATGAAAAAAACCGAGCTCAAATATCCTATATGGAGCAACTCTCCCCAACTAGCAAACGATTCCCACTGTGGAAAGCAAAATCAGGCGTATGCCCACCAATCGAGAGTGAATCACCTTTGCGTACACAAACAGGAGAGTGGGCTCGCAGCAACAAAGAGAAGGCAAATACATTTGCCGTCCATCTAGAAAACGTCTTCAAACCGCACCCAGCAACGAATAGCTTTGTGCTCCCACCAACCAACAATCCCGAAGCTACTTCGCCTATCATATTCCAATCAGGAGAAGTCACAAGGGTCATTAAAGACCAAATCTCAAAGCAAAAGAAAGCTCCGGGCCACGATTTCATCTCTCCTAAAATGATCATAGAATTGCCGAGCTGTGCAGTGTATTTCCTTACTATGATATTCAACAGCATGATGAAATGGGGCTATTATCCTCAAGAATGGAGGAAATCAGTCATCACAATGATTCATAAAGCCGGAAAAGACAAGTCCAAGCCATCATCATATAGACCTATCAGCCTACTGCCTTGCCTATCAAAGATATTTGAAAAGCTGCTCCTGAATCGTATCAAACAACACCTACACATCAACGGTGCCATCCCGACTCACCAATTTGGATTTCGCGAAAAACACGGAACCATTGAACAAGTAAACCGTATAACCTCTGAGATACGAAATGCATTTGAAAGACGGGAGTATTGCTCCGCTGTTTTTCTGGATGTCGCACAGGCTTTCGACCGCGTTTGGTAAGAAGGCTTAATCCACAAAATCAAAATATTACTTCCACAGAACATCCATGGAATAATGGAGTCATACCTACAGCAAAGAAGTTTCGCAGTACGATGCAAAGATTTCCTCTCTGAATATCATCCAATTGAAGCTGGTGTACCGCAAGGCAGCGTGCTTGGACCGACATTGTATATCATATTCACAGCAGATTTACCGACAAACAGCCTAACAACAACTTCGACATTTGCTGATGATACTGCCATATTAAGTCGCTCCAAGTCCCCAAGAAGGGCCACGGAACACTTATCATCTCATCTCGTGGCCTTAGAAAAATGGCTAGCAGACTGGCGGATACATGTAAATGAGCAAAAGTGCAAGCATGTCACCTTCACGTTAAACAGACAAACTTGCCCTCCATTATGTCTGAACAATATTAACATTCCACAAACCACCGAAGTAACATACCTTGGTGTTCATCTGGATAGAAGGCTTACTTGGCGTAAGCACATCGAAGCGAAGAGAAATCTACTTAAATTTAAAGCTAGTAATCTACATTGGCTAATAAACACCCGTTCACCACTAAAACTGGAGTACAAAGTACTTTTGTACAATGCAGTTCTCAAACCCATCTGGACATACGGCTCCGAGCTATGGGGAAATGCTTGCGTTAGTAGTTTAGAAATAATCCAGAGAGCTCAATCGAAGATACTAAGAACTATCACTGGGCCACCATGGTACATACGGAATGAAAATATCCATAAAGACTTAAATGTAGGATCAGTTAAAGACGAAATTGCCAAAGTGAAAGCAAAGTACCAGGCCAAGCTTCAAGCCCATCCTAATAGACTTGCGCAGTCTTTAACTTGGCACACTAGCCATACACGACTCCGGCGAAGAGACCTTCCCACCCAGCAATAATACTTAGCTAGGGACGTACTCTAAGTAATTAAGTGTAAATAATTAAATAAATATATTAGGCTAAGATTTGTATACTTGTCGTAAGTCTCTAATAGGGAAGATTCGATAAATAAAATCCCGTAATAACAAAAAAAAAAAAAATATATTTTTCGAGGTGGGTCGAAACATACCAAAAAAACAAGCATATACTTCGGATACTTTTCCAGTATATACCGACCTTTTTGTTTTTTGATCTGAGTATTGCCTTCCGTACAGAGCCTAGAAAACAGTTTTTTCCGTAAAACATTTCTTATCGGTTTCATACGAATATCAACCCTGATTCTGTTCGCGAGGTGTTTTTTTCGATCTGAGTACTTGGCTTTAAATATTAAATAACAGCTTAAATACCAAAAGTATTTTCGTGCCCCAACCCTAGTTTCGGTAATCAAAATATCAGGCAGCTCGTTTGCTGAGTACATATACATACATGCATACTTATGCATGCTTTAATACGTATGTATTTCAAATATCATTACTTATTGACATGAATACCCTAATAAAAATTGTTCCTATTTAAAGTCATGTTCTTAATATAATTTGTATTCAAATTAACTGTTAGTTACTATTCGTACAAGAGTTGTGATTGACTGGTTGAATAATAAATTAACTATATTCTCTGTATTCCTATTTAATATTTTTTCCGCGGCACACCAGCCGATGACCACGGTACACCAGTGTGCCGCGGCACACGCTTTGCGGAACACTGCACTAGACCGATTTTGTTTACATTTTTTTTTAAGCTTTGCATGAGAGAGAAGGGAATGCAATCTTATTCTAATGTAATCCTAAAATCCTAACGGTTAATGAGAATAGACCTATCCCACTCTTATACATAAGACGGGGGGCTAGATAATTATGACGTCCTTTGAAGTGGTGGAAGGGGGCGGGCCGAAATTTTGAAATACACTTGTTGCAGTGCATTAGTCTGGAAACAAAATTTGGTTGCTCTAGCTATTATAGTCTCTGAGATCTAGGCGTTCATCAAGACAGACAAATAGAAATAGAATCGGCTATTGATGCTGATCAAGAATATATATACTTTAAGGGGTCGGAAACGTTTCCTTCTCTGCGTTACACACATCCACTTTTACCACAAATCTAATATACCCCTTAACTTTTTTTGAGTACGGAGGTAAAAATTTAATCTATCGGAAAAAGTCGGTTCTGTTCGAAGGGTAAATAAAAAGTTAAATTTTGTCGAGTATTGTAATTTTGCGAAAAGTAAGGCAAGATAAAGATTGCAATTTTGTTAAATGTACAATAAAGCTTTTTGAACACATACAACAATATTATGCAGCTTCGTAACCAAATACACGCATTAAATACATAACCGGGCAAAACAGACAATTTTTCCAAAAAACCAAAAAAAAATGTTGTGCATATATTTTGGCTAAAAACGAAAACAATTCACAAACTACAATGACCACACTACAAGGAAAAGAAAATACTACAATTTTTGGACAAAATTTACATCCATTTTTTCGCACTTGAAAAATAATAAAATTTACCTTGAAGATTTTGTTCCCCATTTTTTTTTATTATGCTCACAGCACCTAGGCCAAAGCAGCTATTTGTTTCGGTATTAGCACAAAAACTGCGTATTGTTACCGAATATTACTCCCAATACTCAGATCAGTAGCACCTGCTTGCTGTCCAAGATTTTGGGGGGGGGTGGGTCACAACTAGTACCTGGCCCACAACAGGGCCCTCTCCCTTAAATAAAGTGTACATAGTGTTTCGACACCAGAGACTGCTGGCTCAGCTACTCGCCGGATGTTGATTCGAATGTGTTAACATTCGAGTCTCTGCTGTTGTGGCGGAATGTGCTGTCGCGGACGATGTCCGGGTTGAACGACATCTGATTCAGATTCGGCCATCTGGTCATTCTCTGCGTTTTAAGTTTTATCGTATCTATAAAATTGTGCCTGACATAGATTATCGTCCTTTGAAGTGGTGGAAGGGGGCGGGGCGAAATTTTGAAATACACTTGTTGCAGTGCATAAGTCTGGAAACCAAATTTGGTTGCCCTAGCTCTTATAGTCTCTGAGATCTAGGCGCTCATCGAGACAGACATGGCTATATCGACTCGGCTATTGATGCTGATCAAGAATATATATACTTTATGGGGTCGGAAACGTTTCCTTCTCTGCGTTACACACATCCACTTTTACCACAAATCTAATATACCCCTTAACTCTTTTTGAGTACGAAGGTAAAAATTTAATCTATCGGAAAAATTCGGTTCTGTTCGAAGGGTAAATAAAAAGTTAAACTTTATCGAGTATTGTAATTTTGCGAAAAGTAAGGCAAGATAAAGATTTTAATTTTGTTAAATGTACTGTTTGAGATGCCAAGCTTTTTTGGCACCTATATTTATCCAAATCAGTTAAAGACTTTGATTTAAACGTTATAATGTTTATTTATACCGGCGGCTAGCTGAAGCCAATTGCTCGCTCTTTTGCCCAGCCAGATAAATGTTCACAAGCGGGGGTTCAGTATGCAACCTATGCGGCGAGAGATTAGCATAGAACTACTTGGGCCACGACGGCCGATCAATGCAAGAGCCGACGCAGCAGGTGCAGAGCGCCCTTTAACAGGGAGAGCGCAGCAGCACTGCCGAACGCTGGGGACATACATAAGCTTAGGTTTCGATACTCTTATACAACTAGTTACAGCTACATTTAATATTATGATAGACGCTTAAGTAGCCGCTGGCCCGAACATACTCCCCCCGTTGGAAGCTCGCCTTTCAACTGACTTCTCAAGGGGCAGCAAACACAGCCGAGTAACGGCCCTCCTGATGGTTCCTGAAGCCGTCTTCAAATCAGCAACGCGGCATATTCCATCCTTGCCTTTGACGACGTTGACCACTCTTGCCAGTGGCCAACGCATTGGAGGAAGATTCTCATCCTTCACCAAGACGACATCGTTGACGCAGAGGTTTTTCGCAGGCGTACGCCACTTCGAGCGCTCTTGCAAAAGAGTCAGATACTCTTCGCGCCAACGCCTCCAGAATGTCTGCTGCAGTTGAGTGACCCGCTGCCAACCATCCAGACGGTTGTAGTTGAGCTTCGTTAGGTCAGGCTCGAGAATTGACTGATGCGGGCCTCCCAAAAGCAGATGAGCAGGCGTCAACACATCCAAGTCATCAGGATTTTCTGAAAGCGAGAGCAAAGGGCGAGAATTAACAATTGCCGCGTCTGGCAGATCAAGGTGCGGAGCTCGTCGAAGCTAAGGATGGATGGCCCAACTGAGCGGTACAGGTGATACTTTGCGGACTTCACGGCCGCTTCCCACAATTCGCCAAAGTGCGGAGAGCGCGGGGGGATGAAATGCCAGGATTCATGGACTTCCTTCATGTGCGAGTCGCTCAGGAAAAGCTTCTTCAGCTCCAGAAGCTCATTCTTAGCGCCAACGAAATTTGTAGCATTTTCCGACCAAATATGACTTGGCCTTCCTCGAGTGGACGTAAAACGTTTCAGTGCGCCTAGGAACGATGCGGTGGTCAGATCTTTAACAAGCTCCATGTGTATGGCCTTAGATGTGAAGCAAATAAACACGCTTATGTAGCACTTGATCGGAGGCCTCGTGCGGATTTCTGATCGGTAGAAAAAGGGTCCACAATAGTCCCCTCCAGTTACTTCGAAGGCCCGCGATCCTTCCAGACGCTCCTTAGGCAAGTCCCCCATAATGTGCTCAACCATGCGCGGCCTCGTTCTGAAGCATCTTACACACTTGCTAACCGCTTTCGAGACGGCTTTGATTCCTCCAATAGGCCAATATTCTAATCGAATTTTAGCAAGCAAGGCGCGAGGTCCGGCATGGAGGTTCCGTTGATGATAATAGCTTATCATTGCAGATGTTACGGGATGTCCCTTGGGCAAAATAAGCGGGTGCTGAGCATTAAACGGGAGCGATGAGTTGCCGAGACGACCTCCAACTCGAAGTAAACCTAACGGATCGATGAACGGAGATAGCGAATTGATAGATCTAGAATTGCTGACTTGCCCATTGCGTCTAATCTCCTTTGTCCGACCACAAACTTGCCAGCTGAACGTGTCGAACAAGAAGATGCGTTCCTTGCTGTATGTCAGAAACCGTGAGTCCAGGATGCCTAAGACGATGAACGAATTTATGCATGTAGGCGAATGTGCGCTGCATGCCAAAGAAAGAATTAGCAAATTTGCATCCGGACGTGAGATCGGCATGTGGAGACGCGATCAGCAATACACGCTTGCGAAGCTCAATGGTCGGAGTTTCAGAAACGGCAGATACAGGCCACTCATCCTTAGAACCTAACAAAAACGAGGGGCCGTGAAACCACAGCTCTGACTGGATGAGGTAGCTGGGAAGCGAGCCTCTGGAGAGGATATCAGCGGGATTCAACAATGTGGGGAACATAGCGCCATTCCATGCCTTGCGTCAACTCCTGAATTGTTGCCACTCGATTGGCCACGAAAACCTGAAATTTGGCTGGCTCATCCCGAATCCAAGATAACGCCGTAGACGAATCCGACCAGCAGTAAAACTGACCTGAGAAGATTCCCGTCTCCTTTAAGTTAACCTTCGCAAGCAAATGGGCTCCACTCAATTCCAGCTTTGGAATCGACAATGATTTTAGTGGCGCCACTCGAGACTTTGAGCACAAAACATTGCTCGACGACTCCCCTTGCCTGGACACGACATATATGCAAGCACCATATGCTTCCATGCTGGCATCACAAAATCCATGAACCTCTACAATTGTGCTGGAATTATGGACAACGCGAGGAAAGGAAATGCGAGAGATGCTTGCCAAACTGTTTCTCAGGTCAATCCAAGTTGAGTGCAGCGCTGTCGGTAGGCTTTCATCCCAGTCCAAATGTTCTCTCCAAAGCTGCTGAAGAAAGATCTTGCACCTGACAATAACAGGATTAATCAATCCAAGAGGGTCGTAGAAACGCGCAATAGTTGACAAAACGGACCGCTTGGAGGGCCTTGAATTCGAGTCCAGCGCGGACAAGGCAAACAGCAGCTGATCCGACGCAGGGTCCCAAGCTAAACCAAGAGTTTTGGTAATGTCGCTTCCATCATGAAACCGTAGAAATTTCTCCACGTCGTCCTCCGGAATTCCATCAAGCACCTCCTGGTTACCCGAGCACCATTTTCTAAGCTTAAAGTTACCGCAAGACAGTAGACTTGAAGTTTGGCGCATCTTTTCCATGACCTCTGCGACCGAGTTGCCGCATGAGATGAGATCATCAACATAGAACTACTGTTGCAGAGCAGCTGAGCCAAGAGGGTAGGGATTACCCTCGTCGATGGCCAGCTGGTTCATTGCGCGGACCGCTAAAAACGATGCAGCCCTCGTACCGTATGTGACGGTGTCTAATGTGTAGACCAGAACCTCGGACTGGATGGAATCTCGCCATAGGATACACTGGAGAAAATTGTCGGGCGGGGATACCTTTACGCAGCGGTACATTTTACAAATGTCACCAGTGAGAGCGACGGGATGTGTGCGGAACCGGATCAGTATGTTAAACAATGTTGGCTGAATAACAGGACCTGTTATCATCACATCATTTAAGGAGCATCCAGTTGATGTAGCTGCAGAGCCATCGAAAACGACACGGAGCTTTGTCGTGGTACTATCCTCCTTTAAAACGCAGTGATGAGGCAGAAAATACTTGCAGAGGCTACGTGAGTCAAGATGGACTTTGGACATATGCTTTAAATCAGTATACTCCTTCATAAAAGCTGAGTAACGCTCCTTGAGCGCGGGATTACGATCCAGTTTTCGCTCCAAGCTGAGAAATCGTCGATACGCCTGAGTATAGGACTCTCCCAAGTGATCAGCATCATGCTTTAAAGGCAGTCGAACAGAGTACTCCCCTGATGGCAACCGTGGCTTACGAAATGCGCCTCACAATCCGCTTCTTCCTTTGTACTCAAGCTAGCCTCCGCACAATTCACAACTTCCCAAAACATACGAAGAGTTCGATCCAACCTTGCATTCATTCTATCCTCCGAATCCGGAGAATTTTGGGTTGCCAAAAGCGACGAGCTTGATACCCTCTGTCCACCACCAGATACGATCCAGATACAATCCACCTGCAGAAGAGGCAATCCATCTATGAGCTTGATTTGCCCTACGCAGAGAAGGTCATAGAATATGCTCGCGCCAATAAGGAGATCTACTCGCTGAGGATTACAGAATGCAGGATCGGCAAGCTGAATGTCGGAGGGAATGTTCCAATCGGCTACATTAACTGCCAGACTTGGTTGGCTATCTGTGATTGTGGGTGCGATGAGAGCAGTGAGTGTGGTCGAATAGTCCGAAGTGCGAGACTGCATGCAAATGCTGACGGTGGATCCCTCAGTGGACACGCTAGTATCGCCCAGACCAGAAACAAGGGCAGACGATTGAGTTCTCCTAAGCTGAAGCTGCTGGGCGAACCTGGAGGTAACGAGATGAAGCTGAGATCCTGAATCTAGAATAGAGCGACAAGGAACCAAAACGCCAGATCGATTCTTCACCAAAACAACAGCTGTGGCCAGCAGCACAATATCGGAGTGGAGACCTTGGGCAGCAAGAGAGGTAAACGCATGAGACGGCACACTGCTGGCAGAATCCTGAAACGGCGTAATAGCTCCTGGTTGTACTGCTCGTTCTGGAGGAGAACCAGCTGGGGAGCTTTGCGCTATAGATGAGTCGAAGTGCAACAAGGTATGATGCCTCCTTCCGCAAACTCTACACTGGCCACCTGTGCATGCACGAGTCCGATGCTGCACGAGTATATTCCGTGGCCCGCTGAATGGCAGAAAGGGCATCCAGACGGGTCGGCGGAAGAGTAAGAGGCAACAAAGGTTTTCTTAAGGTGTGTAGACTGGCTTTTTCCCACCTGAGCGCTACCAGCGTGTGTCGCTATAGCGTATTGCACGTTCTCCATCTTCTGGCAGCGCTTCTCCAGGAAATCGTAGAATTCCCCAGCTGTGGGTATCCTGTCCGATGACGCAGTCTCTTCCCATTTGGTTTGGGTCTTCTCATCTAGCTTTTGCAGCAGCATGTGGATTATCATGCATCCAGATATCTCCTTAGCACTTCCTAATGTCTGCAGGGCGCGCGTATGCAAGTTAACTGCGTCCGAAAACTCCCGAAGCCTTTTAGCAGAATGCGAATCTACCTTCTTGAGCCCAAGAATCTCCTTGATGTGTGCCTGGAAAACAAGTCGTTTATTATTAAAACGTCTGCTAAGTATGTCCAGAGCCACACGATAATTGGCACTGGAGAGCTCCAACGATTGAACCGAATCCAGGGCCGCATCCGAGAGACATGAGCGAAGATGTTGGAACTTCTAGATTTCACTGAGATCTGCATCCCCTTCGATGACCGCATTGAACATGGCAATAAAATCCGCATATTCCACATAGCCACCGGAGAAGCTAGGTAGCTTCACCTCAGGAAGCCGCTGCTTGTGAGCCATGATGATGGTATGACCTCCAGAGCTATTTGGCATGCTAGTGGAATGAGCAGCTACGCGCAAATGTCCTAGTTCGAGAGCCGCCAGCAGCTCGGCTTTCAAAGAAATGAAGAAAGTATCGAACGTTTCACGCAGCTCACTTCCAATCTCGTCTTCATCCAGTGATTCCAACTCATTATGGGACTTGTTGAACTCCTCACGCATTTCAGCCAACATATCGAGGCGCACATCTATATCAGCCGCACTTAGATTGTCGATTTTATTCCCCGAGAATGACTGGCCAAGACGCTGCAGCCGATCATGCAGAGACTGAACTTTACGCTTGTAAAGCCTCAGCCTTTTTTCCTCCATCGCAATATTTCCGCCCGCACCTGTATTCGGCTCTTTGTCCATGCCAACCGGTGTAATACAACGAAACAAGGGAAAATGTAAGACCGCTTAAGCGACGGCGAAAGAACGGGAGCGAGAATAGAAGACACGGAAAGTCAAGGGCCGCGGCTGCAGCGGCGCAGAGCAAGAGAGAATCGGCGATTAAGCAACAGAATATTAGACGGCTGCAGTCGCACTGAACTTGCACTTTAACTGTTCTTATTTGCACAAAATGTATTTGTTGGTCGTTAAACGGCACAGCAACGAATATCTTATTCGATTTTTATAGTTTTTAAACGAAACGCGATTAAAAATTGTAGTTAAATCACGTCGGGGTCACCAATGTTTGAGATGCCAAGCTTTTTTGGCACCTATATTTATCCAAATCAGTTAAAGACTTTGACTTAAACGTTATAATGTTTATTTATACCGGCGGCTAGCTGAAGCCAATTGCTCGCTCTTTTGCCCAGCCAGATAAATGTTCACAAGCGGGGTTCAGTATTGTATTGTTTGTTTATTGTATTTCCTAGTGCTACAAGCAAGGGGCTTATAATTAGAGCACTAGTCACTAGGTGTCACATTAGTTTGGGATTAAACTTAGATCTAAATTAATCTTTTAATATGACATACTAATAAGTGGTTACATATATTGATTTGTTTTCTTATGCTTATGTTCGTGTTATTTTATTTTAAATTGAATTTGATTTTTAAATCTTAGTCTAGTGTAAGGTGGGCACCTAACTGTGTTTTGAATTGTGAAAGGTTTCGTATTGTTTTCATGTGATGTGGAAGATGATTCCATATGCGAATAACATTCACAAAGAAATGTCTCTCAGAGTTTAGTGTTCTATATCGTATGGTGATAATATTGTTCGTTCTTGCGGAATTGGTAAATCTTAATTTTTCATACAGATATTGGGGTTGTCTGGTGAGGATTATTTTATGTAGGAACGTAAGCATCTTATAGTCAATCCATTTGAAAAGAGTCATGTCGAAAATTTTATATGAGAATGCAGAGATTCTGTCGCTGCGCCTTAATCTAAATATGTATCTAGCTATATTATTAAAGCAAACGCTCAACTTTTGCCTGTTTTCGTAGCCACAGTTTCCAAATGCCTCAATCCCATAAGTGAGTACAGGTACTAGGTATGCTTTTGCTATCTGCATCCGGATGCTAACTGGTATAAATTGCTTGGTAATATTAAGTGCCCTTAAGATCCCATATGTTTTTCCAACTGCTTTGCTCACATGATCATCCCACGACAGAGTACTATTTATTATAAAGCCTAAATTAGTTGTCTTCTCTATGTAGCTAATGGGAGTGTTTGATATTTCTACACGTCTCAATATAGTTTCATTTATTTTTTTCTTGTTTTTGTATATAATCAAGCATTTTGACTTTGTTGGATTGAGGCATAGACGATTTTTGGTTGCCCACGCACTAATTTTCTCAAGCTCTCTATTGGTAACATTTATACACTCATCTATTCGATTTAACGGTCGACTAACATATAATTGGACGTCATCGGCGTACATGTGCACTTTACAGTCGGACAATACTATTGGCAAATCATTTATATAAATGGAGAACAATATCGGGCCAAGTACTGATCCCTGTGGGACACCACACTTAACATAGGCAAAGGACGACATTTTCCCTTCAGCAACAACAGCCTGGCTCCTATTTAGCAGATAGGATGATAGCAACCGTACTGCAGAGTCAGAGAAGTTGTAGGATTCGCGAAGCTTTGCGATGAGGATGCGATGGTCAACTGAGTCAAAAGCTTTAGTGTAGTCAAGAAGAGTTAGGAACGTTACATTTCCGTCGTCTATTCTTTCACGGATATCCTCTACAATTTTTATCATTGCAGTTGTGCAACTTCTATTTGTTCTGAATCCAGATTGATTGTTGTTTAGTAATGTGTGCTCTGTAAGGAATGAATTTATTTGTTTAGCTACCAAGGTCTCGAACGCTTTTGACAGGGTCGGGAGTATGGATATTGGCCTATATTCTGCAGAGTTTGCTTTTGGGATAGGGATTATTTTAGCCTCCTTCCACTGTTCCGGGAACGTTGATGTGGTAATGGCTGTGTTGAAAATGTGAGTAACGTGCATGATGATTCTAGGGAGTATTATTCTCAAAAATTTCGGGTTCATATCGTCTAGGCCAGTAGCATTTGATTTAATCTTATGAATGGATTCTAGAACATCACAAGGACTAACACAACAGAAACTAAAGCTAGGAACAGTATAATTATAGGGCGCTGATGTCAAGTTCAGGGTTGGTGTTGGGTCCGGTACAACTAATTGCAAAAATTTTTTGTTAACTTCATTTACGTCCATGTCAACTAGTGAGTTTCTTGTTTTTTTGCCAATTCCTATACTTTTAATCACTTGCCATTTCTGCTTGCTACACAGAGCGTTGTTAAACTTTGACGAGTAGAAGGCGGTCTTAGCAGAGTATATTAGTTTAGTTACGTTTGATCTTAATGATTTGTACATATTAAAGTGGCTTTCAGTCTTATATCTTTTAAATTTTTTAAAAGCCTCATTTCGTTTGATGATACCCAGCTTTATCTCCGGGTTGAACCATGAGTTATCTGTTCGTTTGACTGTCTTTCTCTTAATAGGTACATGTTCACAGTAAAGATAGTCAATGTTTGATTGAAGTTGGGCAAGCTGAGAATTTACAGACAACATATAATGTATTGACGTCCAGTCAAGGATGCTAATGTCAGTGTGTAGTTTTTCAAGGTCAATGTTCTTGAAGTCTCTGTAAAAGGTGTCATAATTATCGTAGTCAGGATTAAAATCGTAGGTCAAGAAAATAAGGTCATGTTTTGAATACCCTGGTGCTGTGAGTTGGTCATATAGTAGAATTTTGTCAGTACTGTCGACAAAGAATAGGTCTAGTAGTGTGTTTCTTGTTTTTGTAAAGTGTGTGGGGAGCTGGTGGTTCACTATATTTAAGTCAAGGCTCAACATGCTATCTGCTAATGAGGATTCTCTAAGAATATCACAATTAAAGTCACCTGCTAGGATTACGTCTGTATAAGTCAAGGAAATGTCAGTAATAAGTGATGTCAGGTCTGAGTAGTCAATGTTTCGATTTGGTCGATATATGCAACCAAGAAGCATCTTTCTTCTATTGATGGTGATCGTTAGAAATAAGTATTCTATGGCACTATCTGGTCCTTGCTTACAGAGGATTTTTGCGGATATCTTGTTATTTATGTAAATTGCAACGCCCCCGGCATGCCCTACACGATCAGAACGAAATACATTGTATCCTCTACATTCAATTAACGAGTCACTTAAGTCGGGGACAAACCAAGTCTCGGACACACATATAACATCCACACCAGAGTCGATAAACATATGTCTGAATTCGTCAATTTTTTTTGTCAGGCTTTGTGCATTGATATGGCAGATTTGCAGACCCGATTTTTGCTTCACCAGAATTCTGAGGACCTGAGATGTATTCACATTTGTTAGTTCTAATGAACCGTCCATATCAAGTGTGTTTTAACACAACGAAAAATTTCATTACAGTAAGTACAGTTAAGGGCCCACTTAAAAATAAAATACAGGAAGGTGGTTAGATGGGTAATACTTATAGCTAACATGAAAAATTTGCCTATGGTTATATTATTGACGAAACGAGCTATTCTCGTCTCCAGCTGCAGGGCTCTCAGTAGCAGCTTGCATCTCCCTCAGATCCTCAATTTTAAGAACTTCCCAGATCTCACTTTCTTGGGTCACTTTGACGTGAACCATACCCCTGCGCGTAAACACGGATTGCAGCTTCCGATGCTTCTTCATTTTCAGAGCTTCTCTAAAAATCTGGTAGTTTTCCCTGGTAAGCTGCTCGTTGACATATACTGGGGCTGGTGAGTTTAGGCCGAGTAACTGCAGAGTTAGGGGCTGCTTGGTTTCCCGCCTGTACATACCGATGTTGCGCAGTAATGCCGCTTTGTCGCGCACCCGTTCCAGCTTGACAATGATGATCAACGATGGAGTGGGAAAGATTTTTGTTTGGCCTCATACGATGGATATCCCTAATAGCAGGCGCAGGCGTGTGATTTAGGCTGAGGCACAAGTTGTTGAAGATATGTTTCAGCTTTTCACCTTCGACGTACGGAACTCCATGGATCCTTAGGTCGCATGCGACATTGGCCTTAGCCTGTGCATCTAGTTTTAACAAAAGCTGGGCTTCCAGATCCTCTACCTTTTTTGTAAGGTTTTGAGTCTCACCCAGCCTACTTTCTAGAAACTGGACTCTCTGTGTGAGATTCTGGATCTCACCAGCCATACTATTAAGCTTGCCTGTTAGCAAACTTAACAGCCGCTCTTCTGCCTCATTCATCTTTGTTGAAATGAGACTGACTTGCTCCTCAAATCGTTGGTTCAAAAGCTGAACCAATTCCGGGGCAGGCGTTTCTGATGTACGCGGTCCCTTCAGATTTGTTCCAGTATTTTCACGCAGACGTTTTGAGACAGGCTGCATTGTTTTGATTATGTGCTTTAACAGAGGCGAGGCTACACAGAATGTTGGTGCACTATTGGTGGGCGCCCTCTAGCGCGAGCTTTTGCAATATGCGTGGCAGATCGATCGCTAACAGCTGTGTAATGTCACCTCTAGCGCTGTTGTTTTCGTTGTTTACGTTCGTACTCACGTTTCCCACTCAGTATTAAGTGAAAAATTTCGTTTCCCGCTTTTTCCGTGCCTTCCTTTGCCAAGTTTGAGCTACTTTCGGGTTACTCGATGACCAGTTTTTTAAAAACAATAATAAGCCCACGGGCCAGCCGGTGGTGATCCGCTGACAGTGCTCTGATGTTGGTAAGCACCTTATATCTGTATTGACCAGCAGCTGATGTGTTGTTGTTTGCAGGTTTCGCCGAAAAAAACACTTGTTGACGGAGAGTGTAACTTGCACGTCTATTCTGATTGAGTTCTGATTGTTGTATGCAATGATTGTATGCAACCTATGCGGCGAGAGATTAGCATAGAACTACTTGGGCCACGACGGCCGATCAATGCAAGAGCCGACGCAGCAGGTGCAGAGCGCCCTTTAACAGGGAGAGCGCAGCAGCACTGCCGAACGCTGGGGACATACATAAGCTTAGGTTTCGATACTCTTATACAACTAGTTACAGCTACATTTAATATTATGATAGACGCTTAAGTAGCCGCTGGCCCGAACATGTACAATAAATCTTTTTGAACACATACATTTTCAAATAAATAATTCGATTTACCTCATGACCTAATACCAAAGTTATTAATCCATAAAGCTCACACAAAACCCTCTGTATTATAAAGTATCTGACTTTAGATTGGGCTCAAATTTTTTTTTTGCATCGGGGCCCTTTCCTACCTTGCTGGGTAGAATCGGATTGGCTTTGGCTTCGTCTGGCAGCGCTGCCACATTATTGGATGGTGGTCGCACGGCGCCCACGTACGTTGAAAGATATTCGTGGAGATAATTTGTTTGTTTGGTGGTGCATTGATATTGTTAGGAGGTGATTTCAGGCAAGCATTGCCTGTAGTCAAACTAGGAACTGCTGCTGATGAAATTAATGCGTGTTTGAAATCATATAATAGATTGACTACAAATGTACGTGCTCAATTGCAAAACGATGCTTCAGCAGACTTGTTTTCCAGACAACTGTTAGACATTGGTAATGGCATACTTCCCGTTGACAATTCTGGCTTCATAACGCTTCCAAATAATTTTTGCACTTTTGTGTCATCGAAGGAATACTTGATTCAGAGTGTGTTTCCAAATATTGTACAAAATTATAGAAATCATGACTGGAACAACGCATCTATTTTGAATTCCATCCTAGGAGAAATGGTTGCGTATAGTTCGATTGATAGAACTATCAATCAAGATGATGTTGTAAATTATCCAGTCGAATTTCTAAATTCATTGGACTTTCCTGGATTGCCGCCATACTATTTACAACTAGAAGTTGGAGTCACCATAATTATGCTGCGGAATCATAACCCACCATGACTTTGAAATGGTACAAGACTTGCTGTGAAAAAAGTTATGACTAATTTACTTGAAGCAACTATTTTGACTGAGAAATTTTGTGGTGAACACGTTTTAATTCCGAGAATTCCTATGATTCCGACTGACACGCCATTTGAATTCAAACGACTACAATTTCCGATTCGTCTTGCTTTTGCTATGACTATTAATAAATCAGAACGACAGTCGTTGCAAATTTGTTGTTTACATTTGGAGCATCCGGTATTTTCACATGGTCAACTATATGTAGCGTGCTCACGAGTAGGCAAACCTTCGGCATTAATTATTCATTGTACCGACGGCAAAACAAAGAATATTGTCTATCACAAAGCATTGGAATAAATGAAATATGTTATAACATCAAAATTGTCATTGTTTAATTTCGATGAATTCCTAAACATTAAATTAGTAAGCAGCGAAACGCGCGGGTCTGCTAGTTATAAATAAATATGAATAATTATGAATAAATAAAGCAAATAATAAAAAATATGAATAAATAATTAATCGCGGAGATAGTTATTACGACAACCAAAATCTGCTTTTCAATTAACCGAATTTTTCGGAAATGTGAAACTCGGCTTTACTTTTAGCAAGATAACGGATCGTCACCAAATCGTTCAATTGTTCCTGTGCAAGAGGCTTGCAATATTTATATTCTCCTGATTGGTGTCTTTAAGTGAATCCGTTGTTCCATGCGACGAAGACGACATCACCCCATTTTTGCGTTTTAGTGGCGGTATTTCCTCTAATGCCCTTTGCACAGTGGGCCCATCCCGGGGGAATGGTGGGAATTTTTGAAAGATGTGGAATCCCGATTCACACTGGCACCATCCACCATCTACCGTCCACCATCCATGAAAAATAGCTTATGCATTCAATTTGGTGCGGCGGAAAATTTTTTCACTTTTAAAATGAAAATTAATATTTATAATATTTTAGTGGTTGTGAATGTGATTTAGCTTCAAATTATATTCTTACAAAATCGAATCATGTTGCTGGACATGGATGATGATAATGAGGTATTGACGAGGATAATTTATTGGAATGGATATCTGTTTTGAAAACACTGAAGCCTGGTCATTTGTGACTGCTTCTCCTAAATCGAATCAATGTTTTAAATTCAAATATATAAAGGGGTGCCACAGAAATCACTTCCGCTGGAAAATCACCTCAATTCCATTCCGCCGTGCCACACACCGATTTTTCAGCGGAATCAAAATCGCTCACAATTTATGCAGCGATTTGATTTAATACACCCATAAAACACACCTTAAAAGATTCGAATTTTAATTTCCATAAAGGTTGTTCAATTGGTGGTTAACCCTCATCCTATTTGGATGAAACATTATACATGTTAAGTTAATAAAATAAGCATTTTAGTAAATCAAACGTTCGCTCACTGATCGTAGATCAAGCCCGAGTGCATAGCGTAGAGCGGGCTGAGTGAGTTGCATTGCTCTTGAGAGCGGGGGAGTCCAAGCCGTGAGAGCAAACGGAACGGAATAATATAGTCCGACGACCCTTGGGAAGTAGATATATGTTCAGTAACCCTTCGCCATAAAACACACGGATTGAATTTGTCGCTTGTCGAGAATAAAGCCAACATTTGTTGAGTGTAAGCGATTTCGCGTTATGATTTTTTTTTTGGAAATTATTCAAGCAGTTGGAAAAGCCCGACAGCTCATAACATTTGGAGGTTCTACCGAGATATCCGTGTATATCGTGTGTAACGAATCGCATTCCAACTCATTATTCTCAGGCGCGGTGTTGGGCATGGGAGAGAGAGGAGCACGCTGTATATTCCGGCTCAGGCTCGTCGGCTAGGAGGGTGGTGATCTTGCTCCCCTCCCATGATTGGCCTTTTTTCACTATAATATCCTAAATAAGTTGCGTGCTAGGGACAAGCGAAAACCGGGATAGAGAATCCCACTTACTTCCGACCAACAAACAACACTAAAGGGAATGGAACTACTCCGCTGCACCTGCTGGTTCTCCTACTACGACCTCAGGTGTTGATGAGGCGTAACATGCCCACCCTACCGATGGCCATTCTGCCCCCTGGCCCGCATCCGAATGGCCCCTTCTTTAGGGCAACTCTTCTAGGGCATGGCGGTAGTGGCGGTATTGTCAAATACAAATTTGCTACTAGCACATTATAAAATTTATTTACGAACTAATGATTATTGATTCCCATATCAAAAAAAAAAAAGAATATAAATACAGGTAAATATAAATAAACGTAAATAAAACAATGAAGATAAAAGTGCAAATAAATATAAATGATTAAACATAAATAAAAAAGATCAATACAAAAAAAAATTTGCGCTCCGCTTGAGCTTTATCCCTACTGCCAGCAAACAAAAAGAGACCCACAAAGCAGACGAGAAAAAAAGCACTCAACTCCGAGTGAAACGTCCGTCTCTATTGCTGTTCTTTTTCTCCGCGCCGATCGATGCTAAACCTTCGACTCAGTTAACGGACCTATGCATTGTTTGCCGCTTTTGATCGGACCTGAGTAATAATGAAACAAATTTCCACTCATACCTTTTATGCAGCTCGTTGCTCCATCGACGAAAGCGCTTTCCTCGACGAACACCTAGGATGCTGTGGGTGGAGAAAAATTGCAAAGTATTGGGCCGGGAAACATATTAGCATGGATCGGTGGTGAAGACGAGGGCCAGCACTAACGGAATTGCACAAAACTCCCTAACCCTAATTTAACTCAATTATTAAACTATATATTTTTTTTTTCCCTTTCAACACTTCACTTAATTCTACTGTCTTCTCATTTCTCCACTCCTGCCTTCCTCCTCTTCCTTCTTTAGGGTGAAGAGAAGACTAGAAAAAAACTGTTCTTTCTTCCGCCGCCTTAAACTTTTGTCCAGAAACGATCAAAACTTGGCTCCCGCGGTTATGTTCTGGCCTCTTCTTCTACCGATGGTGGGAGGTGTTGGGGACGTTAGGGAACGGGAATCATACACTACAGCACACGTATTTATGCACTCCTCGGTGCACCCGCCGGTATATATGCCGACGCCTGGCTGTTCGACACTAAATCCAGCTCGACTGGATATCTCTGCGCTCGCCTCTCCGCTCTGCCGAGCGCGTTTTAGTTGCAGCCAACAACAACCAATAAATGCGCTTTTAATTTCGTTTTCTGCTGCTGCTGCTTGCTTGCCGGCTTTAACTGGTTGCATCCGCAACTCAACACAGTTTTTAGTGGAGTTTTTTGTTAAGCGCCAAGACTAAGGAAAAAGATTTCTTGACTTCTTTTCTCCCCATTGCTTTCCCCTGTCTGGGTTTTCCGGTGGTCGACACAACCTTCACCCTCTTCAAACTCGGCACAATCACAGTAACAAATAGAAACTTAATAACCAGTACCGGGGAGCAAATTTTCGCCCTTATTGCGGCCACTAAACAACCGGCTCGATCGACTTTATAGAGGGAATTGACGAGATGGACGCTAGCGTTCTGGCGCCAAGTCCTCTAACAGGTCCACGGCATAAGAGAGAGTTGACATTTGAACCTGTTAGCGCATTTACTTTCCGCCTTGACCCTATATTCGCTAACCCACTTGAGCACTAGATGGCGCCACTACAACCCACCTATTTTTCCTACTACAAGCGCTACAAAAGCCCCCCCCCCCTTAAGATCAGGCTTGGGACCAACTTCCCAAGACGGATCACCACGACGCTTGTAACTATTGCTTCAAGTCCTTGGCATGGAACCGCCCTACGGATCGCCCTTGTAGGTCCTCCAGCTCGTACAAGGAATTTCCCAGCTTTCTCCGGATTCTTGACTTGATATAAGCTGGACCTAATTTAGCGCTATATCCCGCTGTGAAACTTCTCTGCTTGAAATTTCTTCGGTACACTTCCTGCCCCTCTTTATACTCTACCTCTCTAGTCCTTAGGTTGTACTGACGTGCGTTCTTCTCGTACTGTCCTTTCATGACCTGGCAAGCCTTTTTGCGCACCAATTCGAGGGAATCCTCTCTTGAGAATTGCGCCGACCTATCCTCCAATAGGCTTAACGCTCTCAATAGCTTATATTGTGAGCCGGAAGATATAAAATTCTGCCCAAACACCATGTAAAACGGGGTAGTGCCGATTCCCGCATGGACCGATGACCTCAATGCACAACATATACTACTGAGATGTTCATCCCAATCCTTTTGATCTGCTCTGCGATAGCTGCGATAACTGACCTATTCACCCTTTCGGATGCATTAGCCTGTGGCGAGTACACGGCCGTGAGAGTATGAGCTATTTGGTACTCTCTTAGTAGTTTCTGAAACGCTTCGGCTTTGAACTGCGACCCATTATCAGAAATAATCGTTTCCGGAACGCCAAATGTGTGGAACAGTTCCTGCTGAAGATATTTAATCACCACTTCAGCCGTTCATTTTTTTACCGCTTTCAAAAAGACAATCTTCGAATAATGGTCTAACACTATGAAAATCCCTATATTCCCACTTCGAGATCGGGGGTATGGGCCAAGAAAATCCACATATAACTTTTGAAAGAATCTTTTCGATTCTGGGGCCACGCCCATTGGAGGCCGTTGCACTCTGTTCGGTGCCTGGGTCGTTTTGCATGCGTCACACCCCCGAATGTACTCTGTGACATCGTGGACCAGCCCAGGCCAATAGTAGTACCTTCGGATCCTTTCTAATGTTTTATGCACGCCTCCATGAGACGCTAGGGGACTGTCATGAGCGTTTTCCAAAACCTTTCTAACCAATTCCTTTGGAATCCAAAGCTTCCAAGCAAAAGTATCGTGCAGCTGATTCCCAGTATAATGATCTGACCTTCGATACACCAATCCTTCACACACTCTTAAATCTGGCAGCTTGTCGTTATTTGACTCAACCCGCTTTGCCATCTCACTATACTCTACCGTTTGAAATTCTGGCGACTTAGGATCCACTAACAACCCCTGGTTAACCTCTATTGTTGCTAGCTCTTGCTCATTCACCCTGGACAGTGCATCCGGGACGACATTTAATCTTCCACTTCGATGCTCAATCTTAAAGTTGAAACCCTGCAGCTTCAACGCCCAACGAGCCAGACGAGAATGCAGATCCGTCTGCGACATGAGCCACTTTAGGGACGCGTGGTCGGTTATGACCCTGAACTCATGTCCTCGACATATACTCGGAAGCGCTTAATGCAGACAATGGCTGCTAGGCATTCTTGCTCGGTAACTGAATAGTTCCTCTGAGCTTTATTCAACTTTTTCGACACAAACGCAAGCTGATATTCATCGCCCTCTGGTGTCTTTTGAACAAGTACTCCTCCAACACCTATTTTGCTGGCATCACATTGAATAAAGAAAGGCTTCTGGAAATCGGGACTTCGTAAGACTGGCGCAGAGCATAGCATATCCTTAAGCTTCTCGAACGTTGCCTGTCCTTCCGAAGTCATTGCGAATCGCTGCCTAGGTTTTAGTAAGTCGGTAAGTGGAGTAGCGACCGAAGCGAAATTGTTTATAAATTTTCGGTACCATCCTACCATCCCCAGGAAACTCCGAAGGGACTTAAGCGACTTTGGCAGCGGAAACTCTTTCATTGCCGAAATTTTCTCCGGGTCAGTACGGATGACGCCATTTCCCACAATGTGGCCCAAGTATTTAACTGAGCGCATGCAGAACTTGCTCTTCTCGACATTGAGCGTTAACCCAGAGGCTCTAACATGTCCTGCCACTACACTTAACACCTTCATATGGGTCTCAAAACTATCTGACACCACCAAAAAGTCGTCAAGGTATACAAATACTTCGTTCCGCAGCTCCGGTGGAATAACTCGGTCCATAAGTCGAGTCATCATCTGTGACGCATTTGTCAGGTCAAAAGGCATGACCTTGTATTGATACAAAGGCTTTCCCGGTATTGTGAACGCTGTTTTGTCGCGCGAGCTGAGCTCTAAAGGGACTTGCCAATATGCATCTTTCAGGTCTAAACTAGAAATATACATGGCTTTTGGAAGCCGGCCCAGTATTCCATCAATTTGTGGTAAAGGATAAGCATCCTTTTTAGTCACCGCATTTACCCGTCTACTGTCTAGACAGAGTCGAATCTTACCCGGCTTCTGCACCAGAACAACTGGCGAAGACCAAGCGCTCTCCGACTCCTCAATAACCCCCATCTTGAGCATCCTATCGATCTCAGCGTATAAAAGCTTTTCTACAGCTGGAGATACGGGAAAGTGCCGTTGTTTCACCGGCTTGGCCTCTCCAACATCTATCGAGTGAGAGAGAAGACTCGTCTTTCCCAGGCCCGAGACAGCGAAAGAAGGAAATTGGGCTATGACTTCCCTTAAACTATTCCTTTGTCTCTCCGTAAGCTCATGCGAGTCCGACGTCAATTCTGCGATTTGCATATTGGGCGGAAGTAAGTCAATGGTTGACCAAAAATCAATTCCCAAGTATAGATCTTGGCTGATTGACGGAATTATATGCAGCTCTAACTCTTTAGCCACATCCTTATATCTCACCGGAACTTTGAGACGTCCCAGGACATCCTGTTTGGTGCCATCTGCCGTACAAGCTGATGAACCAACTCTCCTAAATGGGATCTTACTTCGAATGACCTCTTCAGACAATTTCCCTCCCACGCTCATAGCTGCTCCCGTGTCCATTAATCCTAATACTATTCTATCCAATATTCTAACCTCGGCATAAGGCCGTTTATCGTTCTTCTTATACTTAATCGCATTGATGGCCTTAAACGACCGTCAGTAGGCCCTCATTCGGTTGGCATTTCTTGACGTGGATTTTACCCTCGCTAGTGTGTGACCTATCCTAGGATTCTCAGTCCAATCGATTTGTTGGGGCCAGAACCTTGGTTGACTCTCCAATGGAATCGGATCATTTCCCACATCAGACGGAACAGGATCATTTAACTGCTCGATTCGTGGTTCACTGGCTTGTTTCTTTGAACACACAACTGTGGCCGTGATTGTGTGTTCGTCTTCCCGTTTTTTTGACAACGAACACATGAAGGCTTATAGGTATTTGCTGCCCCGCACCCATAACACAAAATTCTGCGTTTCGACTCGCAATCCTGGTATCGATGCCCTTCCTTGCGGCAATTCCAGCATATTAGCGCCATTGCTCCGACTTCTTCCTCACCGTCTACATCTGAAAACTCAACTGCGTCATCCGGCAGGGCCTCTTCAACCAGTTCTGACACTTGCTTACGGAAAGGCACAATTTTCTGGTATCCCTGACTTTTCTTTACATCATCCAGGAAATTCTCCCTGCGACGACATATCTCCCTCAGACGATCTACCAAAGGAATCGAGAGATTTAGCAATTCATGCCTTATCTCGGGGCGCAGATTTCTCTTTACGGTCTCCACCGTTTCCCGTTCCGACAGAGGATTCTCCAGGTTGTCCATCAGCAGCACAATTGCATCGTAAAAAGAGTCGAAGCTTTCTCGATCCCGATGCTTACGATCCCGAATGGCCTCCCTAAGGTCGACGTCTGTTCTTGTATCCCTAAATTGCTTTCGCAGAGCTTGGCAGAGAAGATCCCACCGCAAATCACGGGTGGTTTTGTGAAATCGCCAGAAAAATTCTCTGGCCTTACCATCAAATAGCAGGCTAGCGTTGCTGCAAAGAACGGCGAAATTGCTTTCGAGCGTTTGGTGCGTGAGTGCCTCTACTCTATAAATAAAATTATCTACGCTAAGTCCCTCTTGACTGCCACTGAATCGCAACTTCCAGCCATTCAGGATATGGCCCACCTTATCGGGTCTTTGCAGCAGATCGGAGACCGCGCTCCTTGGAGTGTCCCTAGCTGAGACTATATGGTTGGCCGATTGTGGCCGGTCAAAACCAGCTCGAGGCTGGGTCTCATCCTCAGGCGCTCGTCCTCTCTGAGAACCTATCTCCATTGGCCGAAGGTAAGCTGCCATATTTGTCTGAATGAGCTGGGCCATTTGACTAGATAATTGAGCGAGCAGATCGTTTTGCATGGCTTGCACAGCTTGGGTCACAGTGCTAGTTATAAGTTCCGTCTGTAGTGCCGCCAACTCTGTTGACTCCCTCGACAAGCTAATAACTTGGCTGCCACGAGCAGGTGACTTGTTACGACTCTGCTGCCTGGTGTTCTTGGCTATCGGGTCTGACGCTGTAGCTGCCTTATCAAAACACACTGTTTTGCATGTAGGGCAAAAATTTTTCGTCTGAGCATGGGTGGTGAGACATATTTTATGGAACTCATGCCCACATTTGGTTTTATATAAAGAACCTTCACCCAAACTCTTCTCACACAACGCGCATTGCGGTGTCTGTTCAGCGTTTGCCTCCCCCTCGTCATCGGATCGGACCATCATGATTTAATTAAATAACTATATATAACTTAAGAAACTAATTCCTACCTAGCTTATGACCTACTTGACTCGCTACACTTAATCTGTTGTTTACCTTTCCTAATAAATGAGGCTTTGCTGCTTTGTTTTGGACTGAATATGAAAAACAAACGACAAAGAAAGACTCGAGCCACCTCAAATACGAAGAGAACTCCTACACAAGTAACACCAAAAAAAAATATTAACTCATTCGCCTCTGTCGTGGAGAGCTATACAAAGCCAGACTCAACGAATACAAAAACCAAACAAATAAAAAGAATATGTAAAACACAAGAATTCGGAACAAACAAAGATAAACAAGATCATAAAACAATTTGACATCAAGCATACCCGAAACCACATAGAAGAACCCTAATTAGCTTGAGAACCAGCAAACCGCAAAACGGAACAAAAAAACAACAAAAACTGCATAGCGCATAGCCAAACAACAACAACAACCTTTGCATTAGCGGTGGACAGCGAGCGACCGAACTGATCGGCTTTCGTCTGTGATCCATGCCGCTAATCCATGCACCCTGCATCGGAAAATTGAGCATACCTCTTTTGCTCCTATCTTCCGTGGCAAAGCTTTCGTTGGCAAACGAAATGAATTGAATTCCTATGCGGAAGATAGAAGCTGATTGAGCCCAATAACTTAGAATGTTGATACCCTGCTCGACCTTCATCCGTGGTCAAAAATTGAGTTGCGGACAACTCGAAATCTGCAAATCCAATGCGTCTGAAGGACCGACCCTATGGACTCAACAATTTCTATAAAGGAGATTAGAACAGTTTTTTGAGTATCTTTTGTCTACCGTCCTCCTTCCTCTGCCGTGGCTGGGCGCCTGATAGATTTATCTGAGCCACTCCATTTCCGAAGCGTCTAAGGAAAGAGCAGAGCTAAAAGATACCTTTTTACTGCTGTCTTAAAGTAAGTGGGTGTGTGAGCTACATCTGGGTGATGTGGCCCCACGTTGAGCGCCAATTTCTAATTATAATGATTATCTATTAAATAATAAATTATGAATGTAACGAATCGCATTCCAACTCATTATTCTCAGGCGCGGTGTTGGGCATGGGAGAGAGAGGAGAACGCTGTATATTCCGGCTCAGGCTCGTCGGCTAGGGGGGTGGTGATCTTGCTCCCCTCCCATGATTGGCCTTTCTTCACTATAATATCATAAATAAGTTGCGTGCTAGGGACAAGCGAAAACCGGGATAGAGAATCCCACTTACTTCCGACCAACAAACAACACTAAAGGGAATGGAACTACTCCGCTGCACCTGCTGGTTCTCCTACTACGACCTCAGGTGTTGATGAGGCGTAACATGCCCACCCTACCGATGGCCATTCTGCCCCCTGGCCCGCATCCGAATGGCCCCTTCTTTAGGGCAACTCTTCTAGGGCATGGGATTAGCCGATGTCAAATACAAATTTGCTACTAGCACATTATAAAATTTATTTACGAACTAATGATTATTGATTCCCAACGACATATCAAAAAAAAAAGAATATAAATACAGGTAAATATAAATAAACGTAAATAAAACAATGAAGATAAAAGTGCAAATAAATATAAATGATTAAACATAAATAAAAAAGATCAATACAAACAAAAATTTGCGCTCCGCTTGAGCTTTAACCCTACTGCCAGCAAACAAAAAGAGACCCACAAAGCAGACGAGGAAAAAGCACTCAACTCCGAGTGAAACGTCCGTCTCTATTGCTGTTCTTTTTCTCCGCGCCGATCGATGCTAAACCTTCGACTCAGTTAACGGACCTATGCATTGTTTGCCGCTTTTGATCGGACCTGAGTAATAATGAAACAAATTTCCACTCATACCTTTTATGCAGCTCGTTGCTCCATCGACGAAAGCGCTTTCCTCGACGAACACCTAGGATGCTGTGGGTGGAGAAAAATTGCAAAGTATTGGGCCGGGAAACATATTAGCATGGATCGGTGGTGAAGACGAGGGCCAGCACTAACGGAATTGCACAAAACTCCCTAACCCTAATTTAACTCAATTATTAAACTATATATTTTTTTTTTCCCTTTCAACACTTCACTTAATTCTACTGTCTTCTCATTTCTCCACTCCTGCCTTCCTCCTCTTCCTTCTTTAGGGTGAAGAGAAGACTAGAAAAAAACTGTTCTTTCTTCCGCCGCCTTAAACTTTTGTCCAGAAACGATCAAAACTTGGCTCCCGCGGTTATGTTCTGGCCTCTTCTTCTACCGATGGTGGGAGGTGTTGGGGACGTTAGGGAACGGGAATCATACACTACAGCACACGTATTTATGCACTCCTCGGTGCACCCGCCGGTATATATGACGACGCCTGGCTGTTCGACACTAAATCCAGCTCGACTGGATATCTCTGCGCTCGCCTCTCCGCTCTGCCGAGCGCGTTTTAGTTGCAGCCAACAACAACCAATAAATGCACTTTTAATTTCGTTTTCTGCTGCTGCTGCTTGCTTGCCGGCTTCAACTGGTTGCATCCGCAACTCAACACAGTTTTTAGTGGAGTTTTTTGTTAAGCGCCAAGACTAAGGAAAAAGATTTCTTGACTTCTTTTCTCCCCATTGCTTTCCCCTGTCTTCTCGGTAACTTACCCCAAACGGACTCAGCGCTATCTGGGTTTTCCGGTGGTCGACACAACCTTCACCCTCTTCAAACTCGGCACAATCACAGTAACAAATAGAAACTTAATAACCAGTACCGGGGAGCAAATTTTCGCCCTTATTGCGGCCACTACACAACCGGCTCGATCGACTTTATAGAGGGAATTGACGAGATGGACGCTAGCGTTCTGGCGCCAAGTCCTCTAACAGGTCCACGGCATAAGAGAGAGTTGACATTTGAACCTGTTAGCGCATTTACTTTCCGCCTTGACCCTATATTCGCTAACCCACTTGAGCACTAGATGGCGCCACTACAACCCACCTATTTTTCCTACTACAAGCGCTACACGTGTTTCGTGGGAAGTGCATAAAACATACTCGGAAAGTCAGCAGTTTAATATATTGTACTAACATTATTGTGTGCTACCAGCAGAAATAACGGAATCGGAACCGCTTGAGTTCATATATACAGCATAATGGTGTGTGCGCTGTTTGGCTCCGTTGCATTTTCGGTCTTCGCTTTCGCCCTCGGTGCTGGTGCAGTTCAGTTACATACATACGTACATAAATACGTACGGGTGTTCGCCGTTCTTTCGTAGTTGCAGCTTTCTACCTGCATTCGCTGCCTTTAACCGCACTTTCGCTCGCATCGTTAGATCTGCGCAGACGGCTCGAAAAACTCTGTTTCGTGGAGAGTTTACCGTAAACTAGACAATCACATAAACAAACTAAAAATTAAACAAAAATGAGTGACGACAATATAAACATCGCGTCCGCCTCGGATGTCTGCCTGGGCAGTTCGGTACTGCCTTACTAAAAGTGAAAACCCTTCTGCAGCGTGAGTTAGGCAAGAACTCAAAACAGACGCATTGTTCCACTTTTCGGATAGATCCCAGTGAATCGCAATCCATCATGTATATGGCCAATCGATCGCGTTTGCCGCAGCTGCAGCTGCCCAAGTTCAGCGGAGCCTACACCGAGTGGTCAAGCTTATATTCAATGTTCACTGCTGTGATTGATAGTGAAGCTGATTTGACTTGTATCGAGAAGTTGCAAAATTTGCGATCATGTTTGAGCGGCATGGCGTTGGACACCATTAGTTCGTTGGAGATAAACCAGGCCAACTATACGACTGTAATAGATATACTTAAAAAACGATTTAGTAATAAACGTCTCATCCTACAGGCACACATTAAAGAGGTATTTGGGCTGGAGCGAGCGGATTCATCGGTTGGCCAGCTACGGTCGATTACGGACTCCGTCACCGCACATCTCCGCGCGCTGGAAGCGCTGGCAACAAAGGAGGAGATCGCCGATTGCGTAATCGTTCACGCAGTCGTGCAGAAGTTGGACAGGGCGACTCAATCGAAGTGGGAAGGCTCGTCGAATCAAGATCTCTGGCGAGAAATTGTCTGCCTTTCTGGACAAAAGATGTCGTACCCTGGAAAATGTTGATCACGCCCTGCATGGGAATTCTGGTCAGGTTAGCAAGCCAGTAAAGACCGTGAGTACGTACCCTAAAAAATCATTCGTTGCATCGGCGGCCTAAGGCTTTTGCGAGCTATGCCTTGCCCAAGATCATTTGATTTCGCAATGCAAGCGCTTTGAGAAGATGTCTCCTAGAGCGTGGCATAAAGAGTATAAGCGACTGTCACTTTGCATTAACTGCTTGCATAAGGGCCATCAGATGCGAGACTGCCGATCAGGTCCCTGCCGTACCTGCCAATCAAAGCACCATACGCTGCTTCATTACATGCCATCGCCGTATCCACGCAGTCTATGGACCAAGCTCGATGGTCGCAGTTTCGCCCAGCGCTCCCCAATCCTCTCGTATCTCGTCTGATGTGCTTCCGGCAACAGCTGTTATGCTCATCAAGGATCTGGCTGGCACGTTTGTACCACGTCGAGCTCTCTTGGATTCTGATTCCCAAGTTCATTTCGTCACTTCTCGGTTTGTGGAGCAGCTAAAACTTCGCAAAATGAAATCGTTGGCTGCAGTTTCAGGCATTGGAGACGTCAGCTTTTCCACACAAGGTTACTCAGTTGATCTTGTCCTAAAATCTCGCATCTCGGAGTATTCAACAACCATGAGGGCCGTTGTAGCTCCGCGGATAACAGACCAGCAGCCTAACCATTCATTCAACATTAAATCTTGGAGCGTACCGTCGAATATACAGCTTGCTGATCCATCGATTTTCGTACCACAGCGAATTGATTTGTTCATCGGAACAGATCTATTTTTTGAATTGCTGTGCGTTGGCCAAATCCATTTAGCTTCGGGATTGCCATTGCTGCAAAAAACACTCGTTGGATGGGTGTTCTCGGGAGGCTGCAATCGATTGCGCCAGTCGTCATTGCCCCATCATTCGTTGCATCGCAAAGATCAACGCATGCGCCTTCCCCAGTTGTCCAGTTAGATAAGTTGGTTCGTCAGTTCTGGGAAGTAGAACATGTCTACGAGCCAATCTCCAAAGGTTAAGGAGCAATATGCAGCATTCATTAAGGAATATTTGTACCTCAAGCATATGTCGTCCGTGCCTAGCTCGCAAGTACATGAGTGTAAAAACTTCTTGTCACACCATTGCGTATTGTATACGGATTATGGATTAATAATATTGGTATTAGGTCATAAGGTAAATCTAATTTTTTATTTGAAAATGTATGTGTTCAAAAAACTTTATTGTACATTTAACAAAATTACAATCTTTATATTGCCCTAGTTTTCGCAAAATTACAATACTCGACAAAATTTAACTTTTTATTTACGCTTCGATCAGAACCGACTTTTTCCGATAGATTAAATTTTTACAGCTGTACTCAAAAAGAGTTAAGGGGTATATTAGATTTTTGGTAAAAGTGTGTAACGCAGAGAAGGAAACGTTTCCGACCCCATAAAGTATATATATTCTTGATCAGCATCAATAGCCGAGTCGATATAGCCATGTCTGTCTGTCCGTCTGTCTGTCCGTCTCAGAGACTTTAAAAGCTGTGCACACAAATTTGGTTTCCAGACTCATGTGATATCACACTGCTACAAGTGTATTTCAAAATTTCGCCCCGCCCCCTTCCGCCCTAAACAAAAAACGAAAATCTGTGGCAGGCACAATTTTAAAGATACGATAAAACCAAAAACGCAGTATCGTAGAGAATGAATATATCTACCAGATTGCCTAATCTGAATCAGATCAGATCATAATTATAGCCAGAATGAAGAAATTCTTTTTCAGTTGCTTTCCCCGCCTCCCAAGCCAGAAACACGCTATTCATTCTCTTTCTCGCTCGCACACTCTGCTGCGTTCAGTGCGCGAGCAACCCCTAGCGGAGGAGATGTAGAATCTAAATGGAACATGTACAATCTACAAGTTAGATGTAGAACATACATTGTAGATGTAGATAAGAGATGTAGCAAAAAAAATGTAAAATATTTTTTTTAATTTTAAAATTCTAAAAAATCATAAGCTCAAAAATGTATATACTGACTGAGTACGGGTATAAGTAGAGTCTCGTCTCCAGAAGCGGATCACACGTTCCTTCTTGTTGTAATTGTCTTCTCGAACTACTGCTAATTTGTTTCATTAAAATAACATTTTTTGGTATAATGATCGATATGCTTCTCTTTGGGCTACCATGTGTCTGCACTTAGCCGAACAGGGGTTTTTGACATAAATGCAATGGCAACGGGAAGGAACGTATGAGTCGCTTTTTTTGCTACATCTGTTATCTACATCTGCAATGTCGATAAAACATCTAAAACAGGGGTGCCAAAAATCAGCTTACGGCGAAGCACTCACCAATACTCACAAACAAAAAAACAAAACCAATAAGGGAAAAGTGCAAACTCGAAGAAAAAACAACAACAAAATCTAAAAAAAGTCGGGTTAACAACAATCAGAGAAGATACAAAACCCGGCTTTTGCTGGACGCATTGCATACACACATATTTGTTTGCATGTGTTGGGCTTTCGATACTATGGATACAAGAATTGGTTTCCTATGCTGGGAGAAATTACAAAAACAAAAGAGCTCGCGGAGCAATGGGTCTGGGCAACCCTGATCTAAAATTCAAATTATACATCTACAATGTAGATTCTATATCTTCTCCGCAAAGGAGAAGAGTGTGTGCGAGCGAGAAAGAGAATGAGTGGAATGCGAAAGCAACTGAACATTAATTTCTTTATTCTGGCTATAATAATGATCCGATCTGTACCAGATTCGGCAATCTGATAGATATAGTTTCTATGATAGTAATGATCCAATTTTAAATTTTTATACCCGTTGTTAATGTGTATTTGTGTGTGTGTGTGATTTGGTATGCATACGGTACATAAACCGTTTACAAATTTGTCGTCGCAACTAGAACTTGAACCAGTTGGACTGCGGAGAGGGTTTCCTACGTCGAGCAAATGAGGGTCTGAAGACACGGCGACAGCCTCTGTTGATTGCAGTTGTAGAGAATGAGTGAACAGGCTGATGGTACTGTTTCTGTTACTGATTTTATTCAACAAACTTAATTTCTATTTATAAGTAACAAAAGGTACAGAAAGTGCTGAGTCTAGTAAGAATATGGTCAAAGGGAATTGGAATTAATATTGAATTAATTTGGATTTAATATGATATTGTGTTATTGGGCAATTGCACCAGTGTTTTTGCCCTCTGAAGAGCGATCGCATCGTTGGCAGAAATGGCTGCAGAAGCGGTTATTGTTGACTCAGCTACAATGCTTTGTCGTTTGTTATTATGTCTCCCGTTACATGGGTCGACCTGACTTATTCGATAGGTGTATATTATGTAATATTAATTAATGCATAAATATGCGACTGAACATTCTCCCGGCCGTTGAACTGGTGTTCAACCATCGCCCAAGTCGACTGAAAAGCGGCGTGGAATGGGGATCGGGGGTGATGATCCGCGTGGCTCTGCTTGGTTGATTGTTGACGGCCTTGGGTTCCATGATTGATACTTCTTTCGGAGAATGAACGCAATAATCAATAGCATTGATATTGCTAGGGCAGCATAAGTAGCGATTTGATGATGCTGCACTGTGTTGAGATGGTGTGGCAGCCTTTGTTGATTGATTGCCACTAATTGCAGGCGTAAATCTTCCAATTCTTGAAGATAGTCTGATGTCTGGTTCTCCAATTGTACAGTTGCTGGCGAAGGGGGTGTCGTTGGTAAGCGTATGTCCCCAAATCGAGTGTAGGTTGATTTGACTTCACTGATTGTTGTGCTGAAGGTACTGATGCTTATTTCTGTATTGCGAGCAGTGCATCCAGGTGACAGTGAGAGCAAGCCAGTTCCTTCTAGTTGTACGGTTGACGGAGACCCGTTGCAAACTGCCTGAAGTCTCATTGTAGAGTGTGTTGCAAAAATCCATTTATTTGCTTTCTGAGTTTTGGACCACACCATGTCCGCCTTCGTGTGGGTCACTTCACATAAAGGTACTGTTTTATTGTTAAACAACTGCAACTCGCTGTGAGTTGTCGACATTGAAGACTGTTTGTTGATCAAAGCAGATGTATTCTGCGTTGAGTAGTTTAAAGCAGCGTCAAAATTCTTCTGGAGTAAATCCCATGAATTGATCTCGGTGAGTGTTCACAGTGATTATGGTCGTTTTGAGATTGAACAATCTCCAAGTTGTTGAGTCCCAGACCGGAATCGGCATGATACTGAAAACTTCGAGCTGAACTGTTGAAACTAACGGTAGTGTCACCTTGAAAATGACGTGTGTGGCAGTCAGTGTTCCTTCGGCTCGCATGAGCCTGTATAATTGTATCACATTTTGTGTTGTGACAGCCAGCATTTGATCAGCTGGCAAAAGATCCCGGATTTGGTCTAGTTGCTCTCTTAATTGCTCAGGAGATACTAGCGTTGGGCTTATTGTCCGATAGTGAATGCCGATTAATACATCAGATATGTCAGACTGCATACGTTGAAGACTCGTTGTCAGCAAAGTTAGTTATGCTGTGAGCCCTAGGTATGACTGAATTAGATGATCGCCGTGATATGTTCTTTTTCTTGGGGGGGGTTCTTGTTGTTCCAATATCTTTAGGCGGTTGTCCATGGCTGACTTTTTCTTTTTTGGGATCCTTCCTGATCACGTTCATTGTGGGGTCCACAATTGATGTTTTATTTTTTTTGAGATGTAGCAGAAAATCTTCGTTGGTTTGTAACTTTTCGATTACTTTGGCCATTTTCTCAGCATATGTGTTTCTTTCCAGCGGTGATCCAAAGCGTAGTATACAATCATGGTCCATTCGGAAGTGGTCATTCTTGAGGTTCCAAGTTTCTCATAGAATATTCCAGGCTTGTTTGCAAATTGCGTCACATTTATTGATTGTGAAAATGCTAATGGCAGCATGAGAAGTAACACTTACAATGTGGATGTTAAAGTAGGTAATGATAACTGTTCAGAGTGAGGATGGCGCTGGCGGGGCAACCGCTTGTGGGCATTCCAGCCACACATCGCTGTTAGCGTTCCAGCTACCCAAGCGGTCGCCCTCGCTCTCGCCCTCGTACTTAAGAGCATTTTTCCCCCCGGCGGCGCGCTCTCGCGCGCTTATTCACCACGCTGGCGCTCCCGCTCACGCTCACGCTCCCGCTCTCGCTGCCGACAGCCCTCGGCAGCTGGAGTACAACCGATCGAGCTTCAATTCGTTTTTCCACCCAACGCAAAACGGCCGGCTTTTGCTCGCGACATATACTTATACATATAAAGAACAAACCCCCGAAATATATATTTGAAGAACCCGGATTCTATCGCCTTTTATCTTGGGACTCTTTGGTGGACACCCTGAGACGCCTCTACGCTCAAACATTGGTCCTTCGAGCCGGATCCTACTGCTTCCCCAAAAGCTTCTCCAGCCTTCGAGCACGGCATCGCCTTCACCGCACCAGGGAATCACAAGATAAGTACGCTTGCCTTCTTTACCATAAACCGCCTCCATTTAGCGGTTTGTGCTCCAGAGAAAATTCCGCGAGTTCAAAGTGCCGCGACCGAAGTACATATATATAGTCTTATATATGTACTCTCGCCATCTCCGTTATCCGTGTCTCTTCTTTTTTCGACACCGCCATATTATCGGCGATTCCTGCCGTTCTCCCGTCATTCCCCTTCAACTACCAGTGATACGGTAGTTTTTTCCGATTACTTGTGTCTGTCCATGATTTGCGGACAAATTAAAAAAAAAAAAATTAAAACCAAAATAAGTGCATTCCGCGCATATGTATGTACGCACATTCAAGCCCATAAGAGCGGCTTGCGTACATACACACACATCTACATCCGTGTCTCAACAGGTGCATTCCAGCACGACCCACCCCAATCAAATATACCATGGCACGCTCCAAGTGCAAGTGAATTCACACACACATACACTAATATTTCTTCAGTGCGTTCCATTCGCGGCCTACCCCAATAATATATACATTGGCACGATCCAAGTGCAAGTGAATTCCCACACACCTACATTGATATACAGGTCTCCAAGAGCATTCCATCCGCGCCCTACCCTAATACAATATACACTGGCACACTCCAAGTGCCAGTGAACACACACACATACCAACATATACACATTACAGCAGCAATAAAAGTATCCATCCAGCTACCTGTGTTTTCTTAATTAAATTTATTATTTATTTTATTTATTTATTTATTACATTTACTTGCATAGTTGGCTCCCAACTATATACATACATACACACATTCAACAAAAATACCAAATAATTAAATACCGCATTCCACCACTCCGCGCAAGTGCCATATTTGAAAATCCGCGATTAAGTGAAATTCGTGCCCTCCAGCCACTTTTCGCAAGGTCCCAATTTCTCCCACATTCTCCAGAGTCCAAATTAATTACTCGCGACCCAGGCACGGCGCATTTTCCGTAATTATTTGGCAATTTACATTACAAATTGGCAAATTGTGTTGCGTGTTTTGATATTTTTTTTTGTTCCGAGAGTGAGAGGTGGCCCAAAAAAAAAAACTATCGGCATCCGAACCCGGTGTTCATCCGAATAGAAAAAAAAATTAGTTAAATAATTAAATACTCCGACTACGTCCAAGAAAAACCTCCGAGTCTTTTTTGTTCACAAACAAAAAAAAATATTTTTTTTGTTTTGACAAAGAAGTTATTGTTGTTCCGTTTCTGTGAGGTGTCCGTGCCTGCTTCCAGTGATTCCGTCCATCCGATAGTAACCCAGTTCCGCTCACGACTGCGTCAAGGGGTAAACGGAGGAGCATCGCACAGTCAATATTTCCAAATATTGCTACTCCAGTGTGACCGTTCCTCTCCTCAGCTCGGCTCAATATAGGGTCACTCATTGTTTGAGATTTCTCACCTACAGGTGACCTCAAACAATCCGAGTCGTTCCGATTATTGCCTTCCAGCTAGCTTGAGGCCTTTTGTCTGATAGTCCGTGTTTGGGTTACGGGTGTTTCCTGACGGTTCCGAGTCAACTCTATTCAGACCAGTCTGCAGTCCCTCACGGACGTCCAAAAAAAACCGATTTTTTCTTGCGTGGGTCCTTTTAAATTATGCCAACAGGTCACAAGGACGGCAAACAACTTTTGCCTGTGACCTCGTCCAACCGGCTACGCACCTCGTCCGCCTCCGGAACTACTCCGACACAGCCAATCAAGGCATCCCTCACTCCGAGAGCAGCCAGTAGCAGCCCTGCTACAAGGACCAAATCGGTCCTATTCCCGTCTCCGGTGACCCTTAAGGTTCCATCGGTGACTAAACAGGATCCGAAAGGCTGCATCACTAGTCCCGTCAGCTCTCGCCACTTCACCACAATGGCTCAATCCGCCACCTCTGCCGCTCGGACCAAATTGGTAGCCGCCATTGGCCGACTCTCCCACCTGGCAGAGCGTATCACTTCCGCCCCATCCGCCTCTCTGTCCGAGGTCCGCCGAGGCCAAATCCTCAGCATGTGGACGGACGTCGAGGCCGAATACAAGGCCTGTTCCGCGGTGATGGCTGACGAGGATCCAGAAATCCAAGCGGACATCCGGGAAACATATGGCGAATGCTATGGGGTGTTTGAGCAGTGTCTCAGCGACCTCAATGCCCAGCTGGCCCCCTCCGCAGTCCTTCCTCCCGCACATCCAGTCCAACAGGGCGGCTGTCGACTGCCTCCCGTCAATATTGAGGTTTTCTCAGGGGACTACGTCCGCTGGCCCACATTCCGGGATCTGTTCACCGCGGTCGTGATAAACAATCCAAAGTTATCTCCGGTAGAGAAGTTATACTACCTCACCGAGAAGACCAGGGGCGACCCAAAGGCCATTGTAGAAAAGTCCCCCCTCACGAATGACGGTTTCGAGTCCGCCTGGTTGGCTCTCCGCAGCCGATATGAGAACAATCGGCTTCTGGTGACCAACCAAATTAACATTCTCCTCTTCTTGCCCCGCGTAACTTCCGAATGCAGTCGGGCTTTGAAGGAACTTCAAAGTACGATGCAGGGAGTCCTAAATGCGCTAGCGGTCTCCAACGTTTGCACGGACAATTGGGATAGTCTGCTGGTAACTATCTGCGCTTCAAAGTTGCCGAAGCTAAGCCGCGCCTTATGGGAAGCGTCCGTGACGGACAAGAAGGAAGTGCCGCCCTGGAAGGAAATCGACTCCTTCCTCACTCAGCGCTATTTGACGCTCGAAGCTATTGAGAGCGACCCTTCCACTTCCCGAGTGGCTACGAATCCGCCACCCTCCCAAGGCGGCCAGAATCCATCCACTTCTTGCAGCCGATCCAATCCATTCCGGTCGCACGGCAGTTCGGTGCCGAACAAGGTTCTTTCTTTCAAGAACCAAGTGAGTCCGAAGAAGAGGACGTGTGATCTCTGTTCCAAGGAGAATCACCCGATCCGACTATGTCCGCGCTTTCTCAACATGTCCGCTGATGCACGTTCCAAGTGCATCAAGACAAGACAGCTGTGCCTAAATTGCTTCGCAAGAGGCCATCAGCTTCGCGACTGCTCAAGCAGCCACAATTGTTCCACTTGTGGAGCCAGACATCACACGCTTCTGCATCGTTCCGCGCCTCCGTCCAACATGGCGGCTTCGACATCCGCCCAAACCCCCAGCGCGTCCGATTCTCAGCCCAACGTACAGAGCTATTTCTCTTCCAGCACAAGTACCGTTCTTCTGGGCACAGCACTCATTAATATTTGCCACCTGGGGACCAATTTCCGTGCCCGCGCTCTGATCGACTCAGGCTCCGAAGCGACGTTCATCACTGAACGCCTCTTTAACATCATTAAGCCACCGTTCGAAGCTATCCAGGCTCAAGTCGCGGGTTTAAACCAAACCGTAGCGGCTAAGGCGCAAAAGCGTTGCCACTTCATGATCGGGGCCGCCTCCAGGCCGGGCCTCAAGATCGAGACCACGGCATATGTTCTGCCTCAATTAGCAGGCAACCTTCCTTCATATCCGATACCGCAGCACTTCTTGGATAACCTTCCAAACCTCCAATTGGCAGACCCTTCCTTCCACCGAAGCTCGCAGATTGATGTGCTTCTAGGCGCTGACATCCTTCCTGCTATCCTGCTGAGCGGCTTCCAGTCTGCCATTTGTGGCTCGCTGCTGGGACAAGAGACCATCTTCGGATGGGTCCTATCCGGTCCGGTATCAGCTGACTCGGCTCGGACGGTTTCCGCCTTCACCACGAAGCTCTCGTTTAATTCGGATGTCCGACTCGAGAAGCTTCTCACCAAATTCTGGGAGGTGGAGGACCTTCCGGGGAGACCGACGAGCGAGTCCGATTCAGTGTGCGAGGAAAACTTCCTCCAGACCACTAAACGAACCCCCGATGGGAGATACGTGGTTACTCTCCCTTTCAAGTGTCCAGAAAAAGTCGAGCTAGGCCACTCCAGAAGCGCGGCCAAGGCCCAGTTCCTTAGAAACGAGCAGCGGCTGCAGCGGAACTTGCCGCTCAAGAAGCAGTACGACTCCGTCATTCAGGAGTATTTAGAGCTCGGCCACATGACAGCGGTTACACCTAGTCATGATTCCGGCCATTTCTACCTGCCACATCACGCCGTGTTTAAACCCGACAGCACCACAACCAAATTGCGCGTAGTCTTCAACGCCTCCAGCCCGTCTTCCAACGGGAAAAGCCTCAACGACACGTTGCATGCTGGGCCAGTCCTTCAGTCTGACTTGACCATGCAAATCCTGAGGTGGCGCGTCTTTCGCTACGTTTTCAATGCCGACATCAACAAGATGTATCGGCAAATCCAAGTGGCTTCCCAACACACGCCCTATCAGCGAATACTGTTTCGCGACCGTAACGGGGACGTGTGTGACTACGAGCTCACCACTGTCACTTTCGGAGTCAACTGCGCACCGTACCTCGCCCTCCGCGTCCTCAAGCAACTCGCACAAGAGGTGCGTCCACAGCTGCCGATGGCAAGCGTCATCCTGGAGAGCGACATGTACGTGGACGACGTGCTCGCTGGTGCTCACTCTCAGTCTCAGGCAATTTCCGCCATTGCTGAACTACGCGAAGCACTCGACTCTGCAGGGTTTCCGCTCCGAAAGTGGACAGCTAACCATAAGGGCGTCCTGCGCGACATTCCAGTCGACCACTTACTCCGCGCTGACTTCCTAGAGCTGGAAGAGAGTAGCATCGCTAAGACGTTGGGAATCCGATGGCAAGCCAGTGCCGACGAGTTCTTCTTTTCGCCTCCCGCTTTAAACGAGCGACAATCCTGCACGAAGCGCAATGTGCTGTCCCAGATCGCGCAGCTCTTTGATCCAGCGGGATGGCTTGCCCCCTTCGTCGTCCAAGCGAAAATATTTATGCAGGAGATTTGGTTGAGAGAGTTAGGATGGGATGACGTCCTTCCTAACGATCTGTCTCAAGCCTGGGAGACATTCCTGAACAGCTTTCCGGCCATCCAAGGGATCCGCATTCCGCGGTGGTTACACGTCTGTCCGATGGCCAAGGTACAGATTCATGGGTTCTGCGACGCGTCTCAACGTGCCTATGGGGCAGCGATCTACGTCCGAGTTGAGCGTCCGCAGGGCATTGTGTGTACCCTTCTCACAGCCAAAACCCGCGTTGCCCCCGTGAAAACAGTCTCGTTGCCTAGACTCGAGCTGTGCGGAGCTGTCCTTCTGACAGAACTCTCCGTGGCCATCCTTCCTCAAATGCCGCTCGACGCCAGCCAGGTGTACTTTTGGACCGATTCCACTATTGTGTTGGCCTGGTTGAACAGGCCGGCATGTGATTGGACCACCTTTGTAGGGAATCGAGTCGCCAAAATCACTCGCTGTTGGCCCCGCGAACGATGGAGCCACGTCCGATCCGAGGACAACCCGGCCGACCTCGCCAGTCGAGGGCTCGGACCCACTGAACTGGTCGGCAATGACATGTGGTGGCATGGCCCTGCGTGGCTGCGTGGTCCGCAGTCGGAGTGGCCTTGTCCACGAGGCTCAATCCTTGAGACCGACTTGGAGAAACGAGCCGTCAAGGTTCACCACGCCACTGACACAGCCTCGGACATTCTCAGCCGATTTTCCGAATTCGGACGCGCTCTGCGCGTGATCGCCTACGTTCGGCGGTTCGGCCTGCGCGTCAGAGGGCAAGCAACGCCAGTCCACGTATCCACAGAGCTAGACAATAAAGAGGTCGCTGCAGCTCTCCAAGCTGTCACCATCACGACCCAACGCTCCCATTATACGGCGGAGCATCGCTGTCTTGTAAACAAGCAGCCACTTCCGACTACGAGCTCTCTTCAGAACCTCAATCCGTTCCTGGACCAAAACGGAGTCATGCGGGCATGTGGCCGGGTCCGAGCCTCGGCATCCATGACCTACAATGAGCGGCATCCAATCCTGTTGCCACCCGCATGCCTCCTGGTTCGCCTGCTGGTTCGATTCACCCATCACGTATCCCTACATGGTGGGAACCAGCTGGTCATCCGCCTTCTCCGGGCAACATACTGGATCCCTCGACTACGTCACGTCGTGAGGGCAGTAATCCACTCCTGTAAGGTCTGCGTCATCCAACGCAAGCGACTCCAAACCCAATTAATGGGCGACCTTCCTTCCTCACGAGTTACATTTTCGCGGCCGTTCACATACACCGGAGTCGACTTCGCCGGGCCGTTCGACGTGAAAAGTTTCACAGGACGCGCCTGTCGCATCTCCAAGGGGTATGTGTGCGTTTTCGTTTGTTTTACCACGAAGGCCATCCATTTGGAGGCTACGTCCGACTTGTCCACCGACACGTTCCTAGCCGCCTTCGCCCGGTTCGTCGCGAGACGAGGCTGTCCCCACGAAGTCCACTCCGACAACGGGAGGAATTTTGTCGGCGCATCCCGCTCTCTGGCTGTGGACCTTCTCGAGGCCCTCCGCACTCGGACCTCCGCGGTGTACAGCCAGCAGGGGCTCACGTGGCGATTCATCCCTCCAGGGGCCCCACATATGGGGGGCTTATGGGAAGCGGGTGTGAAGAGCTTCAAGGCTCTTTTCCAACGGTCGATGTGTACTTCCAAATACACATTAGAGGAGTTCGCGACCTTTCTCTCCAAGATTGAGGCATGCCTTAACTCGCGACCAATCTCTCCTATGTCTGAGGACCCAACTGATCCGTTGGCCTTGAGCCCAGGCCATTTCCTGATTGGTGGTCCGCTACTATCCGTGGCCGAGCCAGAAATACAAGCGAGCGCCTCCTCCATCCTAAACCGCTGGCAACATCTCAAGGCTCTCAACCAGCAATTCTGTTCGCGCTGGAAGACAGAGTACCTGCGAGAGTTGCACAAGCGCAACAAATGGCAGCATCCGACAAGAGACCTCGAGGTTGGAGACCTCGTGGTGATCAAGGAGGAGAACATCCCCGCTCAGGAATGGCGTCTCGGCCGTGTGCAGAACGCGTATCCTGGAGCCGATGATAAGGTCCGTGTGGTAGACCTACTCACGGCCCGCGGCCTTATCAAGAGACCGATCACGAAGGTGGTTCTGCTGCCTATGGAATCGGATGTCCTGTCCACCTACTCGCGCGGAGGCTCCGATTCATAAGCCTCCGTCCCTTTGTTCTGCGTAAATCCAACGTAGTTATCCGTACCCGTATCCGTACCCGTATCCGTATCCGTATGCCAACCCATGCCAGTTTGTTACTAATGCTCCGGTGATTCCTTTCTTTCATCCTAGTTTTTTCCAGAAAGTAGATATGGCCCCGCAGACCGCATCACGTTCCCGATCCAGCCGCAGGTCGGATCGCACGAGGGCACGAGGGAAGACTTCCTTCCAGTGTCGAGTGTGCCCCGGAGTTCACCCACTAAGGAACTGCCGGAAGTTTATCCGGTTGAGCGTCGAGCAGAGGCTCCGAGCCGTCCTTCTGCACAAATACTGCTCGAACTGCCTGGCTCACGAGCACTCGGGCAAGGACTGCCGCAGTGGAGACCTCTGTAAGGTGTGCTCCCGGAACCACCACACTCTGCTCCACCTGCCCGGGGGGTCTCGGCGCCCTGCTGGACCCTCTTCGGCTCCGTCGACTTCACCCGGGTCTCGGCGCCCTGCTGGCTCCTCTTCGGCTCCGTCGACGTCACCTCCGTCTCGGCGCCCTGCTGGTTCTTCCTCGGCTCCGTCGACTTCACCTAAGTCTTCCCGCGCCAAACCACGACCTCGTCTTCCGGTCAGCCGCCCTGTCGTCGGAATTCCAATCCCGACCGCAAACTCCTTGCTCCAGCACCGGAGCATCAACGTCCTCCCGACGGCAATGGTGGTCCTCGCAGGCACCAAGATGATGAGTGCGCTGATCGACCCCTGCACGCCGGTCAGCTGCATCGACGCCGAGGTGGCTAGGGAACTGAAATTGCCCACTACCTGCATCGGGGACGAGCGGGTGTGCACCGCCATGATCCGGGCGAAGATAGGAGATTTTAAGGTGGAGGCAGTCTTCAAGATCGAGCCCCGTCTGCGCATCCGTACGCCGATCCGTCCACTGAGCGACACCGTCCGTGCTCGCTTCGGCGACTTGAAGTTGGCCAACGAGGAGTTCCACAAGCCGACCACCATCTCGCTCGTCTTGGGTGCAGATTTGTATCCAAGGGTCATTCAACCGGGGTTCCTCGCCCGCGCAGACGGCCTTCCCGTGGCTCAAAGCACGGTGTTTGGATGGATCGTGTCTGGTGCGTGCATGCAGACGTAAAAAATCTTTGCATTCCTGCAAGGGGGGGGAGAATGTTCAGAGTGAGGATGGCGCTGGCGGGGCAACCGCTTGTGGGCATTCCAGCCACACATCGCTGTTAGCGTTCCAGCTACCCAAGCGGTCGCCCTCGCTCTCGCCCTCGTACTTAAGAGCATTTTTCCCCCCGGCGACGCGCTCTCGCGCGCTTATTCACCACGCTGGCGCTCCCGCCCACGCTCACGCTCCCGCTCTCGCCGCCGACAGCCCTCGGCAGCTGGAGTACAACCGATCGAGCTTCAATTCGCTTTTCCACCCAACGCAAAACGGCCGGCTTTTGCTCGCGACATATACTTATACATATAAAGAACAAACCCCCGAAATATATATTTGAAGAACCCGGATTCTATCGCCTTTTATCTTGGGACTCTTTGGTGGACACCCTGAGACGCCTCTACGCTCAAACAATAACCTTTTTCGCTGTGTTGGTGGCTCCTCTGTTTCCGCAATGTCTTGAATAGCATTTTTGGAGCGTTTTGTTGCTACCTCCTCTGAGAATAATGGGTCGAGACGACTGATGGGGCGTTTGTATACACCGGACGATGTTTTGACATCAACCACTCGTACATGGTTGTCTTGCCCAGGATAAGTTTTGATAATGCGACCCATTGGCCACTTCATTACTGGAAGGTTGTCTTCCTTCACCAAAACTAATAATCCTTCGGTCACGTTTGGAGCGGTGGTGTTCCATTTATGCCGAGCTTGTATTCGTGGAGGTATTCCGTAGACCATTGTTTCCAAAATGCATGTTTTAAGCGTGAAACCAATTCCCAGCGCTTAACCAGAGGTTTTTCTTGACGATCGGTGTTGACGTCAGGTGTTGCGGTCAAAGGTTCAGCGATCAGGAAATGCCCTGGAGTAAGCGCACTTGTATCCGTTGGATCATTTGACATTGGAGTTATAGGTCGGGAGTTGAGAATTGCTTCAATTTCGATTATGACTGTGTTCAGCTCCTCAAACGTCAAGGATGCTGTTTCTGTGGTTGTAATTAGCAGCCTTTTCGCTGATTTTATCGCAGCTTCCCAGAGGCCGCCAAACGATGGGGCCCGAGAAGGAATGAATTTAAAATCCATTGTGTCAGAGCATATGCCTTTTCGCTAAATATTGCTTCTGTCAATTCCTTTAGCTTGTTATTTGCGCCGACGAAATTTGTTGCGTTGTCGCAATGAATAGTCTGACACTTCCCGCGTCTGCTAAGGAATCGCCGGAGTGCTGCCAAGAATGCATCTTTGTGGAGAAGCAACAGAATACGGCAATGTATACCTTATCTGGCCGTTTTCCTCGGATTTTATGGTGGATCATAATTGGTCCACAGTAGTCAACGCCTGCATTAAGGAATGGGCGTGCTTGCGTGACTCTGTGCTGGAAGATTGCCCATGATCTGGTGCATCAGCTTTGGTCTGCCTCTGGTGCATCTAATACAGCTATGTATGATGCTTCTAGCCATCGCCTTGTCGTTGATGATCCAATATTGTTGTCTTGCAATTGCCCTTAATGCTTGGGCACCGCAATGCAGATATTTCTCATGCAGTTCTCGCATAATCATTTTGACTATTGGGTCGTTGTACGGTAGCAGGATTGGATGTTTTGCGTTGAACGGAATTAGAGCTTCTTCTAGTCTTCTGCCAACTCGGATGAGTTCATCATCTCCTAGTATGGGAGATAACGAAAAGATCGAACTCTTTTTATCTACTTTATAGGGCTTTAACGGTTTTAAATCCGCTGTGAACTCAACTTGTTGTATCGTTCGTAGGATCATAGTGCGAGCACGCCTTAGTTCTCCTGCGCAAAGTGTCGTTGTAGGCGCTCTATTAGTTTTTTACGCTACAATACGTTGTAGTTTATTAAACGAGTTGCTGTGTCTGCATGTGTATAGCCCTTCTCCAAGAGAGCTAGATGCGATTGGCAAGCTGACATGCTTAGCCTTTCTCTCGAGACTTCTGGGCTCAATGATGGTTAGTTCTGTCCATTTATCTTCTGATCCGTGCAAGAATAATGGTCCGTATAGCCATAGGCTACGATCCCTTAACTTGCTTGCTAGGATTCCACTTGAAAAGACATCTGCTGCGTTGTTGGCTGATGAAACATGACGCCATTGTAATTGGTTAGTCAATGCCTGGATTTTGGCGATTCGATTTGCCATGAAGGTGCATTATGTGGACGCCGATGCGTTAATCCAGGACAGTACAACGGTGGAATCAGTCCAGAAGCTTCCTGATTCTGTGTCAAGATTCATATGGAGATCCCTTCTAACTCGATTGGTGAGTTCGGCACCTAAAACTGCAGCGCACAGTTCTAGACGTGGTAGGGATTGTTTGGCGGTGGGTGCTACTCGAGACTTTGAGCATAATAGTCGTACAGAGACCTGATTGTTTTTGTAGGTGGCTCGTACGTACACTGCCGCGCCATAGGCTCGTTCCGATGCATCTACAAAGGTATTCCATCATATACGTGCCGGGGAATCTCCATTGAGTTTAATGATTGTAGGTCCTCCCGGTACTCCATCCATTCGTTTTGGAGTTGTAATGGTAGTTCATCGTCCCAATCGAGTTTAATCTCCCACAGCTGTTGCATAAATATTTTTGCCTTGACTATCACTGGGGCAAAGAGACCCAGTGGGTCAAAGATTTGGGCCAATTCTGAGCACACGACCTTTTTGATGATGCGTGTTGCTTGGCTTTTTGTGGTTCGTCCTCGCAGTTGGTCTTGTTTTGGCATCCAAATGAGACCCAGCGTTTTCACGCTGTATTGCTCTAATGTTTCACCTAGTTTGACGTCGTTGACAACGTCCTCTTTAGGGATTCCTTGCAAGAGCTGGTCGTTGTTGGAGCACCATTTGCGAAGTTTAAGGCCGAACGGTAGCAATATTTTATTAAGTTCTTGTTGAACTTGTATCGCTTCCTGAATGGTATCCGCGCCAGTAAGACAGTCGTCCACATAGAAATCGTTCTTCAATGCAGCAGATCCAATAGGTAATCTGTTTTGGCTCCGAGTTGCCAAATGATCCAGACATTTCGTTGCCAGAAATGGAGCAGATGTGGTCCCATATGTGACTGTTTTTAAGCGATAGTACCTGATATCTTCAGATGGATTGTTTCTCCAGACTATCATCTGATGAAATTGATCCTCGGGATTTATCCACACTTGTCGGTACATTTTCTCGATGTCCGCTGTGAATACGTACTTATGTATACGAAAAGGTAGTAGAATGGACATAAGTTCACTCTGAACTGTGGGTCCGGCATGCAGAATGTCGTTTAGAGACTTTCCTCTTGTTGATTTACATGATGCATCAAACACGACCCGTAACTTTGTGCTGGTGCTCTCAGGATTGAGTACACAGTGGTGTGGTATGAAGTAGTGTCTCTCCGGCACTTGAGTTGCTGGGACCATCTTCATGTGTCCAAGTCCCTCATATTCATTCATGAATTCCACATAGCCTTTCCAGGTGTCTGGTGAAATACGTCGCTCTAATGCCAGGAATCTTTTCGTTGCAGTTTCCAAAGACCCCCCAGGGCTGAAGAGTGTTCGGAAAATGGGAGTTTTACTATCAACCTGCCATCCGATGCTGTTTGTAAGTTCTCTATAAAGTGAGCTTCGCAATGTGCTTCGATTGGCGTGCGTGGTTTTTTTTTCGTCTCTAAGTTGTCCAGAGTCCAGAATTTTTCCATTAGCTCGTTGAGTCCAATTGCACTAATGGATGCGGAGTTGTGTGCATACTGAATTTGGCTGTTTTTGATCTGGGAGTAGTAGCGAATAATAGTGTTCTGCTCCGATGAGCATGTCGACCTTTCCCGGTTTATAGAAATCCGGATCTGCCAATGGGCAATTGTTTGGTATGTTCAAGTTCATTTCATCGAGTGCTTGTTGATCAGCAATTATCTGAGGTAGTACGAATGCTTCAATTCTTTGCGTAAATCCGCCGTGAAGGGATTTTATTAGCACATTTACTCGTGCTCTGCTGGTCTTGGACTGACCTCCAATTCCTTCGATGCGTAATGTTGTATCATTAAGTTTTACTGACAACATTGATGCCATTCGTTCAGAGATCAGGTTGATCTGTGATCCTGAATCCAGCAAGGCTCTGAAATTGGCTCTCTGTCCATTGTTTGCTTCTACTGCTACTTTTGCTGTAGCTAACAGGTTGTAATTATTGTTACTTGCTGCGCCAACCGTCGGTGCTTTTGGTTCTGTACTTACGCCCGATGGTATGTCCAAGTGCAGCAGTGTATTGTGTTTTTTGTCGCACTTGAAACATGTCCGACCTGGGCATGCATTTGTTTTGTGGCTTGTTTTAAAACAGTTTACACACAATTTCTGCTTTTGTACCCAATTTAGTTGTTCTGATGGTGATTTGGAGCGAAACTCGACGCATCCGTAGAGCCAATGGCTTGCCTTCTTGCAGAATGAGCAAAGAGGCGTCTTCGAATTTCCAGTGTTTACTGTTGCACATGTTGTGCCTTTTGGCTCTTTCCTTGACATTTGTGTCTTTTTGCCCGTTCCTAGAACTCGAACTCTTTGTTCTAGGAACTGAAGCATTGTGTCCAAGACCTGTATTTCCTTTGAGCTACCCAATGATTGCTCGTAAAAAGCTCTGTTAGCGACATCCAGCTTATTTTTGATGACGGCAATCAAAATAGGATCCCAGGTTGATATATTGATGCCCAATCCCTTTAGTGATGCCATGGATTCGATAGTTGTAACGTACAACTCTTTTAATGACTTGAAGTCGTCATTAACTGTGTTATAATTTATGAAGCGGTTCAATACCGTGCTAGCGACGTCGCTGGGATTGTTGTATGTATCAATCAGAATTTCCCAGGCGCTCAAATAATTTTCTTCCTTTAGATCGATATGTCGGATCAATCTTTCTGCCTCTCCAGTTACGGTTGTTTTTAGATACCACATCTTCCGAACTGTGGGCATGTTTGTTTCATGTATCATACATGAAAACAGGTCATAGAACTGGGACCATTTTAGTATGTCCTCATCAAACTTGGGAATGTTGATGCGTGGAAGCTGCACGTCATTATTGTTTGATGTGGCTGGTTTTACCAATGCACTTTGAATCTCTTTTTCCAGGGTCAGGTAGGCTTCCATGTTGTATCCTCCTTCTTCTGGGTTATCGTATTCCTCGTGGATAGTAAAATGGACTTTTTGTGCTTGAGTCCATAGTGATTTTATCAAATCACTTGATGTACGTCCTCCCGCCTCTGAGAATTGTCTCAGAATGCGTTTTATGGACTCTACTATGGCCTTTTGTCGGCGACATAGTGAAGGCAATTTTCTGTAAGCCTCCGTTGGATGCTGGCTCCGGTCATTCGATTGTGGTTCGACATTTTGACCCACATGAGCACTTGATGCCTGATTTAGCTTGTCCATGCTTTCAGTAAAAATCGCAACGTACGTTTTTAGTGTTTTACTCAAGTCCTCACGAAATTTAACGTAGTGGTCGGTCTTATATGCCTTTGATATCTTGGTGTCGATTTCGTTAAATCTATTCCATGCATCCTCGAGAGCCGCCTTTTTTGTTTGGAAGTACGTTATATTCTGCTTCCTTTCTGGAGTCTTTTTTGAAGTTCCTAACTATTTCGAAATTTCATCTAAAATTTCTTGCTGCTCATTTAATGCCTCTGTGGCGGCAGCGTGTTCCTCCTTGTGGGAATCCATTTCGCCTCTTACTTATACTTTGACCCGTTGGGAGTATTTTATTCGCTTTGCAGCTGGATACGCTCCTATTCGCAACCGATGTTGGTCAAAGTATAAGCACAGACGACGTACTGGATGGAGGTTTTGTGCTGGTGAAACGCACTTGTGATCTTGATATTATTAATCGTTGATCTTGTTGGCTGATGATCTGAAAGTGACAGATCTGCCAATTTGTTCTACTTATTGGTAGGAGATTCTACCGTAAGTATGTGGCTTGTTGCCAGTTTGTGTTGAAAAGTCCTGGTGACTTCGTAAGTGTGATCTGCAGGTTTTCCTGCGTCGGGGTCACCAAATGTTAATGTGTGTTTGTGTGTGTGTGTGATTTGGTATGCATACGGTACATAAACCGTTTACAAATTTGTCGTCGCAACTAGAACTTGAACCAGTTGGACTGCGGAGAGGGTTTCCTACGTCGAGCAAATGACGGTCTGAAGACACGGCGACAGCCTCTGTTGATTGCAGTTGTAGAGAATGAGTGAACAGGCTGATGGTACTGTTTCTGATACTGATTTTATTCAACAAACTTAATTTCTATTTATAGGTAACAAAAGGTACAGAAAGTGCTGAGTCTAGTAAGAATATGGTAAAAGGGAATTGGAATTAATATTGAATTAATTTGGATTTAATATGATATTGTGTTATTGGTCAATAGTGATAGTCAGCAATTGCACCAGTGTTTTTTCCCTCTGAAGAGCGATCGCATCGTTGGCAGAAATGGCTGCAGAAGCGGTTATTGTTGACTCAGCTACAATGCTTTGTCGTTTGTTATTATGTCTCCCGTTACATGGGTCGACCTGACTTTTTCGATAAGTGTATATTATGTAATATTAATTAATGCATAAAAATGCGACTGATCACCCGTACTCAAAAAGAGTTGAGGGGTATTGTCGGGTTTCTCAGCCCGGTATTTAGTCGTAAAATCTTTAGTCGTAAGATCATCTTCACTGTTTATTATTTGAACTGCCCACTGTAAATAACCATTGTCTCCGCATATGCTTGCGCACGGCAGCGGCCGTCTTCTTCGTTCCTGCACTTTTCTCGCGCTCTAGCTAACGTGCGTTCTCAGCTTAGCAGCAGCCCAAGCTGCACTTATGCTCTATTTCTATCGCTTTCTCTCGCTCTCTTCTAAGATGCTTGCATAGGGCAAGGGCAATTGGGTCTGTCTGACCTGTTTTTAGTCTGGTATTGATCTTCATAACCTTCGTATCCATCGCATCACTTTATTATATCGGTCATACTGACGCCTACTTTACCTTAACAATACGAAATAAACTGTACAACATTACCCATTGAACTCTAGATTTTTTCTTAATAATAATTAAGTTTCAACGGCTATTAAAAACTCTTAATAGCCAAACAGGTATACTAGATTTGTGGTAAAAGTGGATGTGTGTAACGCAGAGAAGGAAACGTTTCCGACCCCATAAAGCATACATATTCTTAATCAGCATCAATAGCCGAGTCGATAAAGCCATTTCCGTCTGTCCGTCTCGATGAGCGCCTGTTATCTACATCTACAATGTATATTCTACATCTAACATGTAGATTCCACATGCATCACTTAGATTCTTTGAAAATGTGCCTGCCACAGATTTTAGTTCTTTGTGGGGGCGGTGCGAATCAAGAATATATATACTTTATGGGTCGGAAAAGTTTCCTTCTCTGCGTTACACATATCCACTTTTACCACAAATCTAATATACCTCTTAACTCTTTTTGAGTAATTTTCTGTTGGTTCATCCGCCCCCTCTAGCCATAGACCCGCTACCTATCTCTTTCTCGCTCGCACACTCTGCCGCGCTCAGTGAGCGAGCAACCCCTAGCGGAGGAGATGTAGAATCTAAATGGAACATGTACAATCTACATGTTAGATGTATAATATACATTGTAGATGTAGATATCTTATGTAGCAAAAAAATGTAAAATTCAAAATTTTTTTTTTAAATATAAAATTCTAAAAAATCATATGCTCAAAAATCTATATACTGACTGAGTACGGGTATAAGTAGAGTCGCGTCCCCAGAAGCGACTCGCACGTTCCTTCTCGTTATTAAATTAAATTGGTGTTCAGAGTGGGGACGGCGCTGGCGGGGCAACAGCTCTGTGGGCATTCTAGCCACACCACATTCCAGCTACGCAAGCTGTTTCGCTCGCTCTCGCTCTCACGCTTAGGAGCATTTTTCCCCCCGGTGACGCGCTCTCGCTGCCGCCGGCAGCTGACTTTACATGATGTTGACTTCGCTTTACACCCACAAGCAAAACGGCCGGCTTCTTTTGCACGCGACTATATATAAGTTAACACATATTACAAGTTATTGCACCACCTTAACTTCATCATCTTGCGCCACCCCACACATAAACATCTTGAAGCGCTCAGTTCAGAAAGCTGACACAGCACTGACGCTGTTGTGGGCCGTCCCTCACTCCATTGGCCAACGGCCGTCGCCTGATTCTGGCGGATGTGCTGGGGTCAGCGAATTCCATTCTTGCATGAATGGTTCGCGAGCTGGGGATCTGGGAGTTAAGTTTTAGTTTTTAGAATTGAATGAATAAACGAACGGTTGTTCGCCTTCAAACTCCGACTCTGTCGTAAAATCAATTTCACCAGCTGAGCCTGAGAGGCCAGCGCCACAGGGGATCTAAAACACTCCCAACAAAGGGGCAGCCACCTAGACGTCGCTGCCACCACCACCCTCGCCCCGCGAGAACTTCCTGCTGCCGCCGCACGCCGCCGCCGCAGCAGCACATCAAAACATAATTAGCGCCCAACGGGATTGGAAATATCCTAAGAGAATCCACGTCCCCAAAAGATAAAACCATGTAAGTGACTGTTCGCAAAAGATAATAGATTTTGAAAAAAGCAAAAGAGAGAAATAAAAATAAAAAATTTAAAAGATTTTTTTTCATATATAAAAAGAAAAAAATATAAATATAATAAATATAACTATCTGACAGTGCAAGTGTGAACGTCACGCAATACAATAAATTTTCGTTTTGAAACTGAATGAGTGCGTCTGTGTGGATAAATAAATGATCGCCCGAGTTTGTTCATTTGATATCTTGCTGTGTGGTTTGAATTTATCAGTAATTGCCCATGAGTTGGAATTATAGGGAACAAAAAGTATAGTACGATAGTGACGAAAGCTTAGACCTAGGGTATCGTCCCCCACAGCCGAAACATAATCGGTCAGAAATGGATGCAGGAATGATAAAAGCATTGGTAGATGCCGCGATCGCCAACGCCCTCGCCGAACAAGAACGGCGTTTAACACAGGATTTCAGCAGTGAAATCCAATGGATGAGGAATCAAGTGAATGCCCTAACTATAGAAACCCCTCAAGTAGAAACCTTTAAAAGAGTGACCATCGACCCTAACATAAAGTGCGAAGTTAAGTTAGACATTGTGAAATCGGTGCCGACCTTTAGCGGAAACCACGAGGAATATGTGTCGTGGAGGCAATCTACCGTAGATGCGTACGAAGTCTTTAAAATTTATGTAGGTAGCCAGGCACACTACGAGGCTGTGGCCATTTTGAAAAACAAAATTTGCGGTACCGCGCGAGCGCTACTCACGTCCCACAATACCGTGTTAAATTTTGATGCAATTCTGGCAGGGCTAGATTGCACATACGCGGACAAAACGTCCCTACGCGTACTACGTCAGAATCTGGAAATGGTTCGACAAGGTGATGCCGACCTTATGGCATACTATGACGAAGTCGAGAGGAAACTCACGCTCGTCACGAACAAAATAGTCATGTCACATAATGCGGACACGGCAACCATCCTGAATAAGGAGGTTAGGGACGACGCCCTCCACGCATTTATTGCAGGGCTTAAACGGCCGCTTAAATCACTGGTGCTGCCAGCACAGCCCAAAGACCTCCCGTCCGCGCTAGCGCTAGCTAGCATTGAAAGAAGTGCATTCGCGGCATCCTACGCAAAAGCGATAGAGGACAAATCTATTGTTTACGAGGGCAACAAACGCAACAATAAATTTCAAGGCAAGCAATGGAAAGGTGAGGATAAAAATCCACACTTCATTCCTAAGCAAGACCAAGGCAAGCCGCAAGAGGACAACCTCTGGCCAAAGCGCGGGGATACCGAAATTATTGACCAGAATAAAGTGCAGCCTATGGAGGTAGACCCTTCATTATTCAAATTTAGGCAGGACACAAGCTGGGGAAAGCCTCAAAGTAATAATAATTACAAAAGGCAGAATTCGTCCCAGCGTCAATCTGGGCAGAGACGCCAACGGGTAAATAACATAGTGCAGCAGGCCTATAACCAGGAAGAACAAGAGTACTCGAATACAGCCGAGGGCTCGGTCGCCGAGATCGACGAAGAAATTGCCGTTTGTCGAGCGACAATTGGCGGGCAAAACACTAAAAATTCTAATCGACACCGGAGCGGCAAAAAATTACGTGAAGCCCATAAAGGAGCTAAAGAACGTAACTGCTGCCGACTCCCCTTTCACAGTGAGCTCAATACATGGCTCCAGTGAAGTAAGAGATAAGTGCATAATGTGCATTTTCGGGCTAAAAGCCCCATTTTTTTTTTTTGAACACGCTAAATAGTTTGATGCCATTATAGGTTCCGATTCGCTAACGCGAGCGGGAGCGGCATTAAACCTGCGCGACAAAACAATCAAGTACGGAAACGTAACGGAACAGCTTCAGTTCCACGAATGCGACAGTGTAAATTTCACCCAAGTCGACGACCTAACGGTCCCAAATGCGGTAAAAGCCGAATTAAAGAAAATCATACTGAAGAGAATAAGAGTTTTTTCGACCTCTAGCGAGGCGCTTCCCTTTAACACCTCAGTTATCGCCACCATTCGAATAGAGAGTAACGAACCAGTCTACTCTAAATTATATCCCTACCCCATGGGAGCAGCAGACTTCGTGAACAAAGAAGTCAAAGAACTACTGAAAGACGGAATAATCAGGCCATCTAGGTCACCGTATAACAGTCCGATTTGGGTCGTAGACAAGAAAAAGACCGACTCCAACGGCAACAGGAAAAAACGGCTGGTAATCGACTTCAGGAAACTGAACGAGCGAACTATCGCCGACCGATACCCTATACCTAGCATACCCATGATTTTAGCAAATTTGGGAAAGGCAAGGTTTTTTACCACCCTAGATCTGAAATCAGGGTACCACCAAATATATATGGCGGAAAAAGACCGGGAAAAAACTTCGTTTTCAATAAGCGGAGGAAAATACGAATTCTGTCGTTTGCCCTTCGGACTTAAAAATGCGGGAAGCATTTTTCAAAGCGCAATCGACGACGTTCTACGCGAACAGATTGGGAAAACATGTTACGTCTATGTAGACGACGTAATAATTTGTTCCGAAAACGAAAAAGACCATGTCAGACACATCGACACGGTACTGAAATGCCTGTGCGAAGCTAACATGAGGGTGGCCCCGGAAAAGACAAAGTTCTTCAGAGAAAGTGTTGAATTCTTAGGCTTCATAGTGACCAGGGGCGGAGCCAAGACAACCCAGAGAAGGTGAGGGCAATAAAGGAATACGCTGAACCAAAAGCGCTGTTCAGACTCAGGTCATTCCTCGGGTTAGCAAGCTGCTATAGGAGCTTTGTCAAAGACTTCGCGGCAATAGCAAGACCCCTAACTGCCATACTCAAAGGAGAAAATGGCACAGTCAGCAAGCACATGTCAAAGAAAGTTTCGGTTCAGTTCGATGAAACGCAACGCGACGCTTTCGACCGCCTGCGAAACATACTGGCATCAGAGGATGTCGTACTAACGTACCCAGACTTTAAACTGCCTTTCGACCTAACCACCGATGCCTCAGCAAGCGGCATCGGAGCGGTGCTTTCCCAAAATGGCAGACCAATAACAATGGTGTCGCGCACTTAAAGATTGCGAGCTGAACTACGCCACAAATGAGAGGGAACTACTAGCCATCGTTTGGGCCATAGGGAAACTACAAAATTACTTATACGGTACTAAGGAGATACGAATTTTCACCGATCACCAGCCCCTGACCTTCGCCGTGTCTGAAAAAAACACAAACGCGAAAATTAAACGGTGGAAAGCCTTTATAGAGGAACACAACGCTAAAATTTTCTATAAACCAGGGAAGGAAAACTATGTCGCCGACGCCTTGTCCGGACAAAACATTAATAACTTACAGGACGAACCACAGTCAGACGCGGCCACTATGCACAGCGAGCTCTCACTGACCTACACAGTGGAGACCACTGATAAGCCTCTAAATTGTTTCAGAAACCAGATAATTCTGGAAGAAGCAAGCCAGCCGCTACGGCGGAATTTCATTATCTTCGGCGGAAAAACCCGCCGCATAATCCATTTTAATAACAGAGACTCCCTGATCGAATCAGTAAAAGAGGTGGTCAATCCGAACATCGTGAATGCAATTCACTGCGACCTTCCGACTTTAGCCTCCCTCCAACACGACCTAGTGCTGAGGTTTCCGGCAACCAACTTTTGGCATTGCAAAAATTTCGTGAACGACATCACAGATGCAAGCGAGCAAGTGGAAATAACCACAACAGAACACAATCGTGCCCATAGGGCTGCGCAGGAAAACGTTAAGCAGATCCTCCGGGACTACTATTTCCCAAAGATGACGAAGCTCGCCAATGAAGTGGTCATAAACTGTAAAGTATGCACCAAAGCAAAGTATAATAGACACCCTAAAAAACAAGAGCTAGGAGTGACCCCAATTCCGTCGTATGTAGGAGAAATGCTGCACATCGACATTTTCTCTATAGACAAAAAACTCTTCTTGACCTGCATTGACAAATTCTCAAAATTTGCCATTGTGCAGCCCCTAGCTTCCAGGGCAATAGTAGAAGTACGTGCCCCCATCTTGCAATTGATGAGCTTCTACCCGAATACCAAGACCATATATTGCGACCACGAAGCCGCCTTCAGTTCCGAGACAATTACGTCTCTGTTAAAAAGCCAATACGGAGTTGATGTAGTTAACGCACCTCCTCTTCATAGTAGCTCCAACGGGCAGGTAGAGAGGTTTCACAGTACCTTGGCAGAGAGTGCAAGATGCATGAAGATCGACAAAAAAATCGACGATACAATCGAACTAATCATGCGTGCCACGGTAGAATACAACAAAACGTTGCATTCGGTCATAGACGAGAGGCCGGTTGAAGCAGTTCATACCAACAACAAAGATCTTAAGTTGACAATTAAAGCCAAAATCGACAAGGCACAAAAGGAACACCTCGGCAGGATTAAACAGAGTCTTCGAAGTAGGTGAAAAAGTATACCCAAAGAATAACAGAAGGTTAGGAAACAAGCTAACCCCGTTGTACACGGAAGAACGGGTGCAGGCAGATCTGGGAACATCTGTCTTCATTAGAGAGAGGGTGGTCCACAAGGACAATTTGAGATAATCTAAACAACAATTACTACAAATCTAGTTATCACTCCCACAGGTTGGCCGCGATACTCCTCGTACTCCTTACCACAACAAATGCGCGGATTACCGACTTTTCCCAGGCGAACTACACCCCTGTACGGGACGGAGATGTGTTGGTGTGGGAACAAAGAAGCTGGGTGAGGCACTCGACAAATCTGACCGAGTTAGGGAACATCATAGACGATTCTGCAAAAATGTCCGAGTTATTTCCCCAATCGCATATGCGAAAGCTGTTAGAAGTAGATAGAACACGCGAAGAACATATTGTACGCCCTAATGATTCACCATAGAATGGCAAGAAGCCTAGACTTCTTGGGAACAGCACTCAAAGTTGTTGCGGGTACCCCTGATGCATCAGACCTCGAAAGAATCAAATTAACAGAAGCTCAACTTATAGAGTCAAACAATAGACAGGCAGTGATCAACACAGAAGCACAGAGACAAATTAATTTGCTCACCGACACAGTTAACAAAATATTGAAAGAAAAACAAGGTGATCTGGTAGACACCGCTCACCTATATGAAACATTACTAGCAAGAAATAGAATGCTTATCTCAGAAATCCAGAACTTGATGCTGACTATCACATTTGCCAAGTCAAACATAATAAGCCCTATCATATTCAATCATAACGACCTAAAGTCTATCTTTAACGAACAGCTCACGGAGGTACCCATAGTTAGTCTTATGGATGTATCTAGAATTATAATTTTTCAATCCAATATTGTTATCTATGTCTTAGTTGAGTATCCTAGGATTAAAAGTAGATGTAAGAAAATCCTAATTTTTCCGTGGCGCGCAACAACACCGTGCTACAACTACAAGACAACGTTGTAGCAGAATGCGAAGAGGGGATCCTGGCGGTAACCGAATGCGTCGTCACCAACTTCGCGACATTCTGCAAGCAGGCCGCACACAGCACTTGTGCCCGCGAGATACACGCCGGAGGCGCAGCCTCATGCCGCACGCAACCGAGCCAACTGGAGCCCGTCACACTGGTGGACGATGGCATAATCATCAGTTTTGCGCTTTGTGGCTTGATGCTTCTACACCATTACTGGAGTCGGAGAAACTCCACAATCAGGCTCCAGAATGTCATCAGGGAGATCGGCATCCCCGAGGACAGGGATCACCCAAGGGGGGAGTAGTTAACACATATTACAAGTTATCGCACCACCTTAACTTCATCATCTTGCGCCACCCCACACATAAACATCTTGAAGCGCTCAGTTCAGAAAGCTGACACAGCACTGACGCTGTTGTGGGCCGTCCCTCACTCCATTGGCCAACGGCCGTCGCCTGATTCTAGCGGATGTGCTGGGGTCAGCGAATTCCATTCTTGCATGAATGGTTCGCGAGCTGGGGATCTGGGAGTTAAGTTTTAGTTTTTAGAATTGAATGAATAAAAGAACGGTTGTTCGCCTTCAAACTCCGACTCTGTCGTAAAATCAATTTCACCAGCTGAGCCTGAGAGGCCAGCGCCACAGGGGATCTAAAACACTCCCAACAAAGGGGCAGCCACCTAGACGTCGCTGCCACCATCACCCTCGCCCCGCGAGAACCTCCTGCTGCCGCCGCACGCCGCCGCCGCAGCAGCACATCAAAACATAATTTATATACTTATACCGAATAAAACCATATACTTAAGAACTTGGATTTGCCTTGTTTTATCTTGGGACCTGAACTGTGGAACCTCCCTGAGACGCCCTACGCTTAATCATTGGTCCTTCGAGCCGGATTTTCCCCCTTCGCCTTCCTTATAAGGAATCGACTTCCGTATGCCACAAATCCCTTCACGATTTGTGTTTTCAATTTTCGCAAAGTAAGAAGGCGGGATCGCGCACACCTGCGCAGACCTCCCCGAGAGAGCTCAGAGCAGAGAGAGCAAAGAGGAGATCGCGAGAACGAGATTCAAGAAGCGTCAGCCGACGCCGCTCAGAGGCGTCTCCCCATTCCGTTGTCGTCGTTTTCGTCAGTCGTAGATAATATCAGTCGTACTTTAAATCAGTTGTCATTCGCTTTAAAACATATATTAACAAAACTGTATCCATTACTTATAAATCTCTTCAATAAACATTCATGTGGTGATGAACTGGTTCTCTTCGATTAAGACTCTCTCTCAATGTGATAACGTGCTGCTTAAAATTAGGCTTACGCTTGAATTATTTAAAATAAGGTTTCGTCTTTATTCGTATTCGTATATATATAAATGTAATGGTATTTAACTTAAGTTTTCACAATTTCTCAATTCTGTTCTCAATATTCATCCGAGCTGAGCACACACAACCTCTTTCTCTCGTAACCAGAACTCTACTCTCTCGATTATTCGATTCCTCTTCTTTGCTTGATCAACTCGATATTCATCTACTCGATTATTAATATTAGGGATATTCTTGCTTATGACTTTCCTACATTCATTTGAATGCGCAGTTTGGTCAACGTTGTTGTTGTCGGTTGTTGTTTTGTGTTGCGACGTGCATACACACATACGAAAGAACAGAAAGGGAGCGAAGAACAGTTCGGTCAACGTTGTTGTTGTCGGGGGTTGTTTTGTGTCGGCGCGTAATATAGATATGATCGTGGAAAAGTAACGAAAGAGAACAGTTTGGTCGACGTTGTTGGTCCTCACTGTTTTGTCGGTTCGTAATACAGACACGAACACAGACATTCGAAAAAGAAGAACGAAAGAGAACAGTTCGGTCGACGTCGTTGTTGTTGGTACTCGTTGTGTCGGTTCGCAAGAAGAAAGAGAAGAACAGCTCGGTCGCATCGCTCGCAATACACACACAAACGTAAAATAAAAAGGAAAATGCCGAGAACCAGCCGCACGCCGTCGAAAACTATCAAAGAAGTGGATGCAAGAATCGAAAAGGAGAATTTTCTGCTGCTGGATGAAAATTTGTACGAGACGGAGCAAGATCGCGAAACCGGGTTGATCCCAGAAGAAAACATGGTAGCAATGGCTGAGGGAAGCGTGGCAAATATCGACGCCAGGGTGCAACAAATAATGCAACTGTTAACCCTTAAAATAGAGGTTGATAAACGCAGGGATAATCAAGTGAAAATATCGGCGAGTAATTTCGAGAAAATTCTGAGCGACTTCGATGGATACTCTATCCCTGTGCAACATGGGTTCGACATTTTCGAGAATAATGCGGAGGCTTACGAACTGTCGGATAAACAAAAATAGTCATAAATAGTCATTATAATATAGAGTACTGCATGAATAATAAAAAACAGGCATTCGAATTAACAATGCTCAAAATGAATTGAGTGAATTCGAATGCTATGTCAACAGAGTTTGAGTGAGTGAGTGCGCTGACGTAAAACTCATACACACAACATTGAAACGAAAAGGCACGAATTGAATGAGTTAGAGTGAGGGCAGTTTCCGAATTCATTCGAATGCATTCTATTTTTTTTTTTTGCTGCTTTTGAGTAGAAATATTTGTGTACGTAAGGGAAGCAAAAGAATCAAGGATAACAAAGAAAATAAGGAAGAGCAAGGTAGTTTTTGTACAGTTTTTATTTAAACTAAGTTGGCATGAAGAAACATAATTTTGTTTATATTTTCTGGATTTGTAGATAATAGGCAACGCTTTTCGGTGATCAAGTTTCTGGCATCTGAAAAAGCTCTTTCAGAAGCCGCACTACTCGCTGGTATGGAAAATATTTTGAAGCTTGTTTTATGCAACAGGGGGAAAACATCTTCGTGAAAATTCCACCACGCTGAACAGTCAAAGTCGGGTGTGTATATTACGTTAATGTTGCTGTATCCTATTATTTCCTGTTCTGCTTGATCTTTGTAGCTGTCTACTTGGCGTACTTCAATGTATTCAGAAAATTCATCTTCTGTCGCAGCCTTTAAGACGCTTCTAAGACAGTGTCTATCAAAAAAGAGGTCATAATTTGTTTATAGTCATTAATGACTTTTGTTTTTTCGATTGGTGAAAATAGTATTAGTTTGTTCGTAGGTGGGAAAAGAAAAAGAGATATGTTGTGGTACTTTGTTAAATTTGGAAGTACTGTTGATAAAATTTGTGTTTTAAGTGCGGATTTAAATGATTTAATTATGTTATAATCGTTGCTATCGGACAGACAAGTTTCCTTTAATTTGTTTATGTTCGGAACTATCAAGTGTATGGTTGGACGTTTGCTTGCTTCAAGTGTTTTTGAAACGTTTTCGAAGACTTCTAACAGACAGACAACATGACTTAACTGACTTAAATTTATTCCTTCCATCCTAATTATCTGATTTTTCTCCATTAAAATATTTTGAGTGTCAATCCAATTAATTTCGATGGATTTCAACAAATGAAAAACTGTATTCCAGTGAGTTGGGCAAAAACTTTTTAAAGACAGCCCTAAGGAAGAGTGTTCGGCTAAGCGCCGGCCCATGGCAGCACAAAGAGTAGTTGATCATCTCTTAATCTAATGTCTCTCTTTATAACCGTTTGTTTGCTTGTACTTATTCTCTTGCTGGTGCTTTGCTCTTTCTCGGCGTTAGTCAGCCGCTGTGGGGGAGACTCATCAGAAAAAGCAGAACACACTTCAAATTCGATCATCACCGTAGTAAAACGTTTGGCTGTCTGGCACAGTGACCTGCCTGCCACAGAGTTTTAAACTAAACCTAACATAAACATATCAACTTCAACAGTCTTGAACCGGCCCCCGCGTCTTCACTCGACCCATCGTTAACTCTCGTTATTAAATTCGCACACCTTTCGATAGTTTTGGATAATACATGTATATTAACTTAAGTAAAATAAATTGTGAATATATTAACTGAACAATCATCGTCTCTTAAATAATCTTGCAAAACAACGCTACTGAAGAAGCTCAGTAGCTCAACATTTGGTGACCCCGACGTGATATAAACATAAACTCTTTAAATTTTATCACAAAAAACATTTTCGTTGGATAAGTTCGCTTTGAACCACGGTGTTTCGGTTCATCGTTTGTGCACAAGCAACAGAAACGGTTCTCGCGTCATCTGCTTTGCGGTCTGCTTGCTTGCTGTTGTTTCGTTTTGGGTTCGTGCTCTCAGTGTGCATGCCTTTGCTGTTGTCGGATGCACAAGTGCAGTGCGTTTAAAACTGTTAGCTCTCGCTGCTGATCTGTAAAACTGCAAGACTGCGTGTTTTGAACGCTGCGATCGATTGTACAGTTCGTGTAAAACTGTTCGAGGTTACTCTCAGTGACTCTAAGCCCAGCTTTTCTATTGAACATACACGATGGCTTCTAATAGCACCCCTTCGATCTTGCCCTCCTCACCATTGTTCGTCGATTCGGAAGCTGCATTCTACAAGCGCAAGGTGCAATCCATGCTAGGGGCGGCACGGAGAATCGAAACGGCCGTAGGCAAGAGAAGAGAAGATTGATCTCGATGAGATCGGTAGTCCCTTGAGGGATGAGTTTGACGAGTGCGTGGTCATGCTGGAGATTCGCATGAAGCGAGAGTTAAACAAGCGGCAGCCCACAATGCTCCAAATGCGAGGTTGCTGTTCACACAAAATGTTTTAATGTACTTCAAAATTTGTAAACACTTATTATATTCATGTTAAAAACAATATTATATTAAATAATTTTACATAAAAACGAGAAGGAACGTGTGAGTCGCTTCTGGGGACGCGACTCTACTTATACCCGTACTCAGTCAGCATATACATTTTTAAGCATATAATTATTTAGAACTTAAAAAAAAGAACAAATTTTACATTTTTTTGCTACATCTGCTATCTACATCTACATATACTATTTATATTATACATCTAACATGTATATTCTACATGTACCATTTAGATTCTACATCTCCTCCGCTTGGGGTTGCTCGCGCACTGAACGCGGCAGAGTGTGCGAGCGAGAAGGAAAATGAGTTGCGTTATTGTGTTCAGGAGGGGGCAGGGGAAGGAACATTCTGGCTATAATTATGATCCGATCTAGTTCAGATTTGGCAATCTGGTAGATATGGGCGTTCTCTACGATACTGCGTTTTTAGTTTTATCGTATCTTTAAAATTGTGCCTGCCACAGATTTTCGTTCTTTGTGTGGGCGGAAGGGGGCGGGGCGAAATTCTGAAATACACTTGTAGCAGTGTGATATCACATAAGTCTGGAAACCAAATTTGGTTTCGCTAGCTCTTATAGTCTCTGAGATCCAGGCGCTCATCGAGACGGACAGACGGACAGACGGACGGACGGACGGACGGACAGACGGACAGACAGACATGGCTATATCGACTCGGCTATTGATGCTGATCAAGAATATATATACTTTATGGGGTCGGAAAATTTTCCTTCTCTGCGTTACACACATCCACTTTTACCACAAATCTAATATACCCCTTAACTCTTTTTTGAGTACGGGTATAATGATCTCACGATTTGAAAATTAAAATGTTTTATTTTTGCAAATTTGTATATCGTTAATGACCAGTGGTCGAAAAATCGACCAGCCCAAACCAGCAGAGATAAAAAACGAGAAGGAACGTGGGAGTTGCTTTTGGGGACGCGACTCTACTTATACCCGTACTCAGTCAGTATATACATTTTTGAGCTTATGATTTTTTTAGAATTTTAGAACTAAAAACAAAAATTACATTTTACATGTTTTTGCTACATCTGTTATCTACATCTACAATGTTTTATTTACATCTAACATGTATATTCTAAATGTACCATTTAGATTCTAGATATTTTCCGCTAGAGGGCGCTTTCGCACTGAACGCGGCAGAGTGTGCGAGCGAGAAAGGGAATGAGAAGCGGGTCTCATGCAGGAGGAGGCGGGGGAAGCAACTGAAAATTAATTTCTGGCTGAATTATGATCCCATCTGATTCAGATTCGGCAATCTGGAAATGGGCATTCTACGATACTGCGTTTTTAGTTTTATCATATCTTTAAAAATCAACCGTCAACGACTACAGACGTATTTTTTAATCGCTCCGCGGTGAAAATTCAATAAAGTCAATTAATCGCGATTAAATTCGCGAAAAAAAAGCGCTCGGGGTAGGCATGGGTACTAGCGATCGTGCTGCCCATGAATACCATCCAATCGAGTAATAAAGACTAATAGAAATAATAGAAAAGAACAAGTGTCAACGTTTAAGAGCACAAGCTCGGTAAGGAACACAAGCACTGTAAGCAAAGCCAAAATGAGCCAAGCCCGGCAACAACAACAAGACGAGCGTCGGCTCTCGCAAGCAAAAAGCAACGCGTACTTCTCTATACGCTCGCCAAAGGCAGCAGTACCAACAAAAACTGCATCATTGCAAGTGAACGAGGAGAGAGCACGCTCTCTCTCCCCTGCATTGCAAAGTGGGTCATGGAGTGCTCAGTGCCCATCCCCCGACTCGTACTGCCTAACCAGCGATTTGCTAATATCGACAACAACTAGTACAATGCCTCGCTCAAAACTGTGTCTTCGACCACAACAACGACAACAACCACAACAACAACCACTGCAATTGCCCAGCGCCCGATACTGTCGACCCACTGCGACAAGCCCCAACTCTCCCAACCAATAAGCTCAAAAAATGCTAACGGAGCGTTAATTCAGACTGGGCTCGATCGCTATGTGCAAATCAAAAGAAAATTGAGCCCACAAAATGTGAAGAACAACAATGCATCCAAAATAACTAAAATAACCGAGAACACTGTGCCACATAAGGCACTAGCAAACAATAGATTTGCGATACTAAGTGTCCCAAACGAAGATGAGATCACCCAAACACCCAAGGCCAAAAAATTAAGACCGCCACCTATTTATGTTCGACAGGCAAATTGTGCTGAACTGGTCAAAAAAATAACTGATACAATTGGCGCAAACACATTCCATGTCACGTACATAAAAAGGGGTAATATAAATGAAACAAAAATACAAGTCAATGACGAACAAAACTATCGATCAGTTGCGAAATATCTCGAAAATGAAAAAATGAATTACTACACCTACCAACTTAAAAGTAGCAAAGGATTACAAGTGGTTATCAAAGGAATCGAACCAACAGTCCCAATCAATGAGATAATAGATGGACTTAACGATAAGGGCTTCGAAGTCAAAATGGTAATGAACATAATAAATAGAAACAAAATTCCTCAGCCAATGTTCAAAGTAGAACTGACACCTGAAAGTATGCATATAAGGAAAAATGAAGTTCACCCAATATACAAGCTTCAATACCTACTGCACCGTAGGATCACCGTTGAGGAACCACACAAACGAAATGGACCGGTCCAATGCACAAATTGCCAGGAATATGGACACACGAAAACCTATTGCACTCTACGGGCAGTCTGCGTTGCCTGTGGTGATGTTCATCTCACTGAGGCCTGCCCCGTAAATAAGGAGGACCCATCTGCCAAAAAATGTAGCAACTGTGGGGGAAACCATACTGCCAACTATAGAGGTTGTCCTGTCTATAAAGAATTGAAAAATCGCCTAAACCAACAAATAACTGCAGCTCGTAACCCGGTCGTCCGACAAAACTTAACATATATACCATCAACTACGACTCCAGGAGTTTCTTTTGCTCAGGCGTTAAGTTACAACAACGGGTCGTACGCCTCAGTCTCTAAGCCGACACTTCAACCAACCACAGCTGGAATAATGCAGAATCAGGCATCAAATCAGATCCCAGAAATCTCTGCCCAACATACCCCTGCTAATCCATCCCAATTGCCTAGTGGAATTGAGTCAATGCTGGTAACTATAACAAATACAATGGTAGCAATACAACAAACGATGCAGGAGCTTATGCGCAACCAAAATCTCCTCCTGGAGCTCCTAATCAAACAGAAATCTGTTTAAATGTCCTGTCTAAATATATGTTTCTGGAATGCAAATGGCATTTCTCAGCACAAATGCGAGCTCTTACAGTTCCTCGCTCAACACGACATTGACGCCATGCTCATATCAGAGACTCACCTAACAAATAAAAACTATTTTCACCTCAATGGCTATAACTTCTATGCGACAAATCATCCCGATGGTAAGGCACATGGAGGTACTGGCGTTCTGATCAAGAATCGCATTAGGCATTATCCATTGCCTTCATTTGCTACACCTTATCTACAGGCAACAGCAATTCATATTGAAATTCAGAGCGGCTACCTAAACCTAGCCGCAGTATACTGCCCACCACGTTTCTGCATTTCCGAAACAGAATTTGTAACATTCTTCGACCTACTAGGTTACCGATTTATAGCAGCTGGTGACTACAATGCCAAGCACACCCATTGGGGATCTAGACTTACCAACCCGAAAGGAAGACAACTATATAACGCTATAATAACCCCACGAAACAAGCTAGACTTTATCTCTCCGGGCAAGCCCACATATTGGCCCACAGATCCAAACAAGCAACCCGACTTGATTGATTTTGCAGTTACACGAAGGGTGCTGCAAGCTCAGATTAATGTAGATCACTTAACAGATCTATCATCGGATCACTCGCCCATTCTACTTCACCTTTACGACCATCCACAGCATTCGGAACGCCCACACTTTCTAACTTCTAGCAAAACAGATTGGCTCAAATACAGGAAGTACATAAGCTCTCATATTGATAGCTGCCCAAACATTAATTGTAAAGATGACATTGATAGGTCAGTCGAAGCATTGGTTTCCTCAATGTCACTGGCGGCAAAACACTCAACACCAATATTAGCATCTAATAAACATTCCAACAGCAGTCGTATTTCTAGGCACATTGAAGTGCTGCTACGCGATAAAAGAAGGCTTCGCCGAGAGTGGCAAGCACACAGATCACCTGCATCGAAAGAGCGGCTAAAAATAGCCAACCACCTACTACGCAGAGCCCTAGAAGATGAAAAAAACCGAGCTCAAATATCCTATATGGAGCAACTCTCCCCAACTAGCAAACGATTCCCACTGTGGAAAGCAAAATCAGGCGTATGCCCACCAATCGAGAGTGAATCACCTTTGCGTACACAAACAGGAGAGTGGGCTCGCAGCAACAAAGAGAAGGCAAATACATTTGCCGTCCATCTAAAAAACGTCTTCAAACCGCACCCAGCAACGAATAGCTTTGTGCTCCCACCAACCAACAATCCCGAAGCTACTCCGCCTATCATATTCCAAACAGGAGAAGTCACAAGGGTCATTAAAGACCAAATCTCAAAGCAAAAGAAAGCTCCGGGCCACGATTTCATCTCTCCTAAAATGATCATAGAATTGCCGAGCTGTGCAGTGTATTTTCTTACTATGATATTCAACAGCATGATGAAATGGGGCTATTATCCTCAAGAATGGAGGAAATCAGTCATCACAATGATCCATAAAGCCGGAAAAGACAAGTCCAAGCCATCATCATATAGACCTATCAGCCTACTGCCTTGCCTATCAAAGATATTTGAAAAGCTGCTCCTGAATCGTATCAAACAACACCTACACATCAACGGTGCCATCCCGACTCACCAATTTGGATTTCGCGAAAAACACGGAACCATTGAACAAGTAAACCGTATAACCTCTGAGATACGAAATGCATTTGAAAGACGGGAGTATTGCTCCGCTGTTTTTCTGGATGTCGCACAGGCTTTCGACCGCGTTTGGTTAGATGGCTTAATCCACAAAATCAAAATATTACTTCCACAGAACATCCATGGAATAATGGAGTCATACCTACAGCAAAGAAGTTTCGCAGTACGATGCAAAGATTTCCTCTCTGAATATCATCCAATTGAAGCTGGTGTACCGCAAGGCAGCGTGCTTGGACCGACACTGTATATCATATTCACAGCAGATCTACCGACAAACAGCCTAACAACAACTTCGACATTTGCTGATGATACTGCCATATTAAGTCGCTCCAAGTGCCCAAGAAGGGCCACGGATCACTTATCATCTCATCTCGTGGCCTTAGAAAAATGGCTAGCAGACTGGCGGATACATGTAAACGAGCAAAAGTGCAAGCATGTCACCTTCACGTTAAACAGACAAACTTGCCCTCCATTATGTCTGAACAATATCAACATTCCACAAACCACCGAAGTAACATACCTTGGTGTTCATCTGGATAGAAGGCTTACTTGGCGTAAGCACATCGAAGCGAAGAGAAATCTACTTAAATTTAAAGCTAGTAATCTACATTGGCTAATAAACACCCGTTCACCACTAAAACTGGAGTACAAAGTACTTTTGTACAATGCAGTTCTCAAACCCATCTGGACATACGGCTCCGAGCTATGGGGAAATGCTTGCGTTAGTAGTTTAGAAATAATCCAGAGAGCTCAATCGAAGATACTAAGAACTATCACTGGGCCACCATGGTACATACGGAATGAAAATATCCATAAAGACTTAAATGTAGGATCAGTTAAAGACGAAATTGCCAAAGTGAAAGCAAAGTACCAGGCCAAGCTTCAAGCCCATCCTAATAGACTTGCGCAGTCTTTAACTTGGCACACTAGCCATACACGACTCCGGCGAAGAGACCTTCCCACCCAGCAATAATACTTAGCTAGGGACGTACTCTAAGTAATTAAGTGTAAATAATTAAATAAATATATTAGGCTAAGATTTGTATACTTGTCGTAAGTCTCTAATAGGGAAGATTCGATAAATAAAATCCCGTAATAAAAAAAAAAAAAAAAAAAAAAATATCTTTAAAAATGTGCCTGCCACAGATTTTCGTCCTTTGTGGGGTCGGAAGGGGGCGGGGCGAAATTTTGAAATACACTTGTAGCAGTGAGATATCACATGAGTCTGGAAACCAAATTTAGTTGCCCTAGCTCTTATAGTCTCTGAGATCTAGGCGCTCATCGAGACAGACAGACAGACAGACAGACAGACATGGCTATATCGACTCGGCTATTGATGCTGATCAAGAATATATATACTTTATGGGGTCGGAAACGTTTCCTTCTCTGCGTTACACACATCCACTTTTACCACAAATCTAATATACCCCTTAACTCTTTTTTGAGTACGGGTATAATGAGCCAAGCCCGCAACAACAACAAGACGAGCGTCGGCTCTCGCAAGCAAAAAACAACGCGTACTTCTCTATACACTCGCCAAAGGCAGCAGTACCAACAAAAACTGCATCACTGCAAGTGAACGAGGAGAGAGCACGCTCTCTCTCCACTGCATTGCAAAGTGGGTCATGGAGTGCTCAGTGCCCATCCCCCCACTCGTACTGCCTAACCAACGATTTGCTAATATCGACAACAACTAGTACAATGCCCTTGCTCAAAACTTTCTCTTCGACCACAACAACGACAACAACCACTGCAATTGCTCAGCGCCCGATACCAATAAGTTCGAAAAACGCTAACGGATCGTTAATTCATACTGGGCTCGATTGCTATGTGCAAATCAAAAGAAAATTGAGCCCAAAAACTGCGAAGAACAACAATGCAGCTAAAATAACTAAAATAACCGAGAATACTGTGCCACATAATAGATTTGCGATACTAAGTGTTCCAAATGAAGATGAGATCGCCAAAGCACCCAAGGCCAACAAATTAAGACCGCCACCTATTTATGTTCGACAGGCAAATTGTGCTGAACTGGTCAAAAAAATAACTGATAAAATTGGCGCAAACACATTCTATGTCACGTCCATAAAAAGGGGTAACATAAATGAAACAAAAATACAAGTCAATGACGAAGAAAACTATCGATCAGTTGCGAAATACCTCGAAAATGGAAAAATGAATTACTACACCTACCAACTTAAAAGTAGCAAAGGATTACAAGTGGTTATCAAAGGAATCGAACCAACAGTCCCAATCAATGAGATAATAGATGGACTAAACGATAAGGGCTTCAAAGTCAAAATGGCTATGAACATTTTTGCACTGACGTTATGAAAGGCACACAAATTTTTATACCCGTACTCAAAAAAGAGTTAAGGGGTATATTAGATTTGTGGTAAAAGTGGATGTGTGTAACGCAGAGAAGGAAACGTTTCCGACCCCATAAAGTATATATATTCTTGATCAGCATCAATACCCGAGTCGATATAGCCATGTCTGTCTTTCCGTCTGTCTGTCTGTCTGTCTGTCCGTCTTGTTGAGCGCCTGGATCTCTGAGACTATTGGAGCTAGGGAAACCAAATTTGGTTTCCAGACTCATGTGATATCACACTGCTACAAGTGTATTTCAAAATTTCGCCCCGCCCCCTTCCGCCGCCACAAAGGACGAAAATCTGTGGCAGGCACATTTTTAAAAATACGATAAAACTAAAAACGAATTATCGTAGAGAATGCCCATATCTACCAGACTGCCGAATCTGAATTAGATCGGATCATAATTATAGCCAACATGAAGAAATTAATTTTCAGTCGCTTCCCCTGCCCACTCCTTCCAACGACCATGCAACTCATTTTCCTCGCTCGCACACTCTGCCGCGTTCAGTGCGCGAGCAACCCCTAGCGGAGGGTTGTAGAATCTAAATGGTACATGTACAATCTTCATGATAGATGTAGACTATATATAATATATGTAGATGTAGATAGCAGATGTAGCAAAATAATGTAAAATGTAAAATTTTTTTTTGTAATTCTAAAATTATAATCTCAAAAATGTATATACTGACTGAGTACGGGTATAAGTAGAGTCGCGTCCCCAGAAGCGACTCGCACGTTTCTTCTCGTTTACAATGTACTTGACACATTTTTGGATTCTTGTGCCTCCTTTGTTTACCAAAGAGTTATCCAGTCTAAAAAACTTAAAATTAAGACTTTATAAAAAATTTCGAGAAGTTAGTTCTCACTCTTCTCTTTCTCGCTATGTAATAGCTGGGTCAAATTTCTCCGTTCTTAACGCTCAATGCTATAAAAACTACCTATCTCGATGCAGGATACGACTTTCACAGGACACTAAAAAGTTTTACAGCTTCGTAAATATACTGACCGAGTACGGGTATAAGTAGAGTCGCGTACCCCGAAGTGACTCACACGTTCCTTCTCGTTTTTATTTTGCGTAGGTTAGTAAATTCAACTTTCTTCTTTGAGATTACTAGGCATTTAGATTTAGTTGGGTTTATTCCTAGTCCGTTATTGATTACCGAATTGTTTATGTTTGTTAGTTCCCTATTGGTTATTATTGCACACTCATTTATGTTATTTACGGGACGGCATACATACATTTGGACGTCATCAGCATATAAATGGACTTCACACGTAGACAGTACATTGGGAAGGTCATTTACATAAACAGCAAACAATAATGGGCCAAGGATAGATACTGCGGAACTCCTCTCGTAGGGGACAGAGATGACGAGTACCCAAATTGTCATTGATTTAAAATTTACAATTGTAAATCGATATGTCAAGTATGAACGAATTAGTTCTGTTGCGGTGCTGTTCAGTCCATATAGTCTTTGAAGTTTTGTACACAGAACCTCGTGATTGACTGTATCGAATGCTTTGCTATAGTCTAATAATGTCAAGAATACCACCTGTCATTCATCCTTTTTTTACGGATGTCTTCAGTGACTTTAAGTGACTGCACAAGTACAACTCCTGTTTTGCCTAAACCCCGATTGTTTTTCATTAAGCAGTTTATTACTTGCCATATAGTTACTAAGTTGAGTTGAGAACAATCGTTCAAGAACTTTTGAAAGAAAAGGCAAAATGGCAATCGGTCTAAAGTCAGTATTTGACTTCGGTATTGGGATTATTTTGGCTGCTTTCCAATCCTTAGGAAATGACGAGCTCATTATTGCACTATTAAAGACATGTGTTATATATAGTATTATCTTTGGTAGCAGTGGTTTAAGAAATTTTGGATTTATATTATCTGGTTCTGTTGCATTTTAATTTTAATTTTAAGAATCGACTTTACATCACATTGGGACACACATTCAAAGCTAAATCTATTATCACAGTAAATATCACAGTCAAGGTATACGTTATTTATTACAGTAGGTACGGTAGATTGCACAAATTTTCTGTTCAAATCATCAAGTTCGATATCCACCTGTGGTGATTTCGACATCTGTTTTCCGATACCGAGTGATTTTAGTTCCTGCCAGTTTTGGCTAATTGAAATGATTTCATGTAATAGTTAGTTTTAGCTATCTTAATGTTATTCTGCACTTTGTGTCTCGCTTCCTTAAACATAGCGTATCGTTTCCATCGCTCATAAGCAACATTTCGAGCATTTATTAACAATTTTATATTGTCAGAAACCAGGGCTTTAAAGACGACCTAAAGGTACAGTATGTTATTATGAAGTAATGAAACTTGTTCTTCCACTGAGGTTGTAGCAAGGATTCTATTCCAGTCCAGTTGGTCACATTCAGCACTTAACGAAACATAGTCAATATTTTTAAAATCCCTCTAATAAATTTTTTCAGCAGGGTTTTCGAAGTAAACATCATACGTCAGAAATATTAAGTCATGTGTTGAGAATACTGGCACAGAAATTTAACTGAAAATTAATTTCTTCATTCTGGCTATAAATTATGATCCGATCTGATTCAGATTCGGCAATGTGGTAGATATGGGCATTCTCTACGATACTGCGCTTTCAGTTTTATCGTATTTTTAAAAATGTGCCTGCCGTCTTCGTCTTTTATGGTGGCAGAAGGGGGTGGGGCGAAATTTTGAAATACACTTGTAGCAGTGTGATATCACATGAGTCTGAAAACCAAATTTGGTTTCTCTAGCTCTTATAGTCTCTGAGATCTAGGCGCTCATCAAGACGGACAGACGGACGGACGGACGGACGGACAGACGGACATACGGGTGAGTCGCTTCTGGCGACGCGACTCCACTTATACCCGTCCTCAGTCAGTATACACATTTTTGAGCTTATGATTTTTTACAATTTTACAGTTATAGTTGTCACGTCAACAGTCAACGACTTCAGACGTATTTTTGTATCTCTCCGCCGCGAAAATCAAATAATCGAAATTAATCGCAAATTAATTCGCGAAAAAGCGCTCGGGGTAGTCATGGGTACTAGTGATCGTGCTGCCCATGAATACCATCCAATCGTGTAATAAAGATTAATAGAAATAATAGAAAAAAACAAATGTCAACGTTTAAGAGCACCAGCTCAGTAAAGAGCACAAGCACTGTAACCAAAGCCAAAACGAGAAGGAACGTGTGAGTCGTTTCTGGGGACACGACTCTACTTATACCCGTACTCAGTCAGTATATACAGCTTATGATTTTGTAGAATTTTGGAAAAAAAAAAATTTTACATTTTACATTTTTTTGCTACATCTGCTATCTACATCTACATATACAATGTCTATTCTACATCTAACATGTAGATTGTACGTGTTCCATTTAGATTCTACATCTCCTCCACTAGGGGTTGCTCGCGCACTGAACGCGGCAGAGTGTGCGAGCGAGAAGGAAAATGAGTTGCGTTGTCGTTTTCATGTGGTTGTGGGTGGGGTGGGGGGGGGGGGCAGGGGAAGCAACTGAAAATTAATTTCGTCATTCTGGCTATAATTATGATCCGATCTGATTCAGATTCGGCAGTCTGGTAGATATGGGCATTCTCTACTATACTGCGTTTTTAGTTTAATCGTACTTTTAAAATTGTGGCTGCCACAGATTTTCGTCTTTTGTGGTGGCGGAAGGGGGCGGGGCGAAATTTTGAAATACACTTGTAGCAGTGTGATATCACATGAGTCTGGAAACCAAATTTGGTTGCCCTAGCTCTTATAGTCTCTGAGATCCAGGCGTCAAACAAGACGGACAGACGGACAGACAGACATGGCTCTATCGACTCGGCTATTGATGCTGATCAAGAATATATATACTTTATGGGGTCGGAAACGTTTCCTTCTCTGCGTTACACACATCCACTTTTACCACAAATCTAATATACCCCTTAACTCTTTTTTGAGTACGGGTATAATGAGCCAAGCCCGCAACAACAACAAGACGAGCGTCGGCTCTCGCAAGCAAAAAACAACGCGTACTTCTCTATACACTCGCCAAAGGCAGCAGTACCAACAAAAACTGCATCACTGCAAGTGAACGAGGAGAGAGCACGCTCTCTCTCCACTGCATTGCAAAGTGGGTCATGGAGTGCTCAGTGCCCATCCCCCCACTCGTACTGCCTAACCAACGATTTGCTAAAATCGACAACAACTAGTACAATGCCCTTGCTCAAAACTTTCTCTTCGACCACAACAACGACAACAACCACTGCAATTGCTCAGCGCCCGATACCAATAAGTTCGAAAAACGCTAACGGATCGTTAATTCATACTGGGCTCGATTGCTATGTGCAAATCAAAAGAAAATTGAGCCCAAAAACTGCGAAGAACAACAATGCAGCTAAAATAACTAAAATAACCGAGAATACTGTGCCACATAATAGATTTGCGATACTAAGTGTTCCAAATGAAGATGAGATCGCCAAAGCACCCAAGGCCAACAAATTAAGACCGCCACCTATTTATGTTCGACAGGCAAATTGTGCTGAACTGGTCAAAAAAATAACTGATAAAATTGGCGCAAACACATTCTATGTCACGTCCATAAAAAGGGGTAACATAAATGAAACAAAAATACAAGTCAATGAATGATGAATTACACTACACTTACTTACTTACTACACCTACCAACTTAAAAGTAGAAAAGGATTACAAGTGGTTATCAAAGGAATCGAACCAACAGTCCCAATCAATGAGATAATAGATGGACTAAACGATAAGGGCTTCAAAGTCAAAATGGCTATGAACATTTTTGCACTGACGTTATGAAAGGCACACAAATTTTTATACCCGTACTCAAAAAAGAGTTAAGTTGTATATTAGATTTGTGGTAAAAGTGGATGTGTGTAACGCAGAGAAGGAAACGTTTCCGACCCCATAAAGTACATATATTCTTGATCAGCATCAATACCCGAGTCGATATAGCCATGTCTGTCTTTCCGTCTGTCTGTCTGTCTGTCTGTCCGTCTTGCTGAGTGCCTGGATCTCAGAGACTATTAGAGCTAGGGAAACCAAATTTGGTTTCCAGACTCATGTGATATCACACTGCTACAAGTGTATTTAAAAATTTCGCCCCGCCCCCTTCCGCCGCCAAAAGGACGAAAATCTGTGGCAGGCACATTTTTTAAAAATACGATAAAACTAAAAACGCATTATCGTAGAGAATGCCCATATCTACCAGACTGCCGAATCTGAATTAGATCGGATCATAATTATAGCCAACATGAAGAAATTAATTTTCAGTCGCTTCCCCTGCCCCCTCCTGCCAACGACCATGCAACTCATTTTCCTTCTCGCTCGCACACTCTGCCGCGTTCAGTGCGCGAGCAACCCCTAGCGGAGGGTTGTAGAATCTAAATGGTACATGTACAATCTTCATGATAGATGTAGACTATATATAATATATGTATATGTAGATAGCAGATGTAGCAAAATAATGTAAAATGTAACATTTTTTTTTTGTAATTCTAAAATTTTTAAAAATTATAATCTCAAAAATGTATATACTGACTGAGTACGGGTATAAGTAGAGTCGCGTCCCCAGAAGCGACTCGCACGTTTCTTCTCGTTTACAATGTACTTGACACATTTTTGGATTCTTGTGTCCCACTTTCTTGTCCGGTTAGATCTGGAAAGCCTCCTTTGTTTACCAAAGAGTTATCCAGTCTAAAAAACTTAAAATTAAGACTTTATAAAAAATTTCGAGAAGTTAGTTCTCACTCTTCTCTTTCTCGCTATGTAATAGCTGGGTCAAATTTCTCCGTTCTTAACGCTCAATGCTATAAAAACTACCTATCTCGATGCAGGATACGACTTTCACAGGACACTAAAAAGTTTTACAGCTTCGTAAATATACTGACCGAGTACGGGTATAAGTAGAGTCGCGTACCCCGAAGTGACTCACACGTTCCTTCTCGTTTTTATTTTGCGTAGGTTAGTAAATTCAACTTTCTTCTTTGAGATTACTAGGCATTTAGATTTAGTTGGGTTTATTCCTAGTCCGTTATTGATTACCGAATTGTTTATGTTTGTTAGTTCCCTATTGGTTATTATTGCACACTCATTTATGTTATTTACGGGACGGCATACATACATTTGGACGTCATCAGCATATAAATGGACTTCACACGTAGACAGTACATTGGGAAGGTCATTTACATAAACGGCAAACAATAATGGGCCAAGGATAGATACTGCGGAACTCCTCTCGTAGGGGACAGAGATGACGAGTACCCAAATTGCCATTGATTTAAAATTTACAATTGTAAATCGATATGTCAAGTATGAACGAATTAGTTCTGTTGCGGTGCTGTTCAGTCCATATAGTCTTTGAAGTTTTGTACACAGAACCTCGTGATTGACTGTATCGAATGCTTTGCTATAGTCTAATAATGTCAAGAATACCACCTGTCATTCATCCTTTTTTTACGGATGTCTTCAGTGACTTTAAGTGACTGCACAAGTACAACTCCTGTTTTGCCTAAACCCCGATTGTTTTTCATTAAGCAGTTTATTACTTGCCATATAGTTACTAAGTTGAGTTGAGAACAATCGTTCAAGAACTTTTGAAAGAAAAGGCAAAATGGCAATCGGTCTAAAGTCAGTATTTGACTTCGGTATTGGGATTATTTTGGCTGCTTTCCAATCCTTAGGAAATGACGAGCTCATTATTGCACTATTAAAGACATGTGTTATATATAGTATTATCTTTGGTAGCAGTGGTTTAAGAAATTTTGGATTTATATTATCTGGTCCTGTTGCATTTTAATTTTAAGAATCGACTTTACATCACATTGGGACACACATTCAAAGCTAAATCTATTATCACAGTAAATATCACAGTCAAGGTATACGTTATTTATTACAGTAGGTACGGTAGATTGCACAAATTTTCTGTTCAAATCATCAAGTTCGATATCCACCTGTGGTGATTTCGACATCTGTTTTCCGATACCGAGTGATTTTAGTTCCTGCCAGTTTTGGCTAATTGAAATGATTTCATGTAATAGTTAGTTTTAGCTATCTTAATGTTATTCTGCACTTTGTGTCTCGCTTCCTTAAACATGGCGTATCGTTTCCATCGCTCATAAGCAACATTTCGAGCATTTATTAACAATTTTATATTGTCAGAAACCAGGGCTTTAAAGACGGCCTAAAGGTACAGTATGTTCTTATGAAGTAATGAAACTTGTTCTTCCACTGAGGTTGTAGCAAGGATTCTATTCCAGTCCAGTTGGTCACATTCAGCACTTAACGAAACATAGTCCATATTTTTAAAATCCCTCTAATATATTTTTTCAGCAGAGTTTTCGAAGTAAACATCATACGTCAGAAATATTAAGTCATGTGTTGAGAATACTGGCACAGAAATTTAACTGAAAATTAATTTCTTCATTCTGGCTATAAATTATGATCCGATCTGATTCAGATTCGGCAATGTGGTAGATATGGGCATTCTCTACGATACTGCGCTTTCAGTTTTATCGTATTTTTAAAAATGTGCCTGCCGTCTTCGTCTTTTATGGTGGCGGAAGGGGGCGGGGCGAAATTTTGAAATACACTTGTAGCAGTGTGATATCATATGAGTCTGAAAACCAAATTTGTTTTCTCTAGCTCTTATAGTCTCTGAGATCTAGGCGCTCATCAAGACGGACAGACGGACGGACGGACGGACAGACGGACATGGCTATATCGACTCGGCTATTGAGGCTGATCAAGAATATATATACTTTATGGGGTCGGAAACGTTTCCTTCTCTGCGTTGCACACATCCACTTTTACCAAAAATCTAATATACCCCTTAACTCTTTTTTGAGTACGGGTATAAAAAGGTACCTGAATTCATCCATATTCTTGGTTAGACTTTGAGCATTAATATGACATTATTTTTTGCGTAGGCGTAAGATTAAGTGAAAAACAGTTTGTATGAAAGATAGTTTTTAAATTTTCGCCGTCAACAAACGGGACTCCTTGCACTCGAACGTCAGCTGGGACCCCATCCATTGCCTGCACCTCCAGCTTCTGATCAAAACGCGCTTCCAGTGCCAATATTTGAGCCTTTAGATAGCCATTCTCGGGTGCCTCCGTCTCAACCAGCTCCACACGCTTGACCAGGTGCTGGAGCTCCTCGTTCAGTTTGGAGACGTGATCTTGGAGCTCACCCAGAATCCGCTGTTCGGTCTCCCGTATGAGTTGTGCCTGCTCCCCAAATTTTTCGGAGATAATCTCCAAAAGTCGGGTTGAAGATGCATCTGTGCTGCATCGCTGCACATGGGCAGCAGCGCTGTCCCGTGGGTGTTTTTGAGGTGGTGCCATCGTTGTTTGGAGTGTGTTTTGAGTGTTTATTTACTTGGTTTCTTTTCTCTGGTTGTCCGTATTGAGTGCTTTCTGTATTATTTGTGCGAATCGGTGTAACTTGGAGTGTTTGTATATTAGCGTCTTGTTTGAGTGTATTTGGCGGCGTCTAACGCCAATTAAATTTTCTGTTTAAGGTTGCTGCCGTGTTTATTTTTTTTTGCCGTGAACTTAGAGTGTAGAGCTATCATTCGATTGTACTTTGCAATAAATTCAAGCGAGTAAAAATTAATATTTATTATTGCATTTGCAACTTTCTTGGAGCGGGGCAAGAAACACATCCGACGACTTTCGATATCGAGAAGGAAATCGATATTCGTACGAAATATACAAAAGCAGCCAAAAAAACGAGTAGGAACGTGTGAGTCGCTTCTGGCGACGCGACTCCACTTATACCCGTCCTCAGTCAGTATACACATTTTTGAGCTTATGATTTTTTACAATTTTACAGTTATAGTTGACGTGACAACAGTCAACGACTTCAGACGTATTTTTGTATCGCTCCGCCGCGAAAATCAAATAATCGAAATTAATCGCAAATTAATTCGCGAAAAAGCGCTCGGGGTAGTCATGGGTACTAGTGATCGTGCTGCCCATGAATACCATCCAATCGTGTAATAAAGATTAATAGAAATAATAGAAAAAAACAAATGTCAACGTTTAAGAGCACCAGCTCAGTAAAGAGCACAAGCACTGTAACCAAAGCCAAAATGAGCCAAGCCCGGCAACAACAACAAGACGAGCGTCGGCTCTCGCAAGCAAAAAACAACGCGTACTTCTCTATACACTCGCCAAAGGCAGCAGTACCAACAAAAACTGCATCACTGCAAGTGAACGAGGAGAGAGCACGCTCACTCTCCACTGCATTGCAAAGTGGGTCATGGAGTGCTCAGTGCCTAACCAACGATTTGCTAATATCGACAACAACTAGTACAATGCCCTTGCTCAAAACTTTCTCTTCGACCACAACAACGACAACAACCACTGCAATTGCTCAGCGCCCGATACCAATAAGTTCGAAAAACGCTAACGGATCGTTAATTCATACTGGGCTCGATTGCTATGTGCAAATCAAAAGAAAATTGATCCCAAAAACTGCGAAGAACAACAATGCAGCTAAAATAACTAAAATAACCGAGAATACTGTGCCACATAATAGATTTGCGATACTAAGTGTTCCAAATGAAGATGAGATCGCCAAAGCACCCAAGGCCAACAAATTAAGACCGCCACCTATTTATGTTCGACAGGCAAATTGTGCTGAACTGGTCAAAAAAATAACTGATAAAATTGGCGCAAACACATTCTATGTCACGTCCACAAAAAGGGGTAACATAAATGAAACAAAAATACAAGTCAATGACGAAGAAAACTATCGATCAGTTGCGAAATACCTCGAAAATGAAAAAATGAATTACTACACCTACCAACTTAAAAGTAGCAAAGGATTACAAGTGGTTATCAAAGGAATCGAACCAACAGTCCCAATCAATGAGATAATAGATGGACTAAACGATAAGGGCTTCAAAGTCAAAATGGCTATGAACATTTTTGCACTGACGTTATGAAAGGCACACAAATTTTTATACCTGTACTCAAAAAAGAGTTAAGGGGTATATTAGATTTGTGGTAAAAGTGGATGTGTGTAACGCAGAGAAGGAAACGTTTCCGACCCCATAAAGTATATATATTCTTGATCAGCATCAATACCCGAGTCGATATAGCCATGTCTGTCTTTCCGTCTGTCTGTCTGTCTGTCTGTCTGTCTGTCTGTCCGTCTTGTTGAGCGCCTGGATCTCAGAGATTACTAGAGCTAGGGAAACCAAATTTGGTTTCCAGACTCATGTGATATCACACTGCTACAAGTGTATTTAAAAATTTCGCCCCGCCCCCTTCCGCCGCCACAAAGGACGAAAATCTGTGGCAGGCACATTTTTAAAAATACGATAAAACTAAAAACGCATTACCGTAGAGAATGCCCATATCTACCAGACTGCCGAATCTGAATTAGATCGGATCATAATTATAGCCAACATGAAGAAATTAATTTTCAGTCGCTTCCCCTGCCCCCTCCTGCCAACGACCATGCAACTCATTTTCCTTCTCGCTCGCACACTCTGCCGCGTTCAGTGCGCGAGCAACCCCTAGCGGAGGGTTGTAGAATCTAAATGGTACATGTACAATCTTCATGATAGATGTAGCATATACATAATATATGCAGATGTAGATAGCAGATGTAGCAAAATAATGTAAAATGTAAAATTTTTTTTTGTAATTCTAAAATTATAATCTCAAAAATGTATATACTGACTGAGTACGGGTATAAGTAGAGTCGCATTCCCAGAAGCGACTCGCACGTTTCTTCTCGTTTACAATGTACTTGACACATTTTTGGATTCTTGTGTCCCACTTTCTTGTCCGGTTAGATCTGGAAAGCCTCCTTTGTTTACCAAAGAGTTATCCAGTCTAAAAAACTTAAAATTAAGACTTTATAAAAAATTTCGAGAAGTTAGTTCTCACTCTTCTCTTTCTCGCTATGTAATAGCTGGGTCAAATTTCTCCGTTCTTAACGCTCAATGCTATAAAAACTACCTATCTCGATGCAGGATACGACTTTCACAGGACACTAAAAAGTTTTACAGCTTCGTAAATAGTAAGCGTAGAACGTCCTCACATCCATCCTCGCTATCATTCCTCAATATGTCAGCAAATAATGATCAGGCAATTGCCGATCTTTTTGCCAAATTTTTCCAAACAATCTATTCTCATGAAAGCTACTCTGGTCAGCCGTATCCATACAGTTTACCAAGGTCGGATGGCATTTTCAGCCCCTTGTTAAATTAAAGCTCACTGCTTCATGATCTTCGACTAGTTAAGCCGGTGTTTTCACCAGGTCCTGACGGAGTGTTTTAGCATCGTTGATTAATTACAATGAGGGCCAATGGTCGCCCAGCAATCCCAGTGGCAAGAAGCAGTACGATCGCGACCAGTTGCTGTACTGTGCCGACGCTCTGTGTGGACTCCTGCTTAAACTATTCACCCTATCCATTAACTCTTCAGGCTTCCCCACCATCTGGAAGGAATCTTTTATTATTTCGCTCTATAAGAAAGGTAGCAAGTCTTATGCAAATAATTATAGAGGTATATATAAGTTATCCGCTATTCCCAAAATGTTTGAAAAGAATTTAACTCCGCATTTGCCACATCTCTGCAAATAACTTATATCTCCGTCTCAGCACGGATTTATAAGGCGACGATCAACAACTTCAAATTTATTAGAGTTTACCTCTTTTATCATTAAAGGCTTTCAAGGTAACTTGAAGACGGATGTCATTTACACTGATTTCAGCAAAGTATTCGATTCTGTAAACCATTCCCTCCTAGCACAAAAACTTGACCTTTTAGGGTTTCCGCCTAATCTTTTGAGATGGATTTCTAGCTACCTTCGTTCTAGGTCTCAAAGAGTCCTCTTCAAAAACTCCTTCTCTTTACCTGTCAAGGTTACTTCTGGAGTACCACAGGGCAGCCATCTAGGCCCCCTACTATTAACACTCTTTATTAATGATCTGCCTTCAGTATTAACAAACTCTCGAGTACTCATGTATGCGGATGATGTTAAACTTTGTGTCCAGTATAAGGACATTTCATTTTACTTTCGCTTGCAATCCGATCTCAATAACTTTCAGTCATGGTGTTGTGCAAATATGTTACGCCTAAATGCCTCGAAATGCAAAGTAATGACATTTCATCGCTCCAGCCCCCTATTGGCTCCTTATAGCCTCTGCGGTGGTTCTCTTGAGAGAATTACCTTGCTTGATGATCTTGGTGTTAAACTAGACCCAAAGTTAAAGTTTTCTGAACACATTTCTACCATGGTAAATAAGGCCATGGGTGTGCTTGGGTTTATAAAGAGGTGGTCAAAGGAATTTGACGACCCCTATATAACGAAGACTCTCTATATCTCGCTTGTTCGTCCGATTTTAGAATACGGCTCTTGTGTATGGTGCCCCCAGTACAAAGTACACCAGGACCGTATAGAATCAGTCCAGAAAAACTTTTTACTTTTTGCTCTGCGTGGCCTTAACTGGGATGCAGGTGTGAGACTGCCATCTTATCCTCGTAGATTGCTTTTAATAAACCTTCCAACCTTAGTTAGTCGTAGAAAAATGCTTGGTGTTATTTTTATGCACAACCTGATCAAGGGTGATGTAGATAGCCCTGACTTGTTGAGCCGCATAAACTTTACGATTCCTATTAGATCTACTAGAAACTTCATTCCTCTTTTCCTTCCGCTTTGTAGATCGAATTATTCCTTGCACGAACCATTTAGGGTACTTTGCTCGGACTTCAATTCCCTCTACCACATAATATCAACTACTAATTCCCTTCCTCTTCTTAAATCACTAATACTAACATACCTTTCCCGTAATTAGTTATATTTTTTAGCTATCTTTGCATGTTTAGCGCTTAGAGTTGTGTTTAGCTCTAATTTTCCTCGAATTTTAGTCTAACACCTATCTTTCCTGCATGCTCGCGATCGGTTCGGTAACACGCGTCGCGTCGCGTCGTCATGCGGCAGCTCCCCTCGGTCGGTTCGGCGGGAGGAGGGCTGCGTTCCTGCCTGGGTTCCGCGTGTAATAGGCTTCGGCTTGGTGTCGCATGGGCCACTTGATGGTGCAGTCATTGCATATCAACGTCCAGACAATTAAAAAAAAAAAAATAGCCAACCACCTACTACGCAGAGCCCTAGAAGATGAAAAAAACCGAGCTCAAATATCCTATATGGAGCAACTCTCCCCAACTAGCAAACGATTCCCACTGTGGAAAGCTAAATCAGGCGTTTGCCCACCAATCGAGAGTGCATCACCTTTGCGTACACAAACAGGAGAGTGGACTCGCAGCAACAAAGAGAAGGCAAATATATATTTGCCGTCCATCTAGAAAACGTCTTCAAACCACACCCAGCAACAAATAACTTTGTGCTCCCACCAACCAACAATCCCGAAGCTACTCCGCCTATCATATTCCAATCGGGAGAACTCACAAGGGTCACTAAAGACCAAATCTCAAAGCAAAAGAAAGCTCCGGGCCACGATTTCATCTCCCCTAAAATTATCATAGAATTGCCGAGCTGTGCAGTGTATTTTCTTAGTGTGATATTCAACAGCATAATGAAATGGGGCTATTTTCCTCTAGAATGGAGGTAATCAGTCATCACAATGATCCAGAAAGCCGGAAAAGACAAGTCCAGGCCATCATCACATAGACCTATCAGCCTTGCCTATCAAAGATATTTGAAAAGCTGCTCCTGAATCGTATCAAACAACACCTACACATCAACGGTGCCATCCCGACTCACCAAGGCAGCATGCTTGGACCGACACTGTATATCATATTCACAGCGGATCTACCGACAAACAGCCTAACAACAACTTCGGTATTTGCTAATGATACTGCCATACTAAGTCGCTCCAAGTGCCCAACAAGGGCAACGGAACACTTATCATCTCATCTCGTGGTCTTAGAAAAATGGCTAGCAGACTGGCGGATACAAGCTTGTCACCTTTACGTTAAACAGACAAACTTGCCCTCCAGTATATCTGAACAACATCAACATTTCACAAACCCCCGAAGTAACATACCTTGGTGTTCATCTGGACAGACGGCTTACTTGGCGTAAGCACATCGAAGCGAAATGAAATCTACTTAATTTTAAAGATAGTAATCTACATTGGCTAATAAACACCCGTTCACAACTAAAACTGGAGTACAAAGTACTTTTGTACAATGCAGTTCTCAAACCCATCTGGACATACGGCTCCGAACTATAGGGAAATGCTTGCGTCAGTAATTTAGAAATAATCCAGAGAGCTCAATCGAACATACTAAGAACTATCACTGGGGCACCATGGTACATACGGAATGAAAATATCCCTAAAGACTTAAATGTAGGATCAGTTAAAGACGAAATTGCCAAAGTGAAAGCAAAGTACCAGGCCAAGCTTCAAGCCCATCCTAATAGACTTGCGCAGTCTTTAACTTGGCACACTAGCCATACACGACTCCGGCGAAGAGAGCTCCCCACCCATCAATAATACTTAGCTAGGGACGTACTCTAAGTAATTAAGTGTAATTAATTAAATAAATATATTAGGATAGGATTTGTGTACTTGTCGTAAGTCTCTAATAGGGAAGATTCAATAAATAAAATCCCGTAATATAAAATTGCTAAATCTGTTATCTATATCTACATCTAAAATGTATATTCTACCTCTAACATGAAGATTCTAAATGTACCATTTAGACTCTACATCTCCTCCGCTAGAGGGCGCTCGCGTACACAACGAGGCAGAGTGTGCGAGCGAGAAAGAGAATGAATAGAGGGTCTCTGGCTGAAGTAGGCGGGGGAAGCAGCTGAAAATGAATTTCTTCATTCTGGCTATAATTATGATCCGATCTGATTCAGCAGTCTGGTAGATATGGTCGTTCTCTACGATACTGCGAAATTTTGAAATACACTTTTAGCAGTGTGATATCACATGAGTCTGGAAACCAAATTTGGTTGCCCTAGTTCTTATAGTCTCTTAGATCTAGCCGACAAAAAAGACGGACGGACGGATAGACGGACAGACAGACATGGCTCTATCGACTCGGCTATTGATGCTGATCAAGAATATATACTTTATGGGGTCGGAAACGTTTCCTTCTCTGCGTTACACACATCCACTTTTACCACAAATCTAATATACCCCTTAACTCTTTTTTGAGTACGGGTATAAAAAAAAACGAGAAGGAACGTGTGAGTCGCTTCTGGGGACGCGACTCTACTTATACCCGTACTCAGTCAGTATACACATTTTTGAGCATAAGATTTTTTAGAATTAAAAAAAAAAATTTACATTTTACATTTTTTGCTACATCTGCTATTTACATCTACATCTACAATGTATATTGTACATCTATCATGTAGATTATAGATGTACCATTCATATTCTACATCTCCTCCGCTAGGGGTTGTTCGCGCACTGAACGCGGCAGAGTGTGCGAGCGAGAAAGAGAATGAGTATCGTGTCTCTGGCAGGGGGAGGCAGAGGAAGCACCAGAAAATTAATTTATTCATTTTGGCTATAATTATGATCCGATCTGATTCAGATTCGGCAGTCTGGTAGATATGGTCATTCTCTACGATACTGCGTTTTAAGTTTTATCGTATCTTTAAAATTGTGTCTGCCACAGATTTTCGTTCTTTGCAGAGGCGGAAGGGGGCGGGGCGAAATTTTGAAATACGCTTGTAGCAGTGTGATATCACATGAGTCTGGAAACCAAATTTGGTTGTCCTAGCTCTTGTAGTCTCTGAGATCCAGGCGTCAAACAAGACGGACAGACGGTCAGACGGACAGACAGACATGGCTCTATCGACTCGGCTATTGATGCTGATCAAGAATATATATACTTTATAGGGTCGGAAACGTTTCCTTCTCTGCGTTACACACATCCACTTTTACCACAAATCTAATATACCCCTTAACTCTTTTTTGAGTACGGGTATAAAAATAGAATGCATTCGAATGAATTCGGAAACTGCCCTCACTCTCACTCATTCAATTCGTGCCTTGTCGTTTCAATGTTGTGTGTATGAGTTTTCCGTCAGCGCACTCACACACTCAAACTCTGTTGGATAGCATTCCAATTCACTCAATTCATTTTGAGCATTGTTAATTCGAATGGCTGTTTTTACAATTCATGCAGATCTCTATTGCATATTAAAGCTATCGCCAAGTGGCGCGGTACCCTCTAGTCGTCGGGTATATCGTTTTCGACCTCATTTGATTACATCTTCCCGTTTCGACATTTTGTGCCGCAGCAAATAATATTATTGTGAGAAACGCCCTGATAAGTGATTTACTTGAGCATCGAGAGTCAAGACGAATCCAAAATCAGATCAAAAGCCGATTAACGGACCGGCTGAGGTCGAGTGCAGACTAGACTTTCTGAAAGCAACTATTGCCAAGGTAAGTCAAGTTCAAGAATTGATCGAAGAAATAGATAGTGACAATGAGTTTTGCTGCCCTATTTAGTCTTCCTTAAATGACGCAGCAATCTGCATCGTCCCTAAGGAACCTAATCGATACCACCTCATCGATATATGGTTCCTTGTTGTCAATGAGCGATGACCAAAAGATCTAAAATGCAATGCTTTTTCATCTCGTCTTGAACAGAGTTGATCCTGTGACCAAACAAAATTGGGAAGAACAGCTCGATTATGAGAAGCTGCCGCTTTGGGCTGACTACGAAAAATTGATTTATCGCAGGTATCACCTTTTTTCGGCCGAAGAATTGTGAAAACCAAAGCAGGAGCAGAAAGCTTTGCCAAGCTATCGATCAGTTGCGAAATACCTCGAAAATGAAAAAATGAATTACTACACCTACCAACTTAAAAGTAGAAAAGGATACAAGTGGTTATCAAAGGAATCGAACCAACAGTCCCAATCAATGAGATAATAGATGGACTAAACGATAAGGGCTTCAAAGTCAAAATGGCTATGAACATTTTTGCACTGACGTTATGAAAGGCACACAAATTTTTATACCCGTACTCAAAAAAGAGTTAAGTTGTATATTAGATTTGTGGTAAAAGTGGATGTGTGTAACGCAGAGAAGGAAACGTTTCCGACCCCATAAAGTACATATATTCTTGATCAGCATCAATACCCGAGTCGATATAGCCATGTCTGTCTTTCCGTCTGTCTGTCTGTCTGTCTGTCCGTCTTGTTGAGTGCCTGGATCTCAGAGACTATTAGAGCTAGGGAAACCAAATTTGGTTTCCAGACTCATGTGATATCACACACTGACAAGTGTATTTCAAAATTTCGCCCCGCCCCCTTTTTTGAGTACGGGTATAATGAGCCAAGCCCGCAACAACAACAAGACGAGCGTCGGCTCTCGCAAGCAAAAAACAACGCGTACTTCTCTATACACTCGCCAAAGGCAGCAGTACCAACAAAAACTGCATCACTGCTAGTGAACGAGGAGAGAGCACGCTCTCTCTCCACTGCATTGCAAAGTGGGTCATGGAGTGCTCAGTGCCCATCCCCCCACTCGTACTGCCTAACCAACGATTTGCTAAAATCGACAACAACTAGTACAATGCCCTTGCTCAAAACTTTCTCTTCGACCACAACAACGACAACAACCACTGCAATTGCTCAGCGCCCGATACCAATAAGTTCGAAAAACGCTAACGGATCGTTTATTCATACTGGGCTCGATTGCTATGTGCAAATCAAAAGAAAATTGAGCCCAAAAACTGCGAAGAACAACAATGCAGCTAAAATAACTAAAATAACCGAGAATACTGTGCCACATAATAGATTTGCGATACTAAGTGTTCCAAATGAAGATGAGATCATCAAAGCACCCAAGGCCAACAAATTAAGACCGCCACCTATTTATGTTCGACAGGCAAATTGTGCTGAACTGGTCAAAAAAATAACTGATAAAATTGGCGCAAACACATTCTATGTCACGTCCATAAAAAGGGGTAACATAAATGAAACAAAAATACAAGTCAATGACGAAGAAAACTATCGATCAGTTGCGAAATACCTCGAAAATGAAAAAATGAATTACTACACCTACCAACTTAAAAGTAGAAAAGGATTACAAGTGGTTATCAAAGGAATCGAACCAACAGTCCCAATCAATGAGATAATAGATGGACTAAACGATAAGGGCTTCAAAGTCAAAATGGCTATGAACATTTTTGCACTGACGTTATGAAAGGCACACAAATTTTTATACCCGTACTCAAAAAAGAGTTAAGTTGTATATTAGATTTGTGGTAAAAGTGGATGTGTGTAACGCAGAGAAGGAAACGTTTCCGACCCCATAAAGTACATATATTCTTGATCAGCATCAATACCCGAGTCGATATAGCCATGTCTGTCTTTCCGTCTGTCTGTCTGTCTGTCTGTCCGTCTTGTTGAGTGCCTGGATCTCAGAGACTATTAGAGCTAGGGAAACCAAATTTGGTTTCCAGACTCATGTGATATCACACTGCTACAAGTGTATTTAAAAATTTCGCCCCGCCCCCTTCCGCCGCCAAAAGGACGAAAATCTGTGGCAGGCACATTTTTAAAAATACGATAAAACTAAAAACGCATTATCGTAGAGAATGCCCATATCTACCAGACTGCCGAATCTGAATTAGATCGGATCATAATTATAGCCAACATGAAGAAATTAATTTTCAGTCGCTTCCCCTGCCCCCTCCTGCCAACGACCATGCAACTCATTTTCCTTCTCGCTCGCACACTCTGCCGCGTTCAGTGCGCGAGCAACCCCTAGCGGAGGGTTGTAGAATCTAAATGGTACATGTACAATCTTCATGATAGATGTAGACTATATATAATATATGTAGATGTAGATAGCAGATGTAGCAAAATAATGTAAAATGTAAAATTTTTTTTTGTAATTCTAAAATTATAATCTCAAAAATGTATATACTGACTGAGTACGGGTATAAGTAGAGTCGCGTCCCCAGAAGCGACTCGCACGTTTCTTCTCGTTTACAATGTACTTGACACATTTTTGGATTCTTGTGTCCCACTTTCTTGTCCGGTTAGATCTGGAAAGCCTCCTTTGTTTACCAAAGAGTTATCCAGTCTAAAAAACTTAAAATTAAGACTTTATAAAAAATTTCGAGAAGTTAGTTCTCACTCTTCTCTTTCTCGCTATGTAATAGCTGGGTCAAATTTCTCCGTTCTTAACGCTCAATGCTATAAAAACTACCTATCTCGATGCAGGATACGACTTTCACAGGACACTAAAAAGTTTTACAGCTTCGTAAATATACTGACCGAGTACGGGTATAAGTAGAGTCGCGTACCCCGAAGTGACTCACACGTTCCTTCTCGTTTTTATTTTGCGTAGGTAAGTAAATTCAACTTTCTTCTTTGAGATTACTAGGCATTTAGATTTAGTTGGGTTTATTCCTAGTCCGTTATTGATTACCGAATTGTTTATGTTTGTTAGTTCCCTATTGGTTATTATTGCACACTCATTTATGTTATTTACGGGACGGCATACATACATTTGGACGTCATCAGCATATAAATGGACTTCACACGTAGACAGTACATTGGGAAGGTCATTTACATAAACAGCAAACAATAATGGGCCAAGGATAGATACTGCGGAACTCCTCTCGTAGGGGACAGAGATGACGAGTACCCAAATTGTCATTGATTTAAAATTTACAATTGTAAATCGATATGTCAAGTATGAACGAATTAGTTCTGTTGCGGTGCTGTTCAGTCCATATAGTCTTTGAAGTTTTGTACACAGAACCTCGTGATTGACTGTATCGAATGCTTTGCTATAGTCTAATAATGTCAAGAATACCACCTGTCATTCATCCTTTTTTTACGGATGTCTTCAGTGACTTTAAGTGACTGCACAAGTACAACTCCTGTTTTGCCTAAACCCCGATTGTTTTTCATTAAGCAGTTTATTACTTGCCATATAGTTACTAAGTTGAGTTGAGAACAATCGTTCAAGAACTTTTGAAAGAAAAGGCAAAATGGCAATCGGTCTAAAGTCAGTATTTGACTTCGGTATTGGGATTATTTTGGCTGCTTTCCAATCCTTAGGAAATGACGAGCTCATTATTGCACTATTAAAGACATGTGTTATATATAGTATTATCTTTGGTAGCAGTGGTTTAAGAAATGTTGGATTTATATTATCTGGTCCTGTTGCATTTTAATTTAAAGAATCGACTTTACATCACATTGGGACACACATTCAAAGCTAAATCTATTATCACAGTAAATATCACAGTCAAGGTATACGTTATTTATTACAGTAGGTACGGTAGATTGCACAAATTTTCTGTTCAAATCATCAAGTTCGATATCCACCTGTGGTGATTTCGACATCTGTTTTCCGATACCGAGTGATTTTAGTTCCTGCCAGTTTTGGCTAATTGAAATGATTTCATGTAATAGTTAGTTTTAGCTATCTTAATGTTATTCTGCACTTTGTGTCTCGCTTCCTTAAACATGGCGTATCGTTTCCATCGCTCATAAGCAACATTTCGAGCATTTATTAACAATTTTATATTGTCAGAAACCAGGGCTTTAAAGACGGCCTAAAGGTACAGTATGTTCTTATGAAGTAATGAAACTTGTTCTTCCACTGAGGTTGTAGCAAGGATTCTATTCCAGTCCAGTTGGTCACATTCAGCACTTAACGAAACATAGTCCATATTTTTAAAATCCCTCTAATATATTTTTTCAGCAGAGTTTTCGAAGTAAACATCATACGTCAGAAATATTAAGTCATGTGTTGAGAATACTGGCACAGAAATTTAACTGAAAATTAATTTCTTCATTCTGGCTATAAATTATGATCCGATCTGATTCAGATTCGGCAATGTGGTAGATATGGGCATTCTCTACGATACTGCGCTTTCAGTTTTATCGTATTTTTAAAAATGTGCCTGCCGTCTTCGTCTTTTATGGTGGCGGAAGGGGGCGGGGCGAAATTTTGAAATACACTTGTAGCAGTGTGATATCACATGAGTCTGAAAACCAAATTTGGTTTCTCTAGCTCTTATAGTCTCTGAGATCTAGGCGCTCATCAAGACGGACAGACGGACGGACGGACGGACAGACGGACATGGCTATATCGACTCGGCTATTGAGGCTGATCAAGAATATATATACTTTATGGGGTCGGAAACGTTTCCTTCTCTGCGTTGCACACATCCACTTTTACCAAAAATCTAATATACCCCTTAACTCTTTTTTGAGTACGGGTATAAAAAGGTACCTGAATTCATCCATATTCTTGGTTAGACTTTGAGCATTAATATGACAAATTTTTATTCCTCAGTGTTGCTGGCTAAGTATACGGATTAATGCATGACTGATGGCCTTTGAAGTCATGTTACTCTGCATTTTGCAGTTAATTTATCCATAATTAAGAGACGCATAGACAAATTCAAAGAGATATTCAACTTACACCTTAAAAACGTACATAAAAACTTAAAATTAGAAAGGAGAAAGAAATGCAGTAAACTCTTAAGACTAACATTAAATACATAAAGAGAATGGTAAGAGAGACATCTAGCTACGAAAGCTCCCTTGTTGATCGTGTTCTGGGTGATGAGATTGAGATGCATATATGGACAAAAGCTCTTGCATGCTACTAATGCGAACGTTGTTATCGCTCCCAGCCTCTCTCACATGAACAGCGGAGCGGCGCCTAAATACTTCGGTGAGCTTGTTTTGCCTCTTCCCTTTCATAGCTTCTTTGAAAATTTCATATTGAGCTTTTGTAAGTTGCTCGTTAACATAAAATTGAACTTGTGAATCGAAACCCAGCAGCTGTAAGCTCAGCGGCTCTTTTTCTGTTCTCCGATATGCCCCAATTTGTCGAAGCAATGCAATTTTGTCGTGTGTATGATCCATTTTAACTATAATTTTGGGACCAACAATAGTGCCGTTCGATGCCCTCTATTGCCTTATTCGGAAAATATCCCTAATTTTTTGCGTAGGCGTAAGATTAAGTGAAAAACAGTTTGTATGAAAGATAGTTTTTAAATTTTCGCCGTCAACAAACGGGACTCCTTGCACTCGAACGTCAGCTGGGACCCCATCCATTGCCTGCACCTCCAGCTTCTGATCAAAACGCGCTTCCAGTGCCAATATTTGAGCCTTTAGATAGCCATTCTCGGGTGCCTCCGTCTCAACCAGCTCCACACGCTTGACCAGGTGCTGGAGCTCCTCGTTCAGTTTGGAGACGTGATCTTGGAGCTCACCCAGAATCCGCTGTTCGGTCTCCCGTATGAGTTGTGCCTGCTCCCCAAATTTTTCGGAGATAATCTCCAAAAGTCGGGTTGAAGATGCATCTGTGCTGCATCGCTGCACATGGGCAGCAGCGCTGTCCCGTGGGTGTTTTTGAGGTGGTGCCATCGTTGTTTGGAGTGTGTTTTGAGTGTTTATTTACTTGGTTTCTTTTCTCTGGTTGTCCGTATTGAGTGCTTTCTGTATTATTTGTGCGAATCGGTGTAACTTGGAGTGTTTGTATATTAGCGTCTTGTTTGAGTGTATTTGGCGGCGTCTAACGCCAATTAAATTTTCTGTTTAAGGTTGCTGCCGTGTTTATTTTTTTTTTGCCGTGAACTTAGAGTGTAGAGCTATCATTCGATTGTACTTTGCAATAAATTCAAGCGAGTAAAAATTAATATTTATTATTGCATTTGCAACTTTCTTGGAGCGGGGCAAGAAACACATCCGACGACTTTCGATATCGAGAAGGAAATCGATATTCGTACGAAATATACAAAAGGAGCCAAAAAAACGAGTAGGAACGTGTGAGTCGCTTCTGGCGACGCGACTCCACTTATACCCGTCCTCAGTCAGTATACACATTTTTGAGCTTATGATTTTTTACAATTTTACAGTTATAGTTGACGTGACAACAGTCAACGACTTCAGACGTATTTTTGTATCGCTCCGCCGCGAAAATCAAATAATCGAAATTAATCGCAAATTAATTCGCGAAAAAGCGCTCGGGGTAGTCATGGGTACTAGTGATCGTGCTGCCCATGAATACCATCCAATCGTGTAATAAAGATTAATAGAAATAATAGAAAAAAACAAATGTCAACGTTTAAGAGCACCAGCTCAGTAAAGAGCACAAGCACTGTAACCAAAGCCAAAATGAGCCAAGCCCGGCAACAACAACAAGACGAGCGTCGGCTCTCGCAAGCAAAAAACAACGCGTACTTCTCTATACACTCGCCAAAGGCAGCAGTACCAACAAAAACTGCATCACTGCAAGTGAACGAGGAGAGAGCACGCTCACTCTCCACTGCATTGCATGTGGGTCATGGAGTGCTCAGTGCCCATCCCCCCACTCGTACTGCCTAACCAACGATTTGCTAATATCGACAACAACTAGTACAATGCCCTTGCTCAAAACTTTCTCTTCGACCACAAAAACGACAACAACCACTGCAATTGCTCAGCGCCCGATACCAATAAGTTCGAAAAACGCTAACGGATCGTTAATTCATACTGGGCTCGATTGCTATGTGCAAATCAAAAGAAAATTGAGCCCAAAAACTGCGAAGAACAACAATGCAGCTAAAATAACTAAAATAACCGAGAATACTGTGCCACATAATAGATTTGCGATACTAAGTGTTCCAAATGAAGATGAGATCGCCAAAGCACCCAAGGCCAACAAATTAAGACCGCCACCTATTTATGTTCGACAGGCAAATTGTGCTGAACTGGTCAAAAAAAATAACTGATAAAATTGGCGCAAACACATTCTATGTCACGTCCACAAAAAGGGGTAACATAAATGAAACAAAAATACAAGTCAATGACGAAGAAAACTATCGATCAGTTGCGAAATACCTCGAAAATGAAAAAATGAATTACTACACCTACCAACTTAAAAGTAGCAAAGGATTACAAGTGGTTATCAAAGGAATCGAACCAACAGTCCCAATCAATGAGATAATAGATGGACTAAACGATAAGGGCTTCAAAGTCAAAATGGCTATGAACATTTTTGCACTGACGTTATGAAAGGCACACAAATTTTTATACCTGTACTCAAAAAAGAGTTAAGGGGTATATTAGATTTGTGGTAAAAGTGGATGTGTGTAACGCAGAGAAGGAAACGTTTCCGACCCCATAAAGTATATATATTCTTGATCAGCATCAATACCCGAGTCGATATAGCCATGTCTGTCTTTCCGTCTGTCTGTCTGTCTGTCTGTCTGTCTGTCTGTCCGTCTTGTTGAGCGCCTGGATCTCAGAGACTATTAGAGCTAGGGAAACCAAATTTGGTTTCCAGACTCATGTGATATCACACTGCTACAAGTGTATTTAAAAATTTCGCCCCGCCCCCTTCCGCCGCCACAAAGGACGAAAATCTGTGGCAGGCACATTTTTAAAAGTACGATAAAACTAAAAACGCATTATCGTAGAGAATGCCCATATCTACCAGACTGCCGAATCTGAATTAGATCGGATCATAATTATAGCCAACATGAAGAAATTAATTTTCAGTCGCTTCCCCTGCCCCCTCCTGCCAACGACCATGCAACTCATTTTCCTTCTCGCTCGCACACTCTGCCGCGTTCAGTGCGCGAGCAACCCCTAGCGGAGGGTTGTAGAATCTAAATGGTACATGTACAATCTTCATGATAGATGTAGCATATACATAATATATGCAGATGTAGATAGCAGATGTAGCAAAATAATGTAAAATGTAAAAATTTTTTTTGTAATTCTAAAATTATAATCTCAAAAATGTATATACTGACTGAGTACGGGTATAAGTAGAGTCGCGTTCCCAGAAGCGACTCGCACGTTTCTTCTCGTTTACAATGTACTTGACACATTTTTGGATTCTTGTGTCCCACTTTCTTGTCCGGTTAGATCTGGAAAGCCTCCTTTGTTTACCAAAGAGTTATCCAGTCTAAAAAACTTAAAATTAAGACTTTATAAAAAATTTCGAGAAGTTAGTTCTCACTCTTCTCTTTCTCGCTATGTAATAGCTGGGTCAAATTTCTCCGTTCTTAACGCTCAATGCTATAAAAACTACCTATCTCGATGCAGGATACGACTTTCACAGGACACTAAAAAGTTTTACAGCTTCGTAAATAGTAAGCGTAGAACGTCCTCACATCCATCCTCGCTATCATTCCTCAATATGTCAGCAAATAATGATCAGGCAATTGCCGATCTTTTTGCCAAATTTTTCCAAACAATCTATTCTCATGAAAGCTACTCTGGTCAGCCGTATCCATACAGTTTACCAAGGTCGGATGGCATTTTCAGCCTCTTGTTAAATTAAAGCTCACTGCTTCATGATCTTCGACTAGTTAAGCCGGTGTTTTCACCAGGTCCTGACGGAGTGTTTTAGCATCGTTGATTAATTACAATGAGGGCCAATGGTCGCCCAGCAATCCCAGTGGCAAGAAGCAGTACGATCGCGACCAGTTGCTGTACTGTGCCGACGCTCTGTGTGGACTCCTGTTTAAACTATTCACCCTATCCATTAACTCTTCAGGCTTCCCCACCATCTGGAAGGAATCTTTTATTATTCCGCTCTATAAGAAAGGTAGCAAGTCTTATGCAAATAATTATAGAGGTATATATAAGTTATCCGCTATTCCCAAAATGTTTGAAAAGAATTTAACTCCGCATTTGCCACATCTCTGCAAATAACTTATATCTCCGTCTCAGCACGGATTTATAAGGCGACGATCAACAACTTCAAATTTATTAGAGTTTACCTCTTTTATCATTAAAGGCTTTCAAGGTAACTTGAAGACGGATGTCATTTACACTGATTTCAGCAAAGTATTCGATTCTGTAAACCATTCCCTCCTAGCACAAAAACTTGACCTTTTAGGGTTTCCGCCTAATCTTTTGAGATGGATTTCTAGCTACCTTCGTTCTAGGTCTCAAAGAGTCCTCTTCAAAAACTCCTTCTCTTTACCTGTCAAGGTTACTTCTGGAGTACCACAGGGCAGCCATCTAGGCCCCCTACTATTAACACTCTTTATTAATGATCTGCCTTCAGTATTAACAAACTCTCGAGTACTCATGTATGCGGATGATGTTAAACTTTGTGTCCAGTATAAGGACATTTCATTTTACTTTCGCTTGCAATCCGATCTCAATAACTTTCAGTCATGGTGTTGTGCAAATATGTTACGCCTAAATGCCTCGAAATGCAAAGTAATGACATTTCATCGCTCCAGCCCCCTATTGGCTCCTTATAGCCTCTGCGGTGGTTCTCTTGAGAGAATTACCTTGGTTGATGATCATGGTGTTAAACTAGACCCAAAGTTAAAGTTTTCTGAACACATTTCAAGCATGGTAAATAAGGCCATGGGCGTGCTTGGATTTATAAAGAGGTGGTCAAAGGAATTTGACGACCCCTATATAACGAAGACTCTCTATATCTCGCTTGTTCGTCCGATTTTAGAATACGGCTCTTGTGTATGGTGCCCCCAGTACAAAGTACACCAGGACCGTATAGAATCAGTCCAGAAAAACTTTTTACTTTTTGCTCTGCGTGGCCTTAACTGGGATGCAGGTGTGAGACTGCCATCTTATCCTCGTAGATTGCTTTTAATAAACCTTCCAACCTTAGTTAGTCGTAGAAAAATGCTTGGTGTGATTTTTATGCACAACCTGATCAAGGGTGATGTAGATAGCCCTGACTTGTTGAGCCGCATAAACTTTACGATTCCTATTAGATCTACTAGAAACTTCATTCCTCTTTTCCTTCCGCTTTGTAGATCGAATTATTCCTTGCACGAACCATTTAGGGTACCTTGCTCGGATTTCAATTCCCTCTGCCACATAATGTCAACTACTAATTCCCTTCCTCTTCTTAAATCACTAATACTAACATACCTTCCCGTAATTAGTTATATTTTTTAGCTATCTTTGCATGTTTAGCGCTTAGAGTTGTGTTTAGCTCTAATTTTCCTCGAATTTTAGTCTAACACCTATCTTTCCTGCATGCTCGCGATCGGTTCGGTAACACGCGTCGCGCACTCGTCATGCGGCAGCGCCCCTCGGTCGGTTCGGCGGGAGGAGGGCTGCGTTCCTGCCTGGGTTCCGCGTGTAATAGGCTTCGGCTTGGTGTCGCATGGGCCACTTGATGGTGCAGTCATTGCATATCAACGTCCAGACAATTAAAAAAAAAAATTGCCAACCACCTACTACGCAGAGCCCTAGAAGATGAAAAAAACCGAGCTCAAATATCCTATATGGAGCAACTCTCCCCAACTAGCAAACGATTCCCACTGTGGAAAGCTAAATCAGGCGTTTGCCCACCAGTCGAGAGTGCATCACCTTTGCGTACACAAACAGGAGAGTGGACTCGCAGCAACAAAGAGAAGGCAAATATATATTTGCCGTCCATCTAGAAAACGTCTTCAAACCACACCCAGCAACAAATAACTTTGTGCTCCCACCAACCAACAATCCCGAAGCTACTCCGCCTATCATATTCCAATCGGGAGAACTCACAAGGGTCACTAAAGACCAAATCTCAAAGCAAAAGAAAGCTCCGGGCCACGATTTCATCTCCCCTAAAATTATCATAGAATTGCCGAGCTGTGCAGTGTATTTTCTTAGTGTGATATTCAACAGCATAATGAAATGGGGCTATTTTCCTCTAGAATGGAGGTAATCAGTCATCACAATGATCCAGAAAGCCGGAAAAGACAAGTCCAGGCCATCATCACATAGACCTATCAGCCTTGCCTATCAAAGATATTTGAAAAGCTGCTCCTGAATCGTATCAAACAACACCTACACATCAACGGTGCCATCCCGACTCACCAAGGCAGCATGCTTGGACCGACACTGTATATCATATTCACAGCGGATCTACCGACAAACAGCCTAACAACAACTTCGGTATTTGCTAATGATACTGCCATACTAAGTCGCTCCAAGTGCCCAACAAGGGCAACGGAACACTTATCATCTCATCTCGTGGTCTTAGAAAAATGGCTAGCAGACTGGCGGATACAAGCTTGTCACCTTTACGTTAAACAGACAAACTTGCCCTCCAGTATATCTGAACAACATCAACATTTCACAAACCCCCGAAGTAACATACCTTGGTGTTCATCTGGACAGACGGCTTACTTGGCGTAAGCACATCGAAGCGAAATGAAATCTACTTAATTTTAAAGATAGTAATCTACATTGGCTAATAAACACCCGTTCACAACTAAAACTGGAGTACAAAGTACTTTTGTACAATGCAGTTCTCAAACCCATCTGGACATACGGCTCCGAGCTATAGGGAAATGCTTGCGTCAGTAATTTAGAAATAATCCAGAGAGCTCAATCGAACATACTAAGAACTATCACTGGGGCACCATGGTACATACGGAATGAAAATATCCCTAAAGACTTAAATGTAGGATCAGTTAAAGACGAAATTGCCAAAGTGAAAGCAAAGTACCAGGCCAAGCTTCAAGCCCATCCTAATAGACTTGCGCAGTCTTTAACTTGGCACACTAGCCATACACGACTCCGGCGAAGAGAGCTCCCCACCCATCAATAATACTTAGCTAGGGACGTACTCTAAGTAATTAAGTGTAATTAATTAAATAAATATATTAGGATAGGATTTGTGTACTTGTCGTAAGTCTCTAATAGGGAAGATTCAATAAATAAAATCCCGTAATATAAAATTGCTAAGTCTGTTATCTATATCTACATCTAAAATGTATATTCTACCTCTAACATGAAGATTCTAAATGTACCATTTAGACTCTACATCTCCTCCGCTAGAGGGCGCTCGGGTACACAACGAGGCAGAGTGTGCGAGCGAGAAAGAGAATGAATAGAGGGTCTCTGGCTGAAGTAGGCGGGGGAAGCAGCTGAAAATGAATTTCTTCATTCTGGCTATAATTATGATCCGATCTGATTCAGCAGTCTGGTAGATATGGTCGTTCTCTACGATACTGCGAAATTTTGAAATACACTTTTAGCAGTGTGATATCACATGAGTCTGGAAACCAAATTTGGTTGCCCTAGTTCTTATAGTCTCTTAGATCTAGCCGACAAAAAAGACGGACGGACGGATAGACGGACAGACAGACATGGCTCTATCGACTCGGCTATTGATGCTGATCAAGAATATATACTTTATGGGGTCGGAAACGTTTCCTTCTCTGCGTTACACACATCCATTTTTACCAAAAATCGAATATACCCGTTAACTCTTTTTTGAGTACGGGTATAAAAAAAACGAGAAGGAACGTGTGAGTCGCTTCTGGGGACGCGACTCTACTTATACCCGTACTCAGTCAGTATACACATTTTTGAGCATAAGATTTTTTAGAATTAAAAAAAAAAATTTACATTTTACATTTTTTGCTACATCTGCTATTTACATCTACATCTACAATGTATATTGTACATCTATCATGTAGATTATAGATGTACCATTCATATTCTACATCTCCTCCGCTAGGGGTTGTTCGCGCACTGAACGCGGCAGAGTGTGCGAGCGAGAAAGAGAATGAGTATCGTGTCTCTGGCAGGGGGAGGCAGAGGAAGCACCAGAAAATTAATTTATTCATTTTGGCTATAATTATGATCCGATCTGATTCAGATTCGGCAGTCTGGTAGATATGGTCATTCTCTACGATACTGCGTTTTAAGTTTTATCGTATCTTTAAAATTGTGTCTGCCACAGATTTTCGTTCTTTGCAGAGGCGGAAGGGGGCGGGGCGAAATTTTGAAATACGCTTGTAGCAGTGTGATATCACATGAGTCTGGAAACCAAATTTGGTTGTCCTAGCTCTTGTAGTCTCTGAGATCCAGGCGTCAAACAAGACGGACAGACGGTCAGACGGACAGACAGACATGGCTCTATCGACTCGGCTATTGATGCTGATCAAGAATATATATACTTTATAGGGTCGGAAACGTTTCCTTCTCTGCGTTACACACATCCACTTTTACCACAAATCTAATATACCCCTTAACTCTTTTTTGAGTACGGGTATAAAAATAGAATGCATTCGAATGAATTCGGAAACTGCCCTCACTCTCACTCATTCAATTCGTGCCTTGTCGTTTCAATGTTGTGTGTATGAGTTTTCCGTCAGCGCACTCACACACTCAAACTCTGTTGGATAGCATTCCAATTCACTCAATTCATTTTGAGCATTGTTAATTCGAATGGCTGTTTTTACAATTCATGCAGATCTCTATTGCATATTAAAGCTATCGCCAAGTGGCGCGGTACCCTCTAGTCGTCGGGTATATCGTTTTCGACCTCATTTGATTACATCTTCCCGTTTCGACATTTTGTGCCGCAGCAAATAATATTATTGTGAGAAACGCCCTGATAAGTGATTTACTTGAGCATCGAGAGTCAAGACGAATCCAAAATCAGATCAAAAGCCGATTAACGGACCGGCTGAGGTCGAGTGCAGACTAGACTTTCTGAAAGCAACTATTGCCAAGGTAAGTCAAGTTCAAGAATTGATCGAAGAAATAGATAGTGACGATGAGTTTTGCTGCCCTATTTAGTCTTCCTTAAATGACGCAGCAATCTGCATCGTCCCTAAGGAACCTAATCGATACCACCTCATCGATATATGGTTCCTTGTTGTCAATGAGCGATGACCAAAAGATCTAAAATGCAATGCTTTTTCATCTCGTCTTGAACAGAGTTGATCCTGTGACCAAACAAAATTGGGAAGAACAGCTCGATTATGAGAAGCTGCCGCTTTGGGCTGACTACGAAAAATTGATTTTTCGCAGGTATCACCTTTTTTCGGCCGAAGAATTGTGAAAACCAAAGCAGGAGCAGAAAGCTTTGCCAAGCAATCCTCACAATCGGATCTCATTCTCGTGTTTTACTGCGAATGCTAAAAAACAACAATGTAGTTGCTGCAATGCGAAATACTGCAATACTGCGGTTTCCAAACGGCGGTTTTTGTCGCTTGGAAAAAGATGTTTACGTGACCCTGAAATGCACCAGATGTACTTTGAATTCATGGAAAAGGTCTCCTTAGGTCACATGTGTATAGTATTTCATACCACATCAGTATGTGTTGAGGCCCAAGAGTACCGCGACTGAGCTCCGCATCATTTTCGATGCATCGTGCAAAACATTGTCTCAGTTGGCCTTCAACGATACGTTGATGGTCGGTCCTACAATAAAGAATGAGCTGCATGTGACGTTACTCCGCTTCCAAGAAGATGTATCGCCAAGTCTGGTGGATGAAGGGGGTAGGAAATTTCAGCTCATAGTGTGGAGAAGAGACCTCTCTGAGTCCTTGAGAATATATCAGCTCAACACTGTAACATATGGGACTGGACCTGCCCCATTTTTGGCTATCCGGTGTTTGAATAGGTAGAGTCTGCAAAGATCTCATTCCCAAAGGCTGCAGAAGTTATCGGGTCCATCTTTTTTGTCGATGATATGTTGACTATCCGGTGTTTGAATAGGTTGAGTCTGCAAAGCTCTCATTCCCTAAAGCTGCAGAAGTTATCGGGTCCGACTTTAATGTCGATGATATGTTGACTGGTGCTGGTTGCGAAGAGGAGCTAAAGACAATTAAGTCTGACGTGGCTCAGGCTCTTCAAACTGCAGCGTTTTAGCGTGGGTTCGTCTTTCGGTTCAAAATTGACAGTTCAGTCATGGGTCTCCGAGCGACAAAACGGAACATATTATCGGTGACATCAAAGCTGTTTGACCCCCTTGGTTTGTTAAGCCCCTTGGTAATCAAGGGAAAGATCCTACTGCAGGAGCTGTGGCTTAACAAACTAGATTGGGATGAGTCAATTCCAATGAATCTGGAAACAGCTTGGAACTTTCTTAAAGGAATCATTGGGTCAGTTGGAGAAGATTGCCATACCTCGCTTTGTGCATACTGATCCCATGTCACCGATTCAAGTACATGCCTTTGCCGACGCCTCCATGAGAGCGTATGGAGCATGCGTCTATATCCGTAGTTAGACTGCAGAAGGTTTCAAGGTCACGTTGTTGAATGCTTCCAAGGCTTGAGCTATGTGCCGCTCACCTTCTCGCAGATCTCTGTCACCGACTCAAATCGCTACTCGAGGTGCCGATTGAACGAATGGTATGTTGATCGGATTCGGAAGTGACCCTTCATTGGATCCGATCCCACACTTCGTCGTTATCAACATTCGTTGCGAACCGAGTAGTTGAGATTCAGGAGTGGTCAGATGATGCTACGTGGCGGCATGTTCCAAGTAAACAGAACCCAGCAGTCATAGTTTCGAGAGGTAGTGACATTGAGGAGATTTCGCAGTCGATCTGGTTTAGTGGACCAGCGTTTTTGAAGGAAGAAGAAGAGAGCTAACCCAGAAACCCCCACTTCGAGCTTTCTGAGGAAGAGCTGGCAACCAGGAAAATAGCGGTCGGACTGACCGTGGCAGCTATATCAAATGGTTTAGTGTATGTAATCGAGGAATACTCGTCACACATCAAACTGCTAAGATTGTTTGTTTTCCTTTTCCGCTTCATCCGAAAATGCAAAGACAGAAATATTAAATTTGAAGTCAATCCGTCACCAGTAGAGTACGATGAGGAAGATATCGAAAAGGTTCATAAAGGCACCAGGTTAGGTCCCAGTCAGCGATTAAATCCCTTAATCAATGAAGAAATGGTGCTCTTTATCGTTCCTATGTCATACAATGCCAAGTTTCCTCAGTTGTTGACGGAACGCGCGCAGTTTGTGCAGACCATTTCTCGCTATCTGCATCAAACGAATTTTCATGCCGGCCAACGAGCACTTGTGATCAACCTTAGGCATCATGATTGGATAGTAAACACTCAAGAGGTCTGCCGGGCCACAGTCAGGTCGTGCACTCGCTCCTTTAAATGCAAGCCTCGACTCCAGACCCAAATATTGGGAAATCTACCCGCCGGGTAGATTATTTGGCGTTATTTGTCTGTTTTGCGTCCAAGGTGGTTCATCTAGAAATTGTATCCGATCGGACAACTAACTCTTTCTTCTTGGCTTTTAAAAGGTTCGTTGGTCGTCGTGAAGTCCGACTAGAGTGAACTGCGACAACGCGACAAATTTCGTCGGAGCCAGTTGCCACTTCGACAAACTACGGACGAGCATCGAGGCAGAGTCGGACGCTCTCTGCGGGTCTGCGGCAAAAAGCGGGTGCGGGTTTGCATTCCTGCCACCTCGAGAACCGCACATGGGCGGACTGTGGGAAGCCGGAGTGAATGACAAGTGGTCTCTAGAGTGCTCGACAGTTCTGTGAGGCCTTTGTGTTGATATACTCCAAGCATTTCCTGAACGACAGTCTGGTGTCCAGCATGATCCCTAAATATTTGAGCGCACTTTGGCTGTCTCCACCTTCTTCTTACTGCTGATCAGCACTGCATCGATTTTGTGAGCAGCTAGCTGGAGTCCCGCTACGGCCAACCACGACTCCGCGGCTTGGATTGCCTCGTTTGCTGTTGCTTCAGCCGCTTCCAGGTGCTTCGCCACATCGTCGGCGAATCCTATGATCGTCGTGTTCTCTGGCAGGTGTAGTCGGAGGAGACCGTCGTATATGGTGTTCCACAAGAGCGGCCCAAGTACCGACCCCTGAGGAACTCCACAGGGGTTCTCCACATCGTCGCCACATCGTCGGCGAATCCTATGATCGTCGTCTTCTCTGGCAGGTGCAGTCGTATATGGTGTTCCACAGGAGCGACCCAAGTACCGACCCCTGAGGAACTCAAGCAGTTATCCCGTATGTTCTCGATCCCTTGCTCGTCTCGTACGTCAGCATCCTGTCGCTGAGGTAGCTGTCCACCATTCTCCGAAGATATTCTGTGATCCGAAGTGTGCGTAGAGCCTCCAGAGTTCTTGCCCAGTCTGCCGTGTTGAAGGCGTTTTTAATATCGAGGGTGACCAGTAGAAAATATGTACTGATTCTGTTGCCCTCTCTCCAACGGGTTCCACCGATGGCATTCTCCGCAATGGTTGTGACCTTGTCGATTGCATCAAGCGTCGATCTCTTCTCTGTTTGGAATTGCGTCGGGTCCATTCCCGCTTGCTATTTCGGATTGCGTTTTTTAGCACTTTTTTAGATCTACTGTCCAGTAGGAAATAAATGTAATCATGCAGACCTCTAATGATCCATATATAAATTCACTTTAACAAAAACTTACATTTTCTTGTTGTTCGCGTTGTTTTCTTTACAAGCCATGTCAACGTTTTGCAAACTACTACACACATATTCTCTCCAGACACTCAGTTGCACAGTTGTGTGACAGAGCACACAGTATGAACTTATTATTTTGTTTGGTGACCATCAATATGTTGTACACTTTTTTTCCTGGTTATAGAATACAGTACTGTACAGCAAGAAATGAGTGCAGTACACTACTGTACAGTACTGTCCAGTAGGAAATGAATGTAATCGTGCAGAGTTCTGTTTGAAATTTTTTTCTATCATCTGGTAGAACTACAACTGACGGCAAATGTTTTCGCAATTTGCCCAGGTTAGGTTAGGTTGAGGCGGCTGTCGGGATTGTCAGAGACCCGACACACCTAGGTTTCGGCCCATTGTGATACCGCATATATCGTTAATTACCTTACTCCGAATTCGGCTTTACAGTCCTAACTTCGAAAGTCCGAATCAAACTAGGTGGCGCCCTCGGACGCCCGTGGATTGAGGGACAAATGAGAAAGGCAGCGGATTGGATAGTGATTTACTAAAATACTTATATTATTAACTTAACATGTACATATGTATAATGTTAAATTATTTGGATGAGGGTTCATGTAATGGAATGTAAGATTCTAATTGTTTTGAGTGTGTTTTATTTAATCTAATCGCTGGATCAATAGTGAGCGATTTCGAATCAGAGTAAAAATCGGTGTGTGGCATCGTGGAATGAAATTGAAGCGAAATTCAAGCGGAAATGATTTCTGTGGCACCCCTGTATGTCACGATTTTTCTTGAATTAAAGTACAAATTAAAAAAATACCTACAAAAATGATTAATTTTTCATTTAAAAGCTTGATATTTCCCATACGGTAAGCTGTAGCTACAAAGTGCTGAAGTCTACTTTTAAAATTTATCAGCATTTCAGATTGGCAAAGTTCATTACAACCAGATTAAAGTTATGTGAAAAATTAAAGCGCTACCTATTTGAAAACCCTAAATTTATCAGAAAAAGTCCGTTTGGTTGCGTAGCGTAAATAAAAAGTTCAATTTTGTTAAGTAGTTTAATTTAAAACTTTGTTCTCATCGCAAACTGTATCGATCGATTTGTATGATACCAATTCACCTGGCAAGAAATGCGCTATATTCAAGTTTAAATTGTTGACGTCCACATTTTTTGCTGCCAAATTTTTTATTTCTGCCAGTCATGCATGATTTCAGTATAGTGCTTGCACATCTGGCCATACACGTCCAGTGAGAGCATTTTGTCAATCAAGAATTATATTGGCAATTTTGTACAGCCTGTATTTTCATTAATAGCAACTTCTCCATCGCCTATATCTAATAATTGTTTTGAAAATGTTTCAGTATATTATCGAATATTGGAGAGCGTTTTCTGTCCTCACCGCCTATGAAGTATAAGTATAAAAGCTTATGTGAGCGGATGGCTCGTACTCCAATGCAAGACGAAGAAACGAGGCGGATGTAAATGCTCGATGTAATTGTTGGCGTTCTCGGTAATTTTCTTTAAGAGTACAGTGAGCCATCGCGCTTCTCTCCGTTTCAATTGAATATCTTGATTTCGTTCATTTCGTACCTCTTGGGATTGAGATTCTCGCAATGGAGACACGAATATTTTCGTTATCTTCTGGGTTTATTTCGCTTGTTCTTTCTGTTCTACTATTCTGCATGTTTGTTGTATTACTTATTCGATAGTGCAGCTGGAACTCTAGCGTCTTGCTGGTATTGTTCACTGTAACACACAAACACAATTTAACCAATTTCACAAAACACGTAAAAAACACACAGAAAAATATTAGACTATTTCAGGTCTAATTTATAGTTCCATTTACACTACCCGACACAATTCCCCGCTTCAAACCAAACCATCATTTTTTGATAGATCTGGGGATTTAAACATGCTTAGTCATAATTTTTTTATTTTCTATCGCAGAACTTTTTTTTGAATAAAGTTTGAATACTGTTATTTTTTTTTAAGATTTTTCAGAGGTAGCGCTTAATTTTTTCACATAACTTATCTTACATTTGGCTCTAGTGAACTTTGCATTCTGAAAAGCTATGAAATGCAGCTATAAATAAAAACTAAACACTAACTGATTTCAGCTTACGGTTTTAATCCCTCCGAAAATCCCATTTGTATAGCTGCATCAATTAGCTTTTCAGAATGTCAAAGTTCTTTGCAACCAGATGTAAGACTCTTGAGTTACGTAAAAAAAAGAGCAATACCTCTGAAAAGCGCATACAAAAAAATAAGTTTTGTTCCATAGAGGATCTTCGATATCCATCAAGAACTTTTCTTTGAGAATGTATGGTGCAAACAAAAAAAAATTCTAAAGGAACCATATATACGTACACACATACGCAAATATATATTCCAAATTCGTTTTATTAAAGTATACATAAAAGATTAATACACGTTATACATAAAAGATAATACAAAAATAATAATATTAAAGAGAACAAAAAAAAATTATGTATTTGCCTTTGTCGTCTGGGTCCATAACCGTGGTTAAAATGTCCTTGTCCATTTCCTTTTCTTGGTTGTTTTTTTTTTGTTAGCTATGGCGTTGGCTTTGTTTTTTCGCTTAGCAAAATCTAACCGAGTATCTCTCATATAATCTGTGAAGCAATAGCACTCCATCTATGTATTGAGATTCTGAAAAAAATATAGACGGAATTCTAAATTTTTTTAAATTTTGTTCATGTCGAGATTTTTATACCCGTACACAAAAAAGAATTAAGGGGTATATTAAATTTGTGGTAAAAGTGGATGTGTGTAACGCAGAGAAGGAAACGTTTCCGACCCCATTAATTATATATATTCTTGATCAGCATCAATAGCCGAGTCGATATAGCCATGTCCGTCTGTCCGTCCGTCTGTCTGTCCGTCCGTCTGTCTGTCCGTCCGTCTGTCTGTCCGTCCGTCTGTCTGTCCGTCTTGTTGAGCGCCTAGGACAACCAAATTTGGTTTCCAGGCTCATGTGATATCACACTGCTATAAATGTATTTCAAAATTTCGCACCGCCCCCTTCCGCCGCCACAAGGGACTAAAATCTTTGGCAGGCACAATTTTAAAGATACAATGAAACTAAAAACGCAGTATCGTAGAGAATACCCATATCTACCAAAATGCCAAAAATTTAATGTAGCAAAAAAATGTAAAATGTAACATTTTTTTTTTTTTTGTATTCTAAAATTCTAAAAAATCATATGCTCAAAAATGTATATACTGACTGAGTACGGGTATAAGTAGAGTCGCGTCCCCAGAAGCGACTCGCACGTTCCTTCTCGTTTAATAAAAAAAGGTTGTTTTTTTTGGTATATATTTTTTTAGAGGATGTTCTTCTTCTTTCACGTGAATTAATTATCTGGGTGTAATGAATTTTTGAAGTCTGAAAATTGATAAAACTACTCACCAAAACTGATTTTGTTTTCCGCTTCGAAGCAAATCGACTTTTTCTAATAGATTGGGAGTTTTAAATTCATTTTAAATAACTATGTTTCTTATGCTCTTTTCACAGGTAACGCTCTTTTTATTCATGTAATTCAAGTATCTTAAATCTGGTTGCAAAGAACTTTGCAATCCTGAAAAGCTAATTTATGCAGCTATACAAATGGGATTTTCGGAGGGTTGGTCAACCAATTTTAGATTCGGCGTCTCTCCATAGATATTAACCAGCAATGCCTTAAACGACGCCGAATTAATGCACATATACACAAAAAACGAGAGGGAAAGTGTGAGTCGCTTCTGGGGACGCGACTCTACTTATACCCGTACTCAGTCAGCATATACATTTTTGAGCATATGATTTTTTAGAATTTTAGAATTAAAAAAAAAATTGTACACCACATTTTTTTGCTTCATCTGTTAACTACATCTACATCTACCAAGGATATTTTACATCTAACATGTGGTTTATAGATGTTCCATTTAGATTCTACATCTCCTCCGCTACGGGTTGCTCGCGCACTGAACGAGGCAGAGTGTGCGAGCGAGAAAGAGATAGGTAGCGGGTCTCTGTCAGGAGGCGGCGGAAGAACCAATAGAAAATTAATTTCTTCATTCTGGCTATAATTATGATCCGATCTAATTCAGATTCGGCAATCTGGTAGATATGGCATTCTCTACGATACTGCGTTTTTAGTTTTATCGTATCTTTAAAATTGTGCCTGCAACAGATTTTCGTCCTTTGTAGGGGCGGAAGCAGGCGGGGCGAAATTTTGAAATATACTTGTAGCAGTGTGATATCACATGAGCCTGGAAACCAAATTTGGTTTCTCAAGCTTATAGTCTTCTTATAGTCTCTTAGATCCAGGCGCTCATCGAGACGGACAGACGGAGAGACAGACAGACAGACGGACAGACAGACATGGCTCTATCGACTCGGGTATTGATGCTGATCAAGAATATGGGGTCGGAAACGTTTCCTTATCTGCGTTGCAGACATCCACTTTTACCACAAATACAATATACCCCTTAACTCTTTTTTGAGTACGGGTATAATAAAGAATGCAGAATCCACTTTAGTAAAAAATAACGCACAAAAATCCTCATTTTTGAATTTGAAAGCTTAATGTTTCCCAAACCGTGAGTTGAAATCACTAAGTGTTTAGTTTTTATTTATAGCTGCATTTTATAGCTTTTCAGAATGCAAAGTTCATTACAACCAAATGTAAGATAAGTTATGTGAAAAAATGAAGCGCTACCTATGAAAAAGCTTTAAAAAAAATAGCAGTTCTCAAAAATTATTAAAAAAAAGTTCTGCCATTGAAAATAAAAAAATTATCACTAAAAATATTTAAATCTATAAAAAAAGATGGTTTGGTTCGAAGCGGGAAATGGTGTCGGGTAGTGTAAATGGAACTATAAATTAGACCTGATATAGTCTAATATTTTTCTGTGTGTTTGTTACGTGTTTTGTGAAATTGGTTAATTTGTATTTGTGTGTTACAGTGAACAATACCAGCAAGACGCTAGGGTCCACGCTGCACTATCGAATAATTAATGCAAAAAGCACGCAGAATAGTGGAACAGAAAGAACAAGCGAACAAGCGAACAAATCCAACAAATCTCCATTACGTGAATCTCAATCCCAAGAGGTACGAAATTAACGAAAGTCCGCTCTGTATTTGTGCACTGACGTTATGAAAGGCACAACAATTTTTTACAATGTACTTGACACATTTTTTTATTCTTGTGTCCCACTTTCTTGTCCGGTTAGATCTGGAAAGCTTTCTTGGTTTACCAAAAGAGTCTAAAAAACTTAAAATCAAGACTTTATAAAAAATTTCGAAAAGTTGGTTCTCCCTCTTCTCTTTCTCACTATGTAATAGCTCGGTCAAATTTCTCCGTTCTTAACGCTCAATGCTATAGAAACTAACTATCTCGATGCAGGATATGATTTTCACAGGACCCTAAACAGTGTTAAAGCTTCGTAAATAGTAAGCGTAGAACGTCCGCACATCCATCCTCGCTATCATTCCTCAATATGGCAGCAAACAATGATCAGGCAATTGCCGATCTTTTTGCCTAATTTTTCCAAACAACCTATTCTCATGAAAGCTACTCTGGTCAGCCGTATCCATACAGTTTACCAAGGTCGAATGGCATTTTCAGCCCCTTGTTAAATGAAAGCTCACTGCTTCACGATCTTCGACTAGTTAAGCCGGTGTTTTCAGGTCCTGACGGAGTTCCCGGCCGTGTACTCAGGTACTGTGCTGACGCTCTGTGTAGACCCTTGCTTAAACTATTCATCCTATCCATTGACTCTTCATGCTTCCCCCCCCCCATCTGGAAGGAATCTTTTATTATTCCGCTCCATAAGAAAGGTAGCAAGTCTTATGCAAATAATTATAGAGGTATATATAAGTTATCCGCTTTTCCTTAAATGTTTGAAAAAAATTTAACTCCGCATTTGCCTCATATCTGCAAATAACTTATATCTCCGTCTCAGCACGGATTTATAAGGCGACGATCAACAACTACAAATTTATTAAAGTTTACCTCTTTTATCATTAAAGGCTTTCAAGGTAACTTGCAGACGGATGTCATTTACACTGATTTTAGTAAAGCATTTGATTCTGTAAACCATTCCCTTTTAGCACAAAAACTTGACCTTTTAGGGTTTCCGCCTAATCTTTTGAGATGGATTTCTAGCTACCTTTGTTCTAGGTCTCAAGGAGTCCTCTTCAAAAACTCCTTCTCTTCACCTGTTAAGGTTACTTATGGAGTACCACAGGGCAGCCATCTAGGCCCCCTACTATTCACACTCTTTATTAATGATCTGCCTTCAGTATTAACAAACTCTCGAGTACTCATGTATGCGGATGATGTTAAACTTTGTGTCCAGTATAAGGACATTTCATTTCACTCTCGCTTGCAATCCGATCTCAATAACTTTCAATCATGGTGTTGTGCAAATATGTTACGCCTAAATGCCTCGAAATGCAAAGTAATGACATTTCATCGCTCCAGCCCCCTATTGGCTCCTTATAGCCTCTGCGGTGGTTCTCTTGAGAGAATTACCTTGGTTGATGATCTTGGTGTTAAACTAGACCCAAAGTTAAAGTTTTCTGAACACATTTCAAGCATGGTAAATAAGGCCATGGGCGTGCTTGGATTTATAAAGAGGTGGTCAAAGGAATTTGACGACCCCTATATAACGAAGACTCTCTATATCTCGCTTGTTCGTCCGATTTTAGAGGCTCTTGTGTATGGTGCCCCCAGTACAAAGTACACCAGGACCGTATAGAATCAGTCCAGAAAAACTTTTTACTTTTTGCTCTGCGTGGCCTTAGCTGGGATGCAGGTGTGAGACTGCCATCTTAACCTCATAGATTGCTTTTAATAAACCTTCCAACCTTAGTTAGTCGTAGAAAAATGCTTGTGGTGATTTTTATGCACAACCTGATCAAGGGTGACGTAGATAGCCCTGACTTGTTGAGCCGCATAAACTTTACGATTCCTGTTAGATCTACTAGAAACTTCATTCCTTTGTTCCTTCCGCTTTGTAGATCGAATTATTCCTTGCACGAACCATTTAGGGTCCTTTGCTCGGACTTCAATTCCCTCTACCACATAATATCCACTACTAATTCCCTTCCTCTTCTTAAATCACTAATACTAACATACCGTTCCCGTAATTAGTACTATTTCTTAGCTATCTTTGCATGTTTAGCCTTTGAGTTGAGTTTAGCTCTAATTTTCCTCGAATTTTAGTCTAACACCTATCTTTCCTGCATGCTTGCGATCGGTTCGGTAACACGCTTCGCGCGTCATGCGGCAGCGCCCCTCGGTCGGTCGGGCGGGAGGAGGGGCTGCGTTTCTGCCTGGGTTCCGCGCGTAACAGGCTTCGGCTTGGTGTCGCAAGGGCCACTTGATGGTGCAGTCATTGCATATCAACGTCCAGACAATCCAGGTTTGTGAAAAAAAAAAAAAAAAATGATGATGAAGAGAACAAAGAAAATGAGGTCCTAGTAGAAGTATATTTCCCTCTCCGCGATAGTAGTGGTTTTTTTTTTATGAGTTTGTAGGTGGCGACGCAGGCGTCGGCAAGAGTAGAACAATATCTTCCATTTTTCAGACCATTTCTCAGGATCTTAATCGTATACCAGGATCTGACCCAAATACTGTAAAAGTACTTCTGTGTGCTCCCACAGGAAAAGCTGCATTTGGTATTGGAGGTGCCACACTTCACTCAATGTTTTCATTACCCCTCAATCAATCCAACCATGCTTTTAAAAAACTGGGTCCAGATTTATTAAATATAGCAATAAAGAGACAGAAAGGTACAATAGGGAGAAGCTATCATCGATTATGACAGCAGAATATACTTCAATAGCTTTAGACTACATCAAAGCCGAACATCTTACCCCAGATATTAAAACTAGATATCTGGAGGCTGTAAAGAGTTTCAAAACTTCTAATTCACATGGTTTGTGTACTTCATTGGTTCTCAAAGCCACGGCTAAATATATGATGACAGTCAATGTAGATCAGACGGCCTTGCTAATGGAGCCACTGGTGTTTTAATGCAGATAGATCTTAGCTCATCCAATACACCCGAACTTCTTTGGATACATTTTCTCGAAGAAAGCGTAGGAGTTAACGCACGGTCGAAACGCAGCCATAGTAACGAATCTTCATGGACACCAATTCAGAAAACCACAAAGAGTTTTCAATACCACCAAAACGAACAGGTTACTATAGACCGTAAATAATTTCCCGTTGTAGCTGCAGAAGCTATAACTATTCATAAGAGTCAGGGAGCTACATACAGCAAAGTTGTCGTCCACACTTCCTCCAATATGCAAAGAGAAGCATTGTGTGTAGCTTGCAGTAGGGCCACCAGTGCGAATGGACTTTATATCGTTGGGCCTTTCATTCCCCCGAAACCCAAGCAGAACTGTCCTGTCGCGAGAGAGATGGAGAGCTTACGTTCCGCTAAGTTACTTCACACCCACTTCGATTGCTTACTCAATCCGTCCGAATTTAATATATTCTTCCATAATACGGAAAACTTTCACTGCCATTTTAACGATGTCTCTTCTGATGAGCTAATGCTTAATCTTCTATTTTGTGCTTCGTTGAGGCTTCCACTTACTCAAATGAAGCTTATAATATTCCTGGCTATTCCACAGCATTGCGGTTAGATTGCCAGTCCGTAGCCAGCGGAGCTAGACCGAAAAGAGGCATTCTAATATTTGTTAGGAATGATCTTTAAGATCACTTTAGTTTTGTTGAAAGTAATCGATTTTATGCTGTTTCCGGAAACTTAGCATCTCCAGTGTTTGAGTATGCTTTGTTTAAGTACAAATCTGTCGGCTTTATTATTATTTACAGAACCCCCAGTTGTCCGTTGCCAAAGTTTAAACAAGAATTTAAGGACTTGGTTCAGCGTTTTCCGTTTTAGGTAGCAATTCTCTAGTGTTAGGTGATTTTAATGTATGCCTGCATTCTCGTTCTAGTTGCTGTAGGAAAATTTATGAATTCCTTTTAGAAAGGAATTTTAGGTGTTTGTTAGGTTTGGACTCGTCCACAACCAATTGCAATACGCATATTGACTGGGCGTTTTCTAACATTTCCGATAACAGGGCCTCCGCACGCACCCTTTAGACTGTGTATAGTTATCATAGTGGAATTTTAGTTAATGTTTGGGAGGCAACAGACTAGATTTTTTTTTAGTTAGCAGGCATTAGTGTAAATATTTTATTTTTTGTATATTTAAGCGTAATATTAATTAGTACATTAGTTCTGTTTTGAATTCTTTAATTTGTTTAAGGTTTTTTTATTTTTATTCGTATTATTTTGTTTAATTTTTTATTATTATTTTTTTTATTTTGTTGGTCTGAGTACTGCCTTCCGTACAGAGCCTAGAAAACATTTTTTGCCGTAAAACATTTCTTATCGGTTTCATACGAATATCAACCCTGATTCTGTTCGCGAGGTGTTTTTTTCGATCTGAGTACTAGGCATTAACAAGCTTGTAATGTCCTATCTCAGGCTGAGGTATACATCAGTCTGTCCAGGGTCCTGAATTACAAGTTATTTATAATTCACGAGGACTTTATCGGGAAAACCAGGAACTTTGCCAGAAACTGAAATAGATATCACAACACTTTTTGGTTCTTTTAATTTTTAATGGGTTTCTTCATTCTTCCGTATTATTATTCTACCCGGTTATGTTATGTTTAAGTGTTCTACGACGCGTATGGTGGTTTGACTGACTTCTACGATGGCTGGTGGACTGCCTGCGTGCGATGGCTGATTGACTGCCTTTTTCTTCATGCAAGGCAGTGCCTTTTATAGATCGGCCGGCCTTCGATTTTCCCATGAATGTCTTACAGATATCTTATTTCTACTCCAGAATGTGGGAAGGGTTCTTACATAAATATATAATGCCGAATTATAGTCTGCGCGTGCAGACGGGCTGATCGGTAACAGAAGGTTACCTAATCATTAGCCCTGCAGTCAGTGTCCCATATTCCCGGTAAGGAAAGTCAGAAACTGCTGACTGGCTCGCGCATGTGGGGGGTTTGCTCTGTAATCGAGGGTTACCTAAGCAATCGCCTCCCAACAAGTGTCCAATGTCCCAGGTAAGGTGATCGGTGTGCACCGGTACCGTTGGAAAGGAATTTCGTTGGCACTTCGGGAATATAAATTGTTAGGAATATTTATTTATTTAATATTATTTTAGGTACTTATTGCGTAAGCCCATTCTGCTGGTCTCCTGTCTTTTGGCGTGTGCTGAGTTTGCATTTTTGCTGGGTGTTTATCGCTTCACCTGGGAGTAGCGTTGGCTGCGTCATCTGCTTACACCCCCCCCCCTTTCTTCCTGGTGGGTGATGGAGAGATTTGTAGCGTCTCTTGGCGGGTTCTGAGGTTCGCCTTTTTCCGGGTTATCGTGTCCTTTGGCTTGTGCCGAGTCTCCGGATTCGTCGCTGTTAATCTCGTCACTTTAGCGTGGCGTCGGTAACGTTATATTTTCTACTGCTGCTGTGATTGGGGCCTTTCTGCTGTTCTGGGTGCTTTGTAGTTGGTGCTTGGTGGGTCGATTATCCCATATGACAATGGTTTTCTCGGCAGTTTTCTTTGGTAGTTATTTGTCCAGGCATTCTCGAATCTGCTGTGCTATGTCGGGTGGCCAAGGATCCGTCGGTAGTTCTGGGTCGTCTTCGGTGGGTTCGGTGGCTCCGGGGTCAAAGGTTTGATTCGGGTTTTTCGGAAGGATGGTTTTGTCAAATGTGCTTGACGGATCGATGCTCCGGTGGTAATCGCTTATGTGGGCGATGATCGGGGAGGCGTTGGACGTGGGTAGAGTAGTTTTGTAGCTCTGGCGGAGCACTTGGGTGGTATTGTCTCCAGACTGGTGCATGAACTGGCTGGTCTCGACGATGTCTCTTTTGTTGGACCAATCGCTTGTTTGGGCGACGGATGCATGGGTATGCGGGGCCAAGTCCGGCGGCCACGGCTCCGGGACTGGTCCGGGCTCATGTTCGGTTGGATCGGCGGCTTCGGAGTCAAATGGCTGGCTGGGGTCTTCGGGTAAGAGGGTTGTGTCGAAGGAGCTGTGCGTTTCGATCCTCCGTTGGTAGTCGCTTATGTGGGCGACGATGGGTGTGGTGTCGACCATGGGTACGATATTTTGGTATGCCGGGTATAGTACTCGTGTTATACTACAGCCAGACTGGTACGTGAACAGGTGAGTCGCGATGACGCCTCTGATATCGCAGCAACGACTTGTGTGGGCGACGAAGATCTCGGACATGGCTCTAGGCATGGCTCGTTGCATGGCGCTAAGAATCATGTCAGTACGCGGAAGGTACTCCGTAGTGTTGGCGAGGATCGGTGTGGCGTCGGCCGTGGGTACAACAGGGCGGCTGTCGGTGTATCGTGGGGTTATCGTCCTGGTTTCCGGGCCCGCGTTGAGGGGTTCTGTGGATATCAGTTCAATTATGGGCCCCGACCAGCGTGGGGTTAGCGTGGCTGTTTCCCGTGTTGCTGGGCTGTCGAATGGTGGCTGCCGTTGTCCTTTTTCGATGCTGGTGGTCGGCATTGAGGGTGTCCGTGTGTTCAATTCTTCCGTTGCGGATTCTGTGCGTGCTTGCTCTGTTGCTTGTCTTGGACCTGGGCTTTCTGTGTCGAGCGCCGGGTTCAAGTGTGTTTCTCTCGTGTGTGAGATCCTCGTGGTTTGTTTGGGATGCGTGTTCCCTGTTTTGGGCCTTGGACGCAGTTGCTCCGTAGAGACCGTGGGACTCGTTTTCCCGATTGCTTGGTTGCTGTTTGCTGGTGTTGACCTTGGATTCGTGTTCTCCGTAATGTGCCGTTGCTTCGTATTCGTTGCGATTGGTTTGGGTGTCAAGTGCTGCGTTGCGTTATTGGGTGCCGTGAGCGTTGTGGTAGGTCGTGGACGTGGGTTCGTTGCGATTTGTTGAAGTTTCTGGTATCGAGGTTCAGTGGGCATGGGGTGACGGTTTCGTAGCTGTAGCAGCGTGGAGCCGTAGTCCATGCCGACAATGACTTGTCCCAACATGTTTGGCAGGACCAGGAGCGGGATTTGAACCTCTCGTTGATCCAGCTTGATGTGCGCCAGTAGAACTTGTGAGATCTCTCTGACCGAGCCATCGGCCAGGCGTATGCGGACGCATGCATCTTGCAGGTTGGTGTTGTTGTCTAGTTGTCGGCCGAGGTTTGCGCTGATAAAGCTTCTGGATGCCCCGGTGTCGATTGTGGCTTCCGTATCCTCCTATGATTACCATTGCCACTATCCTGCCGTTGCTTACGTGTAGAGAGTTATTTAGTCGCGGGTTGGAGGAGGCGTCGTTCCCGGCTGATCCCGTGTCAGTTGGGGACGCATGTCGTTTCCCGACGTATTCTGGCGGCAGCAATCGACGGTCCGTGTGCCGCGTTTGCCACATTCCCAGCAGAATAGGATCGAGGGACTATGGCAGTCGTATGCCGCATCTTCACCACACCGGCGACAGGCGGTGCGTGGGTTGGCGATGGGGGTCGTGATCATGCGAGGTGCTATATCGGGATTCGTCGTACTGTTTGGTTGAGCTGGCGGTCTCCCTGGTGTGTCTGTCGATTCCCAATGGGGACTCAGAAATGGCGTCTGGTGCGAGTCGCAATTCCTCTGCTCTGAAGCCGGCCTTGCGTATCTTTGAGTGTTCCGCGGGGGTGTGAAAGTGGTCGGAATCGTCCGCTCTTGGATGCTCTCGAACTCTGTGGCCAACAGTGTGAGCTGTGCTAAGCTTTGTAGTTCGTGTCGGCGCACGTACATCTGGTATGCTGGGAGGGCGTTGTCGTAGATCCTGTTTAGCTCCTTGGCTGCGTCGTACGCGGCGTGGTATATGAGTAGACGTATCTCGATAAGGAAATCTTTGAACAGTTCCCCCGCCACTTGCTTGCGGGCTCGGATCTGGTCTTCCAATTGTTCAAAATACCGTGGTGGCAAGAAGAACGTTAAAAATTCCTGGCGGAAATTTTCCCATGAGGAACTTTGTAGGAGGCTGGTGCGGAACCAACGGCTGGCACGGTCTGTGAGAAGTTCGGCCATGGCCTGCGGCAGCTGGTTTGTGTCCACCCCATACGAAAGCGCGCGTTCTTCGAGCAGTTCGATTAATGATAGAGGGTCATCTTGGCCGTCAAACTGGATTCCCCACTTTCGGATGCGTTCCGCCATTGGTGCAGCGTGGTTGTAGTGGTGCCCTTCCATGGGTCGGTCGATCGCCGACAAGACCCTCGGTACGGGTGCTGGGTGGGTCTCGGCAGCTAGGGGCCTTGGCCCGGCGACTAGTGCGGCAAATTTCTTTCGGCGTTCATTGACCGTCCCTTCGCTGCCGAATCCGAATTCTTCGGCGAGGACTTCTAGTTCGTCCCGACGGAGTTTGTGGATCCAGCCGGTGCTGACCCCTGGATTGGTAAAGTGTCCTGCAGAGTATGCTTCCTCTGGTTGTTCATCGTCGTGATGTTCCATGTTGATTTCTGTTGATTTTTGGCACTGAGTCACTGTTTAACGGCACTTTTAGGATCGGCACTGCGTATACTTTCGCGATTGTTTTCGCGCCCGGATTATGTAAGTGCGCGGACTTGTTATTGATTCAATTTTCTTTTTGATGGCAGTGGGACTTGATTCCCTGATTTCGGTTTTCTTGAAGTTTCCACGAAAAAATCCTTTAAAGTCCCTGCTCGGGCGCCACTTGTAATGTCCTATCTCAGGCTGAGGTATGCATCAGTCTGTCCAGGGTCCTGAATTACAAGTTATTTATAATTCACGAGGACTTTATCGGGAAAACCAGGAACTTTGCCAGCAACTGAAATAGAAATCACAACACTTTTTGGTTCTTTTAATTTTAATGTGTTTCTTTATTCTTCCGTATTATTAGTCTACCCGGTTATGTTATGTTTTATTGTTCTACGACGCGTATGGTGGTTTTACTGACTCCTACGATGGCTGGTGGACTGCTTCCGACGATGGCTGGTGGACTGCCCTTTTTTTCATGCAAGGCAGTGCCTTTTATAGATCGGCCGGCCTTCGATTTTCCCATGAATGTCTTACAGATATCTTATTTCTACTCCAGCATGTGGGAAGGGTTCTTACATAAATATATAATGCCGAATTATAGTCTGCGCGTGCAGACGGGCTGATCGGTAACAGAAGGTTACCTAATCATTAACCCTGCAGTCAGTGTCCAATATTCCCGGTAAGGAAAGTCGGAGACTGCTGACTGGCTCGCGCATGTGGGGGGTTTGCCCGGTAATCGAGGGTTACCTAAGCAATCGCCTCCCAACAAGTGTCCAATGTCCCAGATAAGGTGATCGGTGTGCACCGGTACCGTGGGAAAGGAATTTCGTTGGCACTTCGGGAATATAAATTTTTAGGAATATTTATTTATTTAATATTATTTTAGGTACTTATTGCGTAAGCCCATTCTGCTGGTCTCCTGTCTTTTGGCGTGTGCTGAGTTTGCATTTTTGCTGGGTGTTTATCGCTTCACCTGGGAGTAGCGTTGGCTGCGTCATCTGCTTGTGACGAACCATGGGATCCATGGTTCGTTACAACGTTTGGAGGATGCTGTCGTTTCCTGGTGTAGCTAGCCACTAACTTAGTTCCTAGGCATTATCACCAACTGAGGTTTAACATGCAAGTCTAAGCGTTGACCACGGAGTATAACCAATGAAAGTTATAACACTTCCAGTGTGCCGGACCTTCCACACACCAGTATACCCAAATACGATTCTAGGCCATGTAAGCTATGTATACCTTACACGGATCCAAAGTATCCACTGGATAACTGAGACAGGAACACGGACATTTGCACAAACGATCTAGCAAAGGTGGAAGTCAGGTGTTACATATGAGTGTTTAATAAAAGATACTTAAATTATGTGAAAAATGGAAGCACTACCTCTGAAAAAAACCATGAAAAAAATACCAGATTTTAAAAATTCTTTAAAAAAAATTAAACCATAAAAAAAATAAAGTACTACAAAAATTTTTAAGTCCCAAAATCTATCAGATAAAGTCATTTTGGTACACAGCCTAAAGAAAAAGTTAAATTTTGTTGAGTAGTGCTATAAATAAACACTTTTCTCATATGTAACACCTGACTTCCACCTTTGCTAGATCGTTTGTGCAAATGTCCGTGTTCCTGTCTCAGTTATCCAGTGGATACTTTTTCCGAGTTTTTAAAGTCAAAATTTCGGTTAAAAATACCTTAAAAAAATTATGATTTGAATTTAAAATCTTAATATCTTCCAGACGTTAAGCTGCAGATACAAAGTGTCAGAACTGCAAAACCCTATGCAACCAGATATAAGATACTTAAGTTATGTGAAAAATAGAAGCACCACCTCTGAAAAAACCATGAAAAAACGAGAAGGAACGTGCGAGTCGCTTCTGGGGACGCGACTCTACTTATACCCGTACTCAGTCAGCATATACATTTTTGAGCATATGATTTTTTAGAATTTTAAAATTAAAAAAAAAAATTTACATTTACCATTTTTTTGCTACATCTGTTATCTGCATCTACATATATAATGTATATTCTACATCTAACATGTAGATGATCAGAGCGAATGATCAGGGCAAGGAATTTTTCGGATGGAAAGAGAGTAACAGGGACAAATGTCAGGCCTTTCACTCAGTGGCCCTTAACCTTACCGAGTCCATGAGGTTGGCGCTTGAACGGAAGCGTCTGGCTCGATCTTTTCTTTTTGGTCCCCCAGTCATTGCGGTTGTGCGGAGTGGAAGAACTCCCGTTTGTATACGCGCATACACACAAGTAAAGTGCAAAGTGGGTTTGGAAAAGGTCCAGAAAGGAGGAGGGTTATTATTGGGGAGAATTTCGTTGAATTGGTGAGAGTAAACAACTAAGGTTTGAAGGCGACAACGTCTAATTCCATCGCATTCCGACTCCATCGCAGATCTTGGCGCCCGTTAGCCATCGTTGGCAGAGGCGACGCAGCGAAGAGGTGCCTTTAAATTGGGTACGGAGTTGGCGGATCGCTTCCGCTGTCCAGGAGAAGATCAGCAGAGGAGTCCCCGCTCCGTCACCTAGGAGGCGGCGGTCAACACACGCAAAAGCTCGGACGAGCCCATTTTTTTGCATCTCCCTTGCGCCTGCCTGTTCGTTTAATATCAGTCGCACTCGCGATCAGCAGCAGGGAATAAGGGAAAAGGGGATCAGCAAAAAATTTTAGCAGGCAGAGTTAGCGCTTAGCGGATGGCTAGTTAGTGCCGTCGACGTGCAGTGAGACAGCTGCGTCGGACGACCCTTCGCTATCGGGAACGAGTGAATCGCGAGAGACCCCCTTGTGGATCCGGGCGGCGAATCACCCGAGGCTCATCAGATGCCCAAAAAAATAATTTTATTTTTTTTTTTTGTGATTAGTTCGTGTATTTTTTTGTTATGTTTAAGTTAAAAGAAAATTAATATTCTAGTTTAACCGTTACGTTTGTGTCGCAGCCAGTTAGGCAAGTGTTTGTGCAGAGAGCCATGAGAGCGAGAGGTCAGGGAATGCGCGTTAAAATATTTTTATATCTGTCCCAGTATTTTTCCTCTCTCCCCTTTTCTCCCTGTTAAAGTTTCAGCAGTACGTCGGTGAAAGCGCTTTCTTCGATGGACTCCTGACAAGGGTCAGTGTTTTGTTGGCCACTTAAGTCGGCATTTTTGTGTATTGGACAGATGAACATTTACACGCGGATTTAATTGAGTATGCGCCGGCCCATCCTCTGCCATCAAGATTTACGCGCAGCACTTCTTGCTAGCTATAGAGCACATTTCCAAGAGGAAAAAATTCGATTAATTGCCTGTTAATTGCGCGCTTAAATATTTATTCATATTAGTTCGTAATTATTGATATTTATCATTATTGGTTCGCATTAGTTCATATTTGTTCAATTTTAGTCCGCTCATTACCATTGTAGTTTAAGTATGTCAGTATGTTCAATTTTTCTTTAGAATTTAGAATATATTTTATAATGTTTTAATTTGCTTTTATTTTGTCTTAGCTAGCATTCTCCCCATGTAGACATCCCTAGGCATAAGGGGCCATTCCATCTTTAAGGAAGGCGGCTTGGAATGGCCAAGGTAGGGCGGGCGACACCATCTCAATGACAACAGAGATGTAGGCAAAGCTCCTCGCAGCACAGACTCAAGCTTTCTTTTGTACTTCAGGGATAAATAGTACCTCCCGGTTTAGTTTCGTCGTAGCACCAGCATGAAGGGGGGGCAAGATCATCACCCGGAACGAGCAGAAGCCGGACGAGCAGAAGCCGGAAACCTCAAGCGTGCGCTCCCCCTCACTGACCAACAACTAGCCTGGGATAATTCATATATTTGAGTTCGTGGGTAGGCAGGTGAGACGTTACATTTATGAATTATTTACATATATATAACTAAAAATTGGCGCCCAACGTGGGGCTACACCTGTCCAGGTGTGACACCATATATACTATTACATCCCTTTTCCATTTTCAAATCTGTCCAATTCAGCAAAGGCGGCAGAGCCCAATATTGATCGTTGGATCTTGTGGAGCAGCTACCCAAACATTTGGAGAGCTGTGGCGGTCATTGTTGAATATTATCTTCTTTAATCAGCAGCAAGTAAAAAAGCCTTTCGGACGATTCGGAAAACGGAAGAAGAAGTTTCGATTTCTCATCCGGCCACGTCTGAAGGGCCTTCCGAAAAGTGTAGTAATCTCAATTATACCCTACTTTTTCTTAGGCAAGCTTCATAAGCATGGTCTTTCGGGCGCATAGGACAACAGAGGTAATCTCGTTGATAAACGAAACCCTGGCCACGACTGAAAGTTGATGCAAGAATCTTAGCCATTGCTTCTTATGAGTTGTCATCGAGTTGGATATACTCGGGTTGATCTTGACCAAAAAAATTCCCAGGCCACGAGTGATAACAGAAGAAGCATTCCCGTTTCTTTGGTGGGAAAGTACCAAAGTACGAGCGAACTGGAGTCCGATACTCCAAAAAGATGTAGAGCATCGGCAAGCCCGGAATCCCCACCGAGGAGGACACCATCAAAAAGGGCGAAGGGCAATGCACCTTCTTGCAGGACGCAGCTCAACAAGTTGGGAAGCATCCTGGACGAACTTATTTACTTGGTAAATGAAAAGAGGCCCATCGTGAGGACGATCAATCGAGGAATGAAGGACGCATTGGCCCAAATGAAGCACATCCAGGTTGCAGTAAGCGAGAAGCTGCACGAAGAGGAGCAGGTAGACGCCATCTGCACGAAATGCCTGGAAAGGAATCGCGTGGAATGGAAGGAACTCGACGCCACCGACACACGGAAGGAGAAGAAGCCGAAGCCCGACAAGCGCCCCGAGCGTGGCCCCGCAGAAAAACGCGTGGCGGAAGCCAGACCAAGGCTGGCTGAAACACCCCAGCAGAGAACACGGAAAAAAAGAAGCACAAAGAGCCCAGAGCGGAAGCGGCTGGTGAATCAGCCCAGGTGATGGGCAAGCTGGCGCGCAAGGTAATGCCCTCCTGTCCGGAATTATTGTCCAGGATCGTGGATGCACTGTTCCCCACACAACAGGAACTAGCCTACGTGCCCAGACACCGGGAGATCCCCACACCCCCACAGATCGGTACGGAAGAGCTCCTAAATGCGGCTAAGAGCATGAAGACCGGCAAAGCGCCAGGGCCCGACGGTATACCCGCCATAGCAGTCCGGACGATAGCCACAACATACCCGGAAGCGATAGCGAAGACGTTTAACCAATGCCTGCAGGAGCAAGTCTTCCCCACGGGCTGGAAGCTCCAGAGGCTCGTGCTCCTACCGAAGACTGGGAAGGACCCCGAAGACCCGGCTGGATACAGGCCTCTGTGCATGATCAGCGTAACGGGGAAGCTGTTCGAGCGAATCATCGCGAATCGGATAGAAGCGGAAAATTGACAGCTATCCGATCTCCAATTCGGCTTTAGGAAGAGGAGAAGCACCACCGACGCGATCAGAGCAGTGGTGGGTAAAGCCCGCGAAGCCATAGCTGGGAAGAGATGGCACGGTGGCACCAAGAAGTACTGCCTGGTAACTACACTAGATGTAAAAAATGCCTTTAACTCTGCAAGGTGGCCAAGCATCATCGCCGCCCTCTCCAGAATTGGTGTATCGGAGTACCTGGTGAGCATAGTAGTCAGTATCATAGTATTTTAAAAACAGAGTGTTGCTGTTCGACACGTCGACGGGACAAAAACGACGGCAAGTTACAGGAGGCGTTCCACAGGGGTCTGTTCTCGGCCCGCTTCAGTGGAACGTCATGTACGATGACATCCTACTCACATCCGACTCACCAACCGGCTGCAGCATCGTTGGCTTCGCAGACGACATCGCGGTAGTAGCGGTACATAAAACCCTGTCAGAAGTAGAGGAGAACACGAACGAGACAGCCAGACGAGTGATGTGCTGGCTCCAGGAAAACGGCCTCAGCCTAGCAGCGCACAAAACCGAATCGGTCCTGATTAGCACCAGGAAAAAGGTAGAGACAGCCAGAGTGGTCGTTGGAACAGACGAAATCGAGTCGTCCCCGGCTATCAAGTACCTGGGAGTCCTGCTGGACGACAGGCTTAGCTTCAAGCAGCACCTGGAAGCAACCGGAGTCAAAGCCGGCAGGGCAGCAAGCGTGCTATCCGGCATAATGGCCAATATCGGCGGTCCAAGACAGAGGAGCAGACTGCTCATCTGCTCTGTCGTCAGAGCCATCATCATGTACGCTGCTCAAATATGGGCACCAGCTATGGAGCTCCCAACGTACAGCCGCACCAACAAAGCGGCCTATCGAAGATGTGCACTGAGAGTTCTTAGTGCTTACCGCACCGTCTCCGAAGATGCGGCCCTAGTATTGGCCGGCATGGCGCCAATTGACCTTCTCGCCGCTGGAACCACCATCGAAGACCAGGCCATCCGCGAGGCGGAGACCCAACGTAGATGGCAAGAGCGATGGCGTAACACACCGAACGGCATATGGACTAGACGCATAGTCCCGGACATAGGGCCCTGGGTGAGTAGAACTTTTGGGGAGACGAACTTTTATCTAACGCAGCTTTTAACAGGACATGGGTGCTTTAAATTCTGCCTACACAGATTTAAATGCGAGTCGGATCCGTTTTGCACGCACTGTGCACGGACCATAGAAGGCGCTGAACATGTATTTTTTGTCTGTCCAAGATTCTCTGCTGACCGGGAAGAGCTAAGCCTAGACATTGGGAGGCCATTCACAGTCAATGACTTGATGGATATCCTACTTAGCTCGCAAAACAATTGGGATGCCGTGAGCACCTACGCTGCAGAGATCATCCAATCCTTGCGTCGCGCTGAAAGACAACGCAATCGAAATTCAAATCCTAGATAGGATCTAGTGACGGCTTTCATGCCATCTCCCCCTCGCGAAGTAATACTTAACGGTCGTACCGCGAGAGACATACGGAGAGTAGGGGGGTTTTTAGTGGGTGAGGTAACTCCAAGTCCCACACTTATCGGCTTTCAATGCTTTTCCCTCCTATACATAAAAAAAAAAAAAAAAACACCACCTGTCCCACATGTAAGGCGATATGTGTCGAAAAGGGTACTCCTCATAATACGAGGGCTCAAGCCAAGCAAATGGAGACAGCAGCGATGACTTCAGAGATAGTAAGTGGCATGGGGACACAGGCCATTAGTACCATGCAAGAAGAAGTGGTAGCCCAGCTGACAGAGAGAATGGCAGAAATCATTCAGTCCAGTATGGCAGCTCAATTCCAGGCGGGAGGCAGCAGCTCTTCTCAGGGTGATAGAGGTGGAGTGACGACGGATCCAGCCCCACAAGAGAGAAGGGAAGATGGTCAGAATTCAGTTTGACGGGGAATTAACAGTCAGTTTTCCTCGCAGTATCCTCACTATGAGCGTCCAAGTAGTACAGTTTCGGATTTAAGTCAACGACCCGACAAAGTTGGACATATCCTCAACAGTTGGAAGCTGCGGTTTAATGGGACGCAAGAAGGTTTAAGCGTGGATAATTTTCTGTACAGAGTGGAAGCTTTGACACATAAGACTCTGGAAGGGAATTTTTCGGTGCTGTGTTGTAACGCCAGTCTGCTTTTTGATGGAAAAGCTAGAGACTTTTATTGGCGGTTCCATAAGTCTGCCACTACAATGAGGTGGGATCTCTTATGCCAAGCATTAAGGAAGCAATTCAGGGATACGCGAACGGATCTAGATATTAGGGAAACAATTAGGGATAGGAAACAAAAAGAGAAAGAAAATTTCGACTCCTTCCATGACGCCCTAATACAGCTAATGGATGATTTGGAAACTCCCATGTCCGCAAAAGCCATAGTAGAGACGTTACGCCGAAATTTGCGACCCGAGATCAGGCATGAGCTTCTCAATATACAAATAGATTCGGTGGGCCGTTTGAGAGAGGTCTGTCGTCGAAGAGAGGGTTTTCTCGATGACGTGAAGCGCAGTCATGGTTACCAGAAGTCGATTCCTTTCCGGAAACAGGTCGCGGAATTGATAGAGGAAGTCCAGTTGGAGGATGCCTCTGAATTTTCGGACGCTGAGGGAGAAGAGGAGATTGCAGCCATGGCATTAATTTGCTGGAATTGCCGAAAAGAGGGGCATCGCTATCATGACTGTGATAGTAAGAGAAAGGTGTTTTGTTTCGGGTGTGGAGCACCTAACAAGTATAAGCCTTCCTGTATCAAGTGCCAAAAAAACGGCAAAGCGAACACCCAGCCTCGCCAGCCGGTCGGTGTTCAGCGTCACAAGCAATTAAGTGCAGAGGCGAATTCCCAGTAGAAAAAAATGAAAACCATCCCCCAGGTTGTGTCTGAGAAATCAGATTTAGGCACAGGCCAAGCATTAGTGTGGCCACAAATAGTTTCTTCCAGGCTCCATACGTACCCTAAAGAGGACAAACCCAGGAATAAACCATCAGCAAGGAGTGCAAAAAGGATGAGAGCGTTTTGGCAGGCGGCAAAAGCGATCAATTGCATTCGCTACAAGCAACGAGATAAGCGTCCATATGCGGAAGTCCGTCTGCTCGATCAAACGATGCTGGGGTTGTTAGATACTGGCGCCGCTATAAGCGTGATAGGCGGAAACTTAGCTGAGCGGGTAATACAAAGCCGCATTCCTTTCAAAAGGGGTATGGTGGCTACATCCACGGCTAACGGGAGAAAGCAGGAGGTAGTGGGTCGACTGCGGACTCCAGTGAAGTATAAGGATTTGGTCAAAGACGTTGAATTTCACTTAATCCCATCACTGAGTCAGGACTTGTACTTAGAGATTGATTTTTGGTCAAGTTTTTGGTTATTGCCACCCAGTATGGCAATATCAGAGATAGCTCAGGAGTCGCAAAACCTCAGTGAAAGGGAGAGGGAGCAACTGCAAGCCATCGTTAAGCTGTTTCCATCATTCGCCGTTTCCGGTTTAGGAAAGACTACTTTGCTGTCCCACTCAATTGATGTTGGGGATGCAAAAGCTGTGAAGCAGAGGCATTTCCCTGTATCTCCGGCGGTAGAACGTTTATTATACGCGGAGATAGACAGGATGCTTAGTTTAGGGGTAATAGAGGAGTCGGATAGCGCTTGGTCTTCACCGGTCGTTTTAGTGCAGAAGCCAGGAAAGGTACGTCTGTGTTTGGATAGTAGAAAAGTCAATGCTGTAACCAAAAAGGACGCGTACCCGTTACCACAGATTGACGGCATTTTAGGTCGTCTGCCAAAGGCGATGTTTATTTCGAGCCTTGATCTTAAGGATGCCTATTGGCAAGTCCCCTTAGAGCCAAGTTCGCGCGATAAAACAGCTTTTACAATACAGGGTAATGCCGTTTGGCCTCACAAATGCGTCGCAGACCATGACCAGGCTAATGGATAAGGTCATTCCTGCAAGCCTACGAAATGAGGTGTTCGTCTACTTGGATGACCTCTTGATTGTGTCGGACTGTTTCGAGTCGCATATGAGGGTGTTGAGTGTGGTGGCAGGACATATAAAAGCGGCGGGATTAACTCTTAATGTAGAGAAAAGCAAATTTTGTATGAGATCGGTGCGGTATTTGGGTCACATTGTCGGCGAAGGGGTGATTCGCACAGATCCGGATAAAATTTCGGCGATGTCAGAGTTTCCTTTGCCAAAATCTCTAAGATCGTTGCAGCGTTTCCTGGGTATGGTTGGGTGGTATCGGAAGTTTGTAAGCAATTTCGCTTCCGTGGCCGCGCCTCTCACGGATTTGTTGAAGCCTAGGCAAAAGTTTTCAATGACTCCAGAGGGTCAGCAGGCCTTTGAAAAGCTTAAGGAGATGCTTTGTTCAGCGCCAGTTCTGCGAAGTCCCGACTTCAACAAACCATTCTATGTGCACTGCGACGCGAGTAAGACAGGCGTTGGCGGCGTGTTGGTGCAGAAAACGCTGGAGGGCGATGAATATCCGATCGCATTTGTGTCTAAAAAGCTCAACAAGGCCCAAAGGAACTATTTGGTCACGGAGCAGGAGTGTTTGGCCGCCATAGTTTGTATAAATAAGTTCAGAGCTTACATCGAGAGGCATGAATTCACCGTGATCACGGATCACGCCTCTCTGAAGTGGCTCATGTCACAGACCGATTTAGATTCGCGGCTAGCTCGATGGGCTTTAAAGCTGCAAAGTTTCACGTTTAAGATCGAGCACCGTAGTGGCAAGCTCAATGTAGTACCGGATGCTCTGTCTCGGGTGAATGAAGAGGAAGTGGCGACTTTGGAGGCGAGCCATGGTTGGTTGGTGGACTTGGAATCACCGGAATTTAGGTCAGAGGAGTATGTGGAGATGGTAGAAAAGGTTAGGGCCAATAACGACAAGTTGCCAGACCTAAAAATTGTTGACAATTTTCTGTATCGCAAGTCAGATCATGCAAAGGGAGAGGTACTGCATGATGTATTCATTTGGAAGTTATGGGTTCCGCAAGGGTTAGTGGAGGAAGTTTTGCGGAATGCGCATGACAGTCTTTTGGCTTCCCATGGAGGCATACACAAGACTCTGGAAAGGATACGGCGGTATTACTACTGGCCAGGGTTAGTTGCGGATGTCAAAAAGCACATTCAGGCTTGTGATAGCTGCAAGTCAACCAAAGCCCCAAACACAATCCAGAGACCGCCAATAGGGGTTGCTCCCGAGTCGCAGCGGTTCTTCCAGAAATTGTACGTGGATTTCCTTGGGCCATATCCCTGGTCGAGAAGTGGTCACATGGGCATTTTTATAGTATTGGATCACTATTCCAAATATGTGTTTCTAAAGGCAGTTAAGAAGTTGACTGCGGATGATAAGTCAGCAGTTTTCTCTCGGGAGGATTCGTTGGAATTGGTTCGGAGCAGGGCTCTGGAAGTCATGAGGAAACAGAACCATAAAAATGAACGGCAATACAATTTACGATCGAGAGACATTTCATACGAGGTTGGGCAGGAAGTTTTTAGGAAGAATTTCAGGCAGAGCAGTTTTCCCTCAGGCTACAGTGCGAAATTGGGTCCGGCCTTTCTGAAGGCTAGGGTCAAGAAGAAGATAGGGCAGGCCTACTATGATTTGGAAGATTTGCAGGGTCGTTTTGTAGGTCGATTCCACGCGAAAGATATGCGGCAGTAAGCCAGCTGCTTCAAGCTGCGTTGTTCTCATCCTTGGGAGTTTGACCCCCAAGTCTGACCTTTGGTGGGAGGCTTTTGTAACGCTTGTAGCAGCAGCCAGAGTGTGCGCGGGTGGCGCTCTCTGTCGGCCGGGGGAAAACAGGTGGCGCCTTCTAGGGCTCGGAGCGAATGATCAGGGCAAGGAATTTTTCGGATGGAAAAAGAGTAACAGGGACAAATGTCAGGCCTTTCACTCAGTGGCCCTTAACCTTACCGAGTCCATGAGGTTGGCGCTTGAACGGAAGCGTCTGGCTCGATCTTTTCTTTTTGGTCCCCCAGTCAGTGCGGTTGTGCGGAGTGGAAGAACTCCCGTTTGTATACGCGCATACACACAAGTAAAGTGCAAAGTGGGTTTGGAAAAGGTCCAGAAAGGAGGAGGGCTATTATTGGGGAGAATTTCGTTGAATTGGTGAGAGTAAACAACTAAGGTTTGAAGGCGACAACGTCTAATTCCATCGCATCCCGACTCCATCGCAGATCTTGGTGCCCGTTAGCCACCGTTGGCAGAGGCGACGCAGCGAAGAGGTGCCTTTAAATTGGGTACGGAGTTGGCGGATCGCTCCCGCTGTCCAGGAGAAGATCAGCAGAGGAGTCCCCGCTCCGTCACCTAGGAGGCGGCGGTCAACACACGCAAAAGCTCGGACGAGCCCATTTTTTTGCATCTCCCTTGCGCCTGCCTGTTCGTTTAATATCAGTCGCGCTCGCGATCAGCAGCTTAGGGAATAAGGGAAAAGGGGATCAGCAAAAAATTCTAGCAGGCAGAGTTAGCGCTTAGCGGATGGCTAGTTAGTGCCGTGGACGTGCAGTGAGACAGCTGCGTCGGACGACCCTTCGCTATCGGGAACGAAAGAATCGCGAGAGACCCGCTTGTGGATCCGGGCGGCGAATCACCCGAGGCTCATCAGATGCCCAAAAAAATAATTTTATTTTTTTTTTTTGTGATTTGTTCGTGTATTTTTTTGTTATGTTTAAGTTAAAAGAAAATTAATATTCTAGTTTAACCGTTACGTTTGTGTCGCAGCCAGTTAGGCAAGTGTTTGTGCAGTGAGCCATGAGAGCGAGAGGTCAGGGAATGCGCGTTAAAATATTTTTATATCTGTCTCAGTATTTTTCCTCTCTCCCCTTTTCTCCCTGTTAAAGTTTCAGCAGTACGTCGGTGAAAGCGCTTTCTTCGATGGACTCCTGACAAGGGTGAGTGTTTTGTTGGCCACTTAAGTCGGCATTTTTGTGTATTGGACAGATGAACATTTATACGCGGATTTAGTTGAGTATGCGCTTCTTGCTAGCTATAGAGCCAATTCCAAGAGGAAAAAATTCGATTAATTGCCTGTTAATTGCGCGCTTAAATATTTATTCATATTAGTTCGTAATTATTGATATTTAGCATTATTGGTTCGCATTAGTTCATATTAGTTCAATTTTAGTCCGCTCATTACCATTGCAGTTTAAGTATGTCAGTATGTTCAATTTTTCTTTAGAATTTAGAATATATTTTATAATGTTTTAATTTGCTTTTATTTTGTCTTAGCTAGCATTCTCCCCATGTAGACATCCCTAGGCATAAGGGGCCATTCCAAGCTCAAGCTTTCTTTTGTACTTCAGGGATAAATAGTACCTCCCGGTTTAGTTTCGTCGTAGCACGCTAGATTATTTTCGGTATGATGAGAATAGGCCACCAGCATGAAGGGGGGGGGGGGGCAAGATCATCACCCCAAATAGCCGACGAGCAGAAGCCGGAAACCTCAAGCGTGCGCTCCCCCTCGCTGACCAACAACTAGCCTGGGATAATTCATATATTTGTGTTCGTGGGTAGGCAGGTGAGACGTTACAAAATACACTTGTAGCAGTGCATTAGTCTGGAAACAAAATTTGGTTTCTCTAGCTATTATAGTCTCTGAGATCTAGGCGTTCATCAAGACAGACAGATAGACATAGAATCGGCTATTGATGCTGATCAAGAATATATATACTTTAAGGGGTCGGAAACGTTTTCTTCTCTGCGTTACGCACATCCACTTTTACCACAAATCTAATATACCCCTTAACTCTCTTGAGTACGGAGGTAAAAATTTAGTCTATCGGAAAAAGTCGGTTCTGTTCGAAGGGTAAATAAATTTTGTCGAGTATTGTAATTTTGCGAAAAGTAAGGCAAGATAAAGATTGTAATTTTGTTAAATGTACAATAAAGCTTTTTGAACACATACATTTTCAAATAAATAATTCGATTTACCTCATGACCTAATACCAAAGTTATTAATCCATAAAGCTCACACAAAACCCTCTGAATGATAAAGTATCTGACTTTAGATTGGGCTCGAATTTTTTTTTTGCATCGAAGCACTTAATGGTACGTTGAAAGATATTCGTGGAGATAATTTGTTTGTTTGGTGGTGCATTGATATTGTTAGGAGGTGATTTCAGGCAAACATTGCCTGTAGTCAAACTAGGAACTGCTGCTGATGAAATTAATGCGTGTTTGAAATCATATAATTTGTGGCGCTCTGTTAAAACATATAGATTGACTACAAATGTACGTGCTCAATTGCAAAACGATGCTTCAGCAGATTTGTTTTCCAGACAACTGTTAGACATTGGTAATGGCATACTTCCCGTTGACAATTCTGGCTTCATAACGCTTCCAAATAATTTTTGCACTTTTGTGTCATCGAAGGAATACTTGATTCAGAGTGTGTTTCCAAATATTGTACAAAATTATAGAAACCATGACTGGAACAACGCATCTATTTTGAATTCCATCCTAGGAGAAATGGTTGCGTATAGTTCGATTGATAGAACTATCAATCAAGATGATGTTGTAAATTATCCAGTCGAATTTCTAAATTCATTGGACTTTCCTGGATTGCCGCCATACTATTTACAACTAGAAGTTGGAGTCACCATAATTATGCTGCGGAATCATAACCCACCATGTCTTAGAAATGGTACAAGACTTGCTGTGAAAAAAGTTATGACTAATTTACTTGAAGCAACTATTTTGACTGAGAAATTTTGTGGTGAACACGTTTTAATTCCGAGAATTCCTATGATTCCGACTGACACGCCATTTGAATTCAAACGACTACAATTTCCGATTCGTCTTGCTTTTGCTATGACTATTAATAGCCTTTCTACACTGGGCGCGTCTGCTATCGATATCGGCATAGACGCAATGAAGCAGAAAAGGCGTTTACATTGGAAGACGTGCGTCTTGAATTTGGATTTGGGTGTTTGATGACAAGGAAAGATACACAAATTTTTGAAAATCAACAGAATTAAGCAAGACGTTAGGAAAATGGACGAAAAAGAATTGATTCTCATATTTAAATATTATTTTCAGACATTTCATTGTAGAGTTTGTGGGAGTTCTTATTCAAATTATGAAAACCACCGAAGTTCGTCTCCAGCAGTGTCGTAATGGCATCAGGGGGTCAGAAAAATTGCATATGATAATAATACAATCAGTTTCAAGTATTTTATTTAATGACTTTATGTATATTTTCACCTTTTTGCACAATCATACATTTTTAGCGCCAAAATTTGATTTTTGATCTACAATTTTTTGTTGTTATTAGTGGTGATAGTTGCGCTGATAGGCAGAAAATCCCAAAAATGAGCAAAAGCAATCGAATATATCGAATAGACGCACATGAATCAGAAACTGACGCAACTTTTTGCCACCACTGGGGCCCTATGCTTAACCTATGTAAAAAAAACTGCGTCTCCGGCAAGACGCAAAGAAGAATGACGCAGCCCCAATGTAAACAGCCTATAATAAATCACAACGACAGTTGTTGCAAATTTGTTGTTTACATTTGGAGCATCCGGTATTTTCACATGGTCAACTATATGTACGAGTATCACGAGTAGGCAAACCTTCGGCATTAATTATTCATTGTAACGACGGCAAAACAAAGAATATTGTCTATCACAAAGCATTGGAATAAATGAAATATGTTATTACATCAAAATTGTCATTGTTTAATTTCGATGAATTCCTAAACATTAAATTAGGAAGCAGCGAAACGCGCGGGTCTGCTAGTTATAAATAAATATGAATAATTATGAATAAATAAAGCAAATAATAAAAAATATGAATAAATAATTAATCGCGGAGATAGTTATTACGACAACCAAAATCTGCTTTTCAATTAACCGAATTTTTCGGAAATGTGAAACTCGGCTTTACTTTTAGCAAGATAACGGATCGTCACCAAATCGTTCAATTGTTCCTGTGCAAGAGGCTTGCAATATTTATATTCTCCTGATTGGTGTCTTTAAGTGAATCCGTTGTTCCATGCGACGAAGACGACATCACCCCATTTTTTCGTTTTAGTGGCGGTATTTCCTCTAATGCCCTTTGCACAGTGGGCCCATCCCGGGGGAATGGTGGGAATTTTTGAAAGATGTGGAATCCCGACTCACACTGGCACCATCCACCATCTACCGTCCACCATCCATGAAAAATAGCTTATGCACTCAATTTTGTGCTGGGGCACGATTTATGCAGCGATTTGATTTAATACACCCATAAAACACACTTTAAACGATTCGAATCTTACTTTCCATAAAGGTTGTTCAATTGGTGGTTAACCTTCATCCAAATAATTTAACATTATACATGTTAAGTTAATAAAATAAGCATTTTAGTAAATCACTATTCAATCCGCTGACTGACTTAACGATTCCGCTCTCAATCCGCTGCAGACCGAGATGGCCACCTAGCGCGATTCGGACTTTCGAAGTTAATACAGTAATGCGACCTTTTTTAAGTCGAATTCGGAGCAATATATTTAATATTAATTATATTGGAAGTTTTCGGAGCAGCCGCTGGCAACAAGCACTTTGTGCCAGCTGGCGCTCTTACATCGAATGCACGCTCGCTCTTACCATCAAACGTTCGCTCACTGATCGTAGATCAAGCCCGAGTGCATAGCGTTGAGCGGGCTGAGTGAGTTGCATTGCTCTTGAGAGCGGGGTAGTACGACGACCCTTGGGAAGTAGTTATATGTTCAGTAACCATTCGCCATAAAACACACGGATTGAATTTGTCGCTTGTTGAGAATAAATCCAACATTTGTTAAGTTTAAACGATTTCGCGTTGTGACTTTCTTTTTTGGAAATTATTCATAATTCAAGCGGTCGGAAAAGCTCACAGCAGAAAGCATTCTGTTTTTCTTTAATTAAGCTTTACAAAAAATAGCTCATTGTAGTAAAACTTTCTTTTGGTCAAACGTGTGCATACTTTTTGTGCAAAATTGTGAAAACATTTGTAGTCATTTGTAGTTCTACCAGATGGCATCGCTTCAAAATGCCAAAAAAAAAAACAACTAACAAACCCCTGCATTTATGTCAAAAACCCCTGTTCGGCTAAGCGCAGACCCATGGCAGCACAAATAGAAGCATAGCGATCATTTTACCAAAAACTGGTAATTGTAATGAACTAAATTAGCAGTAGTTTGAGAAGACAATCACAAAAACCACATACGAATCGTCTGAACGTGAAAACGAGTCCGATGCGCATCTGAGAAGCCTGCGCTGCAAGGTCTGTTTTTTAATATTTTGCCTCCGTAGTTCTTCGATGGCCAACAGTCTCGGTAAAAGCATTTTAATTAAGTTTGCCGTAAAATTTAGCTCGGAGACTGCACTAGTTCACTAGTTATTTCTGTGGCACCCCTGTATATAACCAACACCCACCACAGCAAAACCAAGTAACCAACGCTCTCAACTGAGGAGGTCAACATCCAACAAAATGAAAACTCAGCAAACGCGCCACCAATATCCACGAAAATGGTTATAAAAGAGACAAAATAAAGAAAACGAGAAGGAATGTGGGAGTCGCTTCTGGGGATGCGACTCTACTTATACCCGTACTCAGTCAGTATATACATTTTTAAACATATGATTTTATAGAATTTTAGAATAAAAAAAAAAAATTTTACATATTACATTTTTTTGCTACATCTGTTAGCTACGTCTACATATACTATGTATATTCTACATCTAACATGTAGATTGTACAAGTTTCATTCCAGGCTTGAGAAGAACCTTAAAAACTCCGGTTTTCTCAGCAAGGCCTAAAGACCTTCCGACCGCGCTGGCTCTGGCCCAATCAGCTGAATCCAGCGAAGACCGCTGCGTTCTGGAAGCAAATTACGCCAGGGCAATGGAGGAGAAAGCCCATAGATTTAGTGAGCGCAAACCCCAGGCGCCACATCTAAGCAATGCCAAGAAATATAGGGCCCAGGTCCCTTCTTCTTACAAGAGCCCTCATTATTTCAAGAGTCCGGGCACATCCAACGTATGGAGGTGGACCCTTCATCCTCGAAATTTAGACAGCCCACGGCTCACCAAAAGCCATTTGGGGCGGGCTAGTAGGGGGGTTAAGATAAAACTCCTTATCGACACGGGTGCGTCAAAGAATTTCATCAAGCCATTCAGGTGGCTTCCCGGCGTCACCCCTGTCGAATCACCGTTTCCCGTTCACTCAATTAACGGGTCTAACAACATAACGGAAAAATGTTCCTTGTCAATGTTCGGCAAGATTACCCCGTTTTTTCTCTTAAAAACGCTAACGGGCTTTGATGGCATCATTGGCCCTGACCTGCTAACGCAGGTGGGGGCCACGCTATCTCTGAAGAATGGGACACTCAAGGTTGGTAACACAACTGAGATGATCCAATTCCATAAATGCGCACATGTCAACCACACCAACGTTGTTGATATCGACGCACCGCCAGCCGTAAAGGCAAACTTCATGCAGATGCTAAAGAAAAGAAGTAAGGCATTTGCCGACCCTAACGGGTCGCTGCCCTATAATACTTCGGTCGTGGCCACCATTCGCACGGTGGACGACGAACCAATTTATCCCAAGCTATACCCCTACCCGATGGGGGTAGCTGATTTTGTCGATTCCGAGGTTAACAGCCTCCTGAAAGACAACATCATACAAAAATCAAGATCGCCGTATAACAATCCTATATCGGTGGTGGATAAGAAGGGCATTGATGAAAAGGGTAATAGGAAGAAACGTCTCGTAATGGACTTTCGGAAGCTCAATCAGAAAACAGTGCCCGACAAATACCCAATGCCGAGCATCTCAATGATCTTGGCAAATCTGGGTACTGCAAAGTATTTTACAACTCTGGACCTGAAATCCGGATACCACCAAATAACTTTGGCGGAGCGCGATAGGGAAAAAACCTCCTTTTCCGTAAATGGAGGAAAGTATGAGTTTTGCGTGAACAAATCGGCAAAGCATGCTATGTCTAAGTCGATGACGTAATCTTTTTTTCAAAGTCCCAGGACGACCATGTTAAACACGTCGACTGGGTATTAAAAAGCCTCTATGAAGCCAACATGAGGGTGGCTCAAGAGAAGTCGCAGTTCTTTAAAACGAGCGTAGAATACCTCGGATTATCGTAACCAGCGAAGGCACAAGAGCGGACCCTGAGAAAGTGAAAGCTATCCAGGAATACGTCGAGCCATCAACGCTTTTCAGGCTAAGATCATTCTTAGGCCTGGCAAGCTATTACAGATGTTTCGTGAAAGATTTCGCGGCAATCGCACGCCCGCTCTCCGACTTCCTGAAAGGGGAGAATGGGTCAATCAGCAAAAACTTAAAAACATTCTGGCATCAGAAAACGTAATGCTGATGTACCCAGACTACAAAAAACCTTTCGACCTCACTACAGACGCTTCTGCCTATGGCATAGGAGCGGTACTGTCACAGGGAGGCCGACCAATAACAATGATCTCAAGAACCCTTAAAGACAATGAGCTCAACTACGCTACTAACGAGCGGGAGCTTTTAGCAATTGTGTGGGCCTTGGGGAAATTGCGCCATTATATTTATGGCGTCAGGGACATATTTGTGTTCACTGACCACCAGCCGCTCACGTTCGCGGTGTCGGAGGAAAATCCGAACGGGAAAATTAAGCGATGGAAGGCACGCATCGATGAGATGGGCGCCAGGCTATTCTATAAGCCGGCGAAAGAAAACTTCGTCGCAGACGCACTGTCTCGACAGAACATTTGCGCGCTAGAAAGCGGCATACCGCGGTCAGACGCAGCGACGATTCACAGTGAGGTTTCGATGACTTACACGATAGAATCATCAGACAAGCCCGTCAATTGCTTTAGGAACCAGATCATCCTAGAGGAGGCGCGCTTCCCTCTGAAACAGATTTTCGTACTTTTTGGGGAAAAAACACGCCACGTAATACAGTTCCATGACAAGGACGCTCTCACTGAAATGGTCAAGTCCGTGGTGAACCCACAAGTAGTAAACGCAATCCATTGCGACTTACCAACCTTAGCATGCGTACAGCATGAGTTGGTAAGAGCCTTTCCGTCGACAAGATTCTGACATTGCAAGAATCTTGTCGCCGACGTGTTCGATGAGAACGAAAAAAAAGAGATCATCACAGCAGAACACAATCGGGCCCATAGGGCGGCCCAGGAAAACGTTAAACAGGTGTTAACTGATTACTATTTTCCCAAGATGTCCAAACTTGCAAGCAGTAAAGTAGTAAGTAGTAAACTGTAAAGTGTGCTCCCGAGTAAAGTATGACAGGCACCCAAAAAAACAGGAGCTAGGCCCGACGCCGGTCTTAATCGCTAAAGCGAATTGAGTGGTCGCACGACGATGAATCTGCAATGACCAGATACTTCAGTTGGTATGGTGCTATCGATGATTTGTTGTGGAGGGCATGCACGGTGTTGCTTTTCGATGATTCCAAGGTTTTGTTGATGAGGGCATGCACGGTGTTGCATTAAGATGATGTTCTCGGTGATATTAATTTTACAAAGTAATGTTAGGTGTAATGATTTTAACAAAGTACATTGGGTTGGTGTTAACGGTGTAGGTAATTATACAGTATAATATTTAGTTTAAAAGTGTATTCGTGTGCGTGAGTTTTACAAGGAAATTAATAATAAAATGTCAATTATACAATGTAAGGGTTAGAAAGTGTAATGTGTATGTTTTAATGTTTACGTTTTACAGGTATTCTAAGATTAAAGTGATATGTTTGCTTGAGATTAGTTTGTATGAAAATTATCACAGAAAAAAAAGCAACAGAAGGTTGCTCCAGAGAGTAGGAACAACAGAAGGCTGCTCCTCAAAGTGACTTCCGATAGCACCGAGTTGCCTGACCTGAATTGATCCCATGTGCTTTGATTCAAAACTCCAAATTGGCCTCATCAATATATTTCGCCAATTCTCTAAAGAAAAGAGGGTCTTTTGTGAGTAATAAATCCTTGATGTTATTAAATCGCTTGAAAATCTTGTACTTTTTTCTAATACTGGCATGTCTCTGGCAGTAGAAAATTTCGTGTTCCGCATCATTGAGAACACTGCAAACTTCACAGATGTTGGAATTTCTGGCTTTGATCCTATGTAAAAAGACGTGATCATAGGTACGTCCAATAAACAGACTACTGTTTATGACCTTTATATTTTTGGCACGCCAGTCAAGAGCCCAGTGCCACGGTTTGACTGGAATCTCGCTATAAATTGAAGCAAAATACGCCCCTTTAATTTTTGATATTTCTTTATACTCATTATTCCAGTCGATCTGGACTCTAATCTTAACTGTTCTAATTACTTCATCGAAGCTGAGAGGTGTGTTAACTATTCTACCCACGCTAGTGGCTGATTTGGCTAGTAAGTCAGTCTTTTCGTTAACAGCAATGTTCTTATGACCGGGTATCCAGTGCAAAATAAAGTTGCTAGTGAAGGAATTGTCTATATTGAGGTGGATTTCGTCTGTTAAGTATGAATTTGATTCATTGCTTTTCAGAGCCTTTAAGGCCCCTTGACTATCACAGAGAATAACAGTTTTATTATATCTTTTTTTACTTGATATCTTTACTGCTGTTAGTATTCCTACAAGTTCTGCAAAAACAGAAGAGGAATTATTTTCAATCTTAAATTTATAGCTGTTGTTACTAGGGTAATCCAAGATACCTAACACCATTGATGGAGGCATCAGTGGAAAGAATGTTCCACCCATCTAACACCCACTCTTCAAGCTTGGCTTGAAATATGGCATTACATTCTTCGTTTGAGATGTCTTTTTTTTTCCTGTCAAAGACTGAGAAACAAATTGCAGCTTTAGGACTGTGTTTGTATTTTTCATTTTCAGTATAATTGTCGAAAAGGTCGAAAGGTGTCGAAATTCTTGGTACACGGCTGTGTAGGCAGTCCTTGCGTTAGACAGAGTGACATTATCATAAAGAGTCGGATTTAGCACTTTAACCTTAAGCAGTTCTCTGACTGTAAGAATCTTAGCTCTGTGTTTAGGCGGTAAAATACCAGCCAGAGCAAAAATCAGGTGCGTAGATGTTTTTGGAGGGACACCCACACATCGGCGAAGGCAGTCCGTCTGTGCAGTATTAAGAGATTTGCTAATGCCAATGTTTAGATTTGAAAAACTGGTAATGGCGTGCTCCTGCTGAGATCTGATGAAAGATTTGAAGATGTTGCAAGAGATTTTGGGTTTGAGACCTGATTTAATGATGGTTACAGCATGTAGCAGAAGCTGACTTTTGTCTGACTTGTCCCTGATTTTTGCAATGTGCAATTTGTCTGACATATTGGCACTAAGGACTCTGCCTAAAAAGGTGATGGATTCCTTTATCGGAAAACTGCTATTATTGCATGTTACCGAGATGTTGTTACGTCTTCCCCTCCCAGCAACCATAACTGCAGATTTGCTGGGATTGAAATTAAGACCTAGATCCTGACAGAGCAAATGAAAGTTATCGACCTTTACCTGTAAGTTGTTCCTAGCTTCAGTTATGTTGTACCCAGTTGAGATGATGGCAAAATCATCAGCAAACTGAATTACAGTCGTATGGCAATCATTGATTTGATGCAGCCTTTTGGTGTACAGATTGAAAAGTATAGGCGAGAGGCAGGAGCCTTGAGGCAAACCACCATTGACTTCTTTAATGGAGTCACCAAGTTTTAAGAATCTTGATGAGAAGAAATTAACAATCCAATCTGTATATTGCGTAGGAATGTGTTCATGATCCATTAACATTTGTAGGGTTTGTAGATTAACACAGTTATATGCATTATCTATGTCTACAACGACAGTTACAACCGATTTTCCCCGTTTTTTCTCATGGGCCATGGTATTGATAAGATCATTTATGGCTGCTGATTTGCCTTTTTGGTAGGCATAAGTCCGTCTGGGCATTATATTGTGTTCTTCTAAGAACATATCGAGGCGATTCTTAATCATTAGGTTAAGAGTTTTAGCCAACACAGAGATGAGCGAGATAGGGCGATAGTTTTGATAAATGCTGAGATCCTTACCGCGCTTTGGGATGGGAATGACTTTGATGGAACGCCATTGATCAGGGACTCTACACTTTGTAAATAGCTTGTTGTATTCTTGTATAAGATTGTTCTGTGCTGGACTACTGAGTGCTTTTACCATATCATATGTAATTCCGTCTATACCTCCCGCAGTGTTTCTGCCTCTGTTGAGAACAGCAGACAGGTCACTCAAGTCAAAAGAATCAATGTTCAGAGAAGTTTTTCTAGGAAAATATGTTTGAACTTTCGCTGATACAGAGACTTGTCTTCTAAGAAACTCAAGGTACGGAGAAGACCATTCTGAACTAAAGCTTGATTTTAAAGGATCATTGAAGGACTTGATGTTCCTCGAGAAAAGCCAGGCTTTCCTTGAGTTTGGCTGTTGATTGAGTAGATCAATTTTGTTGGCATACGAGTTCTTTTTTGCAAGCTTTACTGCCTTTTTCCATTCTGTTTTCAGGTTAACCACTCTTATATAGTTGTTCAGACTTGGAGCTCTCTGTGCCAGGATTTGTGATTCTGTATATTTGGAGTGCAGCAGCTGTAATTCTAAATTCCACCAAGCTTTGGGGCATCTAATGTTGCTTAAGGCATAAGTTGAGACCCTAATACTGTTTGTGAGGCTATTCGTGATGTTTGATATATTTCCTGCTAGCGTAGCACCTGCAAGTCTTCTAAGGAGTCTGTTTTTGGCAAGAAAGAGCCTCGGCTTCTCTTTGGTTTCTGGTATTATTATTGAGATAGGGTGATGGTGGCTGCCTCCAAAAAAGTGGAATTACAGCTCCAAGTGAAAATTTCACAGCACAGTTAGATTTAGATCCAAAACAAAACCGCTTTGACTGTCGATATGACGTCTAAAGGTGCAGTTTCCATCATTTAAACACTTATAGCCAGAATTACTCATATAGTCTTCCAGAAATCTACCCTTGGCATTCGTGACGTAGTCACCAAAGCAGGTGTTTTTTGCATTGAAATCTCCAGCGAAAATCACGTTGCTCCTGCCATCAAGCTTCTCAACAATGTCTTGAATTACATTTTTAAAAGTATCTGTCTTCATTGAAGGTTCAAAGCAGACTGAGACAATGGTAAAGTTTTTGTTTAAGTTGCATGTTTTGGCGATGAGAACATCGTGATCTGAGTTGTAGACTTCTTTTTTAAGTTTTATAACGTTTTTAAAAGCAATGGCTACTCCACCGTAACCATCATCTCTATGTTTTTCAATAAGATCATAATTGATCAGTTTTCTATAGGTAGTATCATGGGAAAAAACTTCGGAGAAAATAGCAATGCTATATTCACCAGAGTTAAGGGTATATTCTATGTCATTTTTATTGTTTTTAAGAGATTGGACATTGAGCTGTAAGATTTTAACAGTCATTATTATGTAAAAGGTCTATATTCTTCCCTACATGCTGTTTGCTGTGATGCGAGCTACCCTGTAGGACTTTTCCTCTGATGTTTTGAAGAATATTAGTGCCGTTAGCTGACAAGAGCAGTACAGGAGTGATAAGTTCAAGAAATTCTTGAACTATAGTGCTATTGACACTACTTAGAGTGTCCCCATTTTCCTTGTTGGGAAATTTATAGGCATGATCACTGGAGTCATTAGTGTATGAATCTAGTAAGAAGTGCGGTTTTTGTTTCGTAAAGCCTACAGTTCGTTGAACAAGTCTGCTGCTATAGGAGTGCTTTTTTAAAACATGGTTAGCTTCTTCATTCTTGTTGATGACTTGGGAGATTTGATCATTTGATTTGGTATTATTTTGATTGAACTGATTTTTGTGGATAATCTGAGGAAATTCTTTGTCGTAGTCAAGATTGCGATCATAGTTTTGTTGGAAAGAAAATTGCTTTAAGGCTTCTTTCCTGGCTAATTTTTTAAAGGTCATAATTTTATTTATGTCGACTTCTTTGGCCCATAGCTGACATTTGTTTCTCTCAAAAGCATTGTGCCCATCACACTGACACAAGATGCACTTGTTAATGTTGCAACTTTCATTGCAAGTATTGCTACCACATTTTTTGCAACGCTTTTGTGACTTACAACGTGAGGCTGTATGTCCTAAGCGACCACAATTGTAACACTGTCTAACCGCAGGAATATAATAACTGACTTTTAGCGAGCATATGTCATAAATTTGAACAGACGATGGGGTTTCTGTGCCTGCAAAAGAAATTTTTACAGTCTCAGTTGGTTCAAGAACTACTTCATTCGCTTCATTTTTAGATTTTCTTAAAATGCGTTCAACACTGTTTATTTTAATTATCGAGGAAAGATTGTCAAGAAGTTTTATGTCAGAGATGTTTGTAGGAATGCCCCTAATGACACCTACGGTTTCAGTGAAGTTCTTTGGAATAAAAATATCGATATTTAATTTTATTAATTCATCGTTAAGCACAAAAGCATTCGCATCATAAGGGGTATTAAAGTACAGTTTGTATAGAGTCGCTGCAAGGGGGTTTATGCGCTTAAGTCCATCAAGATTTGTATGTTTAATTTTTTCAAAGAGATAAAGGTCACTTTTTATATTTTTATTTTCAAAAATACTGCTACGTTTAGTTGCAAGAAGAACACAGGCTTCTCCTTTAAAAGAGAGCTCATACAGATTTATGTCATGTTGTTTGATTTTAATGTCATTTGGAGACACGCTACCGGCAGCAAATGTATTACTATCTTTGTTTGTATTGGTGCTATTTTCCATTTCGCTTGTATGTACGATTTTATTTTCCCGATTGAAATCCTGCCTCGACCCTGCTATAAATTTTTTGATATCCATAGTCTTGTTTGCAGCGCTCTCAGATGCACGCTTTACTCCTGACGCCACTATGGTGGCGTCAGCCATCTTCGCTGGTGGTTTCACCAGCCTGCCAGGGACTTACCAGCTTCTATAAATGAAAAGCACTATTAGGACCGACAAAGTATAATAATTAGTTGAAGCTCTTTGATTCAAGAGGGTTTTAGATCTTAAAATCAGCAGAAAACAGTCGACGATTGCACATTAAAACAAGATTGAACAAAGGGAGTTAAGAAAAAACACCGGAAAAAAAACACGTCAGTCACACACGGCTGCCAAAAAGGAAGTGTGTTGATATTTTCTCAACAGATACGAAATACTTCCTCACGTGTGTGGACAAATTTTCGAAATTCGCCATCACGCAACCGATAGCTTCCCGCACCATTGCGGATCTAAAAACTCCACTGTTGCAAATAATGAGCGTGTTTCCGCCTGCAAAACAGATTTATTGCGACAGCGAACCGTCGCTTAATTCTGAAACGATCAGATCGCTTTTGCAAAATAACTTTGGGGCCTACATCGCAAGCGCGCCCCCACTACACAGCACCTCTAACGGACAGGTAGAGAGGTTCCGCAGTACGTTGGTGGAAATTGCCAGATGCCTTAAAATGGCTAAGGGCATCGGCGACACAGTCGACCTATTCTTACAGGCAACGGTGGAATACAACAAATCAATACATTCGGTCACGAACAAAAGACCCGTAGACGTTTTTCACGCCGCTGCGGCAGACTCTCACAGAGAGATAAAAAATAGGGTCCAAAAAGCTCAGATCGTGCAAAACAATCGAATAAACCAATCCAGACAAAACAGAACCTTTAGGGTAGGAGAAAAAGTGTTAGTAAAGTGTAACAGGCGCCTTGGAAACAAGTTGTTCCCGCTATATGTGGAAGAAGCTGTAGAGGCGGACTTGGGGACAACAGTCCTGATTGAAGGGAGGGTGGTCCATAAGGACAACCTTAAGTAATTACTCCCGTTAGGTTTAAGAACATAAATGGTGGTGATCCTTACCAGTTGATTTTATTTTTATTCGTGTATTTTATATTAATTTTTATCCTCAGGTTTTTCGGGGTACTTCATCTCTTGACAATAGTTGTGGCCCGCGTCACTGACTATTCCCATTTCCACTACATCCCCATTACAGATGGGACTGTACTAGTTTGGGAAGATTTAGATTATATTAGACACATAGCCAACTAAACAGAGTAAAGCCGCATTGCCGACGAAACCTTAAGAATGACAGACCTCTTTCCAAGATATCACATGAGACAACTGCTGGAAGTTGACTCCAACCACGTCAAAGACATGCTGGTCGATATTGGTATTCACCATAGGCTGGCGAGAAGTCTAGACTTCCTAGGGAATAGCCTCAAGGTAGTGGCCGGTACACCGGCTCCGACCTGGAGACCATAAGGTTACGGAACCGCAGCTGGTAAAATCAAACAATAGACAGATAGTAATTAATACAAAGGTGCAGAGCCAGATAAACACTCTCACCGATACCGTTAATCAGATTCTTAGCATAGAAAATCCTCGCCCTTGGAATGGGAATAATCTTGTGCGGAGCTATTGGCAGTGTCGTCTACTGCAAATCCCTACTCAAGAAGAGAAGGGATTTGGCCCAGGTCAGCACAATGCTGTAGAACCTGAGAGGGTCGAGGGCGACCACTCTTGAAGAGGGGGAGTAGTTAACACTCCCCACCAGCCATAGGGTATCGGCAAAGTTCTTAGTTATAAGAATGCTGACCCAGCGCTGGCATGGAAAGGGGCGGCAACATATTACTATGTTGCATAAACATCCGCTCGACCAACTGGGTCCGCACGAGGCGCTGACGGAGCAAAGCTGGAGACCGCTGCTGGCGCAGCGCTGCCCAGGCTGGGGGGCCCTATGCATAATTATATCAATTTCTATTTTAGTCTTTTACTCACTTTGAACCGCGCCAGTAGGCCGGAATAAAATTATATAAAACATATCCGATCTTTCTCTGCCGATGGCTAATGCCGCGACTTAAGTAACAGGAATATAAGAATAATTAATTTACATGTTCCATTAAGAGTGTGCGAGCGAGAAAGAGAATGATTAACTCTCTGGCTGAAGTAGACGGGGAAAGCAACTGAAAATTAATTTCTTCATTCTGGCTATAATTATGATCCGATCTGATTCACATTTAGCAATCTGGTAGATATGGTCATTTTCTACGATACTGCGTTTTTAGTTTTATCGTATGATAAAACATGAGCCTGGAAACCAAATTTGGTTGCCCTAGCTCTTATAGTCTTTGAGATCTAGGCGAGTTCGCAAATAGACAATTTGCTCTGAGCTCGCTTTCGAGTCGATAGCAAACTAAGCAAAACTAACCAAGTAGCAATAATAATAGCCCGACACAATAAACAAAACTATTAAAAACTCTAAAAGAAACAAAAAATGTTGTGAATAGTTAACCGTTCTTTTTCAGTTCCTGGCAAAGTTCCTGGTTTTTTTTCCCGAAAAAGTCCTCGTGAATTACAAATTCAGGATTCAGGACCCTGGACGGACTGATGCATACCTCAGCCTGAGATAGGTCCTCACAACATCTACAACGTAAATTCTACATCTATCATGTAGATTATACATGTACCATTTATATTCTACATCTACTCCGCTAGAGACTCGCGTACATAACGAGGCAGAGTGTACGAGCGAGAAAGAGAATGAGTAGTGGGTCTCACGCTGGAGGGGGCGGGGGAAGCAACTGAAAATTAATTTCTTCATTCTGGCTATAATTATAATCCGATCTGATCTGATCTGACAGACAGACAGACAGACAGACGGACAGACAGACATGGCTTTATCGACTCGGCTATTGATGCTGATCAAGAATATATATACTTTATGGGGTCGGAAACGTTTACTTCTCTGCGTTACACACATCCACTTTTACCACAAATCTAATATACCCCTTAACTCTTTTTTGAGTACGGGTATAATAAAAGTATACAAAAATTGTTGGTACTGCTAGATTGTATTACTATAATTATTGTATAGAAGAGGATACCAAATGTATCACCTGGTTTTACAAGAAAACGTCACGAACAGATTATTATAAAAATATGTTTATTTATTGTCGATTAGGTCGATTAGGCGACGATGTGTCAGGTACGAGTGCTACGTCAAGACTCAACTAAGGGCAGGCGGACCGAATTGCCCGTGCCCTAATACAAGCAAGAGAAAGATAGATGAAGAGAGCGGTAGCAAAGGCGAAAGAAAGAAGAAAGCTAGATGCATATATAAACCGAGATTCGTGTTTATATATGCGACGAAAGAAAAGTGCGAGAGATGCAAAGGCATGCAAGTGCTAGACCAGATCATGACCAATGCGAAGGCATGTTGGGGCAGACGGACCGAATTGCCCGTGCCCTACGCGATGTTACGAAATAGAGAGCGGGAGAGTGTTCTATAGAACGAGAGAGCTAAAATGATCGATAGAACGACAGAGCGACAGAGCGAGAATGATAGAAAGGAGAAAGTCGCGAGACGAAGAGACGAAAGAACGGTTGAAAGGGCTATTATAGTGAGGGGGGCGGGTGTAGATACATGTCGATTACAATTAGGTACAGTGTGCAGTGCAAATAACGAACAAATAACAGGAATTACTTTAAGGCTGCATCACTGACTAAACTTACTAAATAATGCTCGGCTGGGAGACCAAACAATTATCGTTTACTCTCGCACCTTGTATAAAACATCGTAATAAGTTCGACAGTTCTAGTCAGAGAGGAAATATCACTAGTATTGTTAGCCCACATAAAATCTACTCTTGCACCTTGTATAAAATATCGTAGTAAGTTCCGATAGTTCTGGTTCTGCGAACTTGAACTATGCGGAGCTAGATCAAAAGGGAAGATCGGAGAGAGCGTAGCTAGTTCCACAGAGCACATTAGCGGAACATATAAACGAGAGAAGTACGAACCTTTTTAGCTGCTGAATAAATCTAATAATTAAATAAACATCCGTGGATATTCTGCAACAATAGTACAATTTTGGCTCGGCTGAAAAATCTAGAGTTTACTTTTTAGTTGCTCAAAATTAATTATATACATTAGAGATATTAGTATCATTAAATACATATTCCCAACTCCAATTGAGAAGCTCACGAAGTTAGCAGCGCCAGCATCGGGGCTTATTGTGCCGGTAGATCAGTCATATCAGAAATTAGTTGCGAGGGTCTTTTCCAGCTGAGCAGAATTAGTCCCCTCTATCCGCTTCTATCACACCATAGAAGCTGATAAGGTCTTGGATTGGACATGGTCACATTTTTTCCGTTAAAATCTCTAAGATTCTAGTATCAAATTTAGACATGCCTATAAAGCTGGAATTGTCAACTTCAGCGCTAATGAATAACTTCCCTCCTTCTTCTTTCGCTACACAAAATATGGCTAAACTACTTTCGATGACGGGCATAGTGTTGCGTATCTGTTGCGAATTTACTGGAAGGAAGAATGAATCCAACCAGCTGTGCCCACTGAAATCTAAAGCTGGTTGTAAACGATTCAGCGGCTGGATACCGCTGAATCACGGAAATGAATGATACTGACCAGAAAAATAAATTGATAGTCTTTTAAATGAATTGTATGTTTTGTTAAAATGTGAGCTCAATCGATGCTGAATTTTTCTTATTTGGCAAAAAATAACTTTTTTTTAAAACTGTATCCACAAATAATTTAATTTACGCGGCTACACTCTGAAACGATCTGTGGCCTTAAATTAAGATTTCTGGGGTTTGCAAGATTTCAAGACAAATTGGATATATATGTAAGACATTTAGTCAGCAAAATGATTTATACATATAGATAGTTATATAAATTCTTACGGGATAGTTACTGCGGCTTTGTCCAGTGTTCTTGACAAAAATATGTGCTAGAACTTCTAGAGCTTTTTCAGACTCTCCATGTTCCAGAAGAAATTTGGGACTTTCGGGGAATGCAAATAGCCAGAGACCTAATAAAATACTGAAATAAGAATAAGATGAAATAAAAGAAAAAGAAAAAGAGTAATTAATAAGAAAAATTAAAAAAAAAAACGAGTGGAATAAAGGATATTCCCGTTATTCAGCCAGTAAAATTACAGAATATTTTATTTGTTTCCATTTTCTGCTACTGTTTCAATTTCGCTAAATCTATCTCTGTCTCTCTTCTCAGACCAAAACGCAGTTCAATCTCGTTCTGCTTTCATAATTTTTAATCCAAAAAAAGTAATAGGTTGATAAGAAGGTTGACAGTCAAATGTCAATTTGCTTAAGCCGGTTTCCTATTCGCCTCGCTCCTGGCTTTTCTGCTTTTTTGCGATAATTACTCATGGCTCTAGCCACGGCCCGTCACAAACAGCGGAGTGTCAGCGCATTCACGCTGGTCGGAGACAATAATCAAAATGATATACACAGAGCCAAGGAACGATGGCTCTAGCCACGGTTCTCTACAAGTAGCGGTGTGTCAGCACCTCCGGAAAATAAAATAGTCTTAAGCAACGCACACCATTACTAAAATGAAGAACTTTCGATCCACAACTCTACGTATTCTTTTCCACACACCAATTTAAAAATAATCCACCTCTTGCATTATTTCGTAATCAGCGAAGACAGTACTAAATTCTCGGTCACCCACTTCTTTGCGTTATTTCGCATCCATTCACGTCAGCATAAAATTATCGACCTACCGACCCAAATCAGCTATCACCTTCTTCGATGCAGAGTTAGCAAGAACCAATTCTACACCCAATTCCCAACTGCAGCCCGCACCTGCTGCGATGCAGTCACTTCCCCAACTCCACTGACCTATAGCCAATTGTCAACGAAGCACCAAGCTTCGACTTACCACGCCCCACAATTATTGTTTACCAATAGTCATAAGTTAGCAATAATTAATTATTTCCGGGTCAAAGACAGATCGTGAAAAAGCACGGTCTCAGGTGCGATCGGCAGCTGCTTAAAAAGCCTAAGCTCGGCCAAAGAAGCAGGCAGTCCATCAGCCCGAACACAAGACACTACACTAGGCAGTCCATCAGCCCGAACGCAACACACTGCACTATGCAGTCCAACAGCCCGCAGCACAAGTAGCAAGACAAGCAGGTTCAAATTGTAAACAAGCAAGACAATAAAACCATTAAAAATAATAAACAAAGCGACAGAAGTTCTTGAGTCATCCAATTTCCCACCTTGCCTACCACTCTTTCGGTCATTCAAGGCTAGCCCCGAACCTTAAGTTCCAGCAAATCTACAAATTTCTTGTAGAAGACCCCTGGACAGGCTGATGCATATCCCAACATGAAAAAAGATATCTTTCACTCAATATTAATTGACAATAATCATTGAACCCATCAAGCTGCTCACTAATTGTGCCGGTTATATGTGTTTCACTTGCTAACATTTGACTGAATATAAATTAAACATTCCCAACGTTTAACAAATTTGCTCAAACGATTTGAAGGTGCTGTTATCCATTCCGCTTTGGATCAACGCCCTCTCTGCTCATCGCTCGTGCGCCTGCTGCATTTCCTACCAACACACGCTCTGGAGCGCACAAGTGCAAGCTCTCTTTCTCTCACTTTCTCTGGATTTCGCCTACATTCTTCTTGAATTGCTCTTTCGGTGTCTCTGCTTTCGTGAGCTTCACTGTTTGTTTTCGTCCCCTCGCTGGATCGTCTGCCGCTGCTGCTGATCGTCGCTCTCTCTGCTGCCTTCTCTCTTATATAGCTTGCGCTCCCACTTTGCATTTTTCGTCGTGAATCAGAGTGATTCAGCTGCTGTCTGCATGAAAATGAATATCGTCTGCAGCCGATGAAATTCTATACCTTAGCTGCTGGCTATGTGACAATTTTTTCCCATTTAAAATGTGCTGTTGGTAGTAATTTTGGTCGGCTACAGGTTTGAATTTTAAAAAGGGTTGGCCTGACTTGGTCATGTTTAGCGTGCTGGGAGATTGAGGTTGAAATGCGTACTTTTATGAGACAGACTCGTACTGGTTTTTTGGATGACCGGAAGCAATTTGTCACTCTCAACGAGAAGTTTCTGACCTTGGAATCTGAATTTCTCTAGGCCTCAAACTTCTGAGCGAGTCTCCTAGACGGAAATTCCCTAACAACGATAACAACATACTCAGCTACATACTTTGGAATTCTTGGCTTCGCCGAGTTGTCATGCCTGGCCAGAAATCAATCCGTTTCTCACACCGACTAACAATGTAGCGCCACTCACTGTATCCATCACTGCTGACACCGCTTTTAGTGCTTCCAGTGTGCGTATGCATGTGGCTGATGATGTCCTCAATGTTCCTGCCACCGTTCCTGTTCCACCAGTATCTACTGACGCTGATTTCTTTTCGGTACCTCAAAAGGCAATCTTTGTCTCTCGCCTCCTTCCAGAAACCACACCGGAAGATGTTAAACTACATCTTAGTCATTATCTCAACTCACCGCCTGATGACTTTATCATAACTATATTTAATTTTAAACATAAGCGTAATATTTCATCCTTCAAAATTTGTCTTCCCGATTCTCTTCTATCCAAAGCCCTGGAACCGTCAGCATGGCGTGAGCACACTATTTTGCATGAATTTCCCCTAAGAAGTTCTTTCCAGAGTCCTAGAGTCACTGTCACTGTTTAAAAGAACTGAGGAACCATTTCACCATCCAATATCAGAATGTACGCAGTCTTTTGGGTAAATTGACAAAAATATATACGGCGCTCTTTTTAATTCGACGCTATGGCTATAACTGAAACCTGGCTTAAGTCTTCCGTCTCCGATAATGAAATTTTCATCCACAAGTTCCCCACCTACAGAATAGATCGACCATCATTTGCTGGGGGGGTTCTTATTGCAGTAAAAAATGATTTTGCGTCCGAGCTGTTTCCATTTAACAACACCCATGAAATTGAATTTGTAGCAGTCAAATTCCGTATTGGAGTGTCGTTTATCTTCTTAGCCTGTTCATACATTCCTCCTAGATCTGATGCTGTTGTTTATTTGAAACACCTTTCTGCCATTCATTCTGTGGTTTCTGCTTTAGGTTGTGCTGATCAGATTATAGTAGATCGAATTTCCACAGATTATAGTAATTCGAATTTACACATAAAATGACCTAGGAGTCCTGTTTGATCATAAGCTATGCTTTAACAGCCATATTGCTTAATAACGGTGAACAAAGCTAAGGTAGTTTTAGCGTTCATTAAGCGTTGGTCAAAAGAGTTTGACGACCCGTATATAACAAAATCACTGTACGTCTCATTGGTACGCACGATATTGAAGTACTGTTCTTGTGTATGGAGCCCTCAATAAAAAGAGCAACAAATTCAAATTCAATCCGTTCAAAAACAATTTTTAACTTTTGCCCTTAGGAATCTGAACTAGGACTCCAAACGGTTACCTCCATACCGTTCTAGGCTAAAACTACTCGACCTATCCTCGTTACACCTTTCACCTCCTTATAGATAGATTTTACAGTTCCTTCCAGACCAACCCGGGTTTTCTGGCCTATCCGTTTACCCTTCTGCAGATCTAACTTCGCCCATCCTGAACCTTTCCGTGTTTATTGCAATAATTACAATTTTTATTACAATACCATTTCCCCCCGACATATCCCTTGATACGATTGTACGTCTCGTTTACCATCACCTTAACCTAGAAAATTTTTATAACCACCCTTCCTCTATTATATTTTTTCTTTAAGTATTATATTCCTATTATAGTTTATAGTTAGCAAATAATTGTTAATTAACTGAAATAAGAAAATTGTAGTACCTTTCACAAGATTTTTGATTCGTGGTAATATAATGGATGTAACTGAAGCTGTAGCTACTCAAAGATAAAGTTTTATACCTCGTTTAACTTTGGCACTTTTATACCCGTACTCAAAAAAGAGCTAAGGGGTATATTAGATTTGTGGTAAAAGTGGATGTGTGTAACGTAGAGAAGGAAACGTTTCCGACCCCATAAAGTATATATATTCTTGATAGAGCCATGTCTGTCTGTCCGTCCGTCCGTCTTGTTTGTCGCCTGGATCTCAGGGACTATAAGAGCTAGAGCAACCAAATTTGGTTTCCAGACTCATGTGATATCACACTGCCACAAGTGTATTTCAAAATTTCGCCACGCCCCCTTCCGCCCCCACAAAGAAGAAAAATCTATGGCAGGCACAAAAAAAACTGTGGCAGGCGATAAAACTGAAAACGCAGAATCGTAGAGAATATTAGAATGCCGGATCTGCAGTCTGCTTGTTGATGTCTAAGATTCTAAGACTTAAAACAATCACCCCCCACCCACATAAGCAAATCAGTTTGTCCCTTTTGCAACAACCAGGCAGAAAGAGAGAAAGAAAGGGCATGCATTGAGATATCACGCGTTCTAAAAAAGGCAACAACCATCCACCGCCCGCCCACCACCCACGGCAATAAGTTGAATGAGTTACTAATGCATAAGTTTTTATTAAAGCCAATGCACATACATATGTATGTACATATTTATGCATCAGGCGTACCCCCTCTCTCCTTATCAGCTTGTTGATGCCTTAAAACAATCCCCCTCCCACATTAAAAACTCAACCTGCCAACTTTTGCCAACAGCCAGACCAAAGAGAGAGAAAGAGAGACACCGTTCTTAGCAATATCACATGTTCGAAACAAGACAATAACCAGACAATAAGTTAAACAAATTATGTACATATAAATATTATTAAAACCAATGGACGTACATTAGGCTGGGCCAAAAAACTTTTTTTTCGAAATTCAAACGGGACACCCCCTAGTTTCGTTACCTTGGATTTCATAGTAATTTACATGTTTTTTTTTTAATTTTTTAGAGGTTGCTACCGAATTTTAGAAAAATTTGGATCAAGAAAATTAAAATAAAATTTTTTGCTGAATGAGTTGGATAACACTACTCGACAAAATCCAACTTTTTTTTTCCTCAAGGATCCAAACCGACTTTTTCTGATAGATATGGGGCTTTAACATTTTTTAAAGAATTATGGTTTTTTACTATGACAGAACTTTTTTTCGAAGAGTTTTCGAAGTCTGGTAGTTTTTTCAGAGGTAGCGCTTGTTTTTTTCACATAACTCTAGTATCTTACGTCTGGTTGTAAAGAACTTTGCTATTTTGAAAAGATAATTAAAACAGCTAGAAGTTAAGCCCAAACACTTTGTGATTTCAGCTTACCGTCTGGGAAATATAAAGCATTGAAATGCAGAAATTATGATTTTTGTGCGGTATTTTTTACGAAATTTTGACTTTAAAAACTCAGGAAAAGTCGCAAAAAAATTATATCCTGTGTCCTCTATTTTTTTGTGTGTAGGTGCATTAGTTTGGCTTCGTTTAAGGTATCTGATTCAGATTCGGAATCTGGTAGATATGGTCATTTTCTACCATACTGCGTAGTTGTTTTCTTGTATCTTTAAAATTGTGCCTGCCAAAAACTTTCCTCCTTTGTGGCGCAGAAGGGGGCGGGGCGAAATTTTGAAATACACTTGTAGCAGTGTGATATCACATGAGTCTGGAAACCAAATTTGGTTGCTCTAACTCTAATAGTTTCTGAGATCCAGCCGACAAACAAGACAAACAGACATGGCTCTATCGACTCGGCTATTGATGCTGATCAAGAATATATATACTTTATGGGGCTGGAAACGTTTCCTTCTCTGCGTTACACACATTCACTTTTAGCACAAATCTAATATACCCCTTAACTCTTTTTTGAGTACGGGTATAAAAAACCGACGAATTAAATTTTGTTTTTAATATATGTATATATTTACCCAAAAATTTTTATTTTCTTTTCGTGGTAGCAACCCCCAATTAAACATTCTACATACATGCATCTGTTTATATCAGCCGTTATATATTAATGATGGGGCAGGGGGACCAGCGAATGCAGGTTTTCAATTAAACATTGCCCTGGAAATGAGAATTTTCCGCTAAAACAAACGCAAAATCTAAAAATCTAGCCTTTTTACACCAGGCGAGTCTGCTATCGATATTGGAATAGACGCAATGAAGCAGAAAAGTCGCTTAAATTGGCAGACGTGCGTCTTGAATTTTGATTTGGGTGCTTGATAACAAAGAATAACAAACAAATAACAAATTTTGAGAAATCAACCGAATTATGCAACACAACAAGAAAATGGACGAAAGACAATTATAGAGTTTGTGGGAGTTCTTCTTCAAATTATGAAAACCATCGAAGTTCGTCTCCAGCAGTGACTTAATGGCATCAGAGGGTCACAAAAATGTCGTATGATAATAATACAATAATTTTCAAGTATTTTATTTAATGATTTTATGTATATTTTCCCCTTTTTGCACATCCATACATTTTAAGCGCCAAAATTGGATTTTTGATCTACAATTTTTTTTTGTTATTAGTGCGCTGTTATAGTTGCGCTGATAGGCAGAAAACTGCAAAAATGTGCTGTTAAGCGCAAAAGCAATCGAATTCGAATAGACGTACATGAATCAGAGACCGACGCAACTTTTTGCCACCACTAGGGCCCTATGCTTAGCCTATGGAAAAAAAAATGAGTCGCCGGCAAGACGCAAAGAAGCATGACGCAGCCCCAATGTAAACAGCCTATTACACTCTCTCTATATTATCCCTTCCACAATCAGGGGCGGTTTTAGGGCCTGGGCGCAAAATTTAAGGGGCCGCCAGATTCCGAAGGGAAATTTATTTAGTTAGTATTTATTTATTTAGTATAGCTCGATGGAATGCGAAATATTTCGTTTATATTTGGCAACTTGGCCAATAGAACGTCATAAGACGTAATTCCGGCCCTGTCCACAATTCCACAAGTGAGATGCGCGATGCGCTGTCTGTTTGCTTTTCCATGGCTTTGCATGATCTTCCCCTCCTCCTGAATTAACTGACAATTAAAAATGTCCCTTTTGCCAACAGCGCAACCTTCGAGAGGAAGAGAGAGATAGAGCATCGTCTCCTTCCCACAAAGTAATTTGTAAACAATTTGTTTACAATTTCATAAATTTATATGCATGTTAGTAATAAAATATATTAATAATAAATACATATTTAAGATATTGAAGATCTTTTATTTAGCCTTTACATGCAGCTGTTAAAATCAGCCGTTATATTTAGGGTAATGGAGGGCGACACGCAATTGTTTTGACTCTAAAAATTCCTATGGAAGGAATGAGAAAAAAACCGCCGAAATGTCTTTGAGTTATTCCCCTTCAGTTCTGGCTGCCACGGCATGAATGTGTAATAGGAAAAATTGATCGGGCTCGACGTCGACAAAGGCAGCGACGTCAGCATGAAATTCTGTCCAGCTCAACTGCTTCAGATCGAAGCGGACACATAAGAAAGAGAAGCAGATATCCATAGATTTCCCTCTCTCTCATACTTCTAGTTTTCTCTACCTGCATTCGACCCTAACTCTTCTACTCTCGCTCATTTCGTCTCCTCAAAGGGATGATGGGAGAAAAACCGTTCCATTGGTGCAATCTTTTGTTGCGAGCGTCTGTGATTGTTTGTTGTTGTGCGTCTATTTCGATTTTTATTCCTTCTAAAAGAAGTTTTTCAGTGTTTTTAAAGTCAGGTAACTGGATTCAGAGATTACAGTGTGCGTTGTTAGTTAAATTATATTGTTACATGGGTTTCGCTAGAAAAAATATGTCTAGATTCTAGACACGCGGCTAGTGGTTAACCGGGTGTGTCGCTGCGCGTGTTTTTTTTTTTCGCTCGAGGAAACCCATGTAACTGTAAATACTGGATTTTTAATTTAATAAAAAAAAAATATATGCAATTTGACTTATTTATTTACAGATCAAAAAAGTTCGGAAGTTGCTGGATAAGGACCTTGTCTAGGTGCCTCAAAAGTGTGCTGGACGAAACAGTAGTCCAGGAGTACAACCTAAACGGGATTTGCGGCAAAAAAATGTTTAAAATGCCCCGCCCGACTATTTCATTTCAGGAGAATTGCTGCTTCTTTGCCCGATCAGGCCCTACAGATAATTAAAAATATTTAAATCAACAAAAAATCTAAAAAATCGGTGTAAAATAAATATTTATACTTTTATTTGAAAAAAATTGTTGGGTGGCTTTTTCATATGAAATTATACGTGAAATTCCTTTTAAATTCATGAGAAGTTTCACAGGTGATTTCATATAGGACATCTTCGAAAGTGTCCCGAGTGATTTTACTAGTGGCATGTCACGAGTGAATTCACTGTGGCATGTCTTGGGTGATTTCACTCATGGCTTATATGTACGTATAAGCTACCAGTGAAATCACTAGAAAATTCAGTGACAATTTAAAATGAAGCTTCACGAGTGACAAAAGCGGACATGTCCATACAAATTTCATCTGGACTTTCACCAGTGAGTCACCAGTGGCTAAGGACATCCCTTGAGTGATTCACCGAATGAATCACGAGTGAAAAGTGACTTTTGGAACTGCAGGGTACATACATACATACATATGCATTGAATTGTCCGTTACGCATGCATGTTTTGACTCGGTTTTTTTTCTCCCTTTCTCCCTACTTGCGCTTTATTCACATGCTCTTGAGTAAAAAAACCGCGGAATCTCAGTAAGCAATTGTATTGGTTTGACCAGTCAATATCGAGCCACCGTGAGCGATAGAGGCTTTCCGATTGCCGATTGCGAAAAAGTGCGTTAATTACCTTATTTAAACTAGTTTAGCTCTTAGATTAATTAATAAAAGTAGTCCTTGCTAGGGAGTGATATAGGGACTTAGTTTTTCTGCGCCGATCGTGACTTGGAAGCTATTAGCAGGTGCGAACTCGGTCGGTGCAATCGCACTCTTTTTGGTGTCGTGCGGCTGCTGACGTCGCTGCTTCTTCGCGGCTGAGGACAGACGGCGCTTGCTTTCCTGAGGACTGACGTCGCTGCTGCTCGCTCCGCTTTGGGGAGTATCTTACGTAGTTTTAGATTTTATATTTTTACATTTTTGTAGACATACATCTATCTATATATATAAACAGAATCCCTATTTCCCTTGGTCCCGTTGTTGTGTTGGTTATTGTCAGGAGAAGGTTTTAGGGTATAGAATCCCCGATATATTGGCTGCAAAAAACGTGAACAAATGGTTATAGCTTTGGAAGAGACCTATCAGTAGAAAAACTAGCTTTGTATACGAAACACTTCGATCATATGACGTGTTGCAATAGTTTTCTTTAATTTACAAATGAATTTTCGCTTTTAAAAATGCTAGCAATTAGACTTACAGGCTATTGGACAAATGAACGTTGTGTGCCAATACTGCAAGGCATTTAAGTCTAAAAATGATGCTACTGGATTGTGTTGCGCGAGCGGTCAAGTCAAATTGATACCATTGGTACCGCCACCAGAGCCACTACATTCATTGGTTTCAGGAAATGGGCCATGTTCTAATCATTTTTTCAATAATATCCAGCAATATAATAATTGCTTTCAGATGACATCATTTGGCGCAACAAAAGTTATTCAAAACAATTTTATGACAACTTTCAAGATTCAGGATCATCATTATTGCCAACTTCGGATAGTGACTCAAAATTTTTGCAAATTTATTTTATGGGCGATTCAGCAAGACAAGTCGATCAGCGTTGTGCACACAACAATTCAGTGAAAAGACCAATTGTGGAACAGCTCCAAACGTTTTTCCATCAACATAACGAATTGGTTGCATTATTCACGACCGCATTGGACCGCATGCCGTCTGATAACCACGTCAAGCGTGCGCGGGGGCGCGCGGCCCGCTCGCTGGGTCGGCCTCCTCCGGCCCCTGGCCCCGGCCGGGGGTGGTGTCCCCGGTGACTTACAATAGTTTCGGGGCCCCCCCCCGTGGGCCGCGGTCCGGTTGCCGCGGCGGGGCCCGGCCGTGGGTCCCCTCCGCTCGCGGGTCCCCGCGCGGGCGCGCCCCTATTTGTTTACGTTCACATGCAATCCAAAGTGGCGAACGGCCCCCGCGCCCCTACCCGGTGTCGGTCCCTGGTCGGCCCGTGGGTCGGAGCCCCCCCGGCCTGGCGGGTCGCCCGGGTGGGCCCAAACGGGGGGCCACTATCGCGCGCCCCGCCGGTCCGCCTCTCCCCGGGCCTGGGGGGGGCGGTGTTATCTGCAGCTTAACGCCTGAAAGATATTAAGCTTTCAAATTCAAATTTCATCTTTTTTTGCGGTATTGTTTTGTCGAAATTTTAACTTTAAAAACTCGGGAAAAGTCGAAAAAATAAAACTTTTTATCAAAAATTCAACCCCTATTTCGTTTGCTTTGCTTCCAATTGGCAGTTGGGCCCGCAACATTCCAAAAAGTATTTTTTGTCCATTTTTTCACTTTTGAGGTTTGGTTAACGAATTTTAGCTCCACCGTTTCACCATAGATTTTAATGAACAATACCTTAAACGACGACTAATTAATGCGTCTATCTAAAACTAAAAATGCATGCCTGGGTTGGATTTATAGCTGCATTTGTCAGCTTTTTAGAACTGCAAAGTTCTGTGCAATCAGATATAAGATACTTAAGTTATGTGAAAAATAGAAGCACTATGTACCTCTGAAAAATACCATGAAAAAAAATACCAGATTTTAAAAATTAAAAAAAACGAGAAGAAACGTGTGAGTCGGGGACGCGACTCTACTTATACCCGTAGTCAGTCAGTATATACATTTTTGAGCATATGATTTTTTAGAATTTTAGAATTAAAAAACAAAAAATTTTACATTTTAAAATTTTTTGCTACATCTGTTATCAACATATATATAGACAACGTATATTATAAATTTAACATGTAGATTGTACATGTAACGGGCGCCCGGCAGTACGTTTTTAGTTTTAAAAAATACGTTTAATTTCCAACGCATTTCGGTGGCGACATTTTTGTCGCTGCGTTGGAAATGCAAAATGTTTTTTTTTGAAACATAGAGGGCGCTGAATGATCGAGCCATACCAGCTGTGATTAGCAGTGCAGCTTGGAAAAGCTCTCTCAGTGCGTCTGGATGCACCTGTCACTCATCTGTCACTCTCTCTTCCCGAGAGGCTGCAGAGAGAAAGCTCTGGAATGATGGTCTATAAAAGAAAATTGCAGCTGTACCCCCACTCTCTTTCTCAAAAATTCGTTTGTTGCGGCGTCTGCTATTTTCTTGTGTGTGCAAAATCGAAGAGTCAATCACGTGTGTACAAAGAAAGAAAATCTTTATCTTGTGGAATCCAGCATTTAACCTGATCCAAACGATCATTATATTGTCACAAAATTGTGCTACGCGGCGGGCCGAGCGGATTTTCCTTTCAGGTTGGGGGCATAGCTTTAATGAAGGCAGCAGCCTAAACTTGGTAGCCGTCTGTTTAGCCGTTTTCTGCCCTACGTCTGCCCGTTCGAGATGACCGCTAACTATCGATATTCCGGGTCAAGGGCTCTAAGGGCGCTAACCTTTGAATTCGATATTTCGTTACATTGCCCCCCTCTTAGAGTTGAGCCTCCTGGCCGACTTATTCAGGAACAGGTTCCTTGTAGCTCGCTAGTCGGTTTACGTGTACCGTCCTGGTGGCGCGTTTTCCGGGAAGGCGTATCTCGTAGACTAGGTCGGAAGAACTGCGGATCACGGTGGCGGGGCCAATCCAGTCTGATTGGAGTTTCGGACATCGTCCCACTTTCCGAACGGGTGCATACAGCCATACGAGACCACGCGGCTCGAACTGGACGGTGTGGGAGCGTAGGTCGTAACGGTCCTTTTGCTGGTCTGCCGCGGCCTTCAGGTGTTCCTTTGCGGCATGATGCGTTTCTCGCAAATGAGATTGTAGTTTACCTACAAAGGCCGGGTAGCTCTCTGCGTCGGGTGTTGGTCGGCCATACAGCAGCTCACACGGCAATCGCATCTCCCGGCCGAAGGTTAACTTCGCGGGCGAGAATCCAGTAGCCTCGTGAACTGCTGCTCGGTAGGCCCACAGCGCCCACGGCAACCGTTCATCCCAGTTCCGTTGATGGTCATCTACGAATTTAGCCAGATAGCTGAGCAGCGTGCGGTTGAAACGCTCAACCATTCCGTCTGATTGGGGGTGGAGGGGGGTGCTGCGGGTTTTCTCGATTTCCATCAATCGTAGGCAGGCTCGAAAAACTTCCGATTCAAAGTTCCTTCCTTGATCCGAATGAAGTACAAAGGGGACTCCCTACCGGCAGAACACCTCTTCCGTTACGGCGCACGCCACCTTCTCTGCTGTCTGGTCCGGTAGAGCTAAGCATTCCGGCCACTTGGTAAAGTAGCACATGACGACAGCTATGTATCGGTTGCCCCGGGTGGTGGTGGGTAAGGGGCCCAGTATGTCGATGGCGATTCTTTCGAATGGGGCACCTTTGGCACTGGGCTGGAGCCTGCCGACCGTTCGTCTGGCCGGACCGCTTCTGGCTTGACACGCCAAACAACGAGCGCAGTATATTGCTACGTCCGCGTTTCTTAGCCTTGGCCAGAGTTTTCCTTATACCGAAGTGGGCTCCGGTGGAAGATTGGTGGACGGCTTGCAGGATTTGCGGCTGTACTGCTATCGGGATGACAGGGACCTGCTCGCCATCTCGGTTGGTGATCATAAGCACTAGCTCCTTTAGCTGTAAACGAGAAAATAGGTGCCAATAAGCTTTCACATCGGGACTCTCACCCCAAATTGTAATCTTCGGCGGCCTCTCTCCTCGCACAACCCATTCATAGACGACTGATAGCTCCGTGTCTTTCTTTTGGTGTTCGCTTAGAAGTTCTGGTACTGCTTCTAGGAAAAGTACTCGACCCGCCTTTTCTTCTGCTCGCAAACTCGACAATCGTTGCAGGGACGGCGAGATAGTCTATCTGCATTACCGTGGCGTTTCCCAGGGCGGTGCTGTATTTCCATATCGTACTGTTGCAGTCTCTCGATCCATCTTGGCCTTCCGGCTCCCGAAATGTGAGGAGCCATTTAAGTGACGCGTGGTCCGTCCGTACGACAAATTTTTGTCCGTAGAGATAATGGTGAAAATGTTTGGTGGCCTTAACTACGGGCAACAGTTCTCTTCGAGTTACGCAATAATTGCGCTCTGCTGGACTGAAAGTTTTGCTGTAATATTCGATGACCACCTCTTGACCGTTCTGCATCTGGCTCAGTACGGCGCCTACCCCATGGTCAGAGGCATCCGTGTCCAACACGAAAAGCTCTTTTGGTTCTGGAAAGGCTAGGATCGGAGCTGTAGTTAGCTAAGTCTTCAGCGTGTCGAAAGATTGCTCCGTAGCTGTGGTCCAGGTAAAGGTGCGACGAGCCTCCGTCAATTCGTGGAGGGGTTTGGCGATCGTTGCGAAGTCGTTTATAAATTTCCGGTAATAACAGCAGAGCTCTACAAATGAGCGCACCTCCTTTTGGTTTTGTGGTCTTGGCCAGTCAGTGACCTTAGTTATCTTTTCCGGGCAATCCCGCAGGCCCTGCCTGCCCACTACGTGTCCTAGAAAGCTGACCTTGTTCTTCAAAAATTGAAATTTCTTTGGGCTCAGTCTTAATACCGCTGCTGCCAGTCGTCCGAAAACCTTTTCCAAATGCCCTAAATGCTCCTCTGCCGTGCTCGAATGCACGATGATTTCGTCTAAGTATACCAGCGTTGATCTCCAGGTGGGGCCAGCAAACAATCCGTCCATCAGCCTCTCGAACGTTGCCGCGGCATTGGTCAATCCGAACGGCATTACGTTGAACTCGAACAATCCGGCGCCACAGGCAAAGGCAGTCTTTGGCCTGGAAAGTTCGTCCATTTCCACCTGCCAGTAGCCGCTCTGAAGATCCATTGTAGAGAACCAATTGGAACCATGCAGGGTCGTCAGAATGTCCTCCGTTCTCGGCAGGGGATACGAGTCTTTAATCGTGACGTCATTGAGCCATCGGTAGTCCACACAGAACCTGGTCGCACCATCCTTCTTACGGACTAATACTACAGGTGAGGACCAGGGGCTGTTGGAAGGACGTATCACTCCGTTGGCGCGCATCTCCGCTAGTAGGCGCTCCACTTCTTCTCTCTTCGCTAGCGCCAACCGCCGGGGTGGTTGCTTATGTGGCCGTGCTTGCCCCGTGTTGGTGCCTGATGTCAGTCTTGCCCGTCTCGTCGTCGTTTCTGGCAAATGATTTGCGATAACGACAGAGAAACTTCACAAGCGGCTTCCGGACGCCAAGCTCGACGTAAAGCAGTAGAGGATTCCAATCTATGGGATCTTCCCCTACTCCGCCCTCTTATGCACTTCGTCTACCGCTTTCAATTCGGCCAACACCGTTAGCGGTGGCATGTTCACTTCTTGGTCGTTGAAATTCAGGATCCGTACCACTAGGGTGTCACTGGTAGCATCTACGATGGCACTACCCAGAGCCGTGCTCGGGGATAGATCCGATACTTCTCCACGTTCTAGGACCACTTGTTTCTGCGGCGTCACCGGGGCGCAGCTCAGGTTAAATTGCGTGTCGCTCCGGGGTGGTATGCACGCTCTTTCCGTTAAGTAGAGCACGTTCCCTTGTATAGAACTCGTAACGTGCAATGGCACCGTTCCCCAGGCAAACTTAAGGAGCATCGCGCTTAGGTCCACCGTCGCTTCGTTCTGGAGGAGAAAGTCGACTCCCAGCAGGCTGGGCGGGGAGCCGTCCACCAGCAGAAAGTGTTGCAGCACCGAGCGGTGGCCGATCCGTATAGTTGCGGAGACGCGCTGAGTCGCAGCAAACGTCTCGGAGGATGGCCCCCGCAGGACTAAATGGCAAGCGGTGGTATGCAGTGCGTCCCTCACGTCCCGCTTGTTGAGCAGGGATACTGAGGCCCCTGTATCTACTACCATCCGTACCGGGCGTTTCTGAAATAGAATTTCACAATGTAAGCTTTTGTCACTTAATGTGTTACGGGAGTACGTAGCTGTCGGTGCATCGCTGGGGATCCCGCGGTGGGCACGCCTACCTTGGCTGTCATCTTCCGCCTCTCCATCTGTTGTGGTCATCGATTCTTTGAAGGGCAACGCTAGAACGCTGCCCGCTTCGTTTTTGGGTTTGTCTGTTTGTGTCGACGTTGCCGGCTCCGGCGCGGAATGCCCAGTGAGGTTGTTGAGCTCCCATATCCGAAGTACTTCTTCCTCTTCTGGCACCCTTTGCTCGTCATTGGCGGCTTCTGCTGGCCGCGACACCTGTTGTGGCGGCGGCTGGACGTCTATTTTTTTATTGGGGGCTATGTAGGTGGCAGTCAACTCTCGCCCCGCGGAGCTGACTTCCGTTAGTTTCCCGCGGCGACCTCTTCGAGTGGCTTGGGCCCTGCTCGCGATGCGGTGGACTCTCGACCCCGATTGCGGGGTGTGGCATTCGATCCTTGTCCACTAGGGGCGTCACGCATGCCATCAACAAACTGCTGCACCATTATGGAATTATAGATTTCTTCCGAAGTACCGGCAAACACCACGCGACCCAAGCGTTCAAGTTCTATGGCGAAATCCATAAGAGACTCCTTGGATCACTGTGCGCGGTTGCGCAACTGTTGGTAGCTGGCCTGGCAGTCCAGAGCAAACTGTGTTCGCATCGATACCACTAGCTGCTGATAGTTGCGAGTTGTGCTGACTGGTAGTGTGCTGAAGTACCTTTGGGCTTGCCCTTTAACATTCAGTGCTATTCCCAGGCAGCGCTCAGCGTCGCTCCACTGTTGATTTTCCAGAATTCGCTCGTAGTCAGACCATGATGTCGAGCCGTCGTACGAAGGCAGTGTCCCAGGTTGAAAGGCAGTTACTCGGCCGCTTGAATGTCGCAGGGTAGAGGCGGCCTGTGGACTCTCTGGGCACACAGTCACCGCGTCGTTTTCCCTTGCATCTGCTGCGAACGTCCATGCGGCGGGAGGTCTGGCCAGTGTTTCTGGGGAAGGGACCGACGAATTTCGTGGTGGGGCCTCCATTACACGTTGCATCGTTCGTTGAAACGAATCGAACATCTTCTCTATTTTGAGATCCATCTGGTGCTGGGAAGCGGTTAAAATCGCCGTCAATGAAGCTGGCGTCACTACCTCGGACTCCGGATTCACGGAACGGTCACGTTGTTTTCCTCCTCGTTTTGGCATTATGGCTTGAGATCGTTGCAGACCTGATCGCTGACCCCACATCTGACACCAATGTTACAAAATTGTGCTACGCGGCGGGCCGAGCGGTTTTTCCTTTCAGGTTGGGGGGCTGAGCTTTAATGAAGGCAGCAGCCTAAACTTGGTAGCCGTCCTATTCCGTGAAATTATAACACACCTTCTCTTTATTTCTCCAGTTTATTCTTAGCACATAACCTTCGTGCCTGATCTTTTCTTCATACATGTGCTTTCTTCTTCTTCTTTTCTGCCCTACGTCTGCCCGTTCGAGCTGACCGCTAACTATCGATAGCCCGGGTCAAGGGCTCTAAGGGCGCTAACCTTTGAATTCGATATTTCGTTACAATATTGTTTAATTGGATTCGACATAAACAAAGGTACGTGTGCCACACCGTATTTTGGTGGTTTTCGCTGTGAGGTCCTATTTCAGGCTTAGGTATGCATCTGTCTGTCCAGGGTCCTCTACAAGAAATTTTGTAGATTGTAGGTGACTTCAGGTGTCGGGCTGGCTTGAAAATGCAGTAGGCAAGCGAGAAATGATGATGCGAGAGGTTTTGGTCTGTTGGTTTCTTGGTTTATTCAGTGTTTATTCATTCACTTAATTCTTTTACGATACTACTCCGGCTTGTAGTTGTATGGTGCGCTGGTGGACTGCGTAGTGCAGTGCCTTGGTATGTGTGACTGAGGGACTGCGTAGTGCAGTGTCTTGTGTTCGGGCTGATGGACTGCCTAGTGCAGTGTCTTGTGTTCGGGCTGATAGACTGCATACTCTTTCGGCCGATCTTGGCGCTGTTATGCAGCTGGCGATCGCACCTGAGACCCGGAAATAATTGCTTATTGCTAACTTTTCATTATTGGGTGACAATAATTGTGGGGTGTGGTAAGTGGGTCGAAGCTGGGTGCTTCGTTGACAATTGCTTAGTGGGTCAGTGTGTTTTGATGAGAGTGTTTTTAGCTGAGGCTGCATCGCAGTAGGTGCGGGCTGCAGTTGGGAATTGGGTTTTTGCTACCTCCGCATCGCGAAGGTGATATCTGAATTTGGGTCGATGTTTCGAGGCCGAGTGGTTACGAAATATCGCCAAGAAGTGGGTGACCGACAATTTCGTGCTGTGTTTTTCGCTGATCGAGAGTTCTTAATTTTAGTAATTGCGTGCGTTGCTTAAGACTATTTTATTTTCCGGAGTGCTGACACACCGCTTTTTGTGGAGAACCGTGGCTGGAGCCATGGTTCGTTAGCTCTGTGGATATCAGTTTGATTATTGTCTCCGGCCAGCGTGGATACGCTGACCCTCCGCCGTTTGTGACGAGCCATGGCTAGAACCATGGTTCGTTACATCGCTATATTAAACGGGATTCTTTCCTCGGCAGTGTGCATAAAAACTTCTTTGGACATCGCCCACGTCCAGCGATCTCAGCATTTTGTCTGGACGTTGATATGCAATGACTGCACCATCAAGTGGCCCATGCGACACCAAGCCGAAGCCTGTTACGCGCGGAACCCAGGCAGAAACGCAGCCCTCCTCCCGCCCAACCGACCGAGGGGCGCTGCCGCATGACGCGCGACGCGTGTTACCGAACCGATCGCGAGCATGCAGGAAAGATAGGTGTTAGACTAAAATTCGAGGAAAATTAGAGCTAAACACAACTCAAAGAGCTAAGCATGCAAAGATAGCTAAAAAATATAACTAATTACGGGAAAGGTATGTTAGTATTAGTGATTTAAGAAGAGGAAGGGAATTAGTAGTTGATATTATGTGGTAGAGGGAATTGAAGTCCGAGCAAAGTACCCTAAATGGTTCGTGCAAGGAATAATTCGATCTACAAAGCGGAAGGAAAAGAGGAATGAAGTTTCTAGTAGATCTAATAGGAATCGTAAAGTTTATGCGGCTCAACAAGTCAGGGCTATCTACATCACCCTTGATCAGGTTGTGCATAAAAATAACACCAAGCATTTTTCTACGACTAACTAAGGTTGGAAGGTTTATTAAAAGCAATCTACGAGGATAAGATGGCAGTCTCACACCTGCATCCCAGTTAAGGCCACGCAGAGCAAAAAGTAAAAAGTTTTTCTGGACTGATTCTATACGGTCCTGGTGTACTTTGTACTGGGGGCACCATACACAAGAGCCGTATTCTAAAATCGGACGATCAAGCGAGATATAGAGAGTCTTCGTTATATAGGGGTCGTCAAATTCCTTTGACCACCTCTTTATAAACCCAAGCACACCCATGGCCTTATTTACCATGGTAGAAATGTGTTCAGAAAACTTCAACTTTGGGTCTAATTTAACACCAAGATCATCAACCAAGGTAATTCTCTCAAGAGAACCACCGCAGAGGCTATAAGGAGCCAATAGGGGGCTGGAGCGATGAAATGTCATTACTTTGCATTTCGAGGCATTTAGGTTTAACATATTTGCACAACACCATGATGGAAAGTTATTGAGATCGGATTGCAAGCGAGAGTGAAATGAAATGTCCTTATACTGGACACAAAGTTTAACATCATCCGCATACATGAGTACTCGAGAGTTTGTTAATACTGAAGGCAGATCATTAATAAAGAGTGTGAATAGTAGGGGGCCTAGATGGCTGCCCTGTGGTACTCCATAAGTAACCTTAACAGGTGAAGAGAAGGAGTTTTTGAAGAGGACTCCTTGAGACCTAGAACAAAGGTAGCTAGAAATCCATCTCAAAAGATTAGGCGGAAACCCTAAAAGGTCAAGTTTTTGTGCTAAAAGGGAATGGTTTACAGAATCAAATGCTTTACTAAAATCAGTGTAAATGACATCCGTCTGCAAGTTACCTTGAAAGCCTTTAATGATAAAAGAGGTAAACTCTAATAAATTTGTGGTTGTTGATCGTCGCCTTATAAATCCGTGCTGGGACGGAGATATAAGTGATTTGCAGAGATGTTGCAAGTGCGGAGTTAAAATTTTTTCAAAAATTTTAGGAATAGCGGATAACTTAAATATACCCCTATAATTATTTGCATCAGATTTGCTACCTTTCTTATGGAGCGGAATAATAAAAGATTCCTTCCAGATGGGGGGGAAGCATGAAGAGTTAATGGATAGGGTGAATAGTTTAAGCAAGGGTCCACACAGAGCGTCGGAACAGTACCTGAGTACACAGCCGGGAACTCCGTCGGGACCTGGTGAAAACACCGGCTTAACTAGTCGAAGATCATGAAGCAGTGAGCTTTCATTTAACAAGGGGCTGAAGATGCCATTCGACCTTGGTAAACTGTATGGATACGGCTGACCAGAGTAGCTTTCATGAGAATAGGTTGTTTGGAAAAATTTGGCAAAAAGATCGGCAATTGCCTGATCATTGTTTGCTGACATATTGAGAAAAGATAACGAGGATGGATGTACGGACGTTCTACGCTTACTATTTACGAAGCTGTAAAACTGTTTAGGGTCCTGTGAAAATCGTATCCTGCATCGAGATAGGTAGTTCTTATAGCATTGAGCGTTAAGAACGGAGAAATTTGACCGAGCTATTACATAGTGAGAAAGAGAAGAGGGAGAACCAACTTCTCGAAATTTTTTATAAAGTCTTGATTTTAAATTTTTTAGACTGGATAACTCCTTGGTAAACCAAGGAGGCTTTCCAGATCTAACCGGACAAGAAAGTGGGACACAAGAATCAAAAAATGTGTCAAGTACATTGTAAAAAATGTGTGTGCCTTTCATAACGTCAGTGCACAAGTACAGAGCGGACCAATCAAAATCCCTAATAAGGTTATTAAGCTTCGTAAACTCGGCTTTACGAAAGCAGCGGACACGTTCAGATAGCCTACTCATTCGATCCAATACAGTAGGGCCAATATCGACTGACACTTCGAATGTAGGATGGTAGGAGTCTTCAGGTATACTGAGCGGAAGGGCTCGGGTTAACAACGCTATGGTCGGATCCGAGACAAAGCACAGATCAAGCAATCGACCCAAGGAATTTTTCACATGGTTGACTTGAGACAGGGATAGGTCTAGCAAGCCGTCGATAAAGTCATGTCGTGACATGGGCACAAGGTTATTTTCGTCATTTCGTCAACACGCACCTTGCTAGTGCAATTGCGGATTCTCTGACGTGGGCCGATTTTTCATCCCTGGGTTTTTTCAAGTGGACAGCACAGCATCCACACTCATAACCAGCTTGCTGTCCCCCGGATTTACACCAACACACCAGCTGAACGCATCAACTCCACCAACACCACCACACAGCTGCGCAAATCAACCGCTTTGCCGGTGTGGCCACCGCCAGCCGCTTGTGCAGCCTTCTACAAATGTCCAGTGTAGAGCCTCAACACTCCACGTCATAGCTCGCCGGACACCTGCGAGGCAGACGCACAGTGGTGCTCCACAACAGAGAACTGCAAAACTCACATATTTCTTGATTTACTCATGAGCTAAAGTTTTTGCTCACATGCAATCGCTCAAAAATACTCAGCGTTAAATAAACTCAACTTGCGCTGTCAGACGCTTCGTTCGGATCACTTTCTTGCTTAGGGTGTTTGTTGGTGTACTCATATATAATCACTCAAAAATACTCAGTGTTGAATAAACTCAGCTTGTGCTGGCAATCGCCTCATTCGCATCAATTCTTACTCACTCACACAAATCTCAGTTTCGTGTAAAATACAATTATATCCAACATGTATGTGAAAAGGTTTACACGCATGCATGCAAAGTCGACGCAGCCGGATTTGGCCCGAAGAGCCAAACCGTTCTTCACTTGAATAAAATCATACGAGCTGAGTTTACTCATTTGCGTCTTTGCTCATAATCGTATTGGCTCATTGCTGAGCCGAAGTAACAGACACCCGAAACACCCGAAAAACAAACGAGCATGAATAAACTCCGCCAGAATAAAAGATGGCAAAGCTTGAATTATCTAAAATCATCTGGAAATATGTGCGCATGCAAGTGTGTATCCGTCAACGCCGAATCAGTTTAATCGGGTGATTTTTTTGTATAAACTTATTTGCAATCACCCAATGCTGTTCTTTGCTGCACAAACACAACGGCCACTTGCTGCACTCGATCGCAAAGTGGCGCTCCACAAACAAAACGGAACTTCTCGTCATTTTTTTTGTTTTCTTAGATGTGGTAGGATAACCCCTATCAGCCCCTCTCTATAAGATTAACCCACTGCCAATACGGCAGCACTATCGCATATGAATAACCCCTAAATATAAGGTCACACTGGAAAAAGACGGAATATACCGCGCTCCAAAAAAGACGCTCGCTCATTCGAAAAGGGGCATTAAGAGAAATAAGACGTGTGCGGCGTAATAAAGAGATACAAAAGTGCATACCCCTGTTTTACTCTCACAATCTCAGAAGTGGGCCTTACTCACAATGTGCGACTTCGAACCAAATCAATTCTCGTCAGCGCAACTACAAAGGTGGCTGGCTGGACTTGGGCTACCAACTCAAGGCTCCAAAGCCGAACTGATCGCACGCGTAAGCGCAATTTCACCAAACGCACGCGGCGACCCACCAGAAGGTTCGATCGACCAAGTGGAACATCAACAGGCGGCAGGCGAAGCACTAGTTTTAGCGTCGTCGGTCGAGGAAGAGGCAGCACCATCAACTCGAGGCATGCAGGAGAAAAATATTCCAAGCATGGGACAGTTGAGCACGGTGGAAGCCGAGTACGTCGCTCTGATGAAATTGCGCGCAGACATTGAAGCAGGAAAAAACATGCTGCGGCAAATCCATGACGAAATAAACAAGATCGTTCACGTCGGCCAATCCAATGACGTCATCGACGAAGACAACGACTCAGTTAACAGCGACAACGATAACAGTGCTACAGTTAACAGCCCCGAAGTTAACAACACCGTTTGCGCTAACAGCACCAATGTTAATAGCGGCCCTGACAGCAGTAATGGAAAAGACGACAATTCAGACGGTGTTGCAAAACGTCAAGACACAAATGTAAACAACATATGCGAATCTCCGACAGCATCGCTTACGTTAGCAAAGGAAGTGACTATGGAATACGACGGGACACAATGCGCCAAAAACTGGGTCATACAGGTAAAGAACATTGCCCAAATCTACAAACTGGACAACGTTACTAAACGAATGCTGCTGATTGCCAAGCTCAAAGGAAACGCTCAGCGCTGGCTCCATGCAGATTCCTCGCGCATCTTGGAATCAGCTGATCACCTGTGCGAGCAATTGATCGTGGCATTCGGGGCAACCATCACCAAAGGAGAACTCAGAGACAGGTTCCATAAGCGCCAATGGCTTTATGGAGAAAATTTTGCCACATACTACGAAGAAAAAATGATGTTGGCCAGGAACATCAACATAGACACAGAAGAATTGAAAGAGAAGATAATCGAGGGAATTCCGTCATCGGGCTTGCGAGATCAGGCTCGCATTCAGTGCTTCTCCGATCCGAAGCAGATTTTGCGTGCTTTTTCGGAGATTCGCCTTCCGGAGCGTATGCAGCACTGGCAAATTCTTCGGCGACCAAGGACCTACGTTGCGCCAAGTGCAAATCGCGAGGTCATTTCGCCAAGGACTGTCTCAAACCAAAAAGGGAGCCTGGATCCTGCTACGCCTGTGGGGTATTTGGACATCTGGTCGGACAATGCCCGGAGAGGAAGAGCGTAACATACAATAATTATGTAAGATACTGTAAGATTTTCTTTTGCAACAATATCTCTGGCAGTCCCATATTGTTCAGTCGCATATTTATGCAGTAATTAATATTACATAATATACACTTATCGAATAAGTCAGGTCGACCCATGTAACGGGAGACATAATAACAAACGACAAGGCATTGTAGCTGAGTCAACAATAACCGCTTCTGCAGCAATTTCTGCCAACGATGCGATCGCTCGTCAGAGGGCAAAAACACTGGTGCAATTGCTGACTATCACAATTGCCCAATAACACAATATCATATTAAATCCAAATTAATTCAATATTAATTCCAATTCCCTTTTACCATATTCTTACTAGACTCAGCACTTTATGTACATTTTGTTACCTATAAATAGAAATTAAGTTTGTTGAATAAAATCAGTATCAGAAACAGTACCATCACTGCCTGTTCACTCATTCTCTACAACTGCAATCAACAGAGGCTGTCGCCGTGTCTTCAGACCCTCATTTGCTCGACGTAGGAATCCCTCTCCGCAGTCCAACTGGTTCAAGTTCTAGTTGCGACGACAAATTTGTAGACGGTTTATGTACCGTATGCATACCAAAACACACACACAAACACACATTAACATTTGGTGACCCCGACGCAGGAAAACCTGCAGATCAAACTGAAGAAGTCACCAGGACTTTTCAATACAAACTGGCAACAAGCCATATACTTACGGTAGAATCTCTTACCAATAAGTAGAACAAATTGGTAGATCTGTCACTTTCAGATCATAAGCCAACAAGATCAACGATTAATAATATCAAGATCACAAGTGCGTTTCACCAGCACAAAACCTCCATCCAGTACGTCGTCTGTACTTATACTTTGTACCACATCGGTTGCGAATAGGAGCGTATCCAGCTGCACAGCGAATAAAATACCCAACGGGTCAAAGTATAAGTAAGAGGCGAAATGGATTCCCACAAGGAGGAACACGCTGCCGCCACAGAGGCATTAAATGAGCAGCAAGAAATTGGAGATGAAATTTCGAAGATAATAAGGAACTTCAAAAAAGACTCTCCAGAAAGGAAACAGAATATAACGTACTTCCAAACAAAAAAGGCGGCTCTCGAGGATGCATGGAACAGATTTAACGAAATCGACACCAAGATATCAAAGGCATATAAGACCGACCACTACGTTAAATTTCGTGAGGACTTGCGTAAAACACTAAAAACGTACGTTGCGATGTTTACTGAAAGCATGGACAAGCTAAATCAGGCATCAAGTGCTCAGGTGGGTAAAAATGACGAACCACAATCGAATGATCAGAGCCAGCATCCAACGGAGGTTTACAGCAAATTGCCTTTACTATGTCGCCGACAAAAGGCCATAGTAGCGTCCATAAAACGCATTTTGAGACAATTCTCAGAGGCGGGAGGACGTACATCAAGTGATTTGATAAAATCACTATGGACTCAAGCACAAGAAGTCCATTTTACTATTCACGAAGAATACGATAACCCAGAGGAAGGAGGATACAACATGGAAGCCTACCTGACCCTGGAAAAAGAGGTTCAAAGTTCATTGGCAAAACCAGCCACATCAAACAATAATGACGTGCAGCTTCCACGCATTAACATTCCCAAGTTTGATGGGGACATACTGAAATGGTCCCAGTTCTATGACCTGTTTTCATGTATGATACATGAAACAAACATGCCCACAGTTCGGAAGATGTGGTATCTGAAAACAACCGTAACTGGAGAGGCAGAAAGATTGATCCGACATATCGATCTAAAGGAAGAAAACTATTTGAGCGCCTGGGAAATTCTGATTGATACATACAACAATCCCAGAGACGTCGCTAGCACGGTATTAAACCGCTTCCTAAATTATAACACAGTTAATGACGACTCCAAGTCATTAAAAGAGTTGTACGTTACAACTATCGAATCCCTGGCATCACTAAAGGGATTGGGCATCAATATATCCACATGGGATCCAATATTGATTGCCGTCATCAAAAATAAGCTGGATGTCACTAACAGAGCCTTTTACGAGCAATCATTGGGAAGCTCAAAGGAAATACAGGCCTTGGACACAATGCTTCAGTTCCTAGAACAAAGAGTTCGAGTTCTAAGAACAGGGAAAAAGACACAAATATCAAAGAAAGAGCCAAAAGGCACAACATGTGCAACAGTAAATACTGGAAAATCGAAGACGCCTCTCTGCTCATTCTGCAAGAAGGCAAGCCATTGGCTCTACGGATGCGATGAGTTTCGCTCCAAATCACCATCAGAACGACTAAATTGGGTACAAAAGCAGAAATTGTGTGTCAACTGTTTTAAAACAAGCCACAAAACAAATGCATGCCCAGGTCGGACATGTTTCAAATGCGACAAAAAACACAATACACTGCTGCACTTGGACATACCATCGGGCGTAAGTACAGAACCAAGAGCACCGACGGTTGGCGCAGCAAGTAACAATAATTACAACCTGTTAGCTACAGCAAAAGTAGCAGTAGAAGCAAACAATGGACAGAGAGCCAATTTCAGAGCCTTGCTGGATTCAGGATCACAGATCAACCTGATCTCTGAACGAATGGCATCAATGTTGTCAGTAAAACTTAATGATACAACATTACGCATCGAAGGAATTGGAGGTCAGTCAAAGACCAGCAGAGCACGAGTAAATGTTCTAATAAAATCACTTCACGGCGGACTTACGCAAAGAATTGAAGCATTCGTACTACCTCAGATAATTGCTGATCAACCAGCGCAAGCACTCGATGAAATGAACTTAAACATACCAAACAATTGCCCATTGGCAGATCCGGATTTCTATAAACCGGGAAAGGTCGACATGCTCATCGGAGCAGAACACTATTATTCGCTACTACTCCCAGATCAAAAACAGCCAAAGTCAGGAGGTCCGTTGCTGCAAAATACAAAATTGGGATGGATTGTGGCAGGAAAAATCAGGTCTGCACACAACTCCGCATCCATTTGTGCAATTGGACTCAACGAGCTAATGGAAAAATTCTGGACTCTGGACAATTTAGAGACGGAAGAAAAACCACGCACGCCAATCGAAGCACATTGCGAAGCTCACTTTATAGAGAACTTACAAACAGCATCGGATGGCAGGTTGATAGTAAAACTCCCATTTTCCGAACACTCTTCAGCCCTGGGGGGATCTTTGGAAACTGCAACGAAACGATTCCTGGCATTAGAGCGACGGATTTCACCAGACACCTGGAACGGCTATGTGGAATTTATGAATGAATATGAAGGACTTGGACACATGAAGATGGTCCCAGCAACTCAAGTGCCGGAGAGACACTACTTCATACCACACCACTGTGTACTCAAACCTGAGAGCACCAGCACAAAGTTACGGGTCGTGTTTGATGCATCATGTAAATCAACAAGTGGAAAGTCTCTAAACGACATTCTGCATGCCGGACCCACAGTTCAGAGTGAACTTATGTCCATTCTACTACGTTTTCGTATACATAAGTACGTATTCACAGCGGACATCGAGAAAATGTACCGACAAGTGTGGATAAATCCAGAGGATCAGTTTCATCAGATGATAGTCTGGAGAAACAATCCATCTGAAGATATCAGGTACTATCGCTTAAAAACAGTCACATATGGGACCACATCTGCTCCATTCCTGGCAACGAAATGTCTGGATCATTTGGCAACTCGGAGCCAACACAGATTACCTATTGGATCTGCTGCATTGAAGAACGATTTCTATGTGGACGACTGTCTTACTGGCGCGGATACCATTCAGGAGGCGATACAAGTTCAACAAGAACTTAATAAAATATTGCTACCGTTCGGCCTTAAACTTCGCAAATGGTGCTCCAACAACGACCAGCTCTTGCAAGGAATCCCTAAAGAGGACATTGTCAACGACGTCAAACTAGGTGAAACATTAGAGCAATACAACGTGAAAACGCTGGGTCTCATTTGGATGCCAAAACAAGACCAACTGCGAGGACGAACCACAAAAAGCCAAGCAACACGCATCACCAAAAGGGTCGTGTGCTCAGAATTGGCCCAAATCTTTGACCCACTGGGTCTCTCTGCCCCGGTGATAGTCAAGGCAAAAATATTTATGCAACAGCTGTGGGAGATTAAACTCGATTGGGACGATGAACTGCCATTACAACTCCAAAACGAATGGAAGGAGTACCGGGAGGACCTACAATCATTAAACTCAATGGAGATTCCCCGGCACGTATATGATGGAAAAGTGCCAGTCACCCAGGATCTACATACCTTTGTAGACGCATCGGAACGAGCCTATGGCGCGGCAGTGTACGTACGAGCCACCTACAAAAACAATCAGGTCTCTGTGCGACTATTATGCTCAAAATCTCGAGTAGCACCCACCGCCAAACAATCCCTACCACGTCTAGAACTGTGCGCTGCAGTTTTAGGTGCCGAACTCACCAATCGAGTTAGAAAGGATCTCCACATGAATCTTGACACAGTATCAGGAAGCTTCTGGACTGATTCCACCGTTGTACTGTCCTGGATTAACGCATCGGCGTCCACATACCACACATCCTTGGCAAATCGAATCGCCAAAATCCAGGCATTGACGAACCAATTACAATGGCGTCATGTTTCATCAGCCAACAACGCAGCAGATGTCCTTTCAAGAGGAATCCTAGCAAGCAAGCTAAGGGATCACAGTCTATGGCTATACGGACCATTATTCTTGCACGGATCAGGAGATAAATGGACAAAACCACCCATCATTGAGCCCAGCAATCTCGAGAGAAAGGCTAAGCATGTCAGCTTGCCAATCGCATCTAGCTCTCTCGGAGAAGAGTTATACACATGCAGACATAGCAACTCGTTCAACAAACTACAACGTATTGTAGCGTACATGTTTCGCTTCTGCTACAAAACTAATAGAGCACCTACAACGACACTTTGCGCAGGAGAACTAAGGCGTGCTCGCACCATGAGCACCATGAGTTCACAGCGGATTTAAAACAATTAAAACGCTATAAAACAGTGGATAAAAAGAGTTCGATCATTTCGTTATCTCCCTTACTAGGAGATGATGAGCTCATCCGAGTTGGCGGAAGACTCGAAGAAGCTCAAATTCCGTTCAACGCAAAACATCCAATCCTGCTACCGTATAACGACCCAATAGTCAAAATGATTATGCGTGAGCTTCATGAGGAAAATCTGCATTGCGGTGCCCAAGCATTAAGGGCAATCGCAAGACAACAATATTGGATTATCAACGACAAGACGATGGCTAGAAGCATCATACATAGCTGTATTACATGCACCAGAGCCAGACCAAAGCTGATGCACCAGATCATGGGCAATCTTCCAGCACAAAGAGTCACGCAAGCACGCCCATTCCTTAATGCAGGCGTTGACTACTGTGGACCAATTATGATCCACCATAAAATCCGAGGAAAACGGCCAGATAAGGCATATATTGCCGTATTCTGCTGCTTCTCCACAAAGGCTGTACATCTGGAGTTAGTAAGTGACTTAACCACAGATGCATTCTTGGCAGCACTCCGGCGATTCCTTAGCAGACGCGGGAAGTGTCAGACTATTCATTGCGACAACGCAACAAATTTCGTCGGCGCAAATAACAAGCTAAAGGAATTAAAAGAAGCAATATTTAGCGAAAAGGCACATGCTCTGATCACAAATCATTGCAACAAAAAACAAGTTGATTTTAAATTCATTCCTCCTCGGGCCCCATCGTTTGGCGGCCTCTGGGAAGCTGCGGTAAAATCAGCGAAAAGGCTGTTAGTTACAACCACAGAAACAGCATCCTTGACGTTTGAAGAGCTGAACACAGTCATAATCGAAATTGAAGCAATTCTGAACTCCCGACCCATAACTCCAATGTCAAATGATCCAACGGATACAAGTGCGCTTACTCCAGGGCATTTCCTGATCGGTGAACCTTTGACCGCAGCACCTGACGTCAACACCGATCGTCAAGAGAAACCTCTGGTTAAGCGCTGGGAATTGGTTTCAAGCTTAAAACATGCATTTTGGAAACAATGGTCTACGGAATACCTCCACGAACTACAAACTCGCCATAAATGGAAAACCACCGCTCCAAACGTGACCGAAGGATTATTAGTGTTGGTGAAGGAAGACAACCTTCCAGTAATGAAGTGGCCAATGGGTCGCATCATCAAAACTTATCCTGGGCAAGACAACCATGTACGAGTGGTTGATGTCAAAACATCGTCCGGCGTATACAAACGCCCCATCAGTCGTCTCGCCCCATTATTCTCAGAGGAGGTAGCAACAAAACGCTCCAAAAATGCTATTCAAGACATTGCGGAAATAGAGGAGCCACCAACACAGCGAAAAAGGTTATCATTACCTACACTAACATCCACATTGTTAGTGTTACTTCTCATGCTGCCATTAGCATTTTCACAATCAATAAATGTGACGCAATTTGCAAACAAGCCTGGAATATTCTATGAGAAACTTGGAACCTCAAGAATGACCACTTCCGAATGGACCATGATTGTATACTACGACTTGGATCCATATTGGAAGGATATGCAAGTCATGTCAGCCGGAATGTCCGAACTAAGACACATGTGCCCTGAACTAAAAAATGTTCCAGCGTGCAACTCCATATTTCAACACTTTCAACATTTGTACAAAGAACTACAAACAGGAAATATGCTAATGAAGGCCTCTCGACAACGCAGATCACCGCTGGATATAGTAGGAAACGTGGCACACCAGCTATTCGGTGTACTTGACTCTACATATGCTGAGAAAATGGCCAAAGTAATCGAAAAGGTACAAACCAACGAAGACTTTCTGCTACATCTACTACGAAATCAAACGTCAATTGTCGACTCCACAATGAACAAGTGGCAACCATCAGCCGAGAAAGAGGAACATATCATGGCGATCACCTAATTCAGTCATACCTAGGGCTCACAGCACAACTAACTCTGCTGACAACGAGTCTTCAACGTATGCAGTCTGACATATCTGATGTATTAATCGGCATTCACCATCGGACAATAAGCCCAACGCTAGTATCTCCTGAGCAATTAAGAGAGCAACTAGACCAAATCCGGGATCACTTACCAGCTGATAAAATGTTGCCTGTCACAACACAAAATGTGATTCAATTATACAGGCTAATGCGAGCCGAAGGAACACTGACTACCACACACGTCATTTTCAAGGTGACACTACCGTTAGTTTCAACATTTCAGCTCGAAGTTTTCAGTATCATGCCGATTCCAGTCTGGGACTCAACAAGTTGGAGCTTGTTCAATCTCAAAACGACCATAATCACTGTGAACACTCACCGAGATCAATTCATGGGATTTACTCCAGAAGAATTTTGACGCTGCTTTAAACTACTCAACGCAGAATACATCTGCTTTGATCAACAAACAGTCTTCAATGTCGACAATCGCTGTGAGTTGCAGTTGTTTAACAATAAAACAGCACCTTTATGTGAAGTGACCCACACGAAGGCGGACATGGTGTGGTCCAAAACTCAGCAAGCAAATAAATGGATTTTTGCAACACACTACAATGAGACTTCAGGCAGTTTGCAACGGGTCTCCATTAATCATACAACTAGAAGGAACTGGCTTGCTCTCACTGTCACCTGGATGCACTGCTCGCAATACAGAAATAAGCATCAGTACCTTCAGCACAACAATCAGTGAAGTCAAATCAACCTACACTCGATTTGGGGACATACGCTTACCAACGACACCCCCCTCGCCAGCAACTGCACAATTGGAGAACCAGACATCAGACTATCTTCAAGAATTGGAAGATTTACGCCTGCAATTAGTGGCAATCAATCAACAAAGGCTGCCACACCATCTCAACACAGTGCAGCATCATCAAATCGCTACTTATGCTGCCCTAGCAATATCAATGCTATTGATTATTGCGTTCATTCTCCGGAAGAAGTATCAATCATGGAACCCAAGGCCGTCAACAATCAACCAAGCAGAGCCATGCGGATCATCACCCCCGATCCCCATTCCACGCCACTTTTCAGTCGACTTGGGCGATGGTTGAACACCAGTTCAACGGCCGGGAGAATGTTCAGTCGCATATTTATGCATTAATTAATATTACATAATATACACTTATCGAATAAGTCAGGTCGACCCATGTAACGGGAGACATAATAACAAACGACAAGGCATTGTAGCTGAGTCAACAATAACCGCTTCTGCAGCAATTTCTGCCAACGATGCGATCGCTCGTCAGAGCGCAAAAACACTGGTGCAATTGCTGACTATCACAATTGCCCAATAACACAATATCATATTAAATCCAAATTAATTCAATATTAATTCCAATTCCCTTTTACCATATTCTTACTAGACTCAGCACTTTATGTACATTTTGTTACCTATAAATAGAAATTAAGTTTGTTGAATAAAATCAGTATCAGAAACAGTACCATCACTGCCTGTTCACTCATTCTCTACAACTGCAATCAACAGAGGCTGTCGCCGTGTCTTCAGACCCTTATTTGCTCGACGTAGGAATCCCTCTCCGCAGTCCAACTGGTTCAAGTTCTAGTTGCGACGACAAATTTGTAGACGGTTTATGTACCGTATGCATACCAAAACACACACACAAACACACATTAACACATATCGTTCATCAAAAAAAGTTTAATCTCTAGAGAAATTCGTTTGGAATCAGTTTTGGAATTATATTTTGGGCTTAATAAAAGCCAATTGAAAACACTTGGAAAAATTTTATGTTATGTTTTGAAAGGAAGAATAAAATGCTATTTTTATTTGAACGTAGTGTCGAACGAGTCTATGAGTCATGGTGTGGTTCTTGGCAGAAATTTTATGAATGCATGCGACTTAAACTTGGACTTAAGTACTTTAAAAATGGTTACGTTAGACGCTTTGAATTCGGAAGCCAATGTGAATTTAAGTGAAAATCCAGCAATTCCGATTGAAAATGATAAAATGCAAATCAAAACGGTTGGAAAACATACTAGTATAATAAGTAGTACAAAGAGTAGAGAAAATTTAGATAAAATAGTTATAGATGAGGTAATCAAAATAGATAATGGTAATGAAATTGTTAGTGATACCGTTAGTGAGGAAGTTAGTGAAATTGTTAGTGATACCGTTAGTGAGGAAGTTAGTGCAATTGTTAGTTAAGCCGTTAGTGAAGAAGTTAGTGAAATTGTAAGTGATACTATTAGTAAAGAGGTAAACGAAATTGTTAGTAAAACCGTTAGTAACGTTGTTAGAGAAACAGGAGTAACTAATGAAATGTTTGCTGAAGAGTTTAGCGATTCTACCAGACCAAAAAATTCTAAAAAGAAAACAGTCAATTCGATAAATAACGATGCGATGGTTATGAATGAAATCCTTAACAGCAAAGCTGATGACACATACAATGATATTATTGTTCCAGACATCTTTAATATTAAGATGAAAAAGTTGATTACATCTGCGGGGAGAACATAAGTCATAGGCTTAAGTGTCAACTAAGGCAAATAATCGAAGACTATTACGTAAAGACGGTAAAACCAAAAGAACCTTTAGTCAAATGCGAGATAAAACTTAATTTAGAGAAATCAAAACCTTTTAGTTGTGCTCCAAGGCGCCTATCATATACCGAGAAAGATAAACTGCAAACATTGTTAGATGAATATTTAAGAAAAGGAATAATACGACCCAGCGAGTCTGAATACGCTTCACCTATCGTACTAGTCAAAAAGAAAACGGGGGATTTAAGGTTGTGTATAGACTTTAGAAAACTCAACAAGACCTTGATTAAGGACAACTATCCCATACCCCTCATCGATGATCTGCTGGACAAATTAGCCAAAAAAAGAGTCTTTACGAAACTTGATCTCAAAAATGGTTATTTCCATGTATTCGTTAATGAGGAATCGTTTAGATATACATCGTTCGTGACACCTTTAGGACAATTCGAGTTCCTTAGAATGCCACAGGGACTGAAAACGGCATCAGCAGTGTTTCAGAGGTTTGTTAATAAAATATTCGATGATTTAATTAGGGATGACAAAGTTATTGCATATATGGACGACATCATGGTAGCCAGCAAAGATACGCAGGAACACTTAGAAACGCTAAAAGAAGTCTTTATTAGGTTGGCTCAAAACAAATTAGAATTGCTTATAGACAAATGTGAGTTTTTACAATCTGATATCAAATATCTGGGGTTCACAATCAACGGACAAGGTATAAGGGCAGATGAAAAAGGATTAGAAGCAATCAAAAACTTTCCAATCCCGAATAAGATACAGGTGGTAAAAAGTTTTCTTGGCTTATGCTCCTATTTCAGGAGATTTATAAAAGATTTCTCAACTGTTGCCAAACCTCTTTACGATCTTCTGAGAAAAGATACAGAGTTTAAATTTGGTGAAGACGAATTAAATTGCTTTTCATCGCTTAAGGAAATGCTAATGCAAGCACCCATTTTAGCACTTTATAATCATAAAGACGAGATAGAATTGCATTGTGATGCAAGCGCTCTTGGTTTCGGGGCAGTGCTACTTCAGAAGAAAGACGACGGAAAACTGCATCCAATCTTTTATTTTTCTAAGCGTACAACTGCAGCGGAATCAAAATATCACAGCTTTGAGCTGGAGACAATGGCAATTATTTACGCACTACGCAGTTTTCGCATATATTTATATGGAAAACGTTTCAAGATCGTTACTGACTGTAATTCACTAACGCTAACGCTCAACAAAATTGAGCTCAACCCGCGTATTGCTAGATGGGCTTTAGAGCTGCAAAGTTATGATTATGAGCTGAGCCATAGAGAAGGCAGCAGGATGCAGCACGTAGATGCGCTAAGTAGATGCACAAACATTCTCATTGTAGAAACAAACACGTTTGAAGACAACTTAGTTATTTGCCAAGCCAAGGACCAAATAGTTAGAAATATCAAGCAACAGTTAGAAGAAAATGAACACAAGTTTTTTGAAATGAGAAATGGTGTAGTTTACAGGAAAAGCAATGACGGAAGATTTTTATTCTATGTTCCAACCGAAATGGAAGATCACGTGTTATACAAATATCATAACGAAATATGACATATAGGCAGAGACAAAATGATGAATATAATAGGCAAAAGCTATTGGTTTCCAAACGTAAAAGAAAAATGCTCCGGTCATATTGAAAATTGTTTGAAATGCGTAGCGTTTTCGCCTATTTCCAAAAGGAAATAAGCCATTTGAACTAATCCACATCGATCACTACGGTCCGGTTGATTCAGGAAGATCAAAAAAGCACATCTTAGTAGTAATTAATGCTTTCACAAAGTTTCACAACAAAAACAACGAATACACGGGAGGTCATCGCTTCGTTAAAAGACTATTTTAGAGCATACAGCAAACCCAAATGCATAATTTCAGATCGAGGAAGTTGTTTCACATCAAACGAGTTCGATGAGTTTTTGACAGAGACTGATATTAAACACACTAAAATCGCAACAGGATCGCCACAAGCGAATGGTCAGGTGGAAAGAGTCAACAGAAGCATTGGACCAATGATAGCGAAATTAGTGGAGCCAGAAAAGGGTATACATTGGGATGTAGTGATAGACAAAGTAGAACATGCATTAAATAACACGCAGCATCGAAGCACAAAACAAGTTCCGTGTAAACTATTATTCGGCATAGAACAGAGAGGAAAAATAGTAGACGAATTAAAAGAAAAACTAGAACAGTTGAATGATGTACAAGAAAGCAAAGATTTAACAGAACTAAGAGAGGATGCGGCGAAAAATATAGAAATAGCCCAAGCATACAACAAAAAGCAACATGACAAGGGCCTAAAGAAACCGAAAGAATATAAAGAAGGAGACTATGTGATGGTAAAAAATTTTGATTGCACAGTAGGAGCATCTAAAAAATTAATTCCCAAAAACAAAGGGCCTTACGTAATCGAAAAAGTATTAAGAAATGACAGGTTTTTGTATAGGACGTAGAAGGTTTTCAAGTATCCCGTAACCCGTATCAAGGTGTTTGGAGTATTCAAAACATAAAACACTGGATAGGCAACAAAAATAAATGTTAATATATAAGTAAAACTGTAATATACTAAGTACAAGAAAAAACTGTAAACTATTGTAAAACTCCCGTATATCTAAGTGAATCAGGTGATCCAACAGTCAGGATGGCCGAGTTGTGGTAGGATAACCCCTATCAGCCCCTCTCTATAAAATTAACCCACTGCCAATACGGCAGCACTATCGCATATGAATAACCCCTAAATATAAGGTCACACTGGAAAAAGACGGAATATACCGCGCCACTAACCATACAGTATATAGATGTGCCAGTTCATACAACGAAAGGGGCGCAGCTGAGCTTGCAGCGAACGTTCCCAGATCTTCGGCTTTGGGAATGGCCGCGTTCGGATCTGGGAATTGCCGCGTTCGACTCATGACGTCACACGAGCCGACTGGCAGCAAGCATGCATGTGTTGTGTACGTGTACACTCCAAAATATATGATTGTATGCATAAAATAATTTTTAGCTGCCGAAACCGACTTTGTTCGAGATTTCAGTTTACGTAAACGTGTGTGTGCCATGTATTCACACATACTGTGCTTGTGTGTGGGCTCTACAATTGTTGGCCGCTTGAATTGGTTTTTCGTTTTGTTTTGAGGGCTGATGTGATGTAGCGACCTATTTAGGGCCGGATCAACCCCCAACCGGGCCCTGGGCAACCATCAATCTGGGGCCCTCCTTTATTTTGTATTTTTCTCAGTGGCTATTATATTTTTTATTCATTATTTGGAGTTTTGTTTTTTCAACAAAATTTTTCTGTTATCCCTAGGGGGCCCTAGGCAACTGCTAATCCGGCCCTGGACCTATTCCCGTCGTAAGACTTCATATTTTCTTGGTGTATTCTGTAGCTCGACTCGACGCGGGTTGAGTCATTGACGAAGCCGAAAGCAGAGGCAAAGGCTAGCCTAAAAGAGAACCGCGCGCCCGTCGCAACATCAGCTTTTCAAAACAAAACGAAAAAATATTTTATGAACCGCTTCGTCAATGACTCAACCCGCGTCGAGTCGAGCTACAGAATACACCAAGAAAATATGAAGTCTTACGACGGGAATAGGTCCAGGGCCGGATTAGCAGTTGCCTAGGGCCCCCTAGGGATAACAGAAAAATTTTGTTGAAAAAACAAAACTCCAAATAATGAATAAAAAATATAATAGCCACTGAGAAAAATACAAAATAAAGGAGGGCCCCAGATTGATGGTTGCCCAGGGCCCGGTTGGGGGTTGATCCGGCCCTAAATAGGTCGCTACATCACATCAGCCCTCAAAACAAAACGAAAAACCAATTCAAGCGGCCAACAATTGTAGAGCCCACACACAAGCACAGTATGTGTGAATACATGGCACACACACGTTTACGTAAACTGAAATCTCGAACAAAGTCGGTTTCGGCAGCTAAAAATTATTTTATGCATACAATCATATATTTTGGAGTGTACACGTACACAACACATGCATGCTTGCTGCCAGTCGGCTCGTGTGACGTCATGAGCCGAACGCGGCCATTCCCAGATCCGAACGCGGCCATTCCCAAAGCCGAAGATCTGGGAACGTTCGCTGCAAGCTCAGCTGCGCCCCTTTCGTTGTATGAACTGGCACATCTATATACTGTATGGTTAGTGACCGCGCTTCAAAAAGGACGCTCGCTCATTCGAAAAGGGGCATTAAGAGAAATAAGACGTGTGCGGCGTAATAAAGAGATACAAAAGTGCATACCCCCGGACAACTATCCCATACCCCTCATCGATGATCTGCTGGACAAATTAGCCAAAAAAAGAGTCTTTACGAAACTTGATCTCAAAAATGGTTATTTCCATGTATTCGTTAATGAGGAATCGTTTAGATATACATCGTTCGTGACACCTTTAGGACAATTCGAGTTCCTTAGAATGCCACAGGGACTGAAAACGGCATCAGCAGTGTTTCAGAGGTTTGTTAATAAAATATTCGATGATTTAATTAGGGATGACAAAGTTATTGCATATATGGACGACATCATGGTAGCCAGCAAAGATACGCAGGAACACTTAGAAACGCTAAAAGAAGTCTTTATTAGGTTGGCTCAAAACAAATTAGAATTGCTTATAGACAAATGTGAGTTTTTACAATCTGATATCAAATATCTGGGGTTCACAATCAACGGACAAGGTATAAGGGCAGATGAAAAAGGATTAGAAGCAATCAAAAACTTTCCAATCCCGAATAAGATACAGGTGGTAAAAAGTTTTCTTGGCTTATGCTCCTATTTCAGGAGATTTATAAAAGATTTCTCAACTGTTGCCAAACCTCTTTACGATCTTCTGAGAAAAGATACAGAGTTTAAATTTGGTGAAGACGAATTAAATTGCTTTTCATCGCTTAAGGAAATGCTAATGCAAGCACCCATTTTAGCACTTTATAATCATAAAGACGAGATAGAATTGCATTGTGATGCAAGCGCTCTTGGTTTCGGGGCAGTGCTACTTCAGAAGAAAGACGACGGAAAACTGCATCCAATCTTTTATTTTTCTAAGCGTACAACTGCAGCGGAATCAAAATATCACAGCTTTGAGCTGGAGACAATGGCAATTATTTACGCACTACGCAGTTTTCGCATATATTTATATGGAAAACGTTTCAAGATCGTTACTGACTGTAATTCACTAACGCTAACGCTCAACAAAATTGAGCTCAACCCGCGTATTGCTAGATGGGCTTTAGAGCTGCAAAGTTATGATTATGAGCTGAGCCATAGAGAAGGCAGCAGGATGCAGCACGTAGATGCGCTAAGTAGATGCACAAACATTCTCATTGTAGAAACAAACACGTTTGAAGACAACTTAGTTATTTGCCAAGCCAAGGACCAAATAGTTAAAAATATCAAGCAACAGTTAGAAGAAAATGAACACAAGTTTTTTGAAATGAGAAATGGTGTAGTTTACAGGAAAAGCAATGACGGAAGATTTTTATTCTATGTTCCAACCGAAATGGAAGATCACGTGTTATACAAATATCATAACGAAATATGACATATAGGCAGAGACAAAATGATGAATATAATAGGCAAAAGCTATTGGTTTCCAAACGTAAAAGAAAAATGCTCCGGTCATATTGAAAATTGTTTGAAATGCGTAGCGTTTTCGCCTAAAACAGGAAAAGAAGGATGTTTACACTCCATTCCAAAAGGAAATAAGCCATTTGAACTAATCCACATCGATCACTACGGTCCGGTTGATTCAGGAAGATCAAAAAAGCACATCTTAGTAGTAATTAATGCTTTCACAAAGTTTGTGCGCTTATATGCAACAAAAACAACGAATACACGGGAGGTCATCGCTTCGTTAAAAGACTATTTTAGAGCATACAGCAAACCCAAATGCATAATTTCAGATCGAGGAAGTTGTTTCACATCAAACGAGTTCGATGAGTTTTTGACAGAGACTGATATTAAACACACTAAATCGCAACAGGATCGCCACAAGCGAATGGTCAGGTGGAAAGAGTCAACAGAAGCATTGGACCAATGATAGCGAAATTAGTGGAGCCAGAAAAGGGTATACATTGGGATGTAGTGATAGACAAAGTAGAACATGCATTAAATAACACGCAGCATCGAAGCACAAAACAAGTTCCGTGTAAACTATTATTCGGCATAGAACAGAGAGGAAAAATAGTAGACGAATTAAAAGAAAAACTAGAACAGTTGAATGATGTACAAGAAAGCAAAGATTTAACAGAACTAAGAGAGGATGCGGCGAAAAATATAGAAATAGCCCAAGCATACAACAAAAAGCAACATGACAAGGGCCTAAAGAAACCGAAAGAATATAAAGAAGGAGACTATGTGATGGTAAAAAATTTTGATTGCACAGTAGGAGCATCTAAAAAATTAATTCCCAAAAACAAAGGGCCTTACGTAATCGAAAAAGTATTAAGAAATGACAGGTTTTTGTTAAAGGACGTAGAAGGTTTTCAAGTATCCCGTAACCCGTATCAAGGTGTTTGGAGTATTCAAAACATAAAACACTGGATAGGCAACAAAAATAAATGTTAATATATAAGTAAAACTGTAATATACTAAGTACAAGAAAAAACTGTAAACTATTGTAAAACTCCCGTATATCTAAGTGAATCAGGTGATCCAACAGTCAGGATGGCCGAGTTGTGGTAGGATAACCCCTATCAGCCCCTCTCTATAAAATTAACCCACTGCCAATACGGCAGCACTATCGCATATGAATAACCCCTAAATATAAGGTCACACTGGAAAAAGACGGAATATACCGCGCTCCAAAAAAGACGCTCGCTCATTCGAAAAGGGGCATTAAGAGAAATAAGACGTGTGCGGCGTAATAAAGAGATACAAAAGTGCATACCCCTGTTTTACTCTCACATAGATTACCATTTTTTTTAAATTAAATTTTGAATCAATTCATAATCAAATCAGTTCCATTAACTCATTCTGCCTGCGTGCAAATTGCTTTAAAGTGTTTTGATACAAGAATTTGTCGGAAAAGTGAAGAAAATAAAGAAAACAAACATCAACGAGAAGGAACGTGTGAGTCGCTTCTGGGGACGCGACTCTACTTATACCCGTACTCAGTCAGCATATACATTTTTAAGCATATGATTTTTTAGAATTTTAGAATTAAAAAAAAATTTTACATTTAACATTTTTTTGCTACATCTGATATCTACATCTACAATGTATATTCTACATCTAACATGTAGATTCTACATGTTCCAATTAGATTCTACATCTCCTCCGCTAGGGATTGCTCGCGCACTGAACGCAGCAGAGTGTGCGAGCGAGAAGGAAAATGAGTTGCTTGGTTGGTGGCAGGAGGGGGCAGGGGAAGCAACTGAAAATTAATTTCTTCATTCTGGCTATAATTATGATCCGATCTAAATCAGATTCGGCAGTCTGGTAGATATGGGCATTCTCTACGACACTGCGTTTTTAGTTTTATCGTATCTTTAAAAATGTGCCTGCCACAGATTTTCGTCCTTTGTGTGGGCGGAAGGGGGCGGGGCGAAATTTTGAAATACACTTGTAGCAGTAAGATATCCCATGAGTCTGGAAACCAAATTTGGTTACCCTAACTCTTATAGTCTGTGAGATCTAGGCGCTCATCGAGACAGACAGACAGACAGACGTACAGACAGACATGGCTATATCGACTCGGCTATTGATGCTGATCAAGAATATATATACTTTATGGGGTCGGAAACGTTTCCTTCTCTGCGTTATAAACATCCACTTTTACCACAAATCTAATATACCCCTTAACTCTTTTTTGAGTACGGGTATAAAAACAAAGAATGTTGTTTATAATAAAGCATTACAATAATAAACACTTTCTTTCTGTCCGCCAGTACTGTATATAAAAGTTAAAGGACTGTACATAAGCCGATAAACTCTAGGGTTCAATTCAAATTTAGTGCGTGAAGCTTTTTGATATGAAAGGCTTTCGTTCTGGTTTATGAATAATTCTTTATTGAAAACAAACTTATATTTATATCAAATTGTGAAGAGGCGTTACCTCCATGCAGGTGACTCACCGCCTCGTTATGTAAGACTCCGGTCTCGGATTTCGAGGTTGTTATTAAGGTTCTCTAGCTGGATGCATCAATTTTGGGCCACGACAGCGACCGCCGCTGGGACCGCAGCATATTGCAATCCGTCTTTAGGGTGGTTCTTTAACACACTGCATGAATACACTACACTTTAATGAGTTACAATCAGTCAAACTCACGTCCCAGCAAATAGTGACGAAAACGCTTAACAGCTTCAACAGCTGCCATTCCAATTCATAGGAATGATATCTTGACTCAGCAGAGGAAGTGGTATTGCTAAAATATTCCACTACATAGCCACAGGACTTCGCATCTGTATGCAATTCAATTGGATATTCTGGGTTGAAGATTACAAGAACTGGTTCATTTGTAAGAATGGTAATGATCTTTCGAATCTGAAATTTTAGAATAATTTTTCTAAATTAAAATTCAACAACAAAAAACCGAGTTTGGTGGCTGCAAATTCTCTATATTTCGACGAAAAGACGGAAGACTCAAAAAAAGGGACGTGCGCTCGATTTCAATACTGATTTTCGACTCCTTTCCATTTTCGTTATAAAATATTCTTAAGCCTAACTTATCTAGGGCGGCGAAGCGGGGCGAATTCGCCAAGAGCGAGAGAGAGCTTTATTGCGCTCCCGCTTCGCCCTAAACTATCTTACACTAGACTTCTGTTAAGTTACAAATACTTAGCGTCACAAGACCGCTCAGCTTGGTCGATTAATTCAGAATATTTATTGAATATCTTTTGGTTCTTATCCTAGGGTACAATCGTTCTTATGTATAACGGAGAGCGAGAGTTCTCTCACGCATTATATGAAAAGAGTACCACCGCATAAGTATTAGTGCGCGTGGTCTCTGCCTGAGTCTAATGGAAATGCATGGTCAGCGTTTTGGGATCAGGGCTTTTGAGGGGAGACTCATCGCCTCAGTGTTAGGGCGTTTGGGTTCTGCCTGAGTTCGGGTAAATGCCTGCTCAGCAGTTTTGGTAGCTGACCGATCTGCGTTCAAGTCGTAGATCGTTGCTGTGCAAAAGGAATGCGTAACATAAATATAAGTTGTTTATGTCACTGCTCATATGTACGCGCTTATATATGTATTTATATATATAACAGAGTGTTACATATGTACATGCATGGGTTCACTACACTTCAAATTTTACCAAAATATACAAATTAGCGTCGTGACGCGACAGAATCCTTTCCAGCTCTGCATTCCAAGAAAAGAAAAAATTACTTCACTGATGTAAGAGAATAGAGTGGCTTCATCTTTTTTGAAAATCCAGGCACAAATTTACGAAAATATGAAGTCAAACCGATGAATTGTCTTAAGCTACTCACTGATTCTGGGGGAGTTAGGGAGTTCAAGGCAATGATTTTACCCGGATTCAGCCTTATCTCTCCAGCTCTAACCTCATATCCCAAATACTGAACAGCAGTTTTAAGAAAACTACACTTTGAAATGTTGAACAAGAATCCAGCCCTATTCTAAATATCCAGAACAATTTTTAATCTCTCCAGACCCAACTCAATGGTAGGTGACACCACCATAATATCATCCATATAAACAATAACGTATGACTGAGCTAAGTCACCAAGTGCATTCATGACGGTACGCTGAAAAACGGAGTGTATTCTACGGAATCAGGGTGCATTGGTATTTGATGATATTCGCTAGCCATGTCTAAACAAGTAAAATAATTAGCTCCACATAGTCTGGCAATCTGATCATCGATGAGCGGCAAGGGATATTTGTCAGAAAGCGTGTTTGAGTTTATCACTCTATAATCGACACAAAGTCGGTCCGAACCGTTTTTATTTTTTACAAGCAAAATAGGGCTAGCGTACGGAGAACAGCTGGGTCTAATGATGTTACATTTTAGTAACTCACTTATCTGAGACCGAACTGTTAGCTTTTCTTCAGGGCTGAGTCTATACGATCGCCGCTGCACGGTTTTGTTTGAGTCTATTTATCGTAATTTCATTTCACCAGTACTAACAAAAGAGCAAGGCGTTCCGTCAATGAAAGCTACAGAATATTGTTCAAGTTATTTAATCAACTTATCTTTGTCAATATCAAACAGGTCAGTATTAACATTAAATAGACTAATTGGCATTTCATAAGCTGCACAAACATTAACAGATTTTGTTTACAAGATTTCAAATTTATCGACCGAAAGTAAAACATTAAAACCTTCTTAAGAATTTCTCATCCAATTACAATATCATTCTGCAATTGTTTATCTTGTACGGAATGAAACAATATTTCAGCGGCATTTTCATTAATTACAACAGTGCTTAAGATTTGCAATGTGCTGTACATATCAGCATTGCCAATACCCTTTATCATTACAATGTTATGTTGATGAGTTTCCCCGATACATTTTTACCAATACTCTCTCTGATCAACGAGCCTCGTACCTCGCTGTGTCATACTTCCTTTAGGCTCTGACACACAGCACTGATTGATGCTCTTTTGCTGAAATGCTCCTGATTTGGTAACGTACGCCTCCTTGAAACATTTGTTAGCGAAATGTCCACGCTGGCCACACCGATAACAGGTCACATCCTCTCTCGGCGGCTTCGTTTCCCTCTTGAAGTTGTTTCCAGTTCCATCCGTCAGTGGTTTAGTGCGACAGTTTTCTTTTAAAAAGATTTAGCAATATGGCGGCCGACGTCTCTTCGGTCTCATACCGCTGCTTGAAAAGTTCCTTGAACTGGTTCCACTCAATTCCGGCATAACACACTTGGGTCAATCACTGCGAAGCACTGCCCTCCATGCAATTGCTCAGTGCCATAATGAGCCCACTGCCCGTTAGCGGATTCTCCGATAAAATAATGTCAGCGGTCACATAGCTTGGCCAGCTCCAGAACTACACAGATATAGCATAAGTTGGCACAGATCCCACTTCTGATGTTGGATTAATATTTTCCTGGGTTGGATCAGCCATTTGAACAAGGGTTCTACGTCAATAGAGAATTACTTGGCTCGTGGTGTGGGCAAACTCTCTAACGCAACTACTTTCTCGATATTGCAAACCAGAGCTTCCCTTTGTCTCTATATCTGCCTCCCTCATGGGCCTGGGCCTGGGCCAATATAGAAACAACAAGCCGCTATAGAAACAACTGCAACTCGGCCAAGGAGATGAAACATACGATAAAGAGCGAAGTACAAAGGAAACAGTGATAATAAACTAAGAACAATCAAAAAGGGGATTCGTAGGCACCGGACAGACCAAAATACACTGGGAATATTATTATGATCCGACATACATTTATTTCCATAGTTGGCGGCACACTTCCTTTTCAGCAGCGAGTGAGACCGGTCGTGTTTTTGTTCTGTGCTCCCATTTTCATAGTGTTTTGCGAAAGGCATAAAAAAAGTGATTCAAACAAATTTTTTCAGGGTCAAACGCGTGTTTTGCCTGTGGCAAAATCAAAGATATATCTATTCATCAAAAGAAAACTTTGATTCTTTCCCTGAGGTGGGTGAGTTTTTGGCAAGCTGGTTAAACCAGCGAAAATGGCGGACGCCGGTAACACGGCGTCAGTAAAAATGAAACCTCCGGACCAGACACTTAACAGCAATAAAAGACATTCCAAAACTGATTATGACAGAAAAAGCCCATCCTTGAAAGAAGACTTTTTGGACAGTCTAAAGAAAGACGCATCCTCGGTTAAAAAAAAGCGAACTAACGAGTACACTAATACATATGAAGAGGCTGAAAAAGACATAAGTGACACACATACAGATGCAGAAGACATGAGGTCGGACACAGACAGTTTTGAGAGTGTGACCTTTAACTCAAACATTAATAATACCGAAAACACTGAAATGAGTATTATGGCTGCGGGACAAAAAACCAAAAATGAATCGGGACTTTTTGTATCGACAAATGGCTTTGAAAAAGAAATAGTTTTGTACGGAGATAGTCATAAGGGTGATGCAGCAGTGCTGATATCAACAAAAAATTGTGATAAATTCGAAAATAAAAATACCAAAAATGGATTATTTCTCTTTGAGAAAATCAGACATCTAAAAATTAAAGGTATTAAAGAAATTGTTTCGCTGGCTCCGACCTTATACAAAATATATTTCTCAAATTTTACTGACGCAAACACTCTCGTTAAGAATAGCGATTTGAAAAAGATGAATATAGTAGCATTTATACCACGGAATTATGTGGAATCCTTTGGTATAATCAAAGGTGTTCCACTAGGTTTTTCGAATGAGGAAATCAGGGAGAACATAATGTCAAGTATCGCGATAAAATCGCTAGAAAGATTTGCAAGGAGGGAAAAAATGTTGATAGATGATACCAACTCAGAATTTAAGTTCATACCAACAGAGACGGTAAAAATCGGGTTTGAGGGTGCTGACATTCCAGAAAAGATCTCACTTTTCGGGATATGCAGCATGAAGGTATATCAATATATTCCAAAAGTACGTCAGTGCTTTAACTGTGGCAGAATTGGGCACACTTCAGCCAGATGCAAATCGGCGAGAAGGTGCACCAAATGTGGAGTGGGAGATTGCATCGGAACATGCACGGTTCTAAAGTGCATCTTATGTAACGGGAAGAATCATTCAGCCAGGGACAGATTTGTTTGCCCAGTATGGGAAAAAGAAAATGACATTAATAAGATTATGACAATAAAGAAAATAGCAAGAAAGGAAGTGCCAAATACCTATTCAGTCCATCAGAATTATTCACAGATGGAAAATTATGAGGTTAATTTTCCCAAATTAGTCAGAACCGAGGAAAATATACAAAATAAAAACATCCAAACCAATGAAATACTCAAAAAGCATAGTTATGCTAGCAGAGTAATTCAAAGACCAACCATTCCCATACAAAAACCACATTTTCAGCTAGAAGCTTATACAAACGATACTAGTGACCATATACCGGTCGCTGGTTATCAGAATTCAGAAGAAAACAAATTTACTATCCAGCAGGTTATAAGCATGTTGTCGCAGTTCAGTTCAGTAAGTGGCATACGAAATATGTCCAAAAATTACATCAATACCAATGAAAATACAACGAAAATACCACAAAGGATATATAGGACACCAACAGAAGAAAATGAGAAAAGTTTAAAGTCTCGACGTGAATATGAAGTGCTTACAGCATAATATTCAATCGATAAAAGCAAACAAAAATGATCTTGAATTTTTTTTTAATAATGGAGACTTTAGTATTGCTATTCTGGCTGAAGTTTTTTCTCACGATCTCAGCTTTAGGAAATTAGCAAATTTCAAATTAATTGAAAAATACAGAGATGATGGCTATGGAGGCGTAGCGATCGCTTATAGAAACGATCTTAAAATGAAAAAGATAACCTATGAATCTGATCAGGACATTGTCATTGCAAGCACTACCCATAATAAACTAAATCTTTTTATCGCTTCCATATATTTTGAACCAACAACATCGTTTGAAACGTTTAAGCAAGCTATAAATAACCTTCTGGAAAAATTAGACCCCTTTGAAAATGCAATTGTGGCAGGGGATTTTAACGCTAGACACATAGGTTTTGGTGACACAATAAACAGTAGAAAAGGGGCTTTTTTAAAACAAGCGATGAACAATGCAGGATATGCTCTGGTAAATGATCGATGTCCTACATTTAGGAGAAATATAGATTCAATTGCAGGGTCCGTCTTGGACCTCACCTTTGTAAAGGGTATTAAAGTTCAGAATTGGAATTGTGAGAAACTGTTTCTGGGAGGTAGTCACCACCACCCTATAAGTTTTGAATTGATTGGAAGAGGAAAAAAGCTAAGTAAGTTTCTAGCTAAAAACAAACTAATTAAAAAACTGGGAAAAATAGATATAAACGAGAAGGAACGTGCGAGTCGCTTCTGGGGACGCGACTCTACTTATACCCGTACTCAGTCAGCATATACATTTTTGAGCATATGATTTTTTAAAATTTGAGAATAAAAAAAAAAGTATACATTTTACATTTTTTTGCTACATCTGATATCTACATCTACAATGTATATTCTACATCTAACATGTAGATTGTACATGTTCCAATTAGATTCTACATCTCCTCCGCTAGGGGTTGCTCGCGCACTGAACGCGGCAGAGTGTGCGAGCGAGAAGGAAAATGAGTTGTGTTGTCGTTTGCTGGAGGGGGGGCAGGGGAAGAAAATTAATTTCTTTATTCTGGCTATAATTATGATCCGATCTGATTCAGATTCGGCAATCTGGTAGATATGGGCATTCTCTACGATACTGCATTTTTAGTTTTATCGTATCTTTAAAATTGTGCCTGCCACAGATTTTCGTCCTTTGTGGGGGCGGAAGGTGGCGGGGCGAAATTTAAAAAAAAACACTTGTAGCAGTGTGATATCACATGAGTCTGGAAACCAAATTTGGTTACCCTAACTCTTGTAGTCTCTGAGATCCAGGCGCTCAACAAGACGGACGGACGGACGGACGGACGGACGGACGGACAGACAGACATGGCTATATCGACTCGGCTATTGATGCTGATCAAGAATATATATACTTTATGGGGTCGGAAAATTTTTCTTCTCTGCGTTACACACATACACTTTTACCACAAATCTAATATACCCCTTAACTCTTTTTTGAGTACGGGTATAAAAAAAACATAGGAGACTTAGCCAAATGCATGCAACATGAAATCAATGCTGCTACCTTTGAAGTTGACAACAAATGGCCAAAGTTATGGTGGGATGAGAGGTTAGCCAAACTATTTAACGAATTCTCTGAGGCCCAAAAAAAGGCATGCTCGGAGCCAGCTTTTCAGAATTATTGCAAGGCAGTAGATCTAAAAATCAAATGGAAGAAGGCTGTCAAAATTGCAAAGAAAACTAGCTACGCCAGAAAACTAACAGAGCTCAATGTGAAGGCAAATACTAGGGAAGCCTGGAAGTTTCTAGCTAACCTTAAAAATTGCAACATAGAAACTCAAGAACAATTTGATTTAGAAAAAGCTGGGTCGTACTTAGAATGGCTAAAAGAACAAGTACCTGCTGAAGCCAGAAGCATTGATGCCACTTTGCATGCATCAAAAGAAAACGAGAATCCGAAATTTACTCTTGAAGATCTAGAAATGGTCCTAGGTCGAAACAAAAAAACTTCTGGAGGCTTTGACAAGATCACTTATGAGATGCTCAACGCATTAAACAGGGACACTAAGGCAGAATTAGTCAAATTCTACAACAACAAAATTGCAAACTGTGAAGTACAAGCTGAGTGGCGCACGATTAAAATCACGCCAATCCCAAAAAAAAACAAAGATCTATCAGACATAACAAATTTTCGACCAATATCCTTAATTTCGGTCCTGGCCAAAACAGTTAACAGTATTATCAAAAGCAAGCTTGAAAAATATATACAGGACAACGAAATTCTACCCTATAGGTCTTATGCGTATCAGAAGGATAAGTCAGCTGCAATGTGCATTAATGATGTGATCAATGAGGTAGCTGCAAGGAAAAAGGAAAAAGCAAGGAGCATGTGATAGTAGCGGCTGTTGACCTAAACAACGCTTACAACTGTGTAAACTTGAATTTTTTAAAGATGTTAATGGAAAATGAAAGTTTTCCAAAAATGTATGTGGACTGGATTATAAGTTTCATGTCCATTAGGTTGCTAAGACTGGGAGATGCAGTAGAAGTGGTGCAAGGAGGATTACCCCAGGGATCATGTCTTTCACCACTACTTTTTAATATCTACACCAAAAGACTCCATCAGGTAGGGGACTGCAACACACAAATCATGCAATTTGCCGACGATTTTATATTGGTGTCACACGGGTATAACTATGCGGCCGTAGTTGCAAATCTGAAAAACAAATTAAACGATTTTAGCCTATTATGTGGCGATCTGGGTTTCAGTTTCAATCCTAGCAAATCTGTGATTATGAACATGGGAAGGGAAGGTGGAAGGTCTCTGAACATAGAAGTTAAAAATGTTCTAATACCTGTGTAAAAAAGCTTTTTGTTTCTAGGTAGGCTTATAAGTTCTAACATGTCCAATACCAGTCATATAAAAATGGTAAAAGAAGTAACTAGGAAAAGCAGTAGGCTTATACAATTAGCGACAACTATCAAGTCGGGACTGAAACCTAAGACTAGCGTTAATATCTTCAAATCATTTATAAGAAGCAAGCAAGAATATGCAATTACCAGCTTCTCTGACATGGGAGTTGGGTCCAATAAAGACATGGAAATTGCACAGGCAGGAGTGCTGAGAAGATGTGTAGGTGTGCCTCCTGATACAAGCAAGCACGAAATCTTTGTGTTGGCGGGTATAATGCCTCCAAGTTTCAGGGCTAAGTGGCTTACAGCCAAAGAACTTTTCAAGGTCAAGAAGCTGAATCCCAGGATGTTCGATAGCATAAGACGATCAAAAGCAAAGACGAGTTACACTTGAACCTTAGAAGAATTTAAAACTTTCTTCGACAATTCACAAAGCTGTGATAATTATAAACACTGTAAAAAGATTAATGTAAGAGAAAAAGAAATGACAAAGAACAAAGAAGAATACTCGAGGGAGGAAATCAGAGCCAGATTCTCTGAAATCTTGGAAAAATATTCAAAAGAAGGCTGGAATATTCTGTCCACAGATGCATCGGTCACCCAGTGGAAATATATATAAATATAGAACAGTTAATAGGCTTTCATCTGTAGGGGCCGAACTGATAGGTATTAAAAAAGCGAGTGAGATATGTGCCAATAATGGATACAAGAAAGCTGTTATTTGTTGTGATGGTCTAGGAGCGATAAAACTAGTAAACAATGAACAAACAGACTCATACATAGTAAGAGACATTCACAATATTATCGACACATCAGGCATGCAAAAACTGGATATTCTATGGATTCCAGGGCACAAAGGGGTAACGATAAACGAAAAGGCTGATACGGCAGCAAAAGACGCCATACAAGAAGGGGAAACCATTTACATTCAATTTAGTGTGAAAGAAGCCTTAAGAGAAATTAAAAACTCCTTAGAACACAAGTGGAACGAGGAGTATAAACAAAAATGTAGTATCAAGTGCACTAGTTTAATCGAAATCTTTCCAAACATATCCAAAAAACCATGGCACTATAATTTAAAATGGAATGCAAAAAGCATAAAGACAATAAACAGACTGATGACAGGACACACGTACGATAAAGCCTTTCTATACAAACTTAAAGCGATTGATTCGGATATCTGTGAGTCATGTAATGTCACAGAATCCGCTGAACATCTGCTTTTTAAATGCCAAAGATTCGTCCGTCTTAGGGGTAAGTATCGAATTTTTAAATATTATAAGGATCTAAATGAACTCTTGATCAAAAAAGAGCCACTCCACCTCAGAGAACTGGCACAGTTTATAAAAAGCGCTAATATGGACTTTTAAGCATTTTGTGATAAATCATTTTAGATTAATAAAGTATAGGGAAATGACTTTTAACGCCTGTCAAGCTCGCTGACAGGAAGTCTGTACAGGCCAAAAGGGGAGGCCTGTTATAAAAAACACAAAAAAAAATATATATATAAAAAAAAAATTACAAAAAAGATACAATTTTCACAAACAAGTTTTTAAACAATACTTTCGGAGGTTTTACACTCTTCGAACTCAAGATCTCACTAAACACATATTCTGGAGACACACCTTGGGCCCATCAAGCGTCCGAAACTGAATAATCGGACAATAAGTCATACACCAGTACCTGATCAATGTGGCAACACAGCTGCGATCAAACCCCTGTCATCCATGCGATGATTTAATCAAAAAAAAAAAAAATAGTTGGCGGCAATATATCTATATTGCCAACTATATACATACATACATATGTGTATATATACACATAACGAACATACGAAAAAGTTACCAGTTACCCTTAAGCTTCCAACTCTTACGCAAGAAGATTCGAAAGGCTCTTTCGTCAGTAGCCCCGTCAGCTCTCGCTACTGCACCACCATGGCTCAATCCGCCACCTCTGTCGCTCGGACCAAATTGGTCGCCGCCATTGGCCGACTGTCTCACTTGGCAGAGCGCATCACTGCCGCACCATCCGCCTCTCTTTCCGAGGTCCTCCGAGGATAAATCCTCAATATGTGGTCGGATCCAGCAAGGATCCAGCAATCCAAGCTGACATCCGGGAAGAGTACGGAGAATGCTATGGAGCATTCGAACAATGCCTCAGTGCCCTCAATGTTCAGTTGTCCACAACCACAGTCCATCCTCCTGCACAGACGGTCCAACAGGGCGGCTGTCGACTGCCTCCCGTCAACATTAAGGTTTTCTCAGGGCACTACGTCCGCTGGCCCACATTCCGGGATCTGTTCCCTGCGGTCGTGATTAATAATCCAAAATTATATCCGGTAGAGAAATTGTACTACCTTACCGAGAAGACCAGGGGCGATCCAAAGGCCATCGTAGAGAAATCCGCCCTTACCAATGACGGTTTCGAGTCCGCATGGTTAGCTCTCCGTAGCCGATATGAGAATTATCGGCTTGTGGTTACCAACCAGATACCAACTTGCCCCGCGTAACTTTCGAGTGCAGTCGTGCTTTGAAGGATCTGCAAAGTACGATGCAGTGGGTCATAAATGCACTAAGTGTCTCCAACGTCTGCACCGACAATTGGGATAGTCTCCTAGTGACCATCTGAGCTTCCAAATTGCCGAAGTTGAGCCGGGCGTTGTGGGAAGCATCCGTAACGGACAAAAAGGAGGTGCCGCCCTGGAAGGAAATCGACTCCTTCCTCACTCAGTGATACCTAACGCTAGAGGCTATCGAGAGCAACCCTTCCACTTCACAAGGCGCTCCGAATCCGCCACCCGCCAAAGGCAGTCAGAATCCGCCATCCTCCCGAAGCCAGTCCAATCCGTTCCGTTCAGAGTGGGGACGGAGCTGGCAGGGCAACAGCTGTGTGGATATTCCAGCCACACCACACTGTTGGCATTCCAGCTATGCAAGCTGTTGCCCTCGCTCTCACGCTTATGAGGGACATTTTGGGAGAAAGATGTACCCGAAAACAAGAGGCGTTTTTTAAGGAAAGTTTTATATAGCCATAGCATTGTATACTTTGGGCTCTTTTTCTGAGTACAAAATAGTCGGAAGGCTGTCAGCCAAAAGCGGGTGCAATATCCTGCATGAGTTTTGCAGAGCATTCATAAAAGAATTCCCAGAGGTAGTCCACAAACCGAGTTTTTGTGCCTGAGAAAAATCTGACATATCAGATGTTTTGTTGTTGTTTTTTTACCATTTTCATGTCTGTCATTGTTTACATTTTCGTAGTGAATTCCGATTTTTTTTTGTGAATGTCAGATATTTATTGTTGCATTTGACAACTATCGAAAAAATACCGACAGAAACGTGCGAATTAGGAACATCCCAGATGGATGGGCTGGAATGGTGGAATAACTGGGAAATTTTCGGAGCGGCAAAACCTTACGGACCATCCCAGAAATGGATGGTAGATGGTCGCCAGTGTGAAAAGGCAAAAACTTATTCAATTATTTAAAAATCGTTCGCGACTTTAATTCACGCTACTGAAGAAGCTCAGTGCTTCAACAGAATATATTAAAATTTTTTTGTCTTTCCATCATACAAATACGTGCGTTTTGTCGGGTAAAGTTTCGCAATTGACTCGTAGCGATATCATTTACGAGCGTTTGGTTTTCTGCGCATCGACATTCAAATTTCATAACACACATAATTTTCTACTTTAAAAATTTGTGACGTCGCTTCGTGACGTTTGTGTCGTGCTCGCCGAGCCGGGCTCACAGAAATTTGTTAGGTTTCTGGCTGTGAAAGGTGAAAGAGATAATCTAGGGTTCAAGAAGAAGTCGTGGTTTAGCATTACAATAAGGATCGTATATATTGCTTTCCGTCCGTCCGTCATGTTTGACGGCTAATTCCACTAGTCAACACGATTTTTCCTCAAGGAACAAAACGAACTTTTTCTTAAAGATTTGGGGCTTAGAAATGGTTTGATGATATTTTTTTTTTCTATGGCAGAACTTTTTTTTTAAGAATTTTTGAAAACTGGTATTTTTTTTAAGCTTTTTTCAGAGGTAGCGCTTGTTTTTTTCACATAACTCTAGTATCTTTCATCTGGTTGTTAAGAACTTTGCTATTTTGAAAAGGTAATTAAAACAGCTAGAAGTTAAGTTCGACTTTTCCTGAGTTTTTAAAGAAAAAATTTCGTCAAAAATACCGCACAAAAATCATAATTTTTGCATTTCAATGCTTTATATTTCCCAGACGGTAAGCTGAAATCACAAAGTATTTGGGCTTAACTTCTAGCTGTTTTAATTACCTTTTCAAAATAGCAAAGTTCTTAACAACCAGATGAAAGATATTAGAGTTATGTGAAAAAAACAAGCGCTACCTCTGAAAAAAGCTTAAAAAAAAAATACCAGTTTTCAAAAATTCTTCAAAAAAAAGTTCTGCCATAGAAAAAAAACCATAATTCTTTAAAAAATTTTAAATCCCCATATTTATCAGAAAAAGTCGGTATGGATCCTTGAGGAAAAAAAAAGTTCGATTTTGTCGAGTAGTGTTCTCAAAGACCATAAGAGCTGGGCAACCAAATGTTTTGTGAGACTTCGATCATATTTTATAAATAGAGAGAAGATGGAGGTATATTTATCAAAACAACGTAACTTTTGATTACCTGGGAACGGCACATAGCGCAACAAAAAGATTCCAACTATGATAAAAAAATATTCCAGATCCAATATTGATTTTCAATGGAATTAAACACCACGCGATTCCTAAAATACATAAAAAAATTTAGTTTCAAAATATATGAATATTACATCACAAAGGAAATGTAAAAATTGACTGACGTCAATCCAAAATTAAGCGTCCTTATAATTATTGAAACCATAAAACTATTCCTGTTTTTTTTTTTAGTGAAAAATCTTTTATTGCTGTATTATTACTGCTCAATGGTGACGAGAAAAAGAGCCAAGTCCTTTTTGAGGTGGTTGGGATCTATATTAAATTCTAGAAAATAGAGAGTAAGTCATCAGTGGCTCCTAACCTAATCACCCCAACCGAAAGACTGCAAAGGTCAACTCTATGTCACGGGCATAATAAGTCGCTTAACGACTGTCGAATTAGCCTAGCAGTAGAGTGATAAATTCGAAAGATATTATGCATTTAATGGTTTTAAATTAGAGATACAAAAAATAACTTAAGTTTACATCATTTAAATTTCCAGATTCTGCCGGTCCAATTATTTATATTAGGTGGCAGCCCCAATTGTGTTATCGTGTGTTAACGTCAATGTCAAAAAAGAAAATAGGTCGCTCTATTCGTTCTTCTTGTATTTTCTTCCTTCTAAGAAGATCTCTTGCTGCGTAACTTTATACAAAACAATCCTTCTCAGATCCCTAATGAAAAACAATAAACTAAACTAAGACCAGCATTTCACAAAATTATTTTTGAAAGACTACAACTCTGAGCTACAATTCTCATTGCTGCGCGTGAACTCCGAAAAAAGTGTCCGAAAATTGAAATCTCTAGATATCCTGTGGCACCTACGGATTTTTCGGTTGATTTGACAAATTTCTCGAGTCAAAATCTGTAGAGATTTCTGTGGCAACCCTGATTATGTAATATTAATAAATGCATAAATATGCGACTAAACATTCTCCCGGCCGTTGACCTGGTGTTCAACCATCGCCCAAGTCGAATGAAAAGCGGCGTGGAATGGGGATCGCCGGTGATGATCTGCGTGGCTCTCCTTGGTTGATTGTTGACGGCCTTGGGTTCCATGTTTGATACTTCTTCCGGAGAATGAACGCAATAATCAATAGCATTGATATTGCTAGGGCAGCATAAGTAGCGATTTGATGATGCTGCACTGTGTTGATATGGTGTGGAAGCCTTTGTTGATTGATTGCCACTAATTGCAGGCGAAGATCTTCTAATTCTTGAAGATAGTCTGATGTCTGGTTCTCCAATTGTACAGTTGCTGGCGAAGGGGGTGTCGTTGGTAAGCGTATGACCCCAAATCGAGTGTAGGTTGATTTGATTTCACTGATTGTTGTGCTGAGGGTACTGATGCTTATTTCTGTATTGCGAACAGTGCATCCAAATGATAGTGAGAGTAAGCCAGTTCCTTCCAGTGTATGGTTGGAACCCGTTTCTGCCGTCCATTGTAGGTGTGTGAAAATCCATTTATTTGGTGGTTTGGCCACACCATGTCCGCCTTCGTGTGGGTCACTTCACATAACGGTGCTGTTTTATTGTTAAACAACTGAAACTCACAGCGATTGTCGACATTGAAGACTGTTTGATGATCAAAGCAGATGTATTCTGCGTTAAGTAGCTTAAAGCAGCGTCAAAATTCTTCTGGAGTAAATCCCATGGATTGATCTCGGTGAGTGTTCACAGTGATTATGGTCGTTTTGAGATTGAACAAGCTCCAACTTGTTGAGTTCCAGACCGGAATCGGCATGATACTGAAAACATCGAGCTGAACTGTTGAAACTAACGGTAGTGTCACCTTGAAAATGACGTGTGTGGCAGTCAGTGTTGATTCGGCTCGCATGAGCCTGTGTAATTGTATCACATTTTGTGTTGTGACAGGTAGCATTTGATCAGCTGGCAAGTGATCCCGGATTTGGTCTAGTTGCTCTCTTAATTGCTCAGGAGATACTAGCGTTGGGCTTATTGTCCGATGGTGAATGCCGATTAATACATCATATATGTCAGACTGCATACGTTGAAGACTCGTTGTCAGCAGAGTTGGTTGTGCTGTGAGCCCTAGGTATGACTGAATTAGATGATCGCCGTGATATGTTCCTCTTTCTCGGCTGATGGTTGCCACTTGTTGTTCCAATACCTTTAGGCGGTTGTCCATGGCTGACTTTTCCTTCTTGATTACGTTCATTGTGGAGTCGACAATTGGCGTTTGATTTTGTAGTAGATGTAGCAGAAAGTCTTCGTTGGTTTGTATCTTTTCGATTACTTCGGCCATTTTCTCAGCATATGTAGAGTCAAGTACACCAAAAAGCTGGTGTGCCACGTTTCCTACTATATCCAGCGGTGATCTGCGTTGTCGAGAGGCCTTCATTAGCATATTTCCTGTTTGTAGTTCCTTGTACAAATGTTGAAAGTGTTGAAATATGGAGTTGCACGCTGGGACATTTTTTAGTTCAGGGCACATGTGTCTTAGTTCGGACATTCCGGCTGACATATCCTTCCAATATGGATCCAAGTCGTAGCATATAATCATGGTCCATTCGGAAGTGGTCATTCTTGATGTTCCACGTTTCTCATAGAATATTCCAGGCTTGTTTGCAAATTGCGTTACATTTATTGATTGTGAAAATGCTAAGTGCAGCATGAGAAGTAACACTAACAATGTGGATGTTAGTGGAGGTAATAATAATAACCTTTGTGCAGACACCGGACGATGTTTTGACATCAACCACTCGTACGTGGTTGTCTTGCCCAGGATAAGTGTTGATGATGCGACCCATTGACCAATTTATTACTGGAAGGTTGTCTTCCTTCACCAAAACTTATAATCCTTCGGTCACGTTTGGAGCGGTGGTTTTTCATTTATGCCGAGTTTGTAGTTCGTGGAGGTATTCCGTAGACCATTGTTTACAAAATGCATGTTTTAAGCGTGACACCAATTCCTAACGCTTAACCAAAGTTTTTTCTTGACGATCAGTGTTGACGTCAGGGGCTGCGGTCAAAGGTTGCCCGATCAGGAAATGCCCTGGAGTAAGTGCCCTTGTATCCGTTGGATCGTTTGACATAGGAGTTATGGGTCAGGAGTTGAGGAAACGTCAAGGATGGTGTTTCTGTGATTGTAATTAGCAGCCTTTTCGCTGATTTTGCCGCATCTTCCCAGAGGCCGCCAAATGACGGGGACCGAGGAGAAATGAATTTAAAATTTGTTTTTTGTTGCAATTATTTGTGATCAGAGAATGTGCTTTTCGCTAAATATTGCTTCTTCCAATTCCTTTAGCTTGTTATTTGCGCCGACGAAATTTATTGCGTTGTCGCAATGAATAGTCTGACACAGCAGACGTGGCTGGTGGCAGCAGAATACGACAATGTATGATTTATCTGGCCGTTTTCTTCGGATTTTACAGTGGATCATAATTGGTCCACAGTAGTCAACGCTGGAAGATTAGCCATGAGCCGGTGCATCAGCTTTGGTCTGGCTCTGGTGCATCTAATACAGCTATGTATGATGCTTGTAGCCATTGTAGTATGCTGTAACACTTTGTTGCAGTTACGTAAACAAGTCCCAGACATAGCTCGGGTGAAACAAAATACGATCACCCAGCTGTGCCTCGAGCGACATAAATGTATCGTCAGCATATTCTCATAGCTTGACGATGCATAAAGTACACGCGCATCCGATTCCCCTCGCGCCCCCCGCTATCAGCAGCGCTGGGCATATATATAACGAATATATAAATGCGGCCGCTACGCTGCCGGCATTCCTGGCAGCGCAGCTGCGCGGCCTTAGCTTAGGCTACCACAAGATCTATATCGATATAACATTCAATAAACGAATAGCTAAAGAGACGGATGTCTCTGCGGATACATTCATTAAAACATAAAAGAACATCATAATTACATGGCGACCGTGACAGCGGTTCAAATTCGAACCGTGCATTGTGAAAAGTTAAAACAAAAACTCTCAAATTAAACAAAAAGAATCCGAATGTGATGTGATAATTTATTTAAAAAAAAAAGGAGAATTCATTCATGGGAATGAAAATAAAAAACCTTCACATACCGAATTAACAAATAAACACACAGTGCCAAAATGTAAAATAATACAATACAAATAAAACAAAATAAAGAAATAAAAAACCAACAAAAAGAAGATAAAGACCTGAAAAGGCACCGACAACGCTACATAGAGCGTACTTCGATAACCTGTGCGATGACCGGCACCGTCCCCGCCTGAGCCCATAGGCCCCGGACAACTGCAGCTGAGTACCGGGCACGCCAGAAGCCGCAACAGCCCAAGCAAAATAAGAAGCGGGGAGGAAAACGGATAAAACTGCTCCGGCAACGTAGGTTGGTCCAAAACGTACTACAGGCAGCAACAAACAGCGAGGACCAGGAGAAATTAAAAAACCAACTGGAGGATCTAAACAAAAATCTTTGCGATGCAAAGTAGCGCAATGTAGGCTGCATTTATGCCAATGCCTGAATTGCCAATAACACTACTCGACAAAATCGAACTTTTTTTTTCCTCAAGGATTCAAACCGAATTTTTCTGATAGATATGGGGATTTAAAATTTTTTAAAGAATTATGGTTTTTTTTCTATGGCAGAACTTTTTTTTGAAGAATTTTTGAAGTCTGGTATTTTTTTTTATGCTTTTTTCAGAGGTAGCGCTTGTTTTTTTCACATAGCTCTAGTATCTTACGTCTGGTTGTAAAGAACTTTGCTATTTTGAAAAGATAATTAAAACAGCTAGAAGTTAAGCCCAAACACTTTGTGATTACAGCTTACCGTCTGGGAAATATAAAGCATTGAAATGCAAAAATGATGATTTTTGTGGGGTATTTTTAACGAAATTTTGACTTTAAAAACTCAGGAAAAGTCGAAAAAAAATTATATCTTGTGTCCTCTATTTTTTTGTGTATAGGTGCGCTAATTTGGCGTCGTTTAAGGTATCGCTCATTAAAATCTATGGAGAGACTTTGGAGCTAAAATTCGTTAACTAAACCTAAAATATGGAAAAAATGAACAAAAAATACCTTTTGGAAGGTTGCGAGCTAAACTGCCCAAATTAGTGCACCTATACAAAAAAAAATTGAAGACACAGAATATAATTTTTTTTCGGCTTTTCCTGAGTTTTTAAAGTCAAAATTTCGTAAAAAATACCCCACAAAAATCATCATTTTTGCATTTCAATGCTTTATATTTCCCAGACGGTAAGCTGTAATCACAAAGTGTTTGGGCTTAACTTCTAGCTGTTTTAATTATCTTTTCAAAATAGCAAAGTTCTTTACAACCAGACGTAAGATACTAGAGCTATGTGAAAAAAACAAGCGCTACCTCTGAAAAAAGCATAAAAAAAAAATACCAGACTTCAAAAATTCTTCAAAAAAAAGTTCTGCCATAGAAAAAAAACCATAATTCTTTAAAAAATTTTAAATCCCCATATCTATCAGAAAAAGTCGGTTTCGATCCTTGAGGAAAAAAAAAGTTCGATTTTGTCGAGTAGTGTAATATGCGCCATAATGCTTCATTTGAACTGATGTATCTGACCATTTGAAATTGAGTGATTTCATCGGTAACATTAACAACTGCTCCAAAAACAGCCATATCACTGCCCTTGTTGATGTATTTGCAAATGTATTTACTAGATTGAACTGAATTGCAGACCTCTACGTTTATGTGCGCTTTATAAATCTTAGATAATAACGGTGAATATGGCACATCCCAACGATTACACTAGTCAACACGATTTTTCCTCAAGGAACAAAACGAAATTTTTCTTAAAGATTTGGGGCTTAGAAATGGTTTGATGATATTTTTTTTTTTTCTATGGCAGAACTTTTTTTTAAAGAATTTTTGAAAACTGGTATTTTTTTTAAAGCTTTTTTCAGAGGTAACGCTTGTTTTTTTCACATAACTCTAGTATCTTACGTCTGGTTGTAAAGAACTTTGCTATTTTGAAAAGATAATTGACGCAGCTAGAAGTTGATGCCAAACACTTTGTGATTTCAGCTTACCGTCTGGGAAATATAAAGCATTGAAATGCAAAAATGATGATTTTTGTGGGGTATTTTTTACGAAATTTTGACTTTAAAAACTCAGGAAAAGCCGAAAAAAAATTATATCTTGTGTTATCTATTTTTTTGTGTATAGGTGCGTTAATTTGGCGTCGTACCAAATGTACAACCCTTGCTCGTTTGCTTTGTTCCCAATTGGCAGTTGGGCCCGCCGCCTTCAAAAAGGTATTTTTTGTTCATTTTTTCCATTTTTTAGGTTTGGTTAACGAATTTTAGCTCCAAAGTCTCTCCATAGATTTTAATGAGCGATACCTTAAACGACGCCAAATTAACGCACCTATACACAAAAAAATAGAGGACACAAGATATAATTTTTTTTCGACTTTTCCTGAGTTTTTAAAGTCAAAATTTCGTAAAAAATACCCCACAAAAATCATAATTTTTGCATTTCAATGCTTTATATTTCCCAGACGGTAAGCTGAAATCACAAAGTGTTTGGGCTCAGCTTCTAGCTGTTTTAATTACCTTTTTTTTCAAAATAGCAAAGTTCTGTACAACCAGACGTAAGATATTAAAGTTATGTGAAAAAAACTATCGCTACCTCTGAAAAAAGCTTAAAAAAAAATACCAGACTTCAAAAATTCTTCAAAAAAAAGTTCTGCCATAGAAAAAAAACCATAATTCTTAAAAAAATTTTAAAGCCCCATATCTATCAGAAAAAGTCGGTTTGGATCCTTGAGGAAAAAAAAGTTCGGTTTTGTCGAGTAGTGTTATCAATCTCCAAATCTTGATTTTTAACTCTCAAAGTTACCGAATGGCCATTATCTTCAGTTGATCGACGCCGATATTCGGGATATCCATCGTTGCCCGTCACTGTATCGGAGACCAAATTTTTTTGGAAAACGTTTGGAGCATTTCTCTTCAACCATACAGGGTGAATTCAAATTCAACGCACCACATAGACCGTGAATCATATTTTTGGTGATCACTTCAAACAATTCAGGATCCACTGTCGGATCTGGAATTTCTGCCGAAATCACATCGTCAATTTGATTCGGCCTTATTTTTTCAATCAGCCAAATTAAAATATGCGCATGAGGCAAACCTCGTTTCTGCCACTCAATTGAATACATCCAACATTGAACAGACCCAAATGCACCGTGTTTGACAATTAAATCCATGAGTGATTTCAATTTTTGTCTAAAAAAACGTGCTAAAATATCATGGCGATCTTTCGATGTTTGGCCAACAAACAATAATTCCGAGATTTCTTCCCATTGCGGATTACACGTGAAGGTGATGAAGAGGTTTGGTCGACCGTAACGGCGAACGTATGACGTCGCATCTTGCGGGTACTCAAACATACGACGTGGACTTCCAACATACGATGACGGTAATATTATCATAGTTCCAACGTTTTGTGCATTACCATCGTTGTTAATGGCATCACGCAAATGAACATACTCTTCGGAACGTAATTTGGATTGGTTGAATCGAAAAAAATTTAACCGTTCCGATTCAATTTTTGCATACATGTCAACAATATAATGGTGGAAAAGTGCTCTACACCTCAATATGTGGTTGTCTTGATTTTGCCGTATCTGCAACATGTATGCGTAATAATTCATAGCACTAACTTTCTTTGTTCCTTCTCGACCGTTTACTGGATTTATCATTTTAATGTTGAAACTATAGCCATCTTGTCCGCTCCAAAGCAATATGGGATATTGTAGTGCATCATAACAGCGATGAGTCTCGGATACACGTTCAAGTTGTTCATTTCTACGATGAAGCACAATATCACGATTATTAAATTGCTCACCAACTATGAATATTGCCACTTCGTCAACTGTTTGTGCATTTAAACGCCTTGCATGTTCGCCAACCGGTGTTTTATCAGCTCGAATAACAATTTTATGATCGTCAGATGGCATTCGATCAAGCGATGTTTTGAAAACCTGAACCAATTCGTTGTGCTCATGGAACATATTTTGCAAATCGAAAATAATTTGTCTCCGCGTGTTGGTAATAATGGCACACCGACGATCAGCTTCGTCTTCCGCGTTCCCGATAAAATATAATTGGAAAAATTGGTGGTCCCGATGGTATATTTGACCTTGAATCTGAATCAAATATATGCTAGAATGAGAACAAACGTACAATTTCCATAAACAAAACTATTTAATTACCTTGAAGGTTGGCATGAAGTTGTCTCTTATAATATTTGTGGCGCCAAAAGATGTCATTTGAAAACTCGAATTATAATTTCGTATATTGTTCAAAAAATGATTAGACTCAGGTGTCAATCCATTAAGTAATGTGCTCAATGGTTGTGGTGGGCTGCCTAATTCAGGCAATTTCACTTTACCACTCGCACAGCACATCCCATCTGCTTCACCTTTAAATTTTAATGCCTGACAATGGCGACAACGGTCGTTCATTGGACCAATTATAATTTGCCTATGAGAAGCGTAATCGGTGACACTACTGTACGCGAACGCAACACCTTGTAGATTTTGAATATCACGACGTTCATTTGCAGTTGTTGTTGCATCATTGTTCCGTTGATTTGAACGGGACCTTGCTGTGCATAGACGACTATTTTCATTGCGATGTGTAATGTCTTGGCTACTTTTACGGCTCCTTGAAGCCACAACTTGAAACGAATTTCGCGTTCGCCGACACAAATTTAAACGTACACATTTTCAAAAGCAACAAATATACTATCACAAATTGCAATTTTTTCAGAAAACAAATTTTCACACAAAAAGTTATAAAAAACAAAATCTATCATCAAATGTTCTGTTCTACAAAATGACAAAAAATGAAATGAAGTAGGCGTTCAAACACACATTTTTAGACCAAATTTTGTGATTTTTTTTTGATTAATTTTTAATTTTTTTGAAAACTTTTGTAATGAAAGAATGCCGCATACTCTGGCTATCATTTAAAAAAAACCGCATGCAATTTGGTGCACGCGTTGCGGAGAAATGAAATGAAATAGGCGTTCAAACACACACTTGTGGACCAAATTTAAGATTTTTTTGATTCATTTTTAAATCTTGAGGAACCTATTTATAGAAAAGTACAAATTTGTTTGTGCAAACCAGGTCACATTCTCTGGCTATCATTTAAAAAAAACAGCATGCATTTTGGTGCACGCGTTGCGGAGATAGCCGCTTACACACAGATTTTTTCTACAAATTTATAGTATAGATAAATGGAGAGATACAAATTTATAGTGCATCATCACGTGAGAACGGCTAGGCATGTTTTTTTTCGACTGGTGCACTCGGACGAATATACACATTTCATCCACGCCAAGACGAATGATTCTATCTTCGCTTGCTTTTGGTGAACATTAGAGGCCCTACATCCTTCGCTTCCTTGCGTACTGTGGATGATGTGCTCGGCGACACTTTTCGGGATGCTTGCCAACGTTTGAATTTGCTCGAAAACGATACACATTGGGACTCAACGCTCGCCGATGCAACTGTTTCTGCGCCAGCGAATAAAATTCGTACATTGTTTGAGATCATCATAACCACATGTCAGCGTCAAAATGGGGCGAGACAACGTCCGCTGGGTAAAAGGGTATATTAGATTTGTGGTAATAGTGGATGTGTGCAACGCAGAGAAGGAAACGTTTCCGACCCCATAAAGGACATATGTTCTTGATCAGCATCAATAGCCGGGTCGATATGGCCATGTCTGTCTTTCCGTCCGTCCGTCCATCCCGATGAGCGCCTAGTTCTCAGAGACTATAAGAGCTAGAGCAACCAAATTTTGTTTCCAGACTCATATAATATCACACTGCTACAAGTGTATTTCACCTCCTCCAGTGCGAGACGCCTATGAAACTGTTTCTGCGTCAGCGAATCAAATTCGTACATTCCGATCATAGCCACATGTCAGCGTTAAAATGGTTCGAGACATCGTTCGCCGGGTCCGCTATTAAAAATATATATATACGAGTAGGGCTAGAGCAAACGGCGTATTTGCAGATTTTTTTTAAGAAATGAAACTCACCCGGGAGCAAAATTATTCCAAAAGTCCAGTAAAGTTCCATCCAACATAGAATTTTTTCTCTATGCTGTGTAGTTTGAAATTCACCCAAATATGGGAATATGATACTCATGGTTCCTGCAACACTGAGAAGAAAATTATTAATATATTAAAATCTATTTTTAATTTTGATACGCAATTTTAAAGGATCCTTATTCAAAAAACTTTTGAAATATTAGAGCGATTGAAAAATTTGTACAGTAAAAGGTGATGCAAAATCGAAAATCGTTTTGTAAAAAACGAAGGAAAATTGTTTTTATTTATGTTTAAGTGTTTTACTTGTATAAGAAGTGGAGGATAGTCCCCCCGCAACTCGTAGAACCGAGGTCTGTTTTGTTTTTGGTGGACTAAATAAGGTAAGTGAATAGGTATGAAACAAATTTGAGACCGAAACGGGTTTAATTTCGTCTATGGATTTTTGCAAACATAATTTTGCCTAAAGGCAACAGTGGACGTGAGTTGTATTCATATATTAAACGAGAAGGAACGTGTAAGTCGCTTCTGGGGATGTGATTCTACTTATACCCGTACTTAGTCAGTACATAAATTGTTGTGTTTCGGTATGGAGAAAACGTTGTGTTCAGGGTGAGAACTAAAATCGAACTGACTTTATTACTCTCTCAAGCGCTCTCTGAGCATACATACATTCGGGTGAGGTAGTGTTAGTGTGTATGTGAATACATTTCAATGGATCGTGAAATAATACTTATGTTGCTAACATATAACATATCTCTCCCCTTAAATTACGGTTTGTTAATGATTTTTACGTTTCCTCTAAGGCTAAGGTGAGTAGCGGCTGGGGACTCTGCGTTGGCGAGTGCTGCTACGGATGGGGATACCCGAACGTCGTTGTTGGGGTTGTTGTAGAACGTTTTGTGTAGATGCTGCAGGCACTTCGTTGGAGCCAGCAATAGATTGAAAATTCTGTACTGGATCGGATGACGGTTCTTCTTCTTGGGTTAGTGTCGTCGGAGTTGCGGGCGAACTTGAGACTTCAGGAGCCCACCAAAACTTATTGTTGTCCTCGTTGTAGCTGGAGCTGCAGTTATCAGGGTCAGATCTTGGCTTTATCTGGTTTATGTGGCGCTTGATGAAACCTGTGGATGAACGAAGGATAAATAACATACGACCTATAGGCCGATCGATGATAGCTTTTATCCACTTTTCTCCCCTTGCATAGTTTCTGGGAAAAACTTTCTGATTAGGAGAATACTTTGTTTGCTGCGTCTGCTTGCTTTCAGATCTCTTCTCGAAGAGTTGACTTAAGATCGTTCGAACCGGACGACCATGAAGAAGTTCTGCAGGTGTTTTTCCTTCAGAGTTAGGTGTGAAACGATACGTGCTGAGGTACTTTGTTACGGCTGTGTTGACTCGATATCCATCCTTTATATTTTTGCTGACGGACGTTTTGAATGTTTGGACGAAGCGCTCAGCAAGTCCATTTGATGCTGGATGAAATGGGGCGGTTGTGATGTGGCTTATTCCATGTAGCTGACAGAACTGATTAAACGAGTCGGATGTAAGTTGAGGCCCGTTATCACTGACTAAAGTTTTAGGATAACCCTCAATGGCAAAAATGGCTGTAAGTGCGGCTATAGTGTTCTCTGTTGTTGTCGCTGTCATTTGTACTACGAACGGAAACTGAGAATGTGCATCGACGCAAATTAACCACATGGAGTCAAATATAGGACCGGCAAAGTCGATGTGTATTCTTTCCCAGGCGGATGTCGTTTTTGGCCAGCTCTGGAATTCCTTTACTGGGGCTGGATTGCCTATCTTGCAAACGCTACAATCCTTTGCCATTGTTGCGATATTATCGTCGATACCTGGCCACCACACGTGTTGTCGTGGCAGTTGTTTCATGCGTACTTTTCCCCAATGACCCTCGTGGAGGATATTTACAATCTTATTCCGTAGTGTTTGAGGAATGATGATTCTATTTACGTCAGAATGGAGACATAGTAGCTTGTTGTTAATCGTCAGGGCGAATCTACGATTATAATATGACAACATTTCGAGATCCTGCTGTTGTTCTGGCCAACCAGTAGATACGAATTGATAGACCTTTTTTAGAGTACGGTCGTTTTGAAGATGTTGCAAGATTATGTCGGCATTTATTGGACATGACATCTCGACGACATTGTAGCATGCCTCTTCTGTGTCGAACTTTTCATCCGAGCTGATAGGAAGACGTGAGAGTGCGTCTGCATTTCCATGAGCTGTGGTGCTGCGATACCTTATTTCAAAGTTGTATGCCATCAAGATTATAGCCCAACGTTGAAGCCTGTTCGAAGTCATCGTAGGCAGATGCTTGCTTGGGTTGAATATCGTGACCAATGGCTTGTGATCCGTAATGAGAATGAACTTTCTGCCGTAAAGGTACTGATGGAATTTCTTTACCCCAAATACAATCGAAAGTGCTTCCTTTTCTATTTGGCTGTATCGAACCTGGTGGACATCTAAGGTTTTAGATGCAAATGCTATTGGTCTTTCCTTACCATCTGCTTGAGTGTGTAACAAGACCGCACCAATGCCATATGAAGATGCATCGGTGGCTAGAACAAGCGGCAGATGCTCGTTGAAATGTGCTAGTTCTGTAGCGTTGAGAATGTGTGCTTTTAAAGCTGTAAAAGCCTGCTGCTGACTCCGACCGAATTTGAAGACTACGTTCTTCCTTCGAAGCTGATTGAGCGGAGACGCTAGCTGAGAAAAATTGGGGATGAAATTGCAGTAGTAGTTAACTTTTCCCATGAAAGCATCCAGCTGCTGTAGATTAATGGGGGGCTTCTAGTCCCGAGGTATCCGGAAGGATGCCCTTGATGCTTACTCTTCTTCCGAGATACTCAATTTCGTCTCTCAAGAAGAAACACTTCTCCCTCTTACATTTAATGCCATTCTCTCGTAGAATGCGTAAAACTTGTTCGAGGCGGGCAAGGTGCTGCTCAACTGTTGGAGCTGAGATTATTATGTCGTCTAGGTAATTTCCACAACCTTCTATGCCACTCAGAAGTTGTTCAAGATGACGCTGGAATATAGCTGGAGCGCTCGCTATTCCATATGGTAAACGTTGGTATTGGAAGAGACCCAATGGCGTGCTGACGACCATAAGTTCTTTTGCCGCATCATCTAACTCCATTTGAAGATATGCGTCTTTCAAGTCGATTTTGGAGAAATGGGTGCCGTGACGGATCGTATGTAATAAAGACTCACGTGTTGGCAGTGGATATTGCTCGATGTCCAATTGTGAATTGACACCTTGTTTGAAGTCGCCACAGATCCGTAGTGCTCCACCTGGCTCGGGTGCTCGTACTATTGGTGAAGCCCAGTTGCTGAATTTGACTGCTTTCCAAATACCGGCATCTGTGAGACGCTTAACTTCCTCCTTGAACTTTTCCATTTGAGCAAATGGAATTGGTCTGCTTTTGTAGAATTTCGGCACGAAATTTTGCTTTAAGTAGATGCTTGCCTTAAAGTTTTTTATTGTACCGATAGCCGGTTCAAATACTTCTTTTTACTTGTTACAAAGATCAGTCATTTGAGAACCCTGCACTTGACTCACATTTGAATTTGTTGAATTTCGAAATTGAATGTCTGAAACACATCCATTCCGAACAGATTGTTTGAGTTTTCTACATTTGTCACGATTATGACAACATTTGCCAATTTATTGCCACACTTTGCCACAGTGTGCAATTCACCCAGAACGGGGATTTGTTGTTGGCCAAACGCATGCAAAATGCGATCACACTTCCGCAGCTTTGGACTTTTGAGTTGTTTGTAAGTTTTTAAATTCATAACAGACACAGCTGCGCCAGAATCCATTTGGAAAGAAATGATTTCGTTGAAGATTTGCAGGTCGATTACATTTTTATTTCCATCCAACTGCACCAGGTTTGACACGATGTGAATTGTTTGAACTGATTCTGCATGTTTTGCTTTGTTTTGGTATTTTTGGTGATCATTCTCTTTCCAGGTTTTTTCTTTCATATCTTTGCACTGCTTTGACATGCAAACGATAGCTATGTGTCCCTTTCTTCCACATTTATGGCAAGTAGCCTCGCGAAATTTACAATTTTCACGAGTGTGCGTGTTTCCACAACCGGAGCAAGATTTGAGAGTGTTCTTGCCTTCTTTTGTTTCCATACCACTTCGTTTCTGTTGATGTTGCTTATGTGTGTGTACAGCGTTCATGTCCAGTGCTTTGTTCTCTCTCTCCTTTATGACCGCGACTGTTTTCGTTGTTGCCTCGTACGTTTCGGCAATTGCGAGTACGTCAGCGAGGGAAGGCTGAAGCTTTTGCAAAGCGGCTGTGCGTACGGCTTCGAATGGCGTGTGTACAATTATTTGATCGCGTATCATTTCGTCAACATAATTGTATGTACACCCATTGGCGTTGCAAGCAAACTGACACTCACAAGCTATACCACGTAGATCAGCTACCCATTCCTTATGTGATTGTGAGTCCCGCATCTGACGTTTAAAAAATTCATATCGAGCAGCAACAATGTGACGCTTCTGTTTGAAGTGCTCCGATAATTTGTCTGTGATTTGTGTATATGACTGCTGGTCCAAATGTTCGCTACCAAACAAATTTTTTACAAGTTCAAAAACTTTTGAGCCTACCCACGATAGAAGATATGCTTTTTGTTTCTCGACGGAGGTAACGGAATACGCGGCGAAATGCTGCGAAATTTGTTGTAAATACGTCTCCCAATTTTGTTGATCCTTATTAAAACTTGGGAACGGCGGACAAGCTGTTAATTCTGCTGATCTATTAACACCATTGTTTTGTGCGAGCATGGCTTCCATCTATTGTTGTTGCTGTTGCATTAATTTTTCTGTGAATTGTTGCTGTTGAGCCAACAATGCACTTATGTCTGTGGAATTTCTATCCATTGTTGTTGTTTTATCCTCGTCGCCAAAATGTTGTGTTTCGGTATGGAGAAAACGTTGTGTTCAGGGTGAGAACTAAAATCGAACTGACTTTATTACTCTCTCAATCGCTCTCTGAGCATACATACATTCGGGTGAGGTAGTGTAATAGCCTTTTTACACTGGGCGCGTCTGCTATCGATATCGGCATAGACGCAATGAAGCAGAAAAGGCGTTTACATTGGAAGACGTGCGTCTTGAATTTGGATTTGGGTGTTTGATGACAAGGAAAGATACACAAATTTTTAAAAATCAACCGAATTAAGCAAGACGTCAGGAAAATGGACGAAAAAGAATTGATTCTCATATTTAAATATTATTTTCAGACATTTCATTGTAGAGTTTGTGGGAGTTCTTCTTCAAATTATGAAAACCACCGAAGTTCGTCTCCAGCAGTGTCTTAATGGCATCAGGGGGTCAGAAAAATTTCATATGATAATAATACAATCAGTTTCAAGTATTTTATTTAATGACTTTATGTATATTTTCACCTTTTTGCACAATCATACATTTTTAGCGCCAAAATTTGATTTTTGATCTACAATTTTTGTTGTTATTAGTGGTGATAGTTGCGCTGATAGGCAGAAAATACCAAAAATGAGCAAAATCAATCGAATATAGCGAATAGACGCACATGAATCAGACACTGACGCAACTTTTGCCACCACTAGGGCCCTATGCTTAACCTATGTAAAAAAAACTGCGTCTTCGCCAAGACGCAAAGAAGCATGACGCAGCCCCAGTGTAAACGGCCTATTAGTGTGTATGTGAATACATTTAAATGGATGCCCTGCAGTTCAGGCAGTCACCTCATGAAAAAATTCATATGAAAAATTTGTCGACGTCGACTTCGCTGCCGTTGACGACGTCGACGTCAGCAGAGAATTTTTCCAACCTTCACTGCTGCTAACCGAAACGGATGTGTAAGAAAGAGATGCAGATATCCATAGATTTCCCTCTCCCTCTTACTTCTTCATGAAATCAAGGGTGAATTCGGTGAAAATGTCATATAAAGGTGTCACTGGTGAATTGGCGGACATCCCATACAAAATTCATATGGAGTTTCCAAGGGACTAGGGAGTCACTGTCACGAGTGATTCACCGAATGAATCACTCGTGACAAATGAATTTTGGTACTGCAGGGTGGTGAAATAATACTTATGTTGCTAACATATAACATAAATTTTTGAGCTTATGATTTTTTCGAATTTGAGAATAAAAAAAAAAATTTTACATTTTTATAACGACTCGGCTATTGATGCTGATCAAGAATATATATCCTTTACGGGGTCGGAAACGTTTCCTTCTCTGCGTTGCACACATCCACTTTTACCACAAAGCTAATATACCCCTTAACTCTTTTTTGAGTGCGGGTATAATAAAGGGAACAGGATTTTTTTTTTCGACTTTTCCGAAGTTTTTAAAGTAACATTTTTTTTTAAATACCACAAAAATCATAATTTTTGCCTTTGAAAGCTTAATATTTCGCAAACGGTAAGCTGAAATCACAAATTGTACAGGTCTTATTTATATCTGCAATTTTTAGCTTTTTAGAATGGCAAAGTTCACTACAAAAAGAAGTGCTATCTCTGAAAAAAGGTTAAAAAAAGAAAACAAGATTTATAAAAATTCTTTAAAAAAAAATTTCTGCCATAGAACAATACAAAATTTTCATATTGCATGTTTAAAGCTCTAAATCTATCAATAAAAGTTGGTCTGGTGCGAAGCGGCGAATTCGTGTCGGGTAATGTAACAGACAGATAGTAATAAAAACAAAAGTTCAGAGCCAAATAAACACTCTTACAAATACCGTCAACCAGATTTTTAGCACAGAAAGGAAGAAACATATCAATTCAACCCATTTTTACGAAATACTATTAGCTAGAAATATAATTCTTATTACAGAGTTAGGGAACTTAATGTTGGCTGTAGAAAATTCAAATAGTCAGATATACATATCTAAAATATATATATCAAATATTACGGGCGGGTACTAGCGAATTACATAAACAGCGACCAAAATTCAATAAAATTCAGCGAAACGTTAAACCAATATTACAGCTGTGGATCCCACCTACCGATCATCTTGCTGAACACAGTTTACAAAGTTGTGCAATCAAATTGACAAATACCTAGCGCGTATTTTTTTATCGCTCCGCCGTTAAAATCAATTAATCGCGATTAATCATAAATTAATTCGCGAAAAAGCTCTCGGGGTATGCATGGGTACTAGTGATCGTGCTGCCCATGAATACCATCCAATCGTGTAATAAAGATTAATAGAAATAATAGAAAAGAACAAATGTCAACTTATAAGAGCACCAGCTCGGTAAAGAGCACAAGCACTGTAACCAAAGCCAAAATGAGCCAAGCCCGGCAACAACAACAAGACGAGCGTCGGCTCTCGCAAACAAAAAACCAAGCGTACTTCTCTATACGCTCGCCAAAGGCAGCAGTACCAACAAAAACTGCATCACTGCAAGTGAACGAGGAGAGAGCACGCTCTCTCTCCCCTGCATTGCAAAGTGAGTCATGGAGTGCTCAGTGCCCATCCCCCGACTAGTACTGCCTAACCAGCGATTTGCTAATATCGACAACAACTAGTACAATGCCCTCGCTCAAAACTGTGTCTTCGACCGCAACAACGACAACAACCACAACAACCACTGCAATTGCTCAGCGCCCGATACTGTCGACCCACTGCGACAAACCCCAACTCTCCCAACCAATAAGTTCAAAAAATGCTAACAGAGCGTTAATTCAGACTGGGCTCGATCGCTATGTGCAAATCAAAAGAAAATTGAGCCCACAAAATGTGAAGAACAACAATGCAGCTAAAATAACTAAAATAACCGAGAACACTGTGCCACATAAGGCACTAGCAAACAATAGATTTGCGATACTAAGTGTCCCAAATGAAGATTAGTTCACCCAAACACCCAAGGCCAAAAAATTAAGACCGCCACCTATTTATGTTCGACAGGCAAATTGTGCTGAATTGGTCAAAAAAATAACTGATTCAATTGGCGCAAACACATTCTATGTCACGTCCATAAAAAACTATCGATCAGTTGCGAAATACCTCGAAAATGAAAAAAAGGATTACTACACCTACCAACTTAAAAGTAGCAAAGGATTACAAGTGGTTATCAAAGGAATCGAACCAACAGTCCCAATCAATGAGATAATAGATGGACTTAACGATAAGGGCTTCGAAGTCAAAATGGCTATGAACATTATAAATAGAAATAAAATTCCCCAGCCATTGTTCAAAGGAGAACTGACACCTGAAAGTATGAATTTAAGTAAAAATGAAGTTCACCCAATATACAAACTTCAATATCTACTGCACCGTAGGATCACCGTTGAGGAACCACACAAACGAAATGGACCGGTCCAATGCACAAATTGCCAGGAATATGGACACACGAAAACCTATTGCACTCTACGGGCAGTCTGCGTAGCCTGTGGTGATGTTCATCTCACTGAGGCTTGCCCCGTAAATAAGGAGGACACATCTGCCAAAAAAATGTAGGAACTGTGGGGGAAACCATACTGCCAACTATAGAGGTTGTCCTGTCTATAAAGAATTGAAAAATCGCCTAAACTAACAAATAACTGCAGCTCGATACCCGGTCGTCCGAAAAACTTTACATATATACCATCAACTGCGATTCCAGGAGTTTCTTTTGCTCAGGCGTTAAGTTAAAACAACGGGTCGTACGCCTCAGTCTCTAAGCCAACACTTCAACCAACCACAGCTGGAATAATGCAGCATCAGGCATCAAATCAGATCCCAGAAATCTCTGCCCAACATACCCCTGATAATCCATCCCAATTGCCTAGTGGAATTGAGTCAATGCTGGTAACTATAACAAACACAATGGTAGCAATGCAACAAACGATGCAGGAGCTTATGCGCAACCAAAATCTCCTCCTGGAGCTCCTAGTCAAACAGAAATCTGTTTAAATGTCCTGTCTAAATATATGTTTCTGGAATGCAAATGGCATTTCTCAGCACAAATGCGAGCTCTTACAGTTCCTCGCTCAACACGACATTGACGCCATGCTCATATCAGAGACTCACCTAACAAATAAAAACTATCTACAGCTTATCTACAGGCAACAGCAGACTACAATGCCAAGCACACCCATTGGGGATCTAGACTTACCAACCAGAAAGGAAGACAACTATATAACGCTATAATAACCCCACGAAACAAGCTAGACTTTATCTCTCCGGGCAAGCCCACATATTGGCCCACAGATCCAAGCAAGCAACCCGACTTGATTGATTTTGCAGTAACACGAAGGGTGCTGCAAGCTCAGATTAATGTAGCTCACTTAACAGATCTATCATCGGATCACTCGCCCATCCTACTTCACCTTTACGACCATCCACAGCCCACACTTTCTAACATCTAGCAAAACAGATTGGCTCAAATACAGGAAGTACATAAGCTCTTATATTGATAGCTGCCCAAACATTAATTGTGAAGATGACATTGATAGGTCAGTCGAAGCATTAGTATACTCAATGTCACTGGCGGCAAAACACTCAACACCAATATACGCATCTAATAAACTCTTCAACAGCAGTCGTATTTCTAGGCTACCCGATAAAAGAAGGCTTCGGCGAGTGTGGTAAGCAAACAGATCACCTACCTCGAAAGAGAGGCAAAATATAGTTAACCACTTTCTACGCAGAGCCCTAGAAGATGAAAAAAACAGAGCTCAAATATCCTATATGGAGCAACTCTCCCAAACTAGCAAGCGATTCACACTGTGGAAAGCTAAATCAGGCGTATGCTCACCAATCGAGAGTGCATCACCTTTGCGTATACAAACAGGAGAGAGTGCTCGCAGCAACAAAGAGAAGGCAAATACATTTGGCGTTCATCTAGAAAACGTATTCAAACCACACGCAGCAAAAAATAGCTTTGTGCTCTCACCAACCAAAAATCCCGAAGCTACTCCGCCTATCATATTCCAATCAGGAGAACTTACAAGGGTCATTAAAGACCAGCGTCATTACATACAGCGTACTTGTACCGACACCGACATCTTCACAGCAGATCTACCGACAAACAGCCTAACAACAACTTCGACAGTTGCTGAGGATACTGCCATACTGCCAATTGCCCAACAAGAGCAACGGAACACTTATCATCACATCTCGTGGCCTTAGAAAGATGGCTAGCAGACTGGCGCATACACGTAAACGAGCAAAAGTGCAAGCATATCACCTTTACCCTAAACAGACAAACTTGCCCTCCATTATATCTGAACAACATTAACATTCCACAAACCACTTTGTCCAGATGTCTACCGCCAACGATCCTGCATAATGCACGCTGCTGAACATCCACAAAGTTTTACGTTGCCTCCAGCTTGGGTACTCGTTAATTTTTTCGCCTTCTCTGCTGTTCCTCCTGATTCGGTTTGCTTCGGTTTGCTTCGGTTTTTCTTCTTTTTGCCGTTCCTGCCTGCCGCCGTCTCGCCCACTCGCACGCTTTTCTGATATTTCTTTGCGCGCCGTAGGGTGTTTTTTTTTGGAAATTTGTTTCCAGTATTATTCTTTATGTTATGTTATGTTATGTTATGTTATGTTATGTTATGTTATGTTATGTTATGTTAATTTAAGTTATGTTATTTATGTTATGTTTAATAACGATTTTTTATACCCGTACTCAAAAAAGAGTTAAAAGAGTTAAAAAAGAGTTCCGCCCACACAAAAGACGAAAATCTGTGGCAGGCACATTTTTAAAGATACGATAAAATTAAAGACGCATTATCGTAGAGAATGACCGTATCTACCAGACTGCCGAATCTGAATCAGATCGGATCATAATTATAGCCAGAATGAAGAAATTAATTTTCAGTTGGCTCCCCTGCCCCCTCCTGACGACGACAACGCAACTCATTTTCCATCTCGCTTGCACACTCTGCCGCGTTCAGTGCGCGAGCAACCCCTAGCGGAGGAGATTTAGAATCTAAATGGTACATGTAGAATCTACATGTTAGATGTAGAATATACATAATATATGTAGATGTAGATAACAGATGTAGCAAAAAAATGTAAAATGTAAAATTTTTTTTTTTAATTCTAAAGTTCTAAAAAATCATATGCTCAAGAATTTATATAGTGACTGAGTACGGGTATAAGTAGAGTCGCGTCAAAATTTGGTTGCCCTAGCTCTTATAGTCTCTGAGATCCAGGCATCAAACAAGACGGACAGACGGACAGACAGACATTGCTATATCGACTCGGCTATTGATGCTGATCAAGAATATATAAACTTTATGGGGTCGGAAACGTTTCCTTCTCTATGTTACACACATCCACTTTTACCACAAATCTAATATATACCTTAACTCTTTTTTGAGTACGGGTATAAAAAAACTTATTTATGTTCGTCAGGCAAATTGTGCTGAACTGATAAAAAAATTACGCAGATTGGCGCATTCTATTCTATGTCACGTCCATAAAAAGGGGTAACATAAATGAAACAAAAGTACAAGTCAATGACGAACAAAACTATCGATCAGTTGCGAAATACCTCGAAAATGAAAAAAATTAATTACTACACCTACCAACTTAAAAGAAGCAAAGGATTGCAAGTGGTTATCAATGGAATGAAAACAACAGTACCAGATAATAGATGGGCGTAACGATAAGGGCTTCGAAGTCAGAATGGCTATGAACATAGGATCCACACAAACGAAATGCACAAATTGCCAGGAATATTGACACACGAAAACTTATTGCACTCCACGGAGAGTGCTGCTAGCTTAGATTCATGTAGATCACTTTACGGATCTATCATCGGATCACTCGCCCATCCTACTTCACCTTTACGACACTTTCTAACATCTAGCAAAACAGATTGGCTCAAATACAGGAAGTACATAAGATCCCATATTGATAGCTGCCAAACATTTATTGTAAAGATGACATTGATAGGTCAGTCGAAGCGTTAGTATCCTCAATGTCTTTAGCGGAAAAACCCTCAACATCAATATTAGCAGCTAATAAACTTTCCAACAGAAGTCGTATTTCTAGGCACATTGAAGTGCTGCTACGCGATAAAAGAAGGCTTCGCCGAGAGTGGCAAGCACATTGTTAACCTGCCTCGAAAGAGCGGCTAAAAATAGCCAACCACCTACTACGCGGAGCCCTAGAAGATGAAAAAAACCAAGCTCAAATATCCTATATTGAGCAACTCTCCCCAATTAGCAAACGATTCCCACTGCCGAAAGCAAAATCAGGCGTATGCAAACTGTTGTTTTTGAGGAGCCAAATAAGAACATTCCAATTGAGTGCTAGATATAGACTGACCATTTATTATATAGAGTTGCCAGATTATAATAATACAAATAATGCGTTAGGTAATTTTAGGAATATCGATACATAACACATCTCCTCCTTTAAATTAGATACTGTTAGTAGTATTTTGTTTATGACCTGAAATCATTAGGTGCGAAACGATTAGCTTGCTGGTGAGTTTGAGTGCTTCGACGAACTGGTATGCAAGACTGGCGACGTGAAGGTATCTGTATCGGCTGCTGGATAGGCTCCACTAAGCGTTCGGAGGAACCAGGATCAGGATCCGGATGCAGCAATGGTGGTGGAACTAGCAGTTCATCTTGGCGCTGTGGTTGTTGACAAGAATCTGGTTGTGGGGTTTCGGGTATATATCATAACTTTGCGGAACTGACGTTGGAGGTATTTGCCGACAGCTTTGGTTTCAGCTGATTAAAATGGCGCTTGACATAGCCATTTGTTGTACGAACAATGTACATAATTTTTCCAATTGGACAATCGATAATGCCTTCAATCCACTTTTCTCCCCTCGAATAGTTACTAGTGAAGACCCTCTGGTTCGGAACGTACTTTGAGACTTGCTGCTTGTAGCGCTTGGATCAGGTGGATCATTTTTGTTTGTGGCGCCCTCTATGGGGCATTATGGTAGAGCTCCGGCAGATGAACACGCCATATGGGCCTCAGGTTTGGGGGGTCAAAGAAAAGGGCATAGAAAGGAAGGATAGGTTAACAGATGGAAACGTCAAGGCGAATTTCACCTTTTTAGAAGGCTTGAGGGTTCCCGCGGATTTCGCAGCGTGGCTTCGGTCATCCCGTTTTCATCGTTCGACCTGGATAGGTGATAGCCGCAGTTCACATTTTTTTGCAAGTGCTTTGTCAGTGGGAAAAATCAAGAGGGCTAAAAGTGAGCAAACCGGAGAAACCACTAGCAGCGAGAGGAAAGAAAAATTGGAAGTGTAAAGTGCCAATTCCCAGCAGAGGTAAGCTCGGGGAGACATGATTGTGATGCAGCGCGTTAAATGCCACTTTTCGTCCCGCAGAGGGTGCGGCTTTGGAGCAGCTCGAGCTGCGGAAGGAGGAGCGGAAAGAAAAACGGAGATCGGCCATCCGAGTACATTCAAAGCCCAGCTGGGGGCAACGAGGCCCAAAAGGAGTATCTGGAGGGAAAACAGCCTCAACGTAGAGACCCAAAAAGGGGTCAGGGAAGATTGGGAAAAAATAACAGCAAAGATATAGAATTATTGGATTGATGCCTTAGCGAAAAAAAAACCGGCGAAGAGTGCGACGATCGCAGCGTCATTTTGGTGCTTTCCTACGTTTTCGTTTTAGTTTAAGTAGTAGAAAATGCAGCAGAAAAGGTAGCAGCAGGTGCCGTAACGAAAGCAGCCAGAGGAGACTCACTCGTAATCGTCGATTTGTGGGATTGGGAAATTCTTGGTTATTGGGGGTGAAAAAATATGAATTAAGGGAGGAAGAAATTTAGGTTTAAAGAAAAATATGTTTTAAAGTAGTGCGAAGATAGGAGTGAATAAGTTGACATTTTTTTCTATGGAGATCTTTTGGGTATTTGCGATCATATATTTTATCTAAAAAAAACCCCCTACAGCTCCGGATTTCCGCGAGGAAGCGCTTCATCGTCGGACACGGAAAATAAGGGTGAGTGAAATCGGCAGAATATGCAAATTTAAATTGTGAAAAAGAAAAGCTCAGAGCAGCACCCAGCACTCTCCGTCGAACTTTTCGGCTCTCTCACATTCTGCCTTGTCCGATGATTCGCAGTGCACGCTAAGAAGATCCATCTCAGTTCATTTTATTAACCATTTTTTTTAGACATTTAAAAGCCATGGGGTCATTCTGGCCAGGTTAGGTGATTCGGGAATGACCAAGGAAGGTAGGGTAGATACTCCTCATGAGACCTGAGGGGGGAAGAAAGGCATTCCGGGAGCAACCGAGAGAGAGAGTCATACATTGTGTGTTTTTGGTAATGTTAGGTCCCCGTAGTTTTTCGTCGCAGCACGCACACATTTTAGCTTTCGCAATAAGGAGAATAGGCACACAATGGGGGAGGGCAAGATCACAACCCCACTTGCCGACGGGCCTCCCAGCCGGGACTAGAAGCGTGCGCCCTTCTCCCATTTTATTCCATTGCGCCTGAATTGTTACATGCTTTGCCTCAACGGGTTTTTCGAAAAGTTGGCTAATAACTGTGCGACCTGGACGACCGTGAATGGGTGTGAACCTATAGGAAGCGAGATACTTCGTTACTGCTGCTCGAACTGGAAGCCCATCTTGCAGATTCTTTTTGACAGAGAATTTGAACGATTGAACAAATCGTTCTGCCAATAAATTGGATGCTGGGTGAAACGGTGCTGTAGTGATGTGCTTGATGCCATGTAGCTTGCAAAAATCTTTGAAGGAGTCAGCCGTAAGCTGCGGCCCGTTGTCGCTGACCATAGTTTTGAGATATCCTTCGATTGCGAAAATGGAGGATAACGCAGAGATCGTGTTTGGAGTTGTTGTAGACGACATTTGAATAACGAATGGAAACTGTGAAAAGGAATCTACACAAATTAACCACATGGCATCAAATATGGGACCAGCGAAGTCAATATGGATTCGCTCCCAAGGTGTTGTTGCTGCAGGCCAACTATGGTACTCTTTTGGTGGTGCAGGGTTATTACATTTGCAGATGCTGCATGATTGAGCAAGGTTTTTGATGTCTTCGTCGATGTTAGGCAACCAAACATGTTGCCTGGCTAACTGCTTCATTCGAACAATGCCCCAATGTTCCTCATGTATAAGTTTCAGGATATGGGCGAGTAGACTGGTTGGAATTACTATTCGATTTGTTTCTTTATGAAGGCATAGCAATTGCTGATTGATGGTTAGAGCAAACTTACGATTGAAATAAGGCAATAAGGTTTCATTACAAGCTTCAAGTTTTTCTGGCCATCCTACAGTTCATGACTTTCTTGAGAGTTTTGTGGTTGTCCATGTGTTTGAGTATGGTTTCTAAATTAATCGGTGGTTTAAGTTCCTCTACAGTGTGGCAACCTTCCTCTTCTTCGTCGAATTCTGGATCTGTACCCACTGGCAGTCGTGAAAGGGCATCTGCATTGCCATGTGCAGATATGGATCGATACTGTAGGCCATGAGTATGATAGCCCAGCGTTGTAGCCTGTTTGAAGTCATCAATGGAAGATGCTTGCCTGGGTTGAAAATGGTTACAAGCGGCTTATGATCGGTTATTAATGTGAACTTCCTTCCATAAAGATATTGGTGAAAACGTTTTACTCCGAATATTATGGACAGGCCGTCCTTTTCGATTTGGCTGTACCTTACTTGATGCTTGTCAAGTGTTTTTGATGCAAAAACAATGGGTCTCTTTGTTCCATCGTTCTGAAGATGAGAAAGGACTACCCCAATACCAAATGAAGAGGCATCGGTCGCTAGTAAAAGAGGTAGATTTTTATCGAAGTGAGCTAACTGCGTCGCATTAATGATGTGAGATTTCAAAGATGTGAAGGCTTGCTGCTGTTGCGAACCAAAACGGTATTGAACGTTTTTTCTGCGAAGCATGTTCAGAGGCGAAGCCATCTGAGAGTAGTTTGAAATAAAGTTGCAATAGTAATTTACTTTACCCATAAAAACTTCTAATTGTTGTAAACTAGAAGGTAGTTTCAAAAGTTTTACAGCCTCTAAGCCAGAGCTGTCTGGAAAAATCCCCTTTTGGCTAATTCTGCGACCCAAATATTCAATTTCATCTTTGAAAAAGAAAAATTTTTCCTTCTTGCATTTGATGCCGTTCTCCTGAAGAATGTTGAGAACTTGGTCGATTAGGTTCACTTCTTCACTTGTCGGAGCTGAGATGATGATGTCATCTAAATAGTTTCCACAATCTTCTATCCCTTTTAGAACTTGCTCGAGGTATCTTTGGAAGATCGCAGGTGCGCTGGCAATCCCGTAAGGAAGGCGTTGATACTGGAAAAGTCCCAGAGGTGTGTTTACGACCATGCTTCGAAGCCTCATCCAATTCCATTAGAAGATATGCATCCTTTAAGTCTATTTTGCTGAATTGCTTACCGTGACGAATGATGTGAAAAAGAGCTTCTTTTGTAGGCAATGGATACTACTCTATATCGATTTGTGCGTTGACTGCTTGCATAAAGTCACCACAAATCCGAATCGCTCCACCTGGCTTTGGTGCAATGGGAAATGCCCAATTGCTGAACTTGATCGGCTTCCAAATTCCGGCCTGTGTTAATCTGTTTGCTTCTGCTTTTAATTGGTCCATTTGCGCGAACGGAATTTGATGGCTTTTATAAAACTTTGGTATTGCCGAAGATTTTAAAAATATACTCGCTTTAAAATCTTTAATGATACCCATGGCAGGCTCGAACACTTCGTTATATTTATAGAAATGTCACGTATTTTGTCACTTTTCGCCTCATAAATGTTTGCTACTTGCATGATATCAAATGTATTAAATGAATCCATGCCGAAAAGATTCGTTGACGTTTGCATGTTTGCTACAATGATTATCACTTCTTTCTCTTTTTGACCACACTTTGCCACAGTGTGTAGCTCCCCTAGCAATTGCGGCTTATTTAACAACGAGTATGTATTCTTGTTGATCACGGAGGCTGTCGCTTCTGAAAGAAGGGGTATATTAGATTTGTGGTAAAAGTGGATGTGTGTAACGCAGAGAAGGAAACCTTTCCGACCCCATAAAGTATATATTTTCTTAGCCAGAATGAAGAAATTAATTTTCAGTTGCTTCCCCTGCTACCTCCAGCAAACGACAACGCAACTCATTTTCCTTCTCGCTCGCACACTCTGCCGCGTTCAGTGCGCGAGCAACCCCTAGCGGAGGAGATGTAAAATCTAAATGGTACATGTATAATCTACATGTTAGATGTAGAATATACATTGTAGATGTAGGTGTAGATATCAGATATAGCAAAAAAATGTAAAATGTAAAATATTTTTTTTTATTCAAAAATTCTAAAAAATCATAAGCTCAAAAATGTATATACTGACTGAATACAGGTATAAGTAGAGTCGCGTCCCCAGAAGCGACTCACACGTTCCTTCTCGTTTTCTTTTTGGCCTTACCATTTACGTTTGTCTTGCTTTAACATACATACGACAGATATATGTCCCTTTCTACCGCACCTGTGACATACGGCATCGCGAATCTTGCAGCTCTCTCTTGCGTGAGAGACGCCACAACCCGAACACGATTTTAGTTCATTTTTAGCAGGGCTTGGTACCATTTTGCTTGGCATCACTCTTTTTATTGGTATAGGTGTGGATTGCGTTTACTGGAATTTGTTTCTCCATGTTGTCTTTGAGCGTCGCTACGGTTTTTGTGGTCGTCTCATACGTGTGTAACGCAGAGAAGGAAACGTTTCCGACCCCATAAAGTATATATATTCTTGATCATCATCAATAGCCGAGTCGATAAAGCCATGTCTGTATGTCCGTCTGTCCGTCTTGTTTGACGCCTGGATCTCAGAGACTATAAAAGCTAGAGGAACCAAATTTTGTTTCCAGACTCATATGATATCACACTGCTACAAGTGTATTTCAAAATTTCGCCCCGCCCCCACAAAGGACGAATATCTGTGGCAGCCACAATTTTAAAGATACGCTAAAACGCAGTATCGTAGAGAATGACCATATCTACCAGATTGCCGAATCTGAATAAGATCGGGTCATAATTATAGCCAGAATGAAAAAATTCATTTTCAGTTGCTTCCCCTGCCCCCTCCTGCCGACGACCTAGCTACTCATTTTCCTTCTCGCTCGCACACTCGCCGCGTTCAGTGCGCGAGCAACCCCTAGCGGAGGAGATGTAGAATCTAAATGGTACATGTACAATCTACATGTTAGATGTAGAATATAGATTGTTTATGTATATGTAGATAACATATGTAACAAAAAAATGTAAAATGTAAAATTTTTTTATTTTATTCGAAAATTCTAAAAAATCATAAGCTCAAAAATGTATATACTGACTGAGTACGGGTATAAGTAGAGTCGCGTCCCCAGAAGCGACTCACACGTTCATTCTCGTTTTTTATAGTGTAATTTTTTTTAAGGAATTTTGAAAATCTGGTATTTTTTTCATGGTTTTTTTTCAGAGGTTGTGCTTCTATTTTTCACATAACTTAAATATCTTATATCTGGTTGCACAGATTTTTTTTTTTATTGGGATATTGATTTTAAAAACTCGGGAAAAGTCGAAAAAAAAAATAATTCTTGGCCAACATTTTTGGTATTAGATATACGCATAATTTAAGCGTCGTCTAAGTTATTGCTCATCAAAATCTTAAGTATCTTATATCTGGTTGCATAGCACTTTGCAGTTCTGAAAAGCTGACAAATGCAACTATAAATCGTACCCAGACACTTTGTATCTTCAGCTTAACGCCTGGAAGATATTAAGCTTTCAAATTCAAATTTCATCATTTTTTGCGGTATTTTTTTTTCCGAAATTTTGACTTTATAAACTCGGGAAAAGTAAAAAAAAAATAATTCTCGGCCAAAATTTTTAGTTTAAGATAGACGCATTAATTAGGCTTCTTTTAAGGTATTGCTCATTCAAATCTATGCATAAACGGTGGAGCTAAAATTCGTTAACCAAACCTCAAAAGTGAAAAAATAGACAAAAAATAGACGGTTTTATAGCTGCGTTTGTCAGCTTTTCAGAACTGCAAAGTTCTATGCAACCAGATATAAGATACTTAAGTTATGTGAAAAATAAAAGCACTACCTCTGAAAAAAAAACAAAAAAACAATACCAGATTTTAAAAAATTCTTTAAAAAAAAACTACACCATAAAAAGAAACCATAATTCGTTAAAAATTTTTAAACCCCGAAATCTATTACAATCTATATTTTGGGCCACAGCCTAATTCTAGTGTTCACTAGTGTAATTGTTCCAAATATGACTCCCAATTCTGGTTGTCTTTGTCGAACTTGTGAAATGCAGGACACATAGCCAATTCACCTGTTTGGCTTGAATTGCTAGCACCAGATGTAGATTTTTCTAGAAGTTTTTACATCCATTTTCGTTGCTGTTCCAAAATTTCTTGTGTAAATTTCTGCTGTTAAGTGAGCAATGACGAATATCAACGACTAAGCGACACGTCTTCAGATAAAAATTGATTTTTTATGGCTAAATTTAACTTTTTTTTGCCTCGTCGCCAATATTGTAGTATTTGAGGAGCCAAATAAGAACATTCCAATTGAGTGCTAGATATAGACTGACAATTTATTATATAGAGTTGCCAAATTATAATAATACAAATAATGCGTTAGGTAATTTTAGGAATATCGATACATAACACCCACCAATCGAGAGTGCATCACCTTTGCGTACACAAACAGAAGAGAGTGCTGGCAGCAACAAAGAGAAGGCAAATACATTTGCCGTCCATCTAGAAAACATCTTCAAAACACACCCAGCAACAAATAGCTTTGTGCTCCCACCAACCAACAATCCCGTAGCTACTCAGCCTATCATATTCCAATCAGGAGAATTCACAAGGGTCATTAAAGACCATTACCCCAAGGCAGCGTGCTTGGACCTACACTGTATATCATCTTCACAGCAGATCTACCGACAAACAGCCTAACAACAACTTCGATATTTCCTTATGATACTGCCATACTATGACGCTACACGTGCCCAACAAGAGCAGCGGAACACTTTTCATCTCATCTCGTGGCCTTAGAAAATTGGTTAGCAGACTGGCGCATACACGTATCGTAAAACGTAAAACTAGCTATTACACGACAAAATTTCATGGAATCATGACAATTAGCCAAAAATAGCAGGAATTAAAATCACTCGGTATCGGCAAACAGATGCCAAAATCACCACAGATGGATATTGATCTTGATGATCTGAACAGAAAATTTTAGCAATCTACCGTACCTACTGTGATAAACAACGTAGACTATGACTGTGATTTTTACTGTGAAAATAGATTTAGCTTTGCATGTGTGTTCCAATGTGATGTAGAGTCGATTCTTATAATTAAGTCTAATCAAAGACTATACAAAACCAAGATGCTGCATGAGCGACAAAAAAGCTGTTCTATGGCGAGGCTTACCGGTGCGCCTCTTGGACAGAGGGAGCGCGCGGGGTTTCAATTCTCTTTTCGGCTATGCTTCGTCTCTGACCGCGAGCCTGCTGCCCGACAGCTTCGTCTGTTCGTACGAAACGAGCCGAGCGAGCTCAAGACCGCTCCGCAGAGCGGTCCCAGTGGGCCCCGCTTGATAAATTATAAAGTAAAAAAGAGTTCAATACATTTCTGTACATTTCATTTTCATATACTCGTTCTCTTTCGTAGTGACCAGACGTGTTTTTGTTTTGCGCTCCGCATTTGTCTTTTGTTTAACTTAAACAGCCGGTGTTTTTTATCTATAATTTAACTCTCTAACTAACTTACATTAAAATCAATTTTTACCGCGGGTGCATGCCTGATAAATGTGTAAAAACATAACTTATTTAATAAATTTTGTGCGTCGGTTAGTCGTGTGTTTGTGCTGTTGCTTTTCGTAAGTACGCCCTCTCATTACATTTAGCCGCTCTTTGTCGTAGTTATTGCCATCTATCACTCTCTCTATCACCTAACTCTCAATAACTGTTCTTTCGCTCTCGCTCTTGTAACTTTTTGTGCAGTAACGCTCTCACTGTTGCTGCAACCACTCTCCTCTCTCATCTTTTACCGATTTCGTACCGTAGTTATTGCCGTCTATCACTCTCTCTATCACCAAATAAATGTGTAAAAACGTAACTTATTTAATAAATTTTGTGCGTCGGTTAGTCGTGTGTTTGTGCTGTTGCTTTTCGTAAGTACGCCCTCTCATTACATTTAGCCGCTCTTTGTCGTAGTTATTGCCATCTATCACTCTCTCTATCACCTAACTCTCAATAACTGTTCTTTCTCTCTCGCTCTTGTAACTTTTTGTGCAGTAACGCTCTCACTGTTGCTGCAACCACTCTCCTCTCTCATCTTTTACCGATTTCGCTTTAAGCATTGCTCTAAGCATTTGATATGCACAGTGGTCTGATTGCTATTTGTTTTGAACTTTTTTTACACAAAATAAAAAAAAAATAAAAGACATCAATATGGAATTTTCTGTCGTCTGTGCCAAAAAAACCTGCAAGAAGCAGATCACCCATGACCAGCCCAATATCCCCTGCTGGCTTTGCGAAAGCGTAGTGCACGCAAAATGTGTAGGGATCTCGGGCCGTGTAGGAGACGCCATTTCCCAAAACAACGGCCTACATTATAGTTGTGAGGAATGCCGTGCTGTGGAAAACGACATGCGTTCGTTCATGAGGCAGACGTGGAGTGGCTTCAAATAGCTCGTAGGCTTTAAACAGCAATATGATCGGCTCTTGGCCATGGACACTCAGTTCAGCAGTTTACAGCTGCTGGCTGAGTCTCCGAGGCGCAAGAAGTCATGTCCGCCGGCATCTGAAAAACTTACTCCGACCACTCCCTTAGTGCAGCAGATGATTACGTTTGCTACTCCAAGGGCAGCGATCGCTGCTGGTGATGCAGATTCGGGAGCCGAATGCTTCACATCGGAGAGTATGCAGTTAGAAATGTCTGTGGAGTCCGTGTCCATCGAGTCCGCACCCAACCCCTTAACTATCCCCTCAGTTTCGCTCCCACCAGTGGGAGTCCCACCAAAGCGACAAGTTTTTGTCTCACGGCTAGCCCCTGACCTCTCATCCAATGATGTGACCGCTTTTATACAAAGCAAAATAAAAGCCGTCGGCTTAAAGGTGCAAAAATTTAACTTTCCTTACGCCAGGGAGATATTTTCCTTCAAGATAAGCGTCTCCCAAACTCAATTTGAAACCATTTGTTTCGCCAAGTTTTGGCCGGAACATTTGGTGGTTAAAGAGTTTAAGGCTAAGAAAAAGAATAGGCCCCATTACTCTTCCCAGCATTCAGACCAGTGCTCCATCTCCATCCTCATCTTCCACCTCAACTTCTACTTTCTACTTCTACTATCTAAAAAACTAACTTCCTCTCTTTTAGTTACCTACCAGAATGCTAGAGGCTTGCGTAGTAAGCTCAGCACTCTTTTCCTTGAGAGTCTCGCATTCTCATCCCACGTTATTGTGTTCACCGAGACCTGGTTAAAGCCGGACATCCTTAGTTCCGAAGTTTTGGCAGGTCGGTACACAATTTTTAGAAATGACCGTTTGTCTCGACGTGGAGGTGGGGTCCTTATTGCAGTGGACTCAAACTTCACGTCGGAACATTTCATGGTCCAGGTTCAACAAGACCTGGAATTCCTGTGCGTAAAACTGATTCTCCCAGGCTTTTCCATTTTCATTACTTGCTCGTATATTCCACCTTACTCTGATATCTTAATATACGAGCATCACCTGTCCGCTTTAAGAACTGTTTCTTCCTCGCTATCAGATAAAGACCATATGATAGTTATTGGTGATTTCAATTTGCCAGGTACTGTTTGGTCTTCGGTAAACGAGTCTAATAATCTTGTGCCCATATCACGACATGACTTTATCGACGGCTTGCTAGACCTATCCCTGTCTCAAGTCAACCATGTGAAAAATTCCTTGGGTCGATTGCTTGAACTGTGCTTTGTCTCGGATCCGACCATAGCGTTCTTAACCCGAGACCTTCCGCTAACTATACCTGAAGACTCCTTCCATCCTACATCGATCGAATGGGTAGGCTATCTGAACGTGTCCGCTGCTTTCGTAAAGCCGAGCTTACGAAGCTTAATAACCTTATTAGGGATTTTGATTGGTCCGCTCTGTACTTGTGCACTTACGTTATGAAAGGCACAAACATTTTTTACAATGCACTTGACACATTTTTTGATTCTTGTGTCCCACATTCTTGTCCGGTTAGATCTGGAAAGCCTCCTTGGTTTACCAAAGAGTTATCCAGTCTAAAAAACTTAAAATCAAGACTTTATAAAAAATTTCGAGAAGTTGGTTCTCCCTCTTCTCTTTCTCGCTATGTTATAACTGGGTCAAATTGGGTCAAATTAAAACTACCTATCTCGATGCAGGATACGACTTTCACAGGACACTAAATAGTTTTACAGCTTCGTAAATAGTAAGCGTAGAACGTCCGCGCATCCATCCTCGCTATCATTCCTCAATAAATCAGCAAATAATGATCTGGCAATTGCCGATCTTTTTTCAAAATTTTTCCAAACAACCTATTTTCATGAAAGCTACTCTGGTCAGCCGTATCCATACAGTTTACCAAGGTCGAATGGCATTTTCAGCCCCTTGTTAAGTGAAAGCTCACTGCTTCATGATCTTCGACTAGTTAAGCCGGTGTTTTCACCAGGTCCTGACGGAGTGTTTTAGCATCGTTGATTAATTACAATGAGGGCCAATGGTCGCCCAGCAATCCCAGTGGCAAGAAGCAGTACGATCGCGAACAGTTGCTGTACTGTGCCGACGTTCTATGTGGACCCCAGCTTAAACTATTCACCCTATCCATTAACGCGTCATGCTTCCCCCCATCTGGAAGGAATCTTTTATCTTTTATTCCGCTCCATAAGAAAGGAAGCAAGTCTGATGCAAATAATTATAGAGGTATATTTAAGTTATCCGCTATTACTAAAATGTTTGAAAAAATTTTAGCTCCGCATTTTCAACATCTCTGCAAATCACTTATATCTCCGTCTCAGCACGGATTTATAAGGCGGCGATCAACAACCACCAATTTATTAGAGCTTACCTCTTTTATCATTAAAGGCTTCCAAGGTAACTTGCAGACGGATGTCATTTATACTGATTTCAGTAAAGCATTCGATTCTGTAAACCATTCCCTTCTAGCACAAAAACTTGACCTTTTAGGGTTTCCGCCTAATCTTTTGAGATGGATTTCCAGCTACCTTCGTTCTAGGTCTCAAAGAGTCCTCTTCAAAATCTCCTTTTCTTCACCTTTTAAGGTTACTTCTAAAGTACGCTTGCGATCGGTTCGTAACACGTGTCGCGCGTCATGCGGCAGTGCCCCTCGGTCGGTTAGGCGGGAGGAGGGGCTGCGTTTCTGCCTGGGTTCGGCGCGTAACAGGCTTCGCCTTGGTGTCATGGGCCACTTGATGGTGCAGTCATTGCATATCAACGTCCAGATCTCATACCTCCTCATACCTCATATCTCCTAAACTAAAATTATTATACCCGTACTCAAAAAAGAGTTAAGGGGTATATTAGATTTGTGGTAAAAGTGTATGTGTGTAACGCAGAAAAGGAAACGTTTCCGACCCCATAAAGTATATATATTCTTCAATAGCCGAGTCGATAAAGCCATGTCTGTCTGTCCGTCCGTCCGTCCGTCTTGTTGAGCGCCTGGATCTCAGAGTCTATAAGAGTTAGGGTACCCAAATTTGGTTTCCAGACTCATGTGATATCACACTGCTACAAGTGTATTTCAAAATTTCGCCCCGCCCCCTTCCGCCCCCACAAAAGACGAAAATCTGTGGCAGGCACAATTTTAAAGATACGATAAAACTAAAAACGCAGTTTCGTAGAGAATGACCATATCTGAATCAGATCGGATCATAATTATAGCCAGAATGAAGAAATTAATTTTCTGTTGCTTCCGCCGCCCCCTCCTGCAAGAAACCAACCACTCATTCTCTTTCTCGCTCGCACACTCTGCCGCGTTCAGTGCGCGAGCAACCCCTAGCGGAGGAGATGTAGAATCTAAATGGTACATTTATAATCTGGGGGCGTGTCATAACGCCCAGTGTCATAGCGCCCACTCTCAAAGTGTCAAAGCGCCCGCGGGCGTTATGACACTTTCAATAGTGTCATAACGCCCTCAACTTTTAAAAACTTGTAAAGTGCATCAAGAATCAATGAAATTACAGATAAGAAAAATACCGTTCATTTTTTTATCTCTCTTAGAATTTTTCAAGTTTTCGGCACAATGACGAACTTGGAAGAGTTAGTTTATCACTGATCTGTAAACATGTGCCCACGAAATGGAAGCTGTCGTTCCGTATGAATATAATATTGTTGCTGGCTTTCGAAAAAATTCGAAGTTGTTGCTTCTCACAACCCAACAACAATTATTTAAAATTAAGAGTGCATTAAAAACTAGTACGCGCTATGTTTGTTATGTAGAAGACTGTAGTGTCTCCGTGGCTTTGTCAAATCGCGCGATTTTTTTTGAAAACAAATTTTTGCCTGCATCTTTTGGAAATAAATGTTGAGATTGAATAATATTGAATCTATAATTTATTGGTAAATTGGTATATGACTATCAACTATTTGACAAAGCCACGGAGACACTTATGACACTGGGCGTTATGACATGCACCCGTATAATCTACATGTTAGATGTAGAATATACATAGTATATGTAGATGTTGATAACAGATGTAAACCGTGTTGGGCTTTCGGTATGCTGGTACACAGCACAAACTATGTATGCATACAAGAATTGGTTCCCTATGCTGAGGGCAATTACAAAAACAAAAGGGCTCGCAGGGCAATGGGCCTGAGCATCGCGATCCACGATCCGGAGAGCATGGTGGCCTTTGGAGATCATTCGCACTAGCTGTTTGTCTAATTGCTCACTTTTATGAGCAGTTGGGTGGCTTTTGGGCAAATGCAGTTATTTTTTGCTGCGATGTTGTTGCTGCAGAATTACTGGCCTCAGTACTTCCACTTCCTTGCCGTTAAACTATCTCCAAAGAAGCTGGGTGTTTTATCTTTAATTGTCTTGTCAAATTTGACTTTGACGCTGTCGCTTTAACTGAAACCTGGCTTAACTCCTCCGTCTATGATCATGCAATTTTTGTTCCAAAGTTTATCACATATAGATTGGACCGTCCATCTTTTGCTGGTGGGGTTCAAATTGCTGTGAAAACGGATTTCTCATCCGAGTTGTTCCCATTCAACAATATCTATGGGATTGAATTCATTGCTTTCAAAGTTTGTGTTGGATCGGTATCGATCTATTTGACTTGCTCTTACATTCCTCCCAAATCAGATGCTGAGGTTTACTCTTATCACCTTTCTGCAATTCAGACTATTATTATTGTCATGGGTGATTTTGACTTACCACTTCTTTCTTGGCTGCCTAGTGATGAGTCTAACCTGTTGCTACCAAATTACCACAACGATTTTACTGACGGGCTTACCGATGTCTCCCTAGTTCAAATTAATTCCATACGAAATAGTAGGGATAGACTACTGGACCTTATGTTTGTTTGTGATGCTGCTCTTGCTACGGTCTCCAGAGTAAGTCCAGTATCAATTCCTGAAGACCCCTACCATCCAACTTTAGCCATATCCCTTGAGTGTGTCCGATCCAGTTGCGCTGCCAATCCCATGGCACCCGGCCGCATACAGTGTTTTCGGAAACTAATTTTGCTGAGCTAAATCTTCACCTCTCGCACATTGGCTGGTCTTTTCTCCACGTGTTCCCGAACATTGACGAAACAGTCAACTCGTTCTATGAAACTATTAACGACGCCCTTAATATATATGTTCCTGTCATCAAATCTTTGGTGGTTCTCCAAGAATTTGTCTTATTTAAAGAATAGAACGAGAAGGAACGTGTGAGTCGCTTCTGGGGACGCGACTCTACTTATACCCGTACTCAGTCAGTATATACATTTTTGAGCTTATGATTTTTAAGAATTTTAGAAGAAAAAAAATTTTACATTTTACATTTTTTTGCTACATATGATATCTACATCTACATATACAATGTATATTCTACATCTAACATGTAGATTTTACATGTTCCAATTATTTTGCAATGCTAGGGGTTGCTCGCGCACTGAACGCGGCAGAATGTGCGAGCGAGAAGGAAAATGAGTTGCGTTGTCGTCGGCGGGAGGGGGAGGGGAAGCAACTGAAAATTAATTTCTTCATTCTGGCTATAATTATGATCCGATCTGATTCAGATTCGGCAATCTGGTAGATATGGGCATTTTCTACGATCTGATTCAGATTCGGCAATCTGGTAGATATGGGCATTTTCTACGATACTGCGTTTTTAGTTTTATCGTATCTTTAAAACTGTGCCTGCCACAGATTTTCGTCCTTTGTGTGGGGGGAAGGGGGCGGGGCGAAATTTTGAAATACACTTGTAGCAGTGTGATATCACATGAGTCTGGAAACCAAATTTGGTTTCTCTAGCTCTTATAGTCTCTGAGATCCAGGCGCTCATCAAGACGGACGGACGGACAGACGGACAGACGGACGGACAGACGGACATGGCTATATAGACTCGGCTATTGATGCTGATCAAGAATATATATACTTTATGGGGTCGGAAACGTTTCCTTCTCTGCGTTGCACACATCCACTTTTACCACAAATCTAATATACCCCTTAACTCTATTTTGAGTACGGGTATAAAAACTAGGCTCTATAAAAAGTATCAGAATACTGGATCTATGATTGTCTTCGCCCAATATTTCTCCGCTCGTTTTCAATTCCTCACTGTTAATAGTCTTTGTTATAATCAATACCTTTCCCGATGTAGTAAACATTTTCGTAGTGATCCAAAAAAATTCTATTCGTTCGTTAATTCTAAACGTAAGTCCAATGCATTTCCTCCATCCCTCCATTATCAAAACAAATCTGAATCTTCTGCTGCTGGTATTGCAAATTTATTTGCCACCTTCTTCCAATCAACGTACTCGTCACATATCTACTGGAAGACAGCACCTTTCCAATGATAGGTTGAAAATATATGTAAACGGTTTGCATAAGGACTGGGCACAGTGTTTTAAAATACATTCCGCTTCACAAAAAGGGTTCAAGATCTCACATTGAGAACTACCGAGGTATTGCTAAGCTTTCCGCCATTCCAAAGCTGCTTGAGTTCCTTATTACCAGGCAATTGCAACACCTATGCAGGAGTCTGATATCTCCATCGCAACACGGATTTTTTAAACATCGATCAACATTGACAAACCTTCTCGAGTTCTCTTCTGCAATTAACAGAGGATTTCAAAGCTCCCTGCAAACAGACGTAATTTTCACGGATCTTAGCAAGGCTTTCGACTCCGTGAACCATTCTCTTCTCTTCTTCTTCTTTTCTTTAATTGGTTTCCCCACTAATCTTCTAAACTGGATTTCGTCATATCTTTCTAACCGCACACAACGTGTTTTGTTTACTAATGTGTTGTCGAATGTCGTTAATGTTACATCAGGAGTGCCACAAGGTAGTCATTTAGGTCCACTTCTGTTTATTTTATTTTTGAATGACCTTCCTCAAGTTATAACATACTCCTCTACACCAATGTACGCTGACGATGTTAAAATCTATCTCTCCTACTCTGATTGGTATCTGCACAAACGCCTTCAACTCGACCTAAACGAGTTGCAAATTTGGTGTTCAACAAATCTCCTCTTTCTGAACCTTTCTAAATGCAAACTTATGACTTTTTACCGTCGCACTCCACACTTTGTATCGTAAGCTCTAGGAATTCATGCCTTCGAACGAATTTCGAGTTCTAATGACCTTGGAGTTCTTTTCGATCATAGACTGTGTTTTAATAGCCATATAGCTGCAACTGTAAATAAAGCTAAGGGTGTTCTAGCGTTTATAAAGCGTTGGTCCAAGGAGTTTGATGACCCGTATGTCACCAAAACACTTTACGTCTCCTTGGTTCGTCCGATTCTGGAATATTGTTCTTGTGTTCTTGTACAAGGAGCAACAGTCCATTCTCGAGTCGGTCCAAAAACAATTTTTAATTTTTGCCTTATAGTTATAGTTATAGTTGCTAGTCTTCAATAAATAAATAAATAAATATTATATTTTTTATTCATTATTTAGAGTTTTTTTTTTCAACAAATTTTTCTGTTAGCCCTAGGGGGGCCCTAGGCAACTGCTAGTCCGGCTCTGGGCCTATTCCCGTCGTCAGACTTTATATTTTGTTGGTGTATTCTTTCGGTCGACTCGACGCGGGCCGAGGCATTTACGAAGACGAAAGCAGAAGCAAAGGCTACCATGAAGCGTCAAACGAAAATGGAAATAGCATTTGCTCCTCGTGCAACGTATTTGTATTGTATAGTCCTTGGTCTAATGCAACAGGACCAGAAGATTTAAATCTTTATTAGGTGTGCCTACTCCTAATATTGAAGTCAAATAATGACTTTAGACCGATTGCCATTTTGCCTTTCCTTTCAAATGTTCTTGAACGATTGATCTCCATCCATCTTAGTAACTATATGACAAGTAATAAACTGATCAATGAAAAACAATCGGGGTTAGTGAAAAATAGGAGTTGTACTTCTGCAATTCTTGAAGTAACTGAAGACATCCGTAATGATGATGGAAAATGGATGAAGACCAGGTTGCATTCTTGACATTATTAGACTATAGAAATGTATTCGATACCAACAATTACGAGCCTCTGTGTACAAAACTTCAAAGACTATATAGACCGGACAGCACTGCAACCGGACTAATTCATTCGTACTTGACAAATCGCATACAATCTGTAGTTACGAAATTTGGGTCTTCGTCATTTCTGTCTCCTACGAGAGGAGTTCCGTAAGGATCTATCCTTGGACCATTATTGTTTACTATTTATGTAAATGATCTTCCAAATATCCCCCCTGATTGTGAAGTCAATTTGCATGCTGATGACGTCGAAGTGCATGTATGCCGTCACGTAAATAACATAAATGAGTGTGCAATAATAACCAATAGGGATCATAAGCAGTTGGGCAATTAATAACGGACTAGGAACAAACACAACTAGATCTTAATGGCTAGTGATCTCAAAGCAGAATGTCGTAATTACTAACTTACCCGAACTAAAAATCATTACATACACAATAAAAGCCATTAACACTACTGAATTTTTTTTTCCGCTTCGAACCAAACCGACTTTTTCTGATAGATTGGGAGCTTTAAATTATATTCTATTTGCAGAACATTTTTTGAAGAATTTTTGAATATTGTCTTTTTTCAGCTTTTTCAGAGGTAGCGTTTTTTTTCATATAACTTATTTGTGTTTGTATTTATTTTGATTTTTTCCTAATGCTACAAGTAAAACTTATTTTTAATACTCTAGTCACAGATAAAGTATCTAACATTTGGTTGTGATGAACTTTGCCATTCTAAAAAGCCAATTTTTTTCAAAATGTCTTTAAAAACGCAGGAAAAGTCGAAAAAATAATTCTGGGTCCTTTTTTTTTTGTATCTGTGCATTTATTCGGCATCGTTAAAGGTATTGTTCATTAAAATCTATGGAGGGGCGGCAGATCTAAAATTGGTTGACCAACCCTCTGAAAATCAAATTTTACCGCTTGAAACGTTGCTGCCCCAACGTTTTGGGCCCTTTTATAATTTTTACCCAAAATCTGAAGATCATATTTCAACAAAAAACATGACTATGACAAAGAATTTGTACCACCTTTTACAGGATTTTTGTTTCGTGGAGATAGAATAGATATACATAAAGATATAGATAACACTACTCGACAAAATCGAACTTTTTTTTCCTCAAGGATCCAAACCGACTTTTTCTGATAGATATGGGGCTTTAAATTTTTTAAAGAATTATGGTTTTTTTTCTATGGCAGAACTTTTTTTTTAAGAATTTTTGAAGTCTGGTATTTTTTTTAAGCTTTTTTCAGAGATAGCGCTTGTTTTTTTTCACATAACTCTAGTATCTTACATCTGGTTGTAAAGAACTTTGCTATTTTGAAAAGATAATTAAAACAGCTAGAAGTTAAGCCCAAACACTTTTTGATTACCGTCTGGGAAATATAAAGCATTGAAATGCAAAAATTATGATTTTTGTGCGGTATTTTTTACGAAATTTTCACATTAAAAACTCGGGAAAATTCGAAAAAAAATTATATCCTGTGTCCTCTATTTTTTGTGTATAGGTGCATTAATTTGGCGTCATTTACGGTATCGCTCATTTAAATCTATGGAGAGACTTTGGAGCTAAAATTCGTTAACCAAACCTAAAAAATGAAATATATGAACAAAAAATACCTTTTGGAAGGTTGCGGGCCCAACTGCCAATAGGGAATTGGGATCGCGATCAGGTACCAAATGTACAACCCTTTTTCGTTTGCTTTGTTCCCAATTGCCAGTTGGGCCCGCAACCATCCAAAAGGTATTTTTGTTAATTTTTTTCGTTTTTTAGGTTTGGATAACGAAGGCCACGAGATGTGATGATAAGTGTTCCGTTGCTCTTGTTGGGCAATTGGCAGTATGGCAGTATCATCAGAAACTGTCGAAGTTGTTGTTATGCTGTTTGTCGGTAGATCTGCTGTGAAGATGTCGGTGTCGGTACAAGCACGCTGTATGTAATGACGCTGGTCTTTAATGACCCTTGTAAGTTCTCCTGATTGGAATATGATAGGCGGAGTGGCTTCGGGATTTTTGGTTGGTGAGAGCACAAAGCTATTTTTTGCTGCGTGTGGTTTGAATACGTTTTCTAGGTGGACGCCAAATGTATTTGCCTTCTCTTTGTTGCTGCGAGCACTCTCTCCTGTTTGTGAACGCAAATGTGATGCAGTCTCGATTGGTGAGCATACGCCTGATTTAGCTTTCCACAGTGTGAATTGTTTGCTAGTTGGGGAGAGTTGCTCAATATAGGATATTTCAGCTCTGTTTTTTTCATCTTCTAGGGCTCTGCGTAAAAAATGGTTGGCTTTTTTTTGCCGATCATTCGAGGTAGGTGATCTGTTTGCTTGCTTCAATGTGCCTAGAAAGAAGACTTCTGTTGGAAAGTTTATTAGCTGCTAATATTGATTTTGAGTGTTTTTCCACTAAAGACATTGAGGATACTAACGCTTCGACTGACCTATCAATGTCATCTTTACAATAAATGTTTGGAAGCTATCAATATGGGAACTTATGTACTTCCTCTATTTGAGCCAATCTGTTTTGCTAGATTTTAGAAAGTGTGGGCTGTGGATGGTCGTAAAGGTGAAGTAGGATGGGCGAGTGATCCGATGATAGATCTGTAAAGTGATCTACATGAATCTGAGCTAGCAGCACTCTTCGTGTAACTGAAGAATCAATTAAGTTGCCCTTGGAGTGCAATAAGTTTTCGTGCGTCAATATTCCTGGCAATTTGTGCATTTCGTTTGTGTGGATCCTATGTTCATAGCCATTCTGACTGCGAAGCCCTTATCGTTACGCCCATCTATTATCTCATTGACGGGTACTGTTGTTTCGATTCCATTGATAGCCACTTGCAATCCTTTGCTACTTTTAAGTTGGTAGGTGTAGTAATTAATTTTTTTAATTTTCGAGGTATTTCGTATGATCGATAGTTTTGTTCGTCATTGACTTGTATTTTTGTTTCATTTATGTTACCTCTTTTTATGGACGTGACGTAGAATAAAATGCGCCAATCTGCGTAATTTTTTGACCAGTTCAGCACAATTTGCCTGACGAACATAAATAAGTTTTTTTTATACCCGTACTCAAAAAAGAGTTAAGGGGTATATTAGATTTGTGGTAAAAGTGGATGTGTGTAACGCAGAGAAGGAACATTTTCCAACCCCATAAAGTATATATATTCTTGATCAGCATCAATAGCCGAGTCGATAGAGCCATGTCTGTCTGTCCGTCTGTCCGTCTTGTTTGACGCCTGGATCTCAGAGACTATAAAAGCTAGAGAAACCAAATTTGGTTTCCAGACCAAATTTCGATTTTGAAATACACTTGTAGCAGTGTGATATCACATGAGTCTGGAAACCAAATTTGGTTTCTCTAGCTCTTATAGTCTCTGAGATCCAGGCGCTCATCGAGAAGGACAGACGGACGGACGGACGGACAGACGGACATGGCTCTATCGACTCGGCTATTGATGCTGATCAAGAATATATATACTTTATGGGGTCGGAGACGTTTCCTTCTCTGCGTTGCACACATCCACTTTTACCACAAATCTAATATACCCCTTAACTCTTTTTTGAGTACGGGTATAAAAGAACCTTATTTAACATAACATAAATAACATAACATAACATAACATATAATAATAGGTGGAATATAAAGAATATAAATATAATATATATAAATAAATATAAATATAAAGAATATTCTTTATATTCCACCTATTATTCTCTCCTTGTAATTCTATACACTTCTTTACCTAATAAATGTGGGATTTGGTGAGAAGACACAGAGAGCAGCAGAGTCTGTTAAGCTAACAGCGCCCGTAACAGATAGAGAGACCAGAAGCGGCAGTCTAAAGAATAAAGAGAACAAGAGTTCAACGATCGACGCCAGTTAGTTCGGTGCCAAAGTTTCTCTCGAAACACGCAAAAAGCAAAAGCGCAGAATTCCATTGTATCCAATATCATAACCTCGTTTTAAACCTACACCCATTGTAACCAGAGAAGATTTCTAATAATAATACAAATAAAACATTAAATATAATAAACACTGTCGTCCTGGATCATTCTAACACAATGGGGCCACAATTTTTGGGTGCTCAGCCAGAGATTAGAACATTTATAATCGGGAAGTCATCAAACTAGAATGTGTGTTTAAAAATATATAGTGGAACATTAATTGAATCGCTTCGGAGCTGCTAGGAACATTCTGGAAACAAATTTCCAAAAAAAACACCTTACGGCGCAAAGAAATATCAGAAAAGCGTGCGAGTGGGCGAGACGGCGGCAGGCAGCAACGGCAAAGAGAAGAAAAACCGAAGCAAACCGAATCAGGAGGAACGAGAGAAACAGCAAAAAAAGGCAACGTAAAACTTTGTGGATGTTCAGCAGCGTGCATTATGCAGGATCGTTGGCGGTAGACATCTGGACAAAGTGGAAGGCGTGGAGCAGTGAAGGTGGATTGCAAGCGCTGGACAAAGGCGGCTGGTCAAATCCAAAGGTCTGCAAGAAAAAGACGGCGTGTAAATCGGCAAGACTGTGCGTGCAAGAAATGAGACGCAGCAGTCAAAAGCTGTAAAAGCAGAAGCAGGCGGAATAAAGAGGAACAACGTGAGCAGCATAGAGCGCGATAAAGGAACGCAGTACTCAACCTGGAGGAGTGGATGACCAGCAACGTGCAGTAGGCTGGATCGTTGGCGGTGGACATCTGGACAAAGCTGAAAGCGTGGATCAGGGAAAGTAGCTGGCAAACCGCAAGTGCTTAGCGTTGGAAAACTCAGGAGCATCATTTCGGCGAGAAGAAGACGAGAAAATTCTAAAGCTGTATTGGTGTGGCGATGACCAGTCTGGAGCGGTGCTGGTGAGAGAAAGAGACCAACGACAATTCTAAAGCTGTATTGGTGTGGCGACGACAAGTCTCGAGCGGTGTTGGTGAGAGAAAGAGACCAACGACAATTCCGGTGCTGTATTGGTGCGGCGACGACAATTCTGGAGCTGTATTCGTGAGAAGACGACGAAAATTCTGGAATTGGTTGGTGAGGGTGAGTGGCAGCGGAATATTCCAAAGCGAGATAAGTCTGTTCCCGAATTTCGACTGACAAAGAGGAACCGACAAACAACCTGGAAAAGCAGACAGTCAAAAATTATGTTGTTGTATTGGAAGAATAACAGATTGCATTTGGCAATTGTGCTGTTGTTTAACAGAGTCATTTAACATAGTGTTAAGTTTGCATGTTCAATAACATAACATAATAATTAACATAAAGTTTGAAGAACGGAACCTGTTAAGTATTAAGGTCTAAGAAGCGCTGAGATTCTCAAACTGTACTTAGCCAAGTGAACGGCATAGATCCATTCCTTATTCTTTCATATTGTTAAAAAAAATTTTGTAAAAATGAATAGAGACGAAATTTTGGCATTGGCTGTGGTAGGGTTGCGTGAGAAATTGGCCGAAATAGGTTTAAACAGAAACGGAAGGAAAGCTGAGTTGCAAGACAGACTGCTGGATCACTATGGTATTCAGACAAATCAGGATAATGATGAAGTGAGTGATGAAGAAGAGATCGAAGATGAAGTTAATAAAAGGTTATCTTTTACAACGGCAGATTCGAATACTGCACAGCAAGGTAGAAGGGAAAGGCGAGAGAAAAATCCAAGTGGATCGGGTCCAAAGCGTCAAGCAGACATGGTTAGTACAGGTAGATCCTGGTTTACATTGAAAGATGTAGAAGGCAGTGTGTCGCAGTTTTCCGGTGAATGCTCGCCAGACGTAAATCAATGGATAGAAGAACTTGAAGAGAAGGCGCTGACGGTGGAATGGAACAAATTGCAGGTGTTTATTTATGCAAACCAATTGCTCAGTGGGGCAGCGAAGTTGTTTGTAAGGAGTCAGCGCGATATTCGTGATGGTTTGAAGAGTGCATTGATCGACGAATTTGGTATGAGGGTGTCATCAGCGGAGGTACATCGTAGACTAGGTAAACGGCAGAAGAAAAAGAACGAAACGTTGCACGAGTATCTGTACGCTCTGATGGAGTTGGCAAAGCCGATCGATATGGAGGACGAAAGCTTAATCGAATATTTTGTTAATGGGATTCCAGATTCTAATGCAAATAAGGCTTTACTGTATCAGACTAGGAGTGTGAGGCAGTTGGTGAAAATCGAGGCATACCAGAAGATGTCAGGGTCAGTGAGACTGATTGTGCAAGGGAGTTTTGACTCACACTTCAACAAAGTAGAAAAAGAGTTAGTGAAAGGTGCTGAAAAGTTTAAAAAGTGTTATAATTGCGGAGATGACTCGCAGATTAAACGGGATTGTCCAAAGAAAGATAACAGGTGTGTTCATAAACATGAACAGGAACGAAACAGGCAACCCCATAAAAAATACAGTCCACTTGAAGGAGGCCTCTTGAGAAAAGGGACACCTAAATCTAGGATCGCTTCGACCATAAAGTCATCTACATGGGTCGCGTCGAACCCAAATCTGTCGTCTCACTTGTCGCACATTCACACACACTTGTCACTATCAAGGATGATCGTGGGAACTAGTGCCGCACATTTTTTCTTTTCTTAGCGTTGGTCTTAGTTTAATTATGTTAGAGTTTCCTATATATGTGCATAAGTTTTGACAATAAAACAGTTCGAATTTACAACTCGTCTCAGTAACATCAACATTTGGTCCTTCGAGCCGGATTCATTATTCAGAATAGTCTGGAGAACAGAAGTCGCATCAACATTTGGTCCATCGAGCCTCTGAGTTTCCCCCACCCGCGGTAAGAAATTCAGACATATCAGCACCAGATCCCCTGTCATCATAAAACCTTGTCTAATATAGCAAGGACGCTAGCGGCAAATCGATAGTGTTTAGGGCAGCAGCGCGGCTAACAGCGCTCTGTTAGCTCGCGCGCTCTCCCATGCCCTTCGCTCTCGCGCGGCGGGAGAGAATAGTCTCTCGACACCTACGCGCCTATCTACAACCGTCTTCAGCCCAGCTTTGTGCACGCCAATTATAGTTGACGCCCCCGCCTTTTTATTTATTGGGAATCCGAACTGTGGGAACGACCAACATCCACCCTCCTACAAAACATTGGTCCTTCGAGCCGGATCTTCGCCTTCCCTATAAGGAGTAGTCCAACCTGCAAGCATCGGTGGACTACATCGCTACGTTCCGAAGATAAGTACGATTTCGTCTTCCCAAATCGCTTCCTAGTGCGTTTTTTGATTTATTCCCCACCAAGTCCGAGTTCCGCGATATATGTATATATATTCTTATATACATATCTGTGCATACAGTGCTATCCTTCTCTTTCGCCAACGCCATATTATCGGCGATTCCATCCGTTCTCCGTTCCGTCGCCTCCAACTACCAGTGCTACGGTAGTTCTTCCATTTCGTTTTGTCTGGGCATGATTTGTGAAAAATTAAATATATTCGACAAAATCCAACTGCACCCCAATTCACTAAAACATATGTGCATTCCAATTCGCAAGAGCGGCTCCGCATCTCCAAAATAACATACAAATATATATATACATCCATAAATACATACACATACATACATACATCCAAGTGCTAACAGAATAAAAACCCACCCAACAATTATTAAGTGTTTTTATTCCGACATCTATATACACATATTATTTCCATAGTTGGCTGCAATAGATCGATCTATATCTATATCGATGGAGCCATATTACCAACTACATATGTATATAAAAATAACATAACGCACATACAAAAATACCACACTCCGTATTTAAATACCGCGTCCCACACATACATTCCGCTCATATCCACATACATATAACAATAAAAATCTGCGACTCCGAGCAGTTTACGCGTTTCAGCAATAACTTTGGTCGCCACAATACGTGATATTATCTCCAACTCCGTCACAAATTATCCTCCACCCAGGCACAGCGCATTTCCGCAGCGATTTCGCATTTTTTTGGTGCCCATTGTCGAATTGTATGTCCGTGGGAAATTAGAGGTGACAAAATTTAAGAAAAACTATCGGTATCACAAACACCGAATTCAAGCTGCCGAATTATCCAAAATACATAGTCCCACGTTTGTTCCGCTTCCACTAACAGACGACTGTATAAGGAATTATTATTTTTTTTGCATATTCCTTGCGATAGTCTCTGCCACACCAGTAGCAGTTAATTTCTTGGCTCCGATCCTCGTGCTCGTGTATCCTATCGGCCCTACCACCTCCACGGTATAACAAGGGGAGCAAGAAATCGACCTATTCCGTCCACAATCCATCCGCACTAGATAAGGAAGATTAGTTGCCCACTGCAAGGGTCCGTCAAAAGGGTAAACGGAGGAAAGCCGCACTAACAATATTTTTTTTTTTTCAAATATTGCCACAGCCAGTGTGACCGTTCCTCTCCTCGGCGTGTATCAATTTGATCCACTCATTGTTTGGGAACCTCGATCCAGAGCGGCCACAAATAATTCGAGTTGGTATTAAAAATTGTTGTCCAACATCGCGCGAGGCCCTTTCCTTTCCATTCCTCCAGCAGTGGGTTCCTTTTTGTGTGTTGAAGGGATTTAGTGCCTTCTCGTGTGGTGCCCAGCCCAGGATTAGTTTTTTTTCTGTTCTTTCGCCAATCCGCGGATTCCGCATCCGACTTCGCATCCAACCTCTGCGTGTGTGAGTAGTATGCCAACGGGGACAAGGACAGCAAAGGGCTTTTGGCTGCGAAATCTCCACGTCGGCTACGCACCTCTTCCGCCTCAGGAACTACCCCCACTCAAAAGATCAAGTCGCCAGTCACTCCCAGAGCAGCCAGTAGCAGCCCAGCTGCGAGGACCAAGTCGGTTCTTTTCCCGTCTCCCGTCACTCTCAAGGTGCCAGCTCGGATCCAAGGCGATCCAAACAGCTCCTTCGGTAATAGTCCCGTCAGCTCGAGACCTTCCATCACAATGGCTCAACCCGCCACCACTACTGCACGAGCAAAATTAGCCGCCGCCATTGGCCGGCTGTCTCATTTGGAAGCGCGCATCACTTCCGCTCCATCCGCATCTCTTTCCGAGGTTCGCCGAGGACAAATTCTGAGTATGTGGGCGGATGTCGAGGCGGAATATAAAGCTTGCTCCGCAGTGATGGTTGACGAGGACCCAAGGGTCCAAGAAGACATTCGAGAGAAGTACGGCTCAGCTGGCCCAAACAGCAGTCCATCCGTCTTCACCGCAAACCTACCAGGGCGGCTGCCGACTGCCTCCCTGCGACATCGAGGTCTTCGCAGGAGATTACGTCCGTTGGCCTACTTTTCGAGATTTATTTACTGCAATGTACATAAATAATTCTCCGGTAGAGAAGTTGTACCATCTCACCGCGAAGACAAGTGGCGATCCGAAGGCCATAGTCGAGAAGTCCCCGCTCACAAACGATGGTTTCGAGTCGGCATGGTCGGCCCTCCGAAACCGTTATGAAAATAATCGGCTCCTGGTGACCAACCAGATAAATATTTTGCTCTTTTTGCCTCGCGTCGAGTCCGAGACCAGTCGGGCTTTAAAAGAGCTTCAAAGCACGATGCAAGGAGTCCTCACCGCCCTTGCTCACTCCAAGGTCTGCACCGACAACTGGGATAGCCTTCTCGTTACTATTTGTGCCTCCAAGTTGCCGAAGTTGACCCGGTCTTTGTGGGAAGCGTCCGTCACAGACAAGAAGGAGGTGCCTCCATGGACGGAAATCGACGCCTTCCTCACTCAGCGCTATTTGACGCTAGAGGCCATGGAGAGCGACCCGTCCACTTCCAAAGGCAATCCGACCCCACCATCGTCCAAAGGTTCCTTGAATCCGCAGCCCTCCGGAAGCAACTCCAATCCGTTCCGGTCTCATGGTAGTCCCGTGTCAAGGAAGTTTCACTCCTTCCAGACACAAGTGAGTCCGAAGAGAAGAACGTGTGATCTCTGTTCCAAAGAGAACCATCCGATCCGACTGTGTCCGCACTTCCTACAAATGACCGTGGATGCACGAGCCAGCTGCATTAAAAAAAGGCAGCTGTGCTTGAACTGTTTCGCTAGAGGTCATCAGCTCCGTGAATGCCAAAGCGAACACAGTTGCTTCACTTGTGGAGCCCGCCACCACACGCTCCTGCATCGGGGGACTCCAGCTCCCAGCGAGCTGACTTCCACTACAGCGGAGGATCCCGCTTCTTCCGTCGCTCCGCCCAACGTTCAGAACTATTTTGCTTCGGGAACAAGAGCGGTGCTTCTCGGTACGGCAATAATCAACATCTGCCACCGGGGGACAAATTTCCGTGCCCGCGCTCTGATCGACTCGGGCTCCGAGGCGACGTTCATTACGGAACGTCTCTTTAATATCATCCATTTGCCATTCCGCCTTATTCAGGCCCAGGTTTCAGGCATAAATCAGACTGTAGCAGCTCAATCCAAGAAGCTCTGTGATTTGTCCATTCGCTCCCTGATTACGCCGAGCGTACAGTTAAACGCCACGGCCTACGTCCTGCGCGACATAGCCGGCAATCTCCCTTCATATCCGATCCCGCAGAGCGCGTTGCGAGACTTGCCGAACCTGCCTTTAGCAGACCCTAAATTTTATGAGAGCTCACACATAGACGTTCTGATCGGAGCCGACATCCTTCCGTCCATACTGTTAAGCGGCTCACAGACCGACATCTGTGGTTCCCTCCTCGGACAGCAAACCATCTTTGGATGGGTGCTTACCGGTCCAGTGCCAAGTGCTGTTCCAGACCAGATTGCATCTTTCTCCACCCAAATTTCCCACGTCCGCGATGCTCCATTGGACAAACTTCTCACAAAGTTTTGGGAGGTGGAGGATCTACCTATCAAGGTAGCAGGAGAGTCGGACTCCTATTGCGAAAGAAATTTTCTGCGAACCACGTCAAGAACGTCAAGTGGAAAGTACGTGGTAACACTGCCGTTTCGTGACCCCGATCATTGTGGATCAGGCCTGGGGCATTCAAGGTCCATTGCCCTAGCTCAGTTTCTCCGAAATGAGAATCGGCTAAAGAGAAACGTTCCATTTCAAGAACAGTATAACTCTGTGATCCAGGAATACTTAGATCTCGATCATATGACAGAGGTTCCGTCCACTAACGAGTCCGCCAATTATTATCTTCCGCACCATGCGGTAATCAAGCCGGAGAGCACTACCACGAAAGTTCGCGTGGTATTCAACGCGTCCAGCCCTTCTGCGAACGGCACGAGCTTAAATGATCTTCTTCATGCTGGTCCGGTCCTCCAATCCGATTTAACCCTCCAAATCCTGAAGTGGCGCTATTTCCGATACATCTTCAACGCCGACATTACAAAGATGTATCGCCAAATTTGGGTACATCCAACGTGCACACCCTTCCAGCGAATATTATTTCGAAACCAGGAGGGTGAGATTCGGGATTATGAGCTGAAAACCGTGACCTTTGGTGTCAATTGCGCTCCGTTTCTAGCCATCCGGGTACTGCAACAGCTTGCTGACGACATCCAGTCGCGATTTCCAAAGGCAAGTCACATTGTACGGCATTTCATGTACGTCGACGACGTCCTAGCCGGGGCGGACTCCATCAAGGAGGCTCAGCTGGCTATCCACGAATTGCAGGCCGCCCTCAGCTCTGCAGGTTTTCCACTGCGCAAATGGACGTCCAACCAAAAGGAGATTTTGGACGAGCTTCCGAGTGACCACCTCCTGCACACCGATTTTCTGGAAATCGATGCCGAGAGCACGGCAAAGACCCTCGGAGTTCGCTGGAAGGCGGCGTCAGACGAGTTCTTATTTGTTTCTCCCGTGTTCACGCTTGAGTTATCCTACACCAAGCGAGAAGTTCTTTCCCAAATTGCGAAGCTGTTTGACCCCGCGGGGTGGCTAGCCCCATTCATCGTCCGGTCCAAGATTTTTATGCAGGAGATCTGGTTGCAAGATTTGGGATGGGACGAACCTCTTCCAAGTTCGTTGTACCAACGCTGGCTGGACTTTCTGCAAAGTTACGCATCACTACCCGAGATCAAGATTCCAAGATGGGATGTTACCAGCCATCGGTAAAGATCGAACATCACGGTTTCTGCGATGCCTCCGAAAAGGCGTACGGTGCAGCGCTCTACGTGCGCGTCGAGTGTGACCAGCATATCACGGTGCATCTACTGTCGGCGAAAACACGAGTCGCTCCCGTGAAAACCGTTTCGCTTCCTCGACTAGAGCTGTGCGGTGCAGTGCTCCTTTCCGAAATGGCGATGGCTATCCTGCCAAGCATGCCGACGGAAAGTCATCAATGCTACTACTGGACCGATTTTACTATTGTACTGGCCGGGTTGAGCAAGCCCGCTTGCCACTGGACTACCTTTGTGGCCAATCGAGTGACGAAAATAGCTCAGACTACCGAAACCAGTCATTGGGCTCATGTTCGTTCCGAACATAGCCCCACTGACTTAGCCAGTAGACGCGTAGCTTTACCAGAACTGGTGGGTAGCCAACTCTGGTGGCATGGACCAGCGTGCTTGCAATCTCCACGTAATCAATGGCCAGCCCATGCCGCCGAAACTCCAGGCATATGTTCTACGTTTTATTCAGTGTTGTCTGAAAGTAACACCCGCATGTAGGGACCACCTCACTAGTGGGGAAATTAAGGAAGCGGAGCGAACTCTTATCCTAGAGGCTCAGCGCCGGAACTACCGTTTACCCATACCGGTATTAACTATGCAGGTCCTTTCGACATAAGGAACTATACTGGGAGAGCGTGCCTGATCACCAAGGGCTATGTGTGCGTATTTGTATGTTTTTCCACGAAGGCCATTCACTTAGAGGCTACTTCCGACCTGACCACCGAGAAGTTTCTAGCAGCTTTCGCTCGCTTCGTCGCTAGACGAGGTTGTCCGCAGCGTATCCATTCCGATAATGGAAAAACTTTCGTGGGAGCAGCAACTGTACTTTCTCGGGACTTTCTAGAGGCGTTCCAGGATTCGGTGACTGATGGATATAGCCATCAGCGGGTTGCATGGAGTTTCATCCCGCCAGGAGCTCCACATATGGGGGCTTGTGGGAAGCCGGCGTAAAGAGTTTTAAAACGCTCTTCTACAAAGCCACGTCGACCCAGAAATATACATTTGAAGAGCTTTCGACGCTTCTCGCGAAGATTGAAGCATGCCTTAATTCCAGGCCGCTCTTACCCATGTCCGAAAATCCGATGGAGTTGCTTGCCCTTACTGTCGTGCACTTCCTTATTAGAGGACCGTTAAATGCGACAGCAGAGCCCGAAATAAAGGAGAACCTCCAGTCGATAATTAATCGGTGGCAGCATTTGAAGGCCCTCAACCAGCAGTTCTGCCATAGGTGGAAGGATGAGAACCTCAAGGAACTCCACAAGCGCAACAAGTGGCAGACGGATATGCCCAATCTTCAGATCGGCGATATGGTTATCGTGAAAGAAGATAACCTGCCTTCTAACGACTGGCGACTCGGAAGAGTACAGTCCGTGTATCCCGGCGCCGATAACAGGGTTCGGGTGGTAGACATTCTTACTGCCCGCGGTGTGCTCAAACGCCCGGTCGCAAAAGTCGTTCTCCTTCCGGGGGAACTCCCTCGTCCCGTACAACAATAACGGAAGGCGTCCTGTGCCTAGCCCGTTTAATAATGCCTCTCCGAGTCTACTATTCCATCCAAATTTCTTTTCGCCTCCAAAAAGCCCTCGTTTGTTCTTCCAACAGTACTTAGAGAAGTGCCTGTCACCTGTTCCTAGCACGTTACTAATGCTTCTCCGATTCTTCTTTTCCGAACCAGTTCATTTTGCATCCAGATCCTGATGGCTCCACAACCCCGTGTCAACCACACCTCAGGGAGCAGACGCTCCCGAGTACAAGCTTCCTACCGCTGCCGAGTCTGCTCCGGAAGCCATCCACTACGAGACTGCCGTAGCTTTCTCAAGCTGAGCGTGGCGAAGAGGCTCCGAGCCGTGCTGGTAAACAAATACTGCCGGAACTGCCTGGCTCATCAGCACTCTGGCAAGGATTGCCGAAGTGGTGGCCGGTGCAAGGTGTGCCACAAGTACCATCACACGCTGCTCCACATGCGACCGTCCCAGGCCCAGCCCGCTCGGACAGCCAGCTCCGAGTCTCCAGCTCCCGGTCTCCAGCCCCGTTTCACTCCAGGTCCGTCTCCAGCTCCGGTGTCCCGAGCCGATCGCCGCCAACGGGTTCCCGGAAAGACGCCCAAAGACGTGGTCCTCTCAGCGCCCAGCCCGCTTAGAGTCGTCAGCCGTGACTCCAGGTCCGTCTCCAGCTCAAGTGTCCCGAGCCGATCGCCGACCCATCGTGGGTCATCCGGCTCCATCGGTCGATACGCTGTTCCAGCACCGAAGCACCAACTGCCTCCCGACAGCCCGAGTGGTCTTGGACACGGGAACGAAAACCCACGAGACAACGGCGCTCATCGACCCATGCACGCCTGTGAGCTGCATTGACGCTTCCTTGGCCGCCGACTTAAAGTTGCCCAGCACGCGCATCGGAGCGGAGAAGGTGGCCACAGCTATTGTCCGCGCCAGGACCGGCGATGTCCAATTGGACGTGGTCCTCAAACTGGCGCCCCGCTTACGCGTCCGCACGCCGCTGCGACCCTTGAGCGAGGCGACTCGGGTCAGGTTCAACGACATCAGCCTTGCCAATGAGCATTTCCATCGCCCGGCCACCGTCTCTCTAGTATTGGGAGCGGATGTCTACCAGAAGGTGATCCAACCCGGGTTCCTTGCTCGAGGAGACGGCCTTCCAGTGGCCCAAAGCACTGTGTTCGGATGGATTGTGTCCGGGGCCTGTACGCAGCCATAGGAGGTGATGTTGCAGTCCTGCAAGGGGGGGAGGATGTTTAGGGCAGCAGCGCGGTTAACAGCGCTCTGTTAGCTCGCGCGCTCTCCCATGCCCTTCGCTCTCGCGCGGCGGGGACGCGATCCACTCGGCGCTCCATCACGGGCGCTAGCCGTAGGCCGAGCGGGAGAGAATAGTCTCTCGACACCTACGCGCCTATCTACAACCGTCTTCAGCCCTCAGCTTTGTGCACGCCAATTATAGTTGACGCCCCCGCCTTTTTATTTATTGGGAATCCGAACTGTGGGAACGACCAACATCCACCCTCCTACAAAACAGATAGAATAGCGTAAAACCTTGGACTGAGTGCGAAGGTCGTTATCAATAACCAAAAAAGTCGATACTAAAACTCTGATCCCTCCCAAAAGGGACGAGTATATAAAATCGCACAAACACCTGAGCACAACGTGTTCTGGGCACAACGTGGTGAACTAGGCGACCACAATAAAAACACCCCCATCGGTTCACTTAGGACTAAAGGTTTAAAACAAGCCTTGAAAATGAGCACGATCCGGAAAACATTGCTAGAGGAGCAGGATAAATTAGAAGCGAACTTGATGCTGCTACAAAAGAGTTCATTTAGCAAACCATTTTCTCTGAGCAGAGCGGAAGATAATCTGATCTATTTAGCAAGAATCAGAAAGGCCATCGAGAAAAACCATTCGGAATTGTTAAACGATGGTTACGGAGACGAGGCATATATCGAAAGGAATATATTTCATTATTTAATGGAAAAAGCTAAATATCTGGAAAAAGCAACTCATATGTTATACAAGTGCGACGAACTTAATAAATATATAAACGATAAAGCCTTTGAGGATATAACTGGACACGATATCCGGAGGATAGATCGTGGATTTTACAACATATCAGAGCTGTTTCATGGGCTTCATTTATCGCATCACACAAAAGACCTCATCGAGAAGAAACGCGAAACTTTCAAGGAATGTGGGCCAAAAGCAGCATTTCTAAAAAGCCGGTGCAATATGAAATTTAACACCGGCAACACACTTCGTATCACCATGATCCCCCCGAAGCCCACACGTTTTCCACGTGTGGCATCAACTGCTAATATTCTAGATAGGATAGCCCTCGTCAAAACGGATAAGGAGCACAGACTGTGCAACCACTATTCTATGAGCCAGAAGCTCAAGAGTTCCAGAAGGTCAAATTCAAAGACAGTCGCCATAAACCCCTCGGACCCCCGGAAAGATGTTCAAACCATGAACAGAACTCTACACCACACCACACAGCGACAATCCCAACCTTGGCGGACCATGGGCAGCACCAGACCACGGTGCAATAATTACAAATCTGGCAGATCGCGGGCAAGATGTTCATAAACATGAACAGGACCCAACAGCAGACAACGAACACAAAATACAGTATACTTGAACGAGGCCTACAAACCCGCAGCTATCTCAACTCTAGCGGATCGCGGGCAAGATGTTCATAAACATGAACAGGAACGAAACAGGCCACCCCATAAATAATACAGTCCACTTGAAGGAGGCCACTTGATAAAAAGGGACACCTAAATCTAGGATCGCTTCGACCATAAAGTCATCTACATGGGTCGCGTCGAACCCAAATCTGTCGACACACTTGTCGCATATTCACTTACACTTGTCACTATCAAGGATGATCGTGGGAACTAGTGGCGCACATTTGTTCTTTTCTTAGCGTTGGTCTTAGTTTAATTATGTTAGAGTTTCCTATAAGCACTATATATAAGTTTTGAGAATAAAACAGTTCGAATTTACAACTCGTCTCAGTAACATTAACAAGGTGTTTAAGATTCAACCAGTTGGGACATAGGGCTACTCAGTGCAAGGTCGAGATGACAGTTAGACAGGAAAAGGCAACCAATCTAGTTCTGCGGAAAGGTATGACTAAGCCATCAAGCACGTTCACGTCTTCCGGATTAGAATTGAAATCGGTAAGGTATGGAAGAGTAATGTAGTAGTGTCTATTACGCAGAAGTGTGTTTTTGAAGATCGGTAAAGAAAGATTGGCAGGACGTGAAAAATGTGTTATAACTCTTGGAATCATCACCACACCTGTACAGATTGATGATATTGACTTAATAGTAGAATTTTATGTGATGGCGGACGAGGACATGGCCTTTGATGCTATCTTAGGTAGAACTCTTCTAGAGAGTGTAGACATGAAGGTGACAAGGGATGGCACGTCCTTTGTTCTCAGATCAGAAAGTCAATTGGGTGCTGCAGGAAATGTTCAGGAACATGCAGATAAAAAAGAAGATGTTAATTCATGCATGGAGTTGATTAATGAGTTTAGAAGTTTTTGTGTATGGTGAGTTTTGAGCAGAATGAGACCATTGATATTGATTTGTCGCAATTTCCCTATTCACAGAGAGGTCAAATAAGAAACATAATTGATGAATACAAGCTGAGATGCGAGATGTACAGTGCCCTATAGAGATGAAAATTGTGCTAACCGATGATTTACCTGTGTATCAGCATCCCAGGCGTATAGTTTATAGCGAGCAGAACATAGTAGAGTGGTTGACGCAGGGAATAATCAAGCCCAGTAAATCGGAATTTGCCTCTCCGATTGTATTAGTGCCAAAGAAGAATGGGCAGAAACGCTTATGCTGCGATTATCGCAAGTTGAACGAGAGAATAGTGCGGGATAACTTTTCGATGGTACAGATGCAGGATGTTATCGATAAATTGCAAGGAGCTTTGATTTTTACAATATTAGATTAAAAAAACGGTTATTTCCACGTACCAGTTGAAGAACAGTCTCAAAATTATACAGCGTTTATAACACAGAAAGGACAATATGAGTTTCTTTTTGTACCGTCTGGTATTTTGAATTCGTCAGCAAGTTTTACCCGTTTCATAGTAGCGGTAATGAGAGAACTAATTCAGAACGGTGACGCGGTAGTATATATTGATGATATTATTATACCGAGAATAGATGTTGAGAAAGGCTTAGAGAAGTTGAAAAGAGTGCTGTTGGTAGCAGGAAATAATGGTTTAAAGATAAACTGGAGTAAAGGACAAATTTTAAAAAGTAAGGTAGATTTCTTAGGGTATATTATGGAAAATGGAACTATAACACCCAGCGACGAGAAAACGAAGTGTGTAGCAAGCTTTCCTAAAAATAAGGATGGAAAAGCTATACAAAGATTAATTGGGTTAACTTCGTATTTCAGAAAGTTCGTTGAAGGATACGCGTTGATAGCCAGGCCATTGTCAGATTTACTAAAGAAAGATGCTAAGTTCGAGGTTAAGGACTTGCATCGAGTAGCATTCGAGAAGTTGAAACCAGCTCTGACGAGCAAACCAGTGTTAAGATTGCAAAATCCTAAATGGTCGACAGAGATACACACGAACGCATCAAAATTAGGTTTTGGAGCTGTACTATTACAAAAGGACCCAGAAGATGGTCATTTCCATGGTCATTTCCTGTAATGTATATGATAGGGGCATTAACTAAATGGCGTGTGTATGTGCTAGGACTGGAATTCAAAATCATTACGGACTGTAACGCATTCGCGATGACAATGAAAAAGAAAGACGTTCCATTAAGAGTAGCTAGGCTGGCGATGTATCTGCAAGATTACAACTATGTAATAGATCATCGTTCTGGATCGAAGATGCGACACGTAGACCCACTCAGTCGGATTGCTTGTTACATGTTGACAGAGAGTATGATGCACAGGCTTAAGGAAGCACAGTGTGTAGATGAATGGACCAAGGTAATTAGGAATCTGGTGGAAAATAAGGGATACGAGGATTATTATATAGCAAATCAAGTACTGTTTAAAGACCCAAACCGAGAGTTGATAGTAGTTCCATCGCAAATGGAAACGGAGATAATACAGATTGCACACAGACAAGGACATTTTTCAGTGAAGAAAACTCAAGATCTAATAGAGAAGTCTTATTTCATTCCTAAGTTAAAAGATAAAGTAGACAAAGTAGTAGGCGGTTCTGTGGAGTGTATTGATAAAGGTGATAAACCATTGGTTACCTATCACATAGGCCACGTCGGACCGATGGAGATTATAAAGAAGAGATATAATCACATTTTGGCTGTTGTTGACGCATTTTCAAAATACGTTTGGTTATATCCGACACCTAGTACTGGAGTAGATGAGGTGGTGAATTACTTAGAGAGGCAGGCAGTATCGTTTGGTAACCCATTCAGAGTTGTAACGGACCGTGGTGCGGCTTTCACATCACATTTAGTCAAAGAGTACTGTGAGAAGCAGAAGATACAGCATTTGTTAATAACTACAGGCGTACCTCGAGGAAATGGACATGTCGAGAGAATACACAAGATAGTAGTACCGATGCTATCTAAGATGAGTTTGGAAAGTTCAGGGAATTGGTATAGGCACGTATGTAGAATGCAGCAAATGATTAATAACATTGAGCCTAGGAGCACCAAAGTAACTGCGTTTGAACTGCTAACCGGAGTAGACATGCGTATAACTAGTATAGCTGAGTTGAGAGAATTGGTGCAGCAGTCCCTCATAGATGAGCTAGATGAGAGCGAGCGTTTAAGGAAAGATGCTAGGGACAATATTCAGTCATTGCAGGAAGAGAATAAACGAGCCTTTGACAAAAAGAGAAAGGATGAACAGGAATATAGGATCAACGACTTAGTTGCGATCAGGCGAACCCAATATGGTGTAGGTTTGAAGTTGAAGGGGAAGTTTCTGGGGCCCTATAAAGTGGTCAAGATTCGCAAGCATGGCCGGTATGATGTAGAGAAAGTAGGAGAAGGTCCTTTTAAGACCTCTACAGTTGCGGAATTTATGAAGGAGTTCGGGTCGAACTTAACTTCAGGAGGGCCGAATGTGGGATTTGGTGAGAAGCCACAGGTAGCAGCAGAGTCTGTTAAGCTAACAGCGCCCGTAGCAGATAGAGAGACCAGAAGCGGCAGTCGAAAGAATAAAGAGAACAAGAGTTCAACGATCGACGCCAGTTAGTTCGGTGCCAAAGTTTCTCTAGAAAACACGCAAAAAGCAAAAGCGCAGAATTCTATTGTATCCAATATCATAACCTCGTTTTAAACATACACCCATTGTTACCAGAGCAAATATCTAATAATAATACAAATAAAACATTAAATATAATAAACACTGTCGTCCTGGATCATTCTAACAAGTACGGAAAACCCGGGGCCACATAAATTGATAAAAAATAAAAAAAACGTATTTATGTTTGTCAGGCAAATTGTGCTGAACTGGTCACAAAAATTACGCAAATTGGCGCATTCTATTCTTTGTCACGTCCATAAAAAGGGGTAACATAAATGAAACAACAATACAAGTCAATGAAAAACAAAACTATAGCAGGACGGGCGGACGGGTCACCTTAAACCCCTCCTATGCCGTTGCGAATCCGCTCCAGCTCTCTCAGATTCCGCATAACCTCTGCCGCGAATCCGCATACCATTGACCACTGTTCACTCGAAACCATCCTGTTGATCAGGTTCTCGGCGTTCAGCGTGTCACCGCCAATGCCGCTTCGATGTTCTGCAAACCTTGCGAAGTTGAAAAGGATGTGCTCTGCGGTTTCTTCGACGCCACACGTCGGGCAGTTAGCGTCGCTGTCGTGTCCGAAACGATGGAGGTAGCTCCTAAAACAGCCGTGTCCTCTTAGTAGCTGGGTTAGCCAAAAATAAACTCCATGCTTCCGGTTTACCCATTTCCGATGTCCGGTATAAGGCCATCTGCCCTTCGCTGAGATGGCCCATCGTTCCTGCCATCTGCTTAAGCTCGTTTCCCTCGCTGCCGACTTTATTCGTTTCCGTAGTGCCGGAAATCGATTCTGTGGTGCTGCGTCGAGTTCTAGGAAGATTTCCTTTGCTTCCTCGGCGAGGTCTGCCACTAGGAGCATTCCTGCTATGACAAAGGCCGCGTTATCCGAAATACTTCGGAAACTGCAGAAGACTCGCAGAGCTGCTAGTCGGTGAGTTGCGTCTAGGAGTCCTCTCCTGTAGGACTTTGTCTTCGCCGCCTCTGCCCAGATTGGTGCAGCGAACATCATTACCGATTTCAGGACAGACTGAAGAACAAGTCGGCGGCCTTGCTTGGGTCCCCTCGTGTTCAACATCATGCGCGAGAGTGCTCTTCCTACGTCGGCTGCCTTTTTGCTGACTGCCTGGATGTGCTCGCGAAATGAGAGGCGAGTGTCCAGCATTACACTGAGCCGACACGGACGGTCGCTACCTCAACTTTTTTGCGGCTGGATATAAGAACCGCATCCATCTTTTGCTCAGCCAGTTTAAGGCCCACTGAGTTCAACCACTCCTGGATTGTGGCCACCGCTTGGTTACAGCGGGCCTCCACTTCGCCGAGATGCTTGGCTACTACCACCAATGCGACGTCGTCTGCGAATCCTACTGTGCGGGCGTCTCTTGGCAGTTGGAGCTTAAGGATGGTGTCGTACATAACGTTCCACAGGGTTGGTCCGAGGAACGAGCCTTGAGGAACGCCGCATGTCACCTGGTACTGCATCGTACTGCTATTGGTGTTGTATAGCAGCGTCCGACCTCTGAAGTAGTCCTCGATGATGGCTACCAAGTAGTCCGGGATTCCTAAGCGGGTTAGGGCCCTAAGGCCTAAGGGCCCAACACGGCGGCTAGCCTAGAGCTACAAGGGAACCTGGTGTCGTCCTACATGGCTCACGAGGAAAGCGATCCTCCCAGTGACCTTGTTCGCAAGATAGCCAGCGACAGCGAGAGGTCGGATACAAGCCTATTAATAGGCTGCGATGCCAACGCTCACCACACCCAATGGGGGAGCTCGGATACAAATGTAAGGGGTGAGTCACTTTTCAGCTTCATCCTAAACTCCAACCTAATTATTGGTAATCGGGATAATGACCCCACTTTCATCATAAAAAACCGTCAAGAGGTTATTGACCTCACTCTATTGTCTCACAAACTGTCAGCATAATGAAAAGTTGGAGAGTCCTAGAGGACCACTCCTTCTCCTTCCACAGGTACATCGAGACAATCCTATCGCTCGAAAGCACCACACCCACAAACTATACTAATCCCAGGAAAGCCAACTGGGATACATATAGTGCAAAAATGGAGGAATTACTCCCCCCCTAGCCACAAAATGCCCGGACACACAAGACGATCTTAATCGTCTTGTGGTAAATTTCACGGAAGCTTGCAATACGGCCTTCATGGCAGCTTGCCCCCCAACCAAACCAAGAGGGAAAAAGAAGCCCCCCTGGTGGTCTAAACATATAGATACCCTCCGGAAAGACTGCAGGACTCTCTTTAACAGAGCCAAAAGCAGCAGCGAGGAAGCTCACTGGGAAAATTACAAAAGTAAGCTAACCCTATACAAAAAAGAAACAAGGAGAGCAAAACCTCTTGGCAAAAATTTTGCTCCGAAATTGAAGACACGTCAGAAGCCGCAAGGCTACGCAAGATCCTGTCAAAAACATCCCCCTCGGTGGGATATCTCAAGGGAACGGATGGTACGTGGACAAACTCTAGTGAGGACTCCCTACACATTCTACTCGATACTCATTTTCCTGGGTGTACGACCATCGAGCCGGCAGACACCCCAAGTGAAGGCCCGGAAACCTCGATGGTGCACATCCTCACAAAACGGAATATTAGCTGGGCAGTAAACAGCTTTAAATCCTTCAAATCGCCTGGCCCGGACCAAGTCATTCCGGCTCAGTTACAAAAAGCCGGGAACATGGCCATCAACTGGCTGCAAAGTATCTTCAGGAAGATATTGACAGTGGGAAAAATCCCCCGAGCTTGGCTAAAGGCTAAAATAGTCTTTATCCCCAAAGCAGGGAAACCCTCACACACAACCCCAAAAGACTTCAGACCAATAAGTCTATCGTCCTTTCTTCTCAAAACCTTGGAGAGACTAGTCGGGCTGCAGCTGAGGACAACCATAAATCCTCAGTGGCTGTCTGGCGCACAACATGCCTACCGAAAAGGAAAATCCACGGAAACGGCACTCCATGAAGTAATCTCGGCGGTAGAGAAATCTCTACACATCAAAGAATACTCCTTAATCGCTTTCCTAGACATTGAGGGAGCTTTTAACAACGTCATACCAGGAGCCATCACAGAGGCCCTGACTGACCTGGGAGTGGATCGTCACTTGGTGATGCTCATAGATCAATTGCTCACATGCAGGACAGTGACATCATCAATGGGATCGTCCACTCAGTCAAGGTATGTCAACAGAGGCACCCCGCAAGGTGGTGTCCTGTCTCCCCTTCTATGGAACATTGCAGTCAACAAGATTCTGTGTGACCTGGAAGGGGAGGGCTGCAAGGTGGTAGCATACGCGGACGACGTTGCCATTATCTTCTCGTGAAAATTCCCTCAAACACTCTGCGATCTAATGACCGCAAAGCTCGCGCGACTCTCAGAATGGACAGAGTCGCGTGGACTGGGAGTTAATCCCTCTAAAACGGAACTTGTGTTGCTTAAAACCAAATACAAAATCCCGTCCCTCAACCCCCCAATACTAAACGGATGCAGGCTCTCCTTCAGCGACAGTGCCAGTTACTTAGGGTTGGTAATTGACAAAAAGCTTAGCAGGAACCTGAGCATCAAAGACAGAGTGAAGAAGGCTACGATAGCCCTTGGGCATGAACCCAAGAATAGTCCAATGGATATACCTAGCAATAGTAAGACCAATACTACTCTACGGAGTCGCAGTTTGGTGGCCTGCCCTATCGAAGGGGACCAACACTAAACAACTGGGCAAGGTGCAGCGCACTGCAGCCCTATACATCAGTGGAGCTCTGAGCACCACACCAACGGATGCGCTAAATGCTATCCTATGCCTGCAGAGCCTTGACCTTGCAGGTAAGGAGCAGGCAGAATTGGCAGCATCCCGTCTTAGAGACTCTGACCAATGGGTGTCACATCACACCGGTCATGCGTCCATCCTAAATGGAAACAAAATCGTCCCCACAAAAACGGACTACTGCGTTCCGAGGGAGTATACAGATACCCCTTTCGTAACAATCATCCCTCACAGAACCAACTGGCTCGAGGGACCACCTGGCCCAAATGGAGCCATTCGAATCTTTACTGATGGCTCAAAGCTGGACAACAAGGTCGGAGGAGGAATCTACTCCGAACAGCTGAACATAAGACAATCCTTCAGGCTCCCGGATCACTGCAGTGTCTTCCAAGCGGAAGTCATAGCGACCAAGGAAGCTTTGAGCTGTCTTCAGGAACTAGCCCCTACGGAAGCCCCTACTCATATAAATATCTATAGTGACAGCCAAGCTGCGATCAAATCGCTGAATGCGATAACAACAAGCTCGGCTACCGTGGCAAACTGTCGCAAATCTCTTCATGAGATGGCTTATCAGTTCGTCATCAGCTTAATATGTGTCCCGGGCCACCAGGACATTGAAGGCAACTGCATAGCGGACGAGCTGGCCAGAGCTGGTACAACAATCCCCCTTCTCCATGATAAGGAGGATATTCGTATGCCAATGGCCACCTGCAAGCTCAAAATAAAAGAACATTTTAAGCGATTAATAAATGACAGATGGCAAACTGTGCCACTATGTCGCATAACTCGGCAAACATGGCCTAACATTATTAGGAAGCACACCGATGAGCTTTGCAAACTCAGTAGGAGTAGGTGCAGCTCAGTCATACGCTCCCTTACGGGACACTGGCTAATAGGCACACATTCAAACAGGCTGGGCGCCCCTTATAACGACTTCTGTAGAAGCTGTAGAGATGAGGACGAGGAGGAGACTGTGGAACACCTGTTCTGCTCCTGTCCGGCTCTCAGTAGAAGGAGACTTCAATACTTGGGCGCTCCTTTTCTAATTGACATTTCGGACATGTCTAAAATCAGTCCCAGACGGATCGCAGGCTTCATAAGGGCATCCGGATGGGATAATGGATAACATAGGGTCTCACGAGGGAGAAGGGAACGATATATGCGGTATCTCATCTCATCTTCATTTGGGTCACTTAGTAATGCAAATCTATTGTTTACTAGTGCCTTGTGTGGCTCAGTGTTCTCGGTTATTTTAGTTATTTTAGCTGCATTGTTGTTCTTCGCAGTTTGGGGGCTCAATTTTCTTTTGATTTGCACATATCGATCGAGCCCAGTATGAATTAACGCTCCGTTAGCGTTTTTCGAACTTGGGAGATGTGGGGCTTGTCGCAGTGGGTCGACAGTATCGGTAGTAGCGCTGAGCAATTGCAGTGGTTGTTGTTGTGGTTGTTGTTGTGGTTGTTGTCGTTGTTGTGGTCGAAGACACAGTTTTGAGGTAGGGCATTGTACTCGGTGTTGTCGATATTAGCAAATCGTTGTTTAGGCAGTACGAGTCAGCGGATGTGCACTGAGCACTCCATGACCCACTTTGCAATGCAGGGGAGAGTGCTGCAGTGATGCAGTTTTTGTTGGTACTGCTACCTTTTGCGAGCGTATAGAGAAGTACGCTTTGCTTGCGAGAGCCGACGCTCGTCTTGTTGCTGTTGCCGGGCTTGACTCATTTTGATTTTGGTTACAGTGATTGTGCTCTTTACCGAGCTGATACTCTTATACGTTGACATTGGTTTTTTTTTCTATTATTTCTGACTGAGTACGGGTGTAAGTACGTTCCTTCTCATTATTACACGACTGGATGATATTCATGGTACCCATGCATACCCCGAGTGCTTATTAGCGAATTAATTTGCGATTACTTGCTTTTTACAGCGGAGCGATATAAAACTACGTCTGGAGTCGTTAACGGTTAATAGACACATTAAAACAAAAATTTAGTAGAGTTTGGTTTTATTTTCACACATGAACTTTTTAGCGGCATCTATTTTGAACAAAATAATCTCCTAATAAATAAAATTGTTCAAACAATGCCAACAGTACAGTCATATTGTTTCGTCATGTCATCGTCTTAGTCAATGTTTTATGTTAAGATTATTTTGAATTCTTGAATTCTAGTGTAAGTAGGTTAGGGCAAGGCGGGAGCGCAATAAAAGCTCGCTCTTTCGCTCAAGGCGAATTCGCTCCGCTTTGCCACGGTAGGTGGAACGAATTGTAATGATTTTTAGAATATAATCGTTAAAATTGAATTCTAGCGAACGCACCGAGAACTTCTTTCGTCCCGCATTTTTAATAAAACTTTACGCCACCCAAGTATTTTCGATCTTTCGCATTTAGAAAAACTATTCTAAATTTTCATGGCGCCCCCGGGTGGACGTAAAGAATAAATTAAAAAGGCAACAAAAAAGAGTGACAGTGACACAGTTTGTAAAAAGAGTGTAACAAAAATACATACACATACAGAAAGTTATAATAAATATAACTAGTTTATTCTATTATAGAATAAAAGTGTCGTGTTTGTGTATCCATATCCTTGCCAAAACCATCGTGTCGGCCGCGCAATACCCTCACCGCCTGTTGCTAATCGTGCCTGCTACCCTGCCGCCATACCTGCTGCTTCACCGTTGCTGCTACCCTGCCGATATATGTACATCCTGCTTCACCGTTGCTGCGCCATACCTGCTGCTCCCCGAACAGACCCCGTTGCTGCAACCTAGAAGACGAATGGCCCCTTGTGATTGCACGGACTGCAAGAGGAAAGTGGCAGCTGGACTTAAAGATCCAAACGCAGAGCCTGAGGTATTTGTGCAAAAATTTGAAAGCTAGAGACGAAGACATACATAAATCCATATATAAATTGTTTTGTGCTGGAAAAATTGCACCTCGCTTTCAATTCTTGTCACAGAAGTATGATATAGTAGAGTTCGATTTGCATGCATTTAATTTATTAGTGCACATACACACATATATAACACCACATAACACATACAACAACCATACCATACTCTATTTGAACCGCTATTTGGACGCACAATTATATATCTCAGTCGTCCCCCCTCTTTCCCCTTTCGTTGTTTGAAATTCACCAGAAAGTTGGTTCGTTAAACCAAGCCGCGGTGTATAACACTTACTTCCATACACATATACACACATTCAAGCAGCTACACCGGTGTATTCTTTTCGTCTCTCGCTTTCGCTTATCCGCCGTTGCTTGCTGTGTATTTGGTGGGAGAATTCTCGTTGCCGCGCTTCATCAAAACGGAGCGCCAAGTGACGCGTTACCCTGTTTTTTGAAGGTATATTGTTTTCGGCAATTTTGCAAGTGACGCGCTACCCTACAGTGGTAGGGTATATCTTTTTTGGCTGTCACTTGGAAAGTGACGCGCTACCCTACAGTGGTAGGGTATATCGTTTTTGGCTGTCACTTGTAACCAACTAAACACCTCGTGCCTCGACATTCAATTATTTTCGTTCTTGTTGAACATTTATTATTTATTTATATACTAAAAAATATTGGTTGTCGTCGCGTAGATTATAAATAGTAAAATGGCACAAGAAAATAAGTCTGTTCTCGATGACTTAAAAAGTAAGCTCAAAAACCGAGTCAAAAGCATTCGCCACTTAGAGGATCGATTAGAGGGTGGGTCGATTCCATTGCAATTGACAGAGCTACAATGCAGACTCGATGTTCTGAATACTACTATTAACAAGGCTAACCTATTGCAGGAGCAAATAGAAGAAATTGATAGCAAAGATGAATTTGGAGCCGAGCTGGAAGAAATGGCCATTTTAACCAAGGCAAAGATAATGTCGCTTATCGATGCCTTGAAGCTAACAACCGATACGCAGCCCTCGGTATCAGCTTCTACGGCATTAGGCATGAAGCATTAGGAACAATAAAAGCGTTCCAAGTCACCGAGACCAATTATGCAAAGGCCATGGCAGCCTAAAGCGAGTAAACGACAACGAGTGTCTAATATTTTCGAATCAAGTCTCCAGACTGTTTAATCTGCAAAAAATCTCACAACAGTCCGCATCGTCCCTAAGGAGCCTGATCGATACAGTGTCATCGATCTATGGTTAATTACTATCGATAGGAGACGATACGAAGATTTCGAATGCAATGCTCATTCATCTCGTTTTGAACAGCGTCGACCCAGTGACTAGACAGAAGTGGGAAGAACAGCTTGACTTTGAAAAAGTCATGCCAAGCAAGTCGCACAATCGCAGTTCATTTGCTTGTTCTTCCACTCCCCCCAACAGTAGAGCTCAGTGAACATGCAGCTATTGCAATTCGGGAGACCATGTAGTGGCCAACTGCACGCCATTTTCACGTCTCTCGGTTATGCAAAGGTTCGAGTTCACAAAGTCTGCGTCCTTATGTATAAATTGTCTGCAAAAGGGTCACACTGTTGTAAGATGCAAGGTCGCCAAATGTCGAGTTTGTGGCCGCTCACATCACACATTGTTGCATCGATACACAGTGACTGATAATAGTCTCGCGTTGCCGCCACCCCCAGAGAGTTCGTCTCCTCCTTTAAATCAGGACCACCCTTCCACCTCTCATGCTCTGCATGCGACTTCGTTGGACAGGGTGATTTTGGCTACGTCGATCGTAAGTGTCAGAGCAAAAAATGGTGAACACATTTTGGCCAGAGCTCTCCTTGACTCTGGATCCCAAACAAACTTCATCACGGAAGACCTCGCCCACCGCTTACAGATCCGTAGAGAGGAGTCGTGTATTACCTTGCTTGGTATTGGTGAATCCAATTCTCAAGTAAAGAATAAAATACACACTGTGGTGAAGTCGCGCATAAATGGTAGTGAGTTCTCCTTTGATTTTTGGATCCTGAAATCAATTTCAGGTTATCATCCTGACCAGTCAGTTAATGTAACTGATTGGAAAATCCCAGAGAACCTACCTCTGGCAGACCCCTATTTCTACAAGCCACAAAGAATAGACATGCTGATTGGAGCTGAATCATTCTTTGAGTTATTAGCTGTTGGTCAAATCAAGCAAGGTCCTGACTATCCAACTCTTCAGAAGACCCTTCTTGGCTGGGTTGTTTCGGGAAAATATGTTTCCAAAAGTTCTGCCCCCCAAACGGCAAACAGTTTGAGTTGCAGTGAAGAGTTGTTAGTTTCCATTGATAGGACCTTGCAAAAATTTTGGTCACTGGAAGAAATGACATCTCCAAAGCAAATTATTTCGCCTGAGCACACTTTATGTGAAAAGCACTTTCGGAAGAATACTCAGGTATTGCCATTAGGTCGGTTTGAAGTAAGGCTGCCGTTTAAATCGGATCCAAATTGTCTGGGCAACTCCTTTAAGGTTGCTAAACGACGGTTTTTGTCGCTTGAAGAAAATGTACTTGGAATTCATGGAAGAGTACCTCTCCTTAGGTCATATGTCGCCGACTGACAATACGGTTCCTTCTACTCCACACTACGTAATTCCACATCAGTGTGTCCTTCGGCCCCAAAGTACGTCCACCTAGCTTCGCGTCGTGTTCGATGCGTCATCGAAGACGTCCTCTCAGATGGCCTTGAATGAGATTTTGATGGTCGGACCGACCATTCAAGAGGAATTATACTCAACGCTTCTCCGCTTCCGTCTGCACAGGTTCGCCCTGACTGCCGATGTGAAAAAGATGTATCGCCAAGTGATGGTGAATGAAGCGGATAGGCAGTTTCAGATGATAGTGTACAGAAGAGACCCATCTGAGCCTTGAGATTATACAAGCTTAACACCGTGACGTATGGACTGGACCAACCCCTTTTTGGCTATCCGGTGTTTAAAAAGGTTGAGTGAGTCTGTGAAACTATCACTTTTACGTTGATGACATGTTGACTGGTGCTGCATGCGTAGAGGAGCTAAGGGCAATTAAGTCCGAAGTATCTCAGGTTCTTCAGACCGCAGGGTTTGAGTTAGCGAAATGGTTTTCGAACTCACCTGAGATCACCGCATCTGAGAGCACAGCAAAGCCCATAACGATCTCGGATTCGGATTCGACTAAGGCGTTAGGAATCTCATGGTTGCCTAAGGAAGATGCCTTTCAGTTTAAAATTGACAATGAAGTCTTGGGTCCCCGAGCGACAAAACGGAACATACTGTCGGTGACATCGAAGTTGTTCGACTTCCTTGGATTGTTAAGTCCTATCGTCATAAAGGGCAAGATCCTATTACAGGAACTCTGGCTTAGCAAACTAGATTGGGATAAGTCGATTCCGATGCATTTGGAAACAGCATGGAATATGTTGAAAAATACACTGTCTCAATTGGATGAGATCTCCATACCTCGGTTTGTGTATTCCGATCCGAAGTCACCGGTCCAGATACATGCCTTCGCTGACGTCTATGTCCGTAGCAGAACTACAGAAGGTTTAAAAATATCATTGTTGACTTCAAAGTCCAAAGTAGCGCCGCTCAAGACCAAAACGCTCCCACGTCTTGAGTTATGTGCCGCTCACCTTCTCGCGGATCTCTGTCACAGAATCAAGCTCTTATTAAAGGTCCCTATCGAACGAGCTGTTTATTGGTCAGACTCTGAATATTCGTTGTTTCGAATAGGGTGGCTGAGATTCAAGAGTGGTCAGATGAAGCTACGTGGCGGCATGTCCCTACAAAATAAAACCCAGCAGATATTGTGTCAAGAGGTTGTGACGTCAAGGAAATCGTCCAGTCAATCTGGTTTGAAGGACCCGCATTTCTAAAGGATGAAGCAGAAAACTGGCCTAAAAACCCTCATTTTGAGCCATCAGAAGATGTTGAGCTGGAGAAGAGGAAGAACGTGGTCGGGCTGACCGCTGCCGTGGAAGTTTCGGATTTAGTAGATGTCATCGAGGGATTTTCGTCACACCTCAAGCTGCTTAGAGTGTTTTGTTATATGTTCCGCTTTATAAGAAAATGTAAGAACCCGAGCATGACGTTTGAAAAAACGGTCTCACCGACCGAGTATGTTGAAGCCTTTCGCAAAATTGTTGAAATCACCCAACATCACGGGTATCGTGAAGAAATCGAGAAAGTTCGGAAAGGATCTAGAGTTGGTCCTAGTCTTCAGCGGTTGAACCCATTCATCCATGAAGACACTGGTACTTGGTGTACTTTTTCGTTGTTGAGAGTAGGGGGGCGACTAGCTAAAGCTCCTATATCATACGATGCCAAGTTTCCGTTGCTTTTAACAAAGCGCTCGCAATTCGTGCGGAGCTATCTTCGTCATCTGCACCAAACCAATTTTCATGTCGGCCCACGTGCACTTGTGAGCATCCTTCGGCAGAGTGTTTGGATCGTAAACGCTCAGGAGGTCTGCAGTCAGACAGTTCGATCGTGTATCCGCTGCTTCAAATGCAAGCCTCGACTGCTGACGCAACTTATGGGAAATTTACCCGCAGACCGGCTCCGAGCTCTCCGCCCATTTTCAATTTGCGGCGTTGATTTTTGTGGACCCATCTCGACGACATTGAAAATTCGAGGAAGGTCCCCAAACAAGTCCTATATCGCGCTCTTTGTTTTTTTTGCGTCCAAATCGGTTCACTTAGAACTTGTATCTGGCTTGACCACTGACTCTTTTTTATTGGCTTTCCAAAGGTTCGTTGGGCGCCGAGGATATCACGAAAAGGCGAATTCGCCCCGCTTTGCCACCGTAGATTAGCTAGGCATAGAACGAATTGTAATGATTTTAAGAATATAATCGTTAAAATTGAATTCGAGCGAGCGCACCGAGAACTTCCTTCGTCCCGCATTTTTAATAAAACTTTACGCAAACCAAGTATTTTCGGTCTTTCGCATTAAGAAAAACTATTCTAAATTTTCATATATTATATATCACAAGGAACTACTTTTTTACTTGGTGGAATGTGATTTTAGAGCCGCCGTCTCTTCATAGATTTGAATGAGCAATACCTTAAACGATGCCGGATTAATGCACCTGTTGAACTAGCGAGCTTTTTCACTAGCTGTTGACTTAGAGTAAAATAAGAAGTTGGCGAAATAGAGGTTGTATAAGTGTAGCGAAAGAGATAGCGAGGTGTGCTGACGATACAACGTGAGTGCGATAATGATGACTATTAATTAAATACTAAAAGAGGGAAGGCGGACCGAATTGCCCGTGCCCTAATGCAAGCGAAAGAAAGAACGAAAGAAGCGATAGAAGTTCGGTCTGCTGCTGAGCCAAGTACGAGCGATAGAGAGAATGCGAGAGAACAGCTGCAGTAGCAAAATGAAGAAGTATATATAAAGAGGCGAAAGAACGGCTGCTGCCATGCAAATAGCAAACAAAGGTGGAATTACGTTATTTTGCGCCACTGGCTATTATTTAAGGAATTTTTTGGGGAATATCAGGCTGAAAACCATCCATACTCCCCTCGTTCAAAGCCTGACTATGAACAGATGCTGAATGGTTTCACAGGCGTCGCTTGTGGCTGATTCGATGTAGCAATCCTGATGCCGTCCTTAGCACAGAATCTCGGGATACGCCAACGAATCCGGGAATGCATTTGACCAATGTCGTTATTGGCCAGTTGGTGTGCGTCTGACAGCCTAATGTGCTGTATGAGCTTTAAACACTGCAGCGACGAGATGTAGTCTTCCTTCCATCGCGGCCAGAAGATATGGAGCAAGTGCCTACTTGTCTGACATCCAATTGACGCTAGATCAGGTATGTAATGCTATGCTCAGGAAACGCAGAGGGAGGGCCGCGGCTTAGCACATCCAGATCGGCAGGGCTCTCTGTAATTAGAGCTAAAGTTGTAGGATTAATAATGGCCAAGATGTGCCCTAAAATCTTCCTCAGATCATCCAATCGACAAACTGAGTGGTCAGAGGCACGATAATTGTTGTAGCTATACGTCATCAGTGCAGCTCCACTCCCCCCAATATACAAATAGTGGGATGGACTAAGTCCAAGAACAGCTCGAAGAATAGTGCGAAGATTCTGCTGAGGAGCGATGATCATTGTTGATTTGGTGGTGCTTCCTGCCAAAGGGGATTTGATGATTGCCAGCAAAATACAAGGATGATCGATATTGAGGTCCATATGCCAAACGAGGGGGCTCCCTCAAATTCAAAAAAGAATCCCACGCGGTGAAATCTCAGTGCCCAGCCGTTGGATAAAGATTCTGGACTATGTAGCTGCAGATCCAGCCAGTCCGAAAGCGTCAAACAGCTGCGATTCTGTTGGCACAACTGAATTTCAGCAGGAACGCGACAATTACGAATAGTCCGAAAACGAGAAAAAAGGCTGATCAGTAGCCGTTTCAAAAGCTAGTTCTAGTGGTGTGGGAATATCGGTGTCAATTTCCAACTTCTAACGGGAATTTACGTAATCGGCCGGAGCTTCATCAAACACAGCAGGCACGCCAGAATGACTCAATTGGAGTTGATCTCTTGGTAAAGGTTCACTTTTTTTCTGCGAAGTTGTACTAGAATCCTCCTGAAAGTGGCAGCCAGGTTCCGAAACATCTATTTCCACGTCACAGGATTGGGTTTCCGCATCAGAAATCACCGCTGCTGACTCTTCTTTTGCCACCTGCTGCATTGGACTCATAGATAAGCCCGAGGCAGGCTTGCTCGAATCCGAAGATGTTTCCATCTTAAATTAAAAGTGGCTGTCTTCCGACGATACGCTTTGAAATTCGTTGCGGAGTAGACACGGGGCACCCTTTCGCTGAGGTGGAAGTTGCCTACTCACAATATTAACAACAGTAATTCCTGCTGATACTGTATGCTTACACTTGCTACTGTAGAAGGAGGAGGCACGTAAGGAAATCGATTAGCGATTTCGCGCCGAATCGAAGTATCTAGCATCATGAACGGATAAAACTAGTCAACACGAGTTTTCCTCAAGGAACAAAACCAACTTTTTCTAAAGAGTTGGGGCTTAGATATGGTTTGATGATATATTTTTATACCCGTACTCAAAAAAGAGTTAAGGGGTATATTAGATTTGTGGTTAAAGTGGATGTGTGTAACGCAGAGAAGGAAACGTTTCCGACCCCATAAAGTATATATATTCTTGATCAGCATCAATAGCCGAGAATGCCCATATCTACCAGAATGCCGAATCTGAATTAGATCGGATCATAATTATAGCCAGAATGAAGAAATTAATTTTCTGTTGGTTCTTCCGCCCCCTCCTGGCAGAGACCCGCTACCTATCTCCTTCTCGCTCGCACAATCTGCCGCGTTTTTTTTCTATGGCAGACCTTTTTTTTGAAGCATTTTTTAAGTCTGGTATTTTTTTAAAGGTAGCGCCTTTTTTTCACATAACTCTAATATCTAACGTCTGGTTTTAAAGAACTTTACTATTTTGAAAAGTGTAATCGGTGAAATCAAAGCTGTTTGACCCTTGATAACACTACTCGACAAAATTGAACTTTTTCTTTCCGCAGTGGACCAAAATTACTTTTTCTGATAGATTTCAAGATTAAAAAGTTTTTGCAGTACTTTGTTTTTTTACGGTTTAATTTTTTTTTAAGAATGGCTAAAAGAACAAGTACCTGCTGAAGCCAGAAGCATTGATGCCACTTTGCATGCATCAAAAGAAAACGAGAATCCGAAATTTACTCTTGAAGATCTAGAAATGGTCCTAGGTCGAAACAAAAAAACTTCTGGAGGCTTTGACAAGATCACTTATGAGATGCTCAACGCATTAAACAGGGACACTAAGGCAGAATTAGTCAAATTCTACAACAACAAAATTGCAAACTGTGAAGTACCAGCTGAGTGGCGCACGATTAAAATCACGCCAATCCCAAAAAAAAACAAAGATCTATTAGACATAACAAATTTTCGACCAATATCCTTAATTTCGGTCCTGGCCAAAACAGTTAACAGTATTATCAAAAGCAAGCTTGAAAAATATATACAGGACAACGAAATTCTACCCTATAGGTCTTATGCGTATCAGAAGGATAAGTCAGCTGCAATGTGCATTAATGATGTGATCAATGAGGTAGCTGCAAGGAAAAAAAGCAAGGAGCATGTGATAGTAGCGGCTGTTGACCTAAACAACGCTTACAACTGTGTAAACTTGAATTTTTTAAAGATGTTAATGGAAAATGAAAGTTTTCCAAAAATGTATGTGGACTGGATTATAAGTTTCATGTCCATTAGGTTGCTAAGACTGGGAGATGCAGTAGAAGTGGTGCAAGGAGGATTACCCCAGGGATCATGTCTTTCACCACTACTTTTTAATATCTACACCAAAAGACTCCATCAGGTAGGGGACTGCAACACACAAATCATGCAATTTGCCGACGATTTTATATTGGTGTCACACGGGTATAACTATGCGGCCGTAGTTGCAAATCTGAAAAACAAATTAAACGATTTTAGCCTATTATGTGGCGATCTGGGTTTCAGTTTCAATCCTAGCAAATCTGTGATTATGAACATGGGAAGGGAAGGTGGAAGGTCTCTGAACATAGAAGTTAAAAATGTTCTAATACCTGTGAAAAAAAGCTTTTTGTTTCTAGGTAGGCTTATAAGTTCTAACATGTCCAATACCAGTCATATAAAAATGGTAAAAGAAGTAACTAGGAAAAGCAGTAGGCTTATACAATTAGCGACAACTATCAAGTCGGGACTGAAACCTAAGACTAGCGTTAATATCTTCAAATCATTTATAAGAAGCAAGCAAGAATATGCAATTACCAGCTTCTCTGACATGGGAGTTGGGTCCAATAAAGACATGGAAATTGCACAGGCAGGAGTGCTGAGAAGATGTGTAGGTGTGCCTCCTGATACAAGCAAGCACGAAATCTTTGTGTTGGCGGGTATAATGCCTCCAAGTTTCAGGGCTAAGTGGCTTACAGCCAAAGAACTTTTCAAGGTCAAGAAGCTGAATCCCAGGATGTTCGATAGCATAAGACGATCAAAAGCAAAGACGAGTTACACTTGTACCTTAGAAGAATTTAAAACTTTCTTCGACAATTCACAAAGCTGTGATAATTATAAACACTGTAAAAAGATTAATGTAAGAGAAAAAGAAATGACAAAGAACAAAGGAGAATACTCGAGGGAGGAAATCAGAGCCAGATTCTCTGAAATCTTGGAAAAATATTCAAAAGAAGGCTGGAATATTCTGTCCACAGATGCATCGGTCACGCAGGACAGGTGTGGTATAGGAATTGTAGAGTTACCCAGTGGAAATATATATAAATATAGAACAGTTAATAGGCTTTCATCTGTAGGGGCTGAACTGATAGGTATCAAAAAAGCGAGTGAGATATGTGCTAATAATGGATACAAGAAAGCTGTTATTTGTTGTGATGGTCTAGGAGCGATAAAACTAGTAAACATTGAACAAACAGACTCATACATAGTAAGAGACATTCACAATATTATCGACACATCAGGCATGCAAAAACTGGATATTCTATGGATTCCAGGGCACAAAGGGGTAACGATAAACGAAAAGGCTGATACGGCAGCAAAAGACGCCATACGAGAAGGGGAAACCATTTACATTCAGTTTAGTGTGAAAGAAGCCTTAAGAGAAATTAAAAACTCCTTAGAACACAAGTGGAACGAGGAGTATAAACAAAAATGTAGTAACAAGTGCACTAGTTTAATCGAAATCTTTCCAAACATACCCAAAAAACCATGGCACTATAATTTAAAATGGAATGCAAAAAGCATAAAGACAATAAACAGACTGATGACAGGACACACGTACGATAAAGCCTTTCTATACAAAATTAAAGCGATTGATTCGGATATCTGTGAGTCATGTAATGTCACAGAATCCGCTGAACATCTGCTTTTTAAATGCCAAAGATTCGTCCGTCTTAGGGGTAAGTATCGAATTTTTAAATATTATAAGGATCTAAATGAACTCTTGATCAAAAAAGAGCCACTCCACCTCAGAGAATTGGCACAGTTTATAAAAAGCGCTAATATGGACTTTTAAGCATTTTGTGATAAATCATTTTAGATTAATAAAGTATAGGGAAATGACTTTTAACGCCTGCCAAGCTCGCTGACAGGAAGTCTGTGCAGGCCAAAAGGGGAGGCCTGTTATAAAAAAACAAAAAAAAATATATATATATAAAAAAAAAATTACAAAAAAGATACAATTTTCACAAACAAGTTTTTAAACAATACATTCGGAGGTTTTACACTCTTCGATCTCAAGATCTCACTAAACACATATTCTGGAGACACACCTTGGGCCCATCAAGCGTCCGAAACTAAATAATCGGACAATAAGTCACACACCAGTACCTGATCAATGTGGCAACACAGCTGCGATCAAACCCCTGTCATCCATGCGATGATTTAATCAAAAAAAAAGAATTTTTAAAATCTGGTATTTTTTCATAGTTTTTTTCAGAGGTAGGTTTTTTATTTTCCACATAACTTAAGTACCTTTTATCTGGTTGCAAAGAACTTTACAGTTCTGAAAAGCTAACTAATGCAGCTATAAATCTACTTCAGACACTTTGTAGCTGCTTTCAAACTTCATCATTTTTTTGCGGTATTTTTTCCCGAAATTTTGAATTTAAAAACTCAGGAAAAAAATAATTCTTGGACAACATTTTTAGTTTTAGATAGACGAATTAATTAGGCGTCGTTTAAGGTATCGTTTGTAAGAATCGATGGACAAACGGCCAAGTTGCTTCCAAAAAGTATTTTTGTGTCTATTTTTTCATGTTTTAGGTGTGGTTAACGAATTTTAGCTCCACCCTCTCTCCATAGATTTAAATAAACAATACCTCAAACGACGCCTAATTAATACGTCTATCTAAAACTAAAAATGCATGCCATCTACATCTAAATGTCTATTCTACATCTAAGGTGGTAGGTGGCGGGGCGAAATTTTGAAATACACTTGTAGCAGTGTGATATCACATGAGTCTGGAAACCAAATTTGGTTTCTCTAGCTCTCTCTAGTCTCTGAGAGCCAGGCGCTCATCGACACGGACAGACGGACGGACAGACGGACATGGCTATATCGACTCGGCTATTGATGCTGATCAAGAATATATATCCTTTACGGGGTCGAAAACGTTTCCTTCTCTGCGTTGCACACATCCACTTTTACCACAAATCTAATATACCCCTTAACTCATATTGAGTACGGGTGTAATAAAAGAGAGAGGGTATAATTTTTTCGACTTTTCCTGAGTGTTGGAAGCTACCGGGCTTTTTCGGCAACTCTAACTCCACACTTACAAATAATGTAATACGTTAGTCAATTTTACAAAGGTTTTTATTTCTCAATGGGTTACAAGGGTTGAGGCCGTGGCCGTGAACTACGATTCGATGCGTTCGACAAATATTTTGGACTGCTACGAGAACAGGGCACAATGCACTATAAGTAGTAATGATATATGTGTGTGGGTACGGGAACGTACTGAGAGAGCGATTTTCAGTATAAGAGATGATGTGTGACTATGTGATATCAATTTCTTAGGAACTATTAACGGCTGCTGCTCCGAACATACTCCCCCCCGTTGAAAGACCAGGGCTTTTAACAGAATCCTCAACGGGTAGGACGCACAGCTTGTTGACAGCTCGACGAGTGGTTCCAGATGGAGTTCTCAGGATGTCAACTCGCACAGTCCTATCAGCTCCAGCGATGACGTCTATCAGCCGTGCTAATGGCCACTTCAATGGCGGCAAGTTTTCGATGTTTTCGATGTCAACGACATCGTTTTGACAAGGATGGATGGCTGCGGTGTGCGCCATTTGGCACGTTGTTGGAGAGAATCAAATACTCCTCACTCCGACGCTTCCAAAATATCTGCTGAGCACGGGCGACTCGTTGCCAGCAATCTAGTCTGTTAAAGTTTAGATTCGTAACGTCTGGCTCGGGAAACTCCATCAGCGGATGACCAATTAGAAAATGTTCGGGTGTAGGGACGCCAAGATCTTCAGGATTTTCTGAAATTGCGAGAAGAGGACGAGAATTTATTACAGCCTGGATTTGGGCGACCAATGTCCGCAGCTCGTCAAAGCCAAAGAGTGACGATCCCAGGGAACGATATAAATGCTGCTTGGCCATCTTCACTGCTGCCTCCCATAAGCCCCCGAAGTGGGGAGAGCGATGCGGGATGAACTTCCAATTAAACCCATTGTTGATGCAATGATTATGAACTGCATCACGATGCTTCTCGCTCATAAACAGCCGCCGAAGATCCTCCAACTCGTTCCTTGTGCCCACAAAATTGGTGGCATTGTCAGACCCGATGCATCGGGTATGCCGCGCGTGGCAACGAATCGTTTGAGGGCACTCAAAAATCCAGCAGCTGTGAGGTCCTTAACTTAGTCCAACCAAACGGCCTTTGTTGCAAAACAGATGAAGACGCTGAGGTAGCATTTTGTAGGCGTTCGAGTGCGCCCATCTGGCTTGTAATAGAAGGGACCGCAGTAGTCGATTCCAGTGACGCTGAATGCAGGCGAATCATGCACTCGATCCTTCGGTAGGTCAGCCATTATGTGCTCCACAAGGACGAGGTCTGGACCTGCAGCAGATGATGCATTTCCGCAACGCTCGAGCAACAGTTTTCATGCCGCCGATGGGCCAGAACTGCAAGCGAATCGATCCCAGTAGAGACTGCGGACCAGCATGGTGATGCTTCCGATGAAAGTGCATGATGATGGCGAACGTCAATGGATGATCCCTGGGCAAAATGATTAGGTGGCGTGCCTCGAAGCCAAGAGTTGAGTGCCGTAAGCGACCACCAACACGAATTAAACCAACGTCATCTATGAAAGGCGAGAGAGATATAGTGCTGCTGGAGAGCTCCACAAAGTTCCCCATCCGCTGAGCAAGGTACTCAGGATACAGGTGGGCCCGTTGAATGATGCGACACAACAAATGCGATCCATTTCGAAGGTCTTCAGACGAGAGATCAGGTGACATTTTCTTACTGATGAACTTATGAACATACCCAAAAATGCGCATCATGACTCCGAATGAGTTTATGTGCTTAAACGAAAGCAGGATGTCGACACGCTCAGACGACAGCAATACTCGTTATCTAATTTCCTGAAGACTGAGTTCGGGCGAACAACAACAAGAAGGAAGGTCCATTCATCCACAAACTAGACTGCATGAGCTCCTGAGGTGCTGATCCCTTTGACAAAATGCCAGCCGGGTTCATTTCAGTTGGGACATAGCGCCAATCTATGCCCCTCGTAAGTTGCTGTATTGCAGAAATCTTGTCAGACACGAACACGTTGAATTTGGATGGTTCCTAGCGCAACCAAAACAGTACCACAGCTGAATCTGACCAGCAATGGATCGGGCAATCGAAGGTATCAATTTTTTTTTTAATTTCGCGAAGTAAATTGGCTAATAGGAACGCTGCACATAGCTCAAGGCTCTAGCTTTCGAGCAAAGCAAATTTACCTCATCGGCGGTATCCTTAAATGAACGAGCATAGAAACAAGCACCATAGGCCTGGAAGCTGGCATCACAAAAGGCGTGCAATTCAAACCTTGCCTTAGCTTGAAGTATGCAACGCGGAAATGTAGCGTGACCCACAGTAGCGAAGTCCTAGCAAAACTGAGCCCAAGCCGATTCCAGTGGCTGAGGAAGACTTTCATCCCAATGCAGCTTGTCCCTTCAAATGCGCTACATGATGACTTTCTCTCTTGTCAATGTGGGTCCAATCAATCCCATAGGATCATAGCACCGTGCAATGGTTGACAACACCGAACGCTTAGTGTGCTTGCCCACACCGATTTGAGGTGCAAAAGTAAAAAAGAACTTGTCCTTATGGGGTTCCAAGATGAGTCCAAGCGCCTTGGTCACATCGCTGCCATCATCGAGCTTCAGAAAACTTTCCCTTTCTGCCTCAGGCACTTCACGAAGAACATCAGGAGAGTTGGAACACCATTTACTTAATTGAAAATTGCCACAAGCAAGAAGATCCGTGGTTTGACGCATAATATCCAGCACTTCCTCGACTGAAGAATGGTCCTGTAGAATGGTTTCCGAACCAAATAGACACGAAGACGACTCATCCATGGCCAGCTAATGCATAGCTCGAATAGCTAAAAACGAAGCAGGCTTAGTCCCATAGGTGACAGTGTTTAGCTTGAAGATCTGTAAATCGTCGTCAACAGAATCCCTCCACAATGTGAATTGGAGCATGGTGTCGGGCATTAAGACACGCACGCACCTATACATTTTACCGATATCGCCTGTAAGAGCAATGGAAAATGTACGAAATCGAAGGAGAGAGTGTGAAACAGCTTGGCTTGAATGGTGGGACCTGAAATAAGCAGATCATTCAACGAGAGACCAGCTGTGGTAACTGCAGAGCCGTCGAATACGACTCTCAGCTTTGTCGTGGAGCTGTCCTCTTTAATGACGCAATGATGCGGAAAGAAATATCTGCACTTGTATCTATCTTCATTTGGCACCAGAGACATAGGATCAAGGGACAGGTACTCCTTCATAAATGCCGAATATTTCATATATAGAGTTGGACTACGAACGAACTTGCGCTCCAAATTTTCCAACTGTCGCTTTGCTTGCAAGTAGGAATCGCCCAAGGACTCCAGACTTCGCTTTATGGGCAAGCTAACGGAATATTCCCCTGAGGGTAATCGAGTGTGATGGTTGACAAAGTGGTCCTCGCAGTACAGTTCCTCCTTTGTTGCCCTAGCGATTGGCTCAAAGATGTGCTCGACTTCCCAAAATTGACGAACCAACTCATCGAGCCGAGTGCTGTGATTGGTGTCATCCGAAGATTGGGTTGCGATGAACGACGAGTTATTGAAGGTTGAGTGCCCGCCACCAGAAAGAACCCATCCTAGCTGTGTCTTCTGCAGCAACGGTAGTTCAGGCGCCAGCTGAATTTGCCCCACACACAGCAACTCGAAGAAAAGTCCGGCTCCGATGAGCAGGTCAATCCGCTGCGGCTTATGGAACGAAGGGTCAGCAAACTGGATATTCAAAGGTATAGGCCAATTAGCAGTGCTAACTGTGATGCTAGGTTGATGGTCCGTGATCTTCTGGGCAAGGACGGCACTGATGCTAGTGGTGAACTCTGAAATCCGCGATTTCAGAACGAGATCCACCGAGATACCTTCTGTTGGGAAGCTAGCATCTCCTATGCCAGAGACAGCGGTAAGCGATTTGGTTGTTCGAAGTTTTAGCTGATTAGCTAGACGACTAGTTATGAGATGCAATTGCGATCTCGAATCCAAAAATGCGCGACATGGCACGAAAGTTCCAACGCTGTTTTTTATGAGAACGACGGCGGTGGCTAAAAGCACAGCATCAGATGGACTGTGAGACATAGAAGCTTGCGGCAAGGAGGGCGATAATGCAACCATGGCGTTACGACTTGGTTGTGCTGGTGAGGCTTCAATTGGAGGCGCAGATTGGGCAGCCTCTGTTGGACGAATGAAATCTAAAAGAGTGTGGTGCTTCGATCGGCAAGTGCGGCAGGGACCTGATCTACAATCTTTCAATTGATGGCTCTTTCGTAATTAAGGCCATTAAGGCATAGCAAGAGCCTCTTGCCTTCCAGGCGACGATCATTCGGCGATAGAATTGTAAACCGTTGACAATTGGCAATCATGTGATGAGTACTCTCGCACAATTCACAGGAAACTGGAGCGCTCGATGCTACAAATGACTTTCTTAATGCGTACTCACGGTTTTTCCTGACTTGCCAAGCTGACCATCTTATCCTTGCATGGATTGATCCACATTTTCAAGCGTTCGACATCTTTTTTCCAAGAATCCGGATAATTTGTCCCAAGACGGCAGCTCTTGATTCGACGAAGACTCCTCCCATCTATTTTGAGAGGCTTTGTCCAGCTTCTGAAGAACAGTCTGCATGATAATGCAATCCGCCACTTCTTCCTTACTTACAAGCGACTCCATAGCACGAATATGCGAGGTAGCTCTGTCGGTCAGTTCCCTCAACCTGCCCACCGATGCGTCAGCCTTCTCCAACCCAAATATCCCTCTGATGTGTGCCTGCAAAATAAAACGTTTATTGTCAAAGCGTCGCTTCAGAATGTCTAGTGCTACGATATAATTAGCTACATTTATTTCCAACGAGCTGGTGGTATTCAGGGCTGCACCACTCAAGCAGGATAGGGCTCGATAGGGCTCAGCTCAGACTCCTTGTCAACAATCGCGGTGAACATTGAGAAGAAATTGGCCCACTCCGTATAAATTCCACTGAATTTGGGCAGCTCCAGATGAGGTAACCGAGATCGATTGGACATTACCACGATTGACTGCGATTCACTAGAGTTGGCGTTGAATGTGGAACAATGCTTATTACTCGAGCGACTTCCAAGCTCGCGCTGAAGAATGGTCCTCAACGACAATATGAATGAGTCGAATTTGGCAGGAATTTCACTGGACATTGACTCAAAATCCACTTCCTCCAAACTGGTGTGTGCCACAACAAAATTTGATTTAAGCTCCGTCAATGATTCCAACAGCCCTCGCAAGTCGTATTCATCCATTTGGCGCAACTTTTCACTATCCATCTCTGTGCGTATGGACTCTAGCCGAGCGAAAATAGCTCTAGCCTTCAGTCTCATGAAGGAAATAAGAAATACCGGAACAGGGACTTGGTTGCTGGCTGCGTTCGCACTAAAACTTTCGCCAGATGGAGCAGCGCCAAATGTCACAGAATCACTTTCATTGCCCATAGCAAACGATCCACTCTTTCTACTATTCTTTCTTCTGCCCATGTTTTCGGTTATAGAAATCGGTTGACGCGGAGGGTGCTAGTCGATCACAATTAAATATGATTATGCAACGCGCGAGTTCAGACGAGTTCAAACGCCTTTGCGTTCACTTTTTTGGCACTTGTTATGTGCAATATGTATGCACCGGTAAAAGCAACGAAGCGACGACCGAAAAACCAACAATTATGCAAAAGAGAGAACGTTCGAGATGTACTCTGCTTTCGAGTTCGAATTCCAGAGAGATATTACGGCAGCCTCTCAAAAGAGCTGGCTGAAGCAAAGGACCAAAGAGGAGGCGAAGAAAACTAAGGGACCACGCTTAGAACTCTATGCAGCCAGTCTCGACAGTGCGTTGCGCAGGCTGAAGCAGACGATGAAAGAGAAAACGAAAACGAATATCGGGCCGCTAGAACTGCTAAGGTCGGCCACAACGACTTTTGGTTCGCTACTTTTGTCACAAATGTCACGTGAAACCTTCAAAATTGGATTAATTGGATCGTTTAAACCAAACATGTTTTCAGGCAAATTTTTTTTTTAATAATATTTATATATGTACATATATTATTATAGTTTTAAATTGATTTATTTGTTTAATCATGGAGAGCTGAGAAAAAACTGAGATATATCCTTACTAATAAAGTCAAAAGGAACGCATTAAACATGTTTTTAGGCTGGTTTAAACCAGGGACCGTAAATAATGATTATTTTTATACCCGTACTCAAAAAAGAGTTAAGGGGTATATTAGATTTGTGGTAAAAGTGGATGTGTGCAACGCAGAGAAGGAAACGTTTCCGACCCCATAAAGTATATATATTCTTGATCAGCATCAATAGCCGAGTCTATATAGCCATGTCCGTCTGTCCGTCCGTCTGTCCGTCTGTCCGTCTTGATGAGCACCTGGATCTCAGAGACTACAAGAGCTAGGGCAACCAAATTTGGTTTCCAGACTCATGTGATATCACACTGCTTTCAAAATTTCGCCCCGCCCCCTTCCGCCCCCACAAAGGACGAAAATCTGTGGCAGGCACAATTTTAAAGATACGATAAAACTAAAAACACATTATCGTAGAGAATGACCATATCTACCAGATTGCCGAATCTAAATCAGATCGGATCATAATTATAGCCAGAATGAAGAAATTAATTTTCAGTTGCTTGCCCTCCCCCTCCCGCCGACGACAACGCATCTCATTTTCCTTCTCGCTCGCACACTCTGCCGCGTTCAGTGCGCGAGCAACCCCTAGCGGAGGAGATGTAGAATCTAATTGGAACATGTAAAATCTACATGTTAGATGTAGAATATACATTGTATATGTAGATGTAGATATCATATGTAGCAAAAAAATGTAAAATGTAAAATTTTTTTTTTTTTCTGAAATTCTTAAAAATCATAAGCTCAAAAATGTATATACTGACTGAGTACGGGTATAAGTAGAGTCGCGTCCCCAGAAGCGACTCACACGTTCCTTCTCGTTTATTTTGTTCTCGAAAAAATCATCCACTTAAAGTAGCCGCACAGAAAAATTAAATAGACCAATAGACTGCTCTAAGAATAAACTATGCAAATCTAACAAAATTTTTAAGTTTTCAGTTTTTAGGATAATTATTCAGAATGGCTTAGATCATTCAAATTAGATGTAAGATACTTAAGTTATTTGAAAAAAAAAAACGCTTCCTCGAAAAAAAGCCTAAGAAAAAATTTTGTTTAAATGTTCTGGGGACGCGACTCTACTTATACCCGTACTCAGTCAATATATACATTTTTGAGCTATGATTTTTTAGAATAAAAAAATTCATTTTGGCTATAATTATAATCCGATCTTATTCAGATTCGGCAATCTGGTAGATATGGTCATTCTCTACAATACTGGTTTTTTAGTTTTATCGTATCTGTTGGGCTAATATTTTCCATTTTAACTAGGGTTCTACGTCAATAGAGAATTACTCCGCTTGGCTTGTGGTGTGGGCAAACTCTCTAACGCAACTACTTTCTCGGTATTGGAAACCACAGCTCCGAGACAATTATTAATCGTTACGCAATTTCCCTTTGTCTCTTTATCTGCCTTCCCTCACACTCACCACCGCAGAGGAACACGCTCGACGTGCGTCCCTTTCTCTCGCTCCTTTTATCCTCTCCGAGCGAGTTTCTCAGAATACACTCGCTAATGAACACCTGGCCCACATAAAATCAACTGCAACTCGGCCAAGGAGATGAAACATCCGACAAAGAGCGAGATACAAAGGAAACAGTGATAATACACTGAGAACAATCAAAAAGGGGATTCGTAGGCACCTGGCAGACCAAAATACACTGGGAATATGATCCGACACGGCCATTCTGACAATAACACGTCCTCGTGTAGTCGTCTCACAGTGTCCAATAAATAACATTGACATAAAGTAATACAGTTTAGGCTTTTATTAAACGGAGGGTATTTTTCTATGAGAATATGTTTACATTTAGATTTTAAATCAGCAAAAATTTCAACACATACCGTGCGCCATGAAGAGTCTCTAATAATATAAATGGACCTCTAAACTTTGCATCTAACTTTGTCTGATGCCTTTCTTCGCTTTTGAGTAAAACATAGTAACCCACCTTGTGTTTGACTACAGCAGCTTTACTCTTGTCAAACCTAGACTTGTTATAAAAAGCTAAATCTTGCATATTTTTTGATGCCTCATCTCTCAAAACCTGCAAGTCAATCTGTTCCTCTGTATCACATGGAGAAATTAAACCCATTGGACGAGCCTCTTTGTCGATCAGAAGCTCTAAGTGACTAGCTCCAGTTGCACTGTTGATTGTGCAGTTGAGGGCAAGCTGTGTTTCTTCCAGGGCATCCTGCCAAGACTTGATTCAACAGCAGTTAATAGATTTTTCAGAATGTTCATCACACGCTCAACGTGACCTTTAGCACAGCTAGCTCCCGTAGCAATTAGATGAAGCTTAATATTTTGTGATAAACAGAACTCAGCAAACTTTGCACTAGTGAAACATCTACTCTGATCGGCAATGATTCGGGTCGGAACCCCAAACAAAGAAATGGATGATTTCATAGCCGTCACACAGCTCTCGGTATCCAGTTTGAGAGTATGAAATAAGAAAAACTTACTTTTTGAAAGCGTCAATCTGTACGAACATATACTCTTTAAGGTCCTTTAAGGTAATATTGATAAACTTTATCAAGCGTTTTCTTCCAACCTAAGTGCATAATTGATTCATGAACTTGATTTATTACTGACCATCTAAATGCACGCGGTACTACTGGCAAACAACGCGTTTTATTATTTCTTTGAATTTTGCGAAGCAACAAACCCTTTCTTAATTCGTATGTCTCTGTCAAATCTTCAGCGAGCTCACTGTCATTGAGTTTGTTAACAATATCAATCAGATCTGAATCAAGTCGCTGCTCAGCTAAGAGCCAATCTTTGGAAATCTCTGTCAGTCTCACTCGTTTTTCAGGAATTTTACATTTTATAGAATCGGGTTTTACATGAATTGGATTTTTTGACAAAAAATCAACATGGGCCATACGTTTGCCTTCCCTATACTGTATATCGAAGTTACGTTTGCCTTCCCTATACTGTATATCGAAGTTAAAGGACTGTAAATAAGCTCACCACCGATACACTCTAGGGGTCAATTCCGATTTAGTGCGTGAAGCCTTTAAAGAGTTACAATCAGTGTTTGGCTATTAAGCGTTTTTAATAGCCGTTGAAACTCGTTTAATTGTTAAGAAAAGTCTAGCGTTTCAATGGGTAATGTATAATTTATTATATATTGGTAATGTAAGGTAGACGATAAAGTGACCGATATAATAAAGCGATGGATACGTTATGAAGATCAATACCAGACTGAGAAAGGGCAGGCGGGCCGAATTGCCCGTGCCCTAATGCAAGCGAGAGAGAGCAAATAAACGATAGAAGCTCGGGCTGCTGCTGAGCCGAGTACGAGCGATAGATAGAGAGAAAGAATGCGAGAGAGCAGCATAGATGATGAGAACGATGGCGAAAGAAACTTGGAAGCGAGATGCATATATAGACCACAATTCGTGTGTCACCAATTGACCGAATATATGCGTATGTATATATGCGACGACAGAAAAGATCGAGAGATTGCAAAGGCATGCAAGTGCTGGACCAGATCATGGCCTTTGCGAAGGCATGTTAGGGCAGACGGACCAAATTACCCGTGCCCTACGCGATGCTAAGAACAGAGATCGATAGAACGAAAGAGCGATATAGCGAGATAGTAAAGTAAAGGAGAAAGGCAAGAGTCGAAGAGACGAAAGAACGGTTGCATAGGCGAATAGATTGAGTAATTATAAGCAGTTACAATGTTTATATGCAGTGGGCAATTCAAATAGCAAACAAAGGTGAAATTACGTTAGTTGCGCCACTGGCTATTATTTGAGGTATTTGTTGGGGATTTTCCGGCTGGGAAACCAGACATACTCCCCCCGTTGAAAGCCTGACTTTCAACAGATGCTGAAGGGTTTCACAGCCGTCGCTTGTGGCTGATTTGATGTAGCAATCCTAATTCCATCTTTGGCACAACATCTCGAGACACGCCAATGAATCCAGGAATGAATTTGACCAATGTCGTTATTGGTCAGTTGTTGTGGGTCTGATAGCCCAGGGTTCTGCATACGCTTTGAACGCAGCTGCAGCGACGAGATGTAGTCTTCCTTCCATCGCGTACAGAAGATATGGAGTATGTAGGCAACGCATTGCCTGACATCCAATTGTCGCAAGATCAGGCATGTTACGCTAGGCTCAAGAAACGAAAAGGGAGTGTCACGAACTGGCACATCCAGATCGGCAGGGCTCTCTGTAATTGAAGCTAAAGTTGTAGGATTAAAAATGGCCAAGATGCCAAAAAACTTCCTCAGATGATCCAATCTACAATCTGAGTGGTCAGTGGCACGATGATTGTTGTAGTTGTACGTCTTCAGTGCAGCTCCACTCCCCCCAATATACAAATATTGGGATGGAATAAGTCCAAGAACAGCTCGAAGTCCAGTGCGAAGATTCTGCTGAGGAGCGATGATCATTGTTGAATTAGTGGTGCGCTGAACTGGATGCTTCCTGCCAAAGGTGATTTGATGATGGCCAGCAAAATACACGGATGAACGATATTGAAACCCACATGCCAAAAGAGGGGGCTCTCTCAAATCATTCAAAAGAATCCCACGCGAAGAGATCTCAATCAGAGCTTTATGCCAAGACAACGTATCTTTGCCCAGCCGTTGGAAAAAGAGTCTGGACCGCGTAGCTGCAGGTGCAGCTAGTCCGAAACCGTCAAAGAGCTGGGCTTCTGTTGGCACAACTGAACTTCTGCAGGGGCACGATAATGATGAATAGCCCGAAATTGAGAGAGAGGACCGATCAGTAGCTGATTCCAACGCTAAATCTATTGATGGAAGTGCACTTGGGTTCTCCGAAATCATATTGGAATCCAGCTGCGAATGAGATACCAACTCAGCTATGTGGACGTCTTGAAGGTTGATTTCAGTATCAGCAGACAGCGCTGCCTGCTCATCTATCTTCAAATGCTGCATTGGCCCCTCAGAGACGCATAAGGCAGACTTCTTCCTATCCGAAGATGACAATTGCATAGCGCGTAGATACGGGGGCGGATTGCTCCGTGGTGGAAGCTGCCTGCCAACAATATTACCAATTATTGTTCCTCCAGAAACCGTTGAGGGGGAAGACAGGTGGGGGAATCGATTAGCGATTTCGCGCCGAATCGAAGTATCCAGCTCATTGAACAGATAATTAAAGTTGTTCAAGGATCCAATGCGAGTCTTGTTGTAGTCCAACTTCTGAAGCTCGTTGTGCAGGGTTTTAAAAGTGTCCTGCAGCTCCTCGATCTCCTCCAACCTTATCACGAGCATATAGTAGTCGCAAGCCAACAATTCATTCTCCCAAGTGGCACTCAATCTTTTGAGGCCTTCGCACAATTCCGATGCATTCCGCTTCAGAAAAATCACCCTGTTTTCCGCAGCGTAACTACACTGCCGTTTGACCCATCCAACTCCATAGCAGCGACGGCGTTAGAAAAACGTTTCTAGCGGGAAGATGAAAAACAAAGAGTACCACGCGCAAGTGACGGGAAAGAGCACCGCAAACAAAACGTATATGCAAGAGCGGCTGGTGTATATATATGTGGTCGATGACACTTGAAGCCGCGGGCAAACGACAACAACGAACAACCGGCAATATATGGCAATGCTTGAATGCTCAACTGTAGTTTGTGATTGCACGAATATATTAACTAATGCACAATCACGTCGGGGTCACCAAATGTTTGGCTATTAAGCGTTTTTAATAGCCGTTGAAACTCGTTTAATTGTTAAGAAAAGTCTAGCGTTTCAATGGGTAATGTACAATTTATTATATATTGGTAATGTAAGGTAGACGATAAAGTGACCGATATAATAAAGCGATGGATACGTTATGAAGATTAATACCAGACTGAGAAAGGGCAGGCGGGCCGAATTGCCCGTGCCCTAATGCAAGCGAGAGAGAGCAAATAAACGATAGAAGCTCGGGCTGCTGCTGAGCCGAGTACGAGCGATAGATAGAGAGAAAGAATGCGAGAGAGCAGCATAGATGATGAGAACGATGGCGAAAGAAACTTGGAAGCGAGATGCATATATAGACCACAATTCGTGTGTCACCAATTGACCGAATATATGCGTATGTAAGTTAACACTCCCCACCAGCCATAGGGTATCGGCAGGGGTCTTAGTTATAAGAATGCTGACCCAGCGCTGGCATGGAAAGGGGCGGCAACATATTACTATGTTGCATAAACATCCGCCCGACCAACTGGGTCCGCACGAGGCGCTGACGTAGCGAAACTTGAGACCGCTGCTCAAGCAGCGCTGCCCAGGCTGGGGGCCCCTATGGATAATTATAACATTTTTGTATTTTAGTTTTTAACTCAATGCTGAACCGAGCCGATGGTTGCCGGTAATAAATAATTAAACTCAATCCCGTTCTCTCATTACCGACGGCTGACGCTTCGGTGTACATTGGGGAACAATAATAGAATAATTGGCGCCCAACGGGTCAAACTAAGTCGAACCCCGAGTTAACGCGAGTGTCAAAACACCGCGATAAATAAACCAAAAGTTTAAAAGCAAGAAAAAGTCATAAAAATAGGAGAAAAAATCCCCGTGAAAAATTCCTCCGAAATACTAAAAAGAAAATAAAACAGAAAAGTGTAAAAACAAATTTCCCGAAAAAATTCCTCCATACACTAAAGGGAAAATTAACTAAATAATTACAACACAAACGAGTGAGAACGTTCCATAGTGCAACACCCGAATGAAAATAAAAAACTAAAACAAGGAAAGAGCTGAAGGGCATCCCCTCGCTCCAATTGAAGATAGATTGCAGCCGAAAACGAAGTCAAAAGAGCTGAAGGGCAATCCCTCGCTCCCATCGAAAGATCTACAAGGAAAAAATAGGCTGAAGGGCCCTCCCACTTCTGGAAAGAGAAAATATAATAACAAAATCTACACGGCTGTAGGGAATTCCCTCGCCCAACGTTACGGATCCAAAACGCTCAACCGGTGCATAGTTAAGCTTAACCAATCTAATCGTCAGAGTAAATATAGGCTGTAACAATGAGGTAAGTGAATTGCTTGAATTTTAAATGTTTCCTATGTCAGCCAACCTAAATCTCTGTTTAAAATAAGAGTTCACCGATAATTGCGTAAATTTTACTAGACAAGCTCAAAAAAAAAAAAAACGAGAAGGAACGTGTGAGTCGCTTCTGGGGACGCGACTCTACTTATACCCGTACTCAGTCAGTATATACATTTTTGAGCTTATGATTTTTAAGAATTTCAGAAAAAAAAAAAAATTTTACATTTTACATTTTTTTGCTACATATGATATCTACATCTACATATACAATGTATATTCTACATCTAACATGTAGATTTTACATGTTCCAATTAGATTCTACATCTCCTCCGCTAGGGGTTGCTCGAGCACTGAACGCGGCAGAGTGTGCGAGCGAGAAGGAAAATGAGATGCGTTGTCGTCGGCGGGAGGGGGAGGGCAAGCAACTGAAAATTAATTTCTTCATTCTGGCTATAATTATGATCCAATCTGATTCAGATTCGGCAATCTGATAGATATGGGCAGTCTCTACGATATTGCGTTTTTAGTTTTATCGTATCTTTGAAATTGTGCCTGCCACAGATTTTCGTCCTTTGTGGGGGCGGAAGGGGGCAGGGCGAAATTTTGAAATACACTTGTAGCAGTGTGATATCACATGAGTCTGGAAACCAAGTTTGGTTGCCCTAGCTCTTATAGTCTCTGAGATCTAGGCGCTCAACAAGACAGACAGACGGACAGACAGACATGGCTATATCGACTCGGCTATTGATGCTGATCAAGAATATATATACTTTATGGGGTCGGAAACGTTTCCTTCTCTGCGTTACACACATCCACTTTTACCACAAATCTAATATACCCCTTAACTCTTTTTTGAGTACGGGTATAATAAAGATAAAATAAGAAGTGAAACATTTGATTATTTAATACGGTTGTAAAAACCAGTCAAATTCTTCCCCTTGAGATTAATGCTAGGGAGCGCAGTGTTCTAAGTACTTAGGGCAGTGCTACACGCAGCAGTTTGCACCATATGAGTGATAGGGAAAGTGCCGACGATAGTGACGATAGTCTGAAATCCTTGATCGAAGGCCTCCAAGCGGCAGACATTGACAAACGTACGACTCAAAGACCGCCCAACGTCATGGATCCTGCCATTCTCGCAGCCGTCGAGGCCGCACTGACAAGCCAGGCCACGAAATTTGAGGCTAAATTACTACAAATGCAGACCACAATTAAACAGTTACAAGCGGCCGCGCCTGTCGCCGTACCAGAGGTAGAAGTATACAGGAAAATATAAATCATGCCTGGGGTCCAGTGTGATCAGCCACTGGACATGGTGAAGTCGGTCCCAGAATTTGATGGGAAACAGGAACATTATGTTGCCTGGCGCCAGGCAGCGCTGGCGGCCTACGAGGTGTTCGAGCCCTATGAGGGTAGCACAAGACACTATATGGCTACTGGCATAATCAGAAATAAGGTGAAAGGAGCCGCGAACAATATTTTGGCATCTTTTGGCACGGTGTTGAACTTTAGAGCCATTATCAATAGGTTAGATAGTTCGTATTCTGACAAAACGCCAGTGAGCGTGATACATCAGAAGCTAGCAACCATGCGGCAGGGAAATATGTCCCTCACCGATTACTATGATGACATCGAGAGGCACCTCTCTCTCATGACTAATAAAAACATCATGAACCATACGGCGGACGTAGCGGGCATCTTAAATGACAGAGCCAGGGAGGATGCCTTAGAAGTATTCATTTCAGGCTTGAGAAGAGCCTTAAAAACTCCAGTTTTCTCAGCAAGGCCTAAAGACCTGCCGACCGCGCTGGCCCTAGCCCAAGCAGCTGAATGCAGCGAGGACCGCTGCGTTCTAGCAGCAAATTACGCCAGGGCCATGGAGGAGAAAGCCAATAGATTTTGTGAACGCAAACCCCAGGCGCCACAGCTAGGCAATGCCAAGCAATATAGGGCCCAGGACCCCTCTTCTTACAAGAGCCCTCATTATTTCAAGAGTCCGGGCACATCCAACGCCCAGCAAAGTGGCCCCAACCAACAAGCCAGAGCTCAGGGCCAAGCAGCACCTGAGCCTATGGAGGTGGACCCTTCATCCTCTAAATTTAGACAGCCCACGGCTCACCAAAAGCCATTTGGGGCGGGCAAGCGCGACAATAGTTTTGGAAAAAAACAGAACGCGTCGGAGCGCACGTCGGGAAACTGGCGGCAGAGAGTGGAGCACATTGCTACTACGAACAGCCGGTCCGGGGCGTCCTACGACGACGCTGCCACTGAGGCAGTCGCGGAAATAGAAGCCGACGCCGAAATTGAGTACGAGTCCGATTCAATCAATTTTTTAGGGGAAGGTCCCTGCTGCCATTCATATGGCGAAGAGTAGCGGGGGTTAAGATAAAACTTCTCATCGACACGGGTGCGTCGAAAAATTTCATCAAGCCATTTGGGTGGCTTCCCGGCGTCACACTCGTCGAATCACCGTTCCCTGTCCACTCGATCAACGGATCGAACGACATAACGGAAAAATGTCCCTTGTCAATGTTCGGCAAGGTCACCCCATTCTTCCTCTTAAAAACACTAACGGGCTTTGATGGCATCATTGGCCTTGACCTGCTGACGCAGGTAGGGGCCACGCTATCTCTTAAAAAGGGGACACTCAGGTTTGGTAACACAACTGAGATGATCCAATTCCAAAAATGCGCACATGTCAACCACACCAACGTTGTTGATATCGACGCACCGCAGGCCGTAAAGGCAAACTTCATGCAGATGCTGAAGAAAAGAAGTAAGGCTTTTGCTGACCCTAACGGGTCACTGCCCTATAATACTTCGGTCGTGGCCACCATTCGCACGGTGGATGACGAACCAATTTATTCCAAGCTATACCCCTACCCGATGGGTGTAGCTGATTTTGTCGATTCCGAGGTTAAGAGCCTCCTGAAAGACAACATCATACAAAAATCAAGATCACCCTATAACAATCCTATATGGGTGGTAGATAAAAAAGGCACTGATGAAAATGGCAATAGGAAGAAACGTCTCGTAATGGACTTTCGGAAGCTCAATCAGAAAACAGTGGCCGACAAATACCCAATACCGAGCATCTCAATGATCTTGGCAAATCTGGGTACTGCAAAATACTTTACAACTCTTGACCTGAAATCGGGATACCACCAAATAACTTTGGCGGAGCGCGATGGGGAAAAAACTTCCTTTTCCGTAAATGGAGGGAAGTATGAGTTTTGCCGACTGCCCTTCGGTCTGAGGAATGCGGGCAGCATCTTCCAGAGGGCAATTGACGATGTTTTGCGCGAACAAATCGGCAAAACATGCTACGTCTATGTCGATGACGTAATCATTTTTTCAAAGTCTCAGGACGACCATGTTAAACACGTCGACTGGGTACTGAAAAGCCTCTATGAAGCCAACATGAGAGTGGCTCAAGAGAAGTCGCAGTTCTTTAAAACGAGCGTAGAATACCTTGGATTTATCGTAACCAGCGAAGGCACAAGAACGGACCCTGAGAAAGTGAGAGCTATCCAGGAATACGTTGAGCCATCAACGCTTTTCGGGCTAAGATCATTCTTAGGCCTGGCAAGCTATTACAGATGTTTCGTGAAAGACTTCGCGGCTATCCGACATCTTGAAAGGGCAAAATGGATCGATTAGTAAATATAAATCTAAAAAAACCCCAATATTGTTCAGCGAAGCTCAAAGACACGCGTTCCAAAAGCTAAGGGACATTCTAGCATCAGAAAACGTAATGCTAATGTACCCAGACTACAGGAAACCTTTCGACCTGACGACGGACGCTTCTGCCTATGGCATAGGGGCAGTATTGTCACAGGGAGGCCGACCTATAACGATGGTCTCCAGAACACTTAAAGACAGTGAGCTCAACTACGCTACTAACGAGCGGGAGCTGTTAGCAATTGTTTGGGCCTTGGGGAAATTGCGCCATTATATTTATGGCGTCAGCCACTCACGTTCGCGGTGTCGGAGGGAAATCCTAACGCAAAGATTAAGCGATGGAAGGCACGCATCGATGAGATGGGCGCCAAGCTATTTTATAAGCCGGGGAAAGAAAACTTCGTCGCAGACGCATTGTCTCGACAGAACATTTGCGCGCTAGACAGCGGCGCGCCGCGGTCAGACGCAGCGACAATTCACAGTGAGGTTTCAATGACTTACACGATAGAATCATCAGACAAGCCCGTCAATTGCTTTAGGAACCAGATCATTTTAGAGGAAGCACGCTTCCCTCTCAAACAAATTTTCGTACTTTTTGGAGAAAAAACACGCCACGTAATACAGTTCCATGACAAGGGCGCGCTCGCTGAGATGGTCAAGTCAGTGGTGAACCCGCAAGTGGTAAACGCAATCCATTGCGACTTACCAACCTTAGCATGCGTACAGCATGAGTTGGTAAGGGCTTTCCGTCGACAAGATTCTGGCATTGCAAGAATCTTGTCGCCGACGTGTTCGATGAAAACGAAAAAAAAGAGATCATCACAGCAGAACACAATCGGGCCCACAGGGCGGCCCAGGAAAACGTTAAACAGGTGTTAACCGATTACTATTTTCTCAAGATGTCCAAACTGGCCAGCGAAGTAGTGGTAAACTGTAAAGTGTGCGCCCAAGCAAAGTACGACAGGCACCCAAAAAAACAGGAACTAGGCCCGACGCCGGTCCCTACACACACTGAGGAAATGCTACATGTAGATATTTTCTCAACAGATAGGAAATACTTCCTCACGTGTGTGGACAAATTTTCAAAATTCGCCATCACGCAACCGATAGCGTCCCGCACCATTGCGGATCTAAAAACTCCACTGTTGCAAATAATGAATGTGTTCCCGCATGTAAAACAGATTTATTGCGACAACGAACCGTCGCTTAATTCTGAGACGATCAGATCGCTTTTGCAAAACAACTTTGGGGTCTACATCGCGAACGCGCCCCCACTACATAGCACCTCTAACGGACAAGTAGAGAGGTTTCACAGCACGTTGGTGGAAATTGCCAGATGCCTTAAAATGGCTAAGGGCATTGGCGACATAGTCGACCTATTCTTGCAAGCAACGGTGGAATACAACAAGTCAATACATTCGGTCACGAACAAAAGGCCCATAGACGTTTTTCACGCTGCTGCGGCGGACGCTCACAGAGATATAAAAAATAGGGTCCAGAAAGCTCAAATTGTGCAAAACAATCGAATGAACCAATCCAGACAGAACAGAACCTTTAGGGTGGGAGAAAAGGTGTTGGTAAAGTCTAACAGACGCCTCGGAAACAAATTGACCCCACTATATGTGGAAGAAGCGGTGGAGGCGGACTTGGGGACAACAGTCCTGATTAGAGGGAGAGTGGTCCATAAGGACAACCTAAGATAAGTTCACTAGTTAGGCCTAAGAAAATAAATGGTGGTGGTATTTTATCATTCCTTATTATCCGTATAGTTTATATTCATCTTGTATCCGCAGGCTTTTCTGGGTACTTCACTCTCTAACAATGGTCGCGGCCCGCATCACCGACTATTCACACTCCCGTTACATTCCTATTACAGACGGGTCGGTATTGGTATGGGAGGAATTAAACTACATCAGGCACACAGCAAACCTATCAGAATATGGCCGCATTGCCGACGAAACCGTACAGATGACAGACCTTTTCCCAAGATCTCACATGAGACAACTGCTGGAGGTTGACTCCAGCCACGTCAAGGATATGTTAGAAGATATTGGCATTCACCGTAGGCTGGCGAGAAGTTTAGACTTCCTAGGGACGGCCCTCAAGATAGTGGCCGGCACGCCAGACGCCACTGACTTAGAAGATATCAAGGTTACTGAAGCACAGGACTAGCTGTAATAGACAGATAGTAATAAACTCAAAAGTTCAGAGCCAGATAAATAACCTCACAAACACAGTCAACCAGATTCTTAGCACAGACAGGAAGGAACATATCAACTCAGCCCATTTGTATGAAACACTGTTAGCTAGAAATAGAATTCTTATCACTGAATTGGGGAACCTAATGCTCACAATCACCTTGGCAAAAGCCAACTTGGTAAACCCTTCTATTCTTGACCATGCTGACACAGAATCCATTCTCACTAACCAATTCACAGGGGTTACAGTGTCAAACTTGTTAGAAGTATCCAGCATTAAGATCTTGCAATCAAATCATATTATCCATTTTATTATAGGTTATCCTAGAGTAAGTTTAGCCTGTAAGAAGATTATGATGTACCCGGTTGAGCACAACGGTACAGTACTGCAGCTAGAGGAGAACATCGTAGCCGAGTGCGAGAGCCAGGTGTGGGCCGTTACGGGCTGCACCTCCACTACCACTACTACCTTCTGCAGAAAAAATCTGGGTGGTTCCTGTGCGCAGGGGCTACACTCCGGAGGCACGGCACATTGCAGCTCTCAACCCAGCCACCTGGAACCCGTCACCTTGGTAGATGACGGGGTTATTATCATCAACAACAGACCCGCCACCATCAGTTGTGATTCCGACACGTTGGTTAAAACCTCAGGAACGCAACTGGTCGCCTTCAATGACTTTGCCACCATCAACGGCTCACGGTTCCTGAATCGTGACAACACCAAACGCCGGGTGCCGGGCATCGCTTCGGTGCCCGCCCTGAATATCGCAGGGCACCACGCGGTCCTGAGCCTACCATTCCTCCAGCAGCTCAGCGAAGACAATCTGAACTACATTAAGGAGGTCGAGCGAAACGCAACGGGCAAGGGGAATCCTATCCTCGCCTTTGGTCTAGGAATAACCCTGTGCGGAGTCATCGGAAGTATCGTCTACATCAGATCCCTACTCAGGAAGAGGAGGGATTTGGTCCAGGTCAACGCGCTGATAGAAAATTTGAGAGGCTCGAGGGCGACCACTCTTGAAGAGGGGGAGTAGTTAACACTCCCCACCAGCCATAGGGTATCGGCAGGGGTCTTAGTTATAAGAATGCTGACCCAGCGCTGGCATGGAAAGGGGCGGCAACATATTACTATGTTGCATAAACATCCGCCCGACCAACTGGGTCCGCACGAGGCGCTGACGTAGCGAAACTTGAGACCGCTGCTCAAGCAGCGCTGCCCAGGCTGGGGGCCCCTATGGATAATTATAACATTTTTGTATTTTAGTTTTTAACTCAATGCTGAACCGAGCCGATGGTTGCCGGTAATAAATAATTAAACTCAATCCCGTTCTCTCATTACCGACGGCTGACGCTTCGGTGTACATTGGGGAACAATAATAGAATAATTTGTATATATGCGACGACAGAAAAGATCGAGAGATTGCAAAGGCATGCAAGTGCTGGACCAGATCATGGCCTTTGCGAAGGCATGTTAGGGCAGACGGACCAAATTACCCGTGCCCTACGCTATGCTAAGAACAGAGATCGATAGAACGAAAGAGCGATATAGCGAGATAGTAAAGTAAAGGAGAAAGGCAAGAGTCGAAGAGATGAAAGAACGGTTGCATAGGCGAATAGATTGAGTAATTATAAGCAGTTACAATGTTTATATGCAGTGGGCAATTCAAATAGCAAACAAAGGTGAAATTACGTTAGTTGCGCCACTGGCTATTATTTGAGGTATTTGTTGGGGATTTTCCGGCTGGGAAATCAGACAATCAGTATATACTACAAACACACGTCCCAGCAAATATTGACGAAAACGCTTAACAGCTTCAACAACTGCCAACGTCTCCAATTCATAGGAATGATATCTTGACTCAGCGGAGGAAGTGGTTTTGCTAAAATATTCTACTACATGAGGACTGCCATTGATTCGATGCATTAACATAGCACAGGAACTCGCATCTGTATGCAATTCAATTGGGTATTCTGGGTTGAAGATTACAAGAACTGGTTCATTTGTAAGAATGGTAATGACCTTCTTTCGAATCCTTTCCAGCTCTGCATTCCAAGAAAAGCTTTCCTTCACTGATGTAAGAGAATAGAGTGGCTTCATCATTTGTGAAAATCCAGGCACAAATTTACGAAAATATGAAGCCAAACCGATGAATTGTCTCAAGCTACTAACTGATTCTAGGGGAGTTAGGGAGTTCAAGGCAATTATTTTACCCTAATTCGGCCTTATCTCTCCAGCTCTCACCTCATATCCCAAATACTGAACAGCATTTTTAAGAAAACTACACTTTGAAATGTTGAACTGCAGAATCCAGCCCTATTCAAAATATCCAGAACAATTTTTAATCTCTCCAGACCCAACTCAATTGTGGGTGACACCACCATAATATCATCCATGTAAACAATAACGTATGACTGAGCTAAGTCACCAGTGCATTCATGACGCTACGCTGAAAAACGGATGGTGCATTTTTCAAACCAAACGGCATTTTCAAAAACTCGTATTGAACTTCTGGGGTTACAAACGCAGTGTATTCTACCGAATCAGAGCGCATTGGTATTTGATGATATTCGCTAGCCATGTCTAAACAAGTAAAATAATTAGCTCCACATAGTCTGGAAATCTGGTCATCGATGAGTGGCAAGGGGTATTTGTCAGAAAACGTGGTTGAGTTTAGCTCTCTATAATCGACACAAAGTCGGTCCGAACCGTTTTTATTTTTTACAAGCAAAATAGGGCTAGCGTACGGAGAACAGCTGGGTCTAATGGTGTTACATTTTAGTAACTCACTTATCTGAGACCGAACTGTTAGCTTTTCTTCAGGGCTGAGTCTATACGATCGCCGCTGCACGGTTTTGTTTGAGTCTATTTATCGTAATTTCATTTCACCAGTGCTAACAAAAGAGCAAGGCGTTCCGTCAATGAAAGCTACAGAATATTGTTCAAGGTTTTTAATCAACTTATCTTTGTCAATATCAATCAGGTCAGTATTAACATTAAATACACTAGCTGGCATTTCATAAGCTGCACAAACATTAACAGATTTGGTTTTCAAGATTATAAATCTATCGAACGAAAGTAAAACATTAAAACCTTGCTTAAGAATTTCTCGTCCAACTACAATATCATTCTGCAATTGTTTATCTTGTACGGAATAAAACAATATTTCAAGATCATTTTCATTAATTACAACAGTGCTTAAGATTTGCAATGTGCTGTATTTACCAGCATCGCCAATACCCTTTAACATTACAATGTTATTGATGCGTTTCCTCGATAAATGTTTACCAATACTCTCTCTGATCAACGAGCATTCAGCCCCAGTGTCAAAACAAATTGTAAAGATCGTACCTCGCTGTGTCATACTTCCTTTAGGCTCTGACACAAAGATTGATGCTCTTCTGCTTTAATGCTCCAGATTTGGTAACGGTCGCCTCCCTGGAACATTTGTTAGCGAAATGTCCACGCTGGCCACACCGAGAACAGGTCACGTCCTCTCTCAGCGGCTTCGTTTCCCTCTTGAAGTTGTGTCCAGTTCCATCCTGCAGTTGCTTAGTGCGACAGTTTTTCATTTTATGTCCTGGCTTCTTACAAAAAAGGCACAACAGGGTAGACTGCCTTAATCGCTTGCAGTCGGGTTCCATGTGTTCCACTGTTCAAGCACTGCGTTTGTTTGTAAATGCAAGGGCCGTCAACTCCGACTGCAGCTTGCCTCGGGTGGTCACATTTGAAGTGAAAACAACTCTCTGCAAGCGACTGCCAAAATTTGCCATATGCGCCAGAACAGCAAAAACAGCGATTTCTTCGATGTTCATGTTTTTCCACTTCGACATAAGAGAAGTTACCAGGCGGCTTGCGTACACTGCATAGCATTCGCCAGCAGAGGGACGGCTGCTAAACAAATTTTAGCAATATGGCACCCGACGTCTCTTCGGTCTCATACCGCTGCTTGAAAAGTTCCTTGAACTGGTTCCACTCAATTCCGGCACAACACACTTGGGTCAACCATTGCGAAGCACTGCCCTCCATGCAATTGCTCAGTGCCAAAATGAGCCCACTGCCCGTTAGCGGATTCTCCGATAAAATAATATCAGCGGTCACACACCATTGGGAGGCGTCAGCGCCCACTGCGTCAGGGTTAAATTTTGGAAGAGTGACGAAACTCTTCTGTGTAGTTGATGCTGCATAGCTTTGGCCAGCTCGAGAACTACACGCAACTGCTCCACAGATATAGCAGGAGTTGGCACAGATTCCACTTCTCATGTTGGGTTAATACTTTCCTGGATCTGCCATTTTAACTAGGGTTCTACGTGAATAGAGAATGACTCCGCTTGGCTTGTGGTGTGGGACGCTTGTCTCTAACGCAACTACTTTCTCGGTATTGTAAACCAGAGCTCCGAGAGAATTATTACTCGTTACGCAATTTCCCTTTGTCTCTATATCTGCCTCCCTCGCACTCACCACCGCAGAGGAACACGCTCGACGTGCTTCCCTTTCTCTAGCTCCTATTATTCTCTCCGAACGAGTTTTTCAAAATACACTCGCTAATGAACACCTGGCCGACATAGAAAAAACTGCAATTCGGCCAAGGAGATGAAACATACGACAAAGACCGAAGTACAAAGGAAACAGTGATAATACACTGAGAACAATCAAAAAGGGGATTCGTAGTCACCCAAAAGACCAAAATACACTGTGAATATTATTATGATCCGACATATCTTTCAAATTGTGCCTGCCACAGATTTTCGTCCTTTGTGGGGGCGGAAGCGGGTGGGGCGAAATTTTGAAATACACTTGTAGCAGTGTGATATCACATGAGTCTGAACATCAAATTTGGTTTCTCTAGTCTCTGAGATCTAGGCGCCCATCAAGACGGACAGCCGGACGGACGGACATGCCTATATCGACTCGGCTATTAATGCTGAATATAGAATATATATACTTAATGGGGTCGGAAACGTTTCCTTCTATGCGTTGCACACATCCACTATTCCCCTTAACTCTTTTTTGAGTACGGGTATAAAAAGTTGGTTTTGTTCAAAGCGGCGAAATGGTGTAATCAATCTTACTGAAATGTTATGACTAGTTCATTAACTATAAGGTAAAATTTTGTAGCACTAGGAATATTAAAAATAAATAAACGAAAAAAAAGCAAACAAATCAAACTATAATAAAATAAGACATTAAAAAGTTCTTACTTGAATCCATTTATTAATCGCAATATTATAAAAATGAAATAAATTGGAGCAAAAGAAGATAATATTCCAAATATACCATCTGCCAATAAAGTAGTAATTAGAACCACACGTCGACCTTTCGTATCCGCGAGACATCCCCAAAAATATGATCCAATTAACATTCCTAGCATAGGCGAAGCAGATAGCCATCCTTTGTCTGTGGATGTCATGGCAAAATCGCATGTAGCAGATGGCAAAACGAACGATATAATTGTCACACCTATGGCTGTGTTCATGTAAATTAAACCACATATTGTCAGCAAAAGCAATTGAAAATTTCCGAATCCAGTTTGAAGTAATGCGTTTTCATAGTCACTTGCAAAGTCTTCCAAAAAGTCAAGGCCTGGAAATTAAAGAAAGAAAATATATATATAATATATAAATATGTCAAACTTTCTCGTAGTGTGGGGACGTATTTCGTACACGCTCCTGGAAATATGTTGATGTGGACAACTCTAATAGAAACGAGAAGGAACGTGTGAGTCGCTTCTGGGGACACGACTCTACTTACACCCGTAGTAAGTCAGTATATACATTTTTGAGCTTATGATTTAATAGAATTTTAGAAATAAAAAAAAATTACATTTAAATTTTTTTGCTACATCTACATATACAATGTATATTATACATCTAACACGTATATTGTACATGTTCCATTTAGATTCTACATTTCCTCCGCTAGGGGTTGCTCGCGCACTGAACGCGGCAGAGTGTGCGAGCGAGAAAGAGATAGGTAGCGGGTCTCTGGCAGGAGGGGGCGGAAGAACCAACAGAAAATTTTTTTCTTCATTCTAGCTATAATTATGATCCGATCTTATTCAGATTCGGCAACCTGGTAGATATAATTATTCTCTACGATACTGCGTTCGTATCTTTAAAATTGTGCCTGCCACAGATTTTCGTCTTTTGTGGTTGCGGAAGGGGGCGGGGTGAAATTTTGAAATACACTCGTGGCAGTATCTACAATATACCTGTTGAGCTACTGAGCTTCTTCAGCAGCGTTGTATTGCGATATTATTAAAAAGTCGATGATTGTTCAATATATACATTTACAGTTTATTGTGGTGAAGTAAATAAGCAATACAGAGTCGAATTATAGTTAGCTGGATTCAAGACGGGGTCAGATTGAAGACGCGGGGGTCGGTTCAAGACGGTGTCGGATTGAATAGCTCGATTCCAAGACGATGCGCAGTGATTGCAAGATCAAGACTAAATCAAAGGGCAGGCGGGCCGAATTGCCCGTGCCCTAATGCGAGCGAGAGAGCGACAGATCGAGAGTGATAACGAAAGGCGATAGAAAGAAAGGTGTGAGTTGAAGACGCGAGAGAACGGTGGCATAGGCTGCTGCCGTGCGGGAGCATGTCAAAAAGCTGAACAATAATAGATATTTACTCTACTGCTGCACCACTGACTATGATCTACTGATTACTTGGCTGCGTAACCAAACATACTCCCTCGTTGAAGAGCACGGGTCTTTAACAGGGTTCAGCAGGCAAAGCTTGTTGTTGATGGGGCCGTTCTTCCTTCCATCGAGACCTGTAGATTCGATGCATGGAAGCAACGTAGTTGTCCGGCACCTAGTCGGTTGAAGTTGAGCCATGTAACGTGAGGCTCGGCGACAGAAGAAGAGGCGAAGAAGAATAGCGCATTCAAAGCAGGCACTGGAGGTGATGTGTCCAGATCAGCATGAATGCCTGAAATGAAAACTGGATTTGTAGAATTCTCTGCCCTCCCTCTAATGGACCAACATTGGGATGGTCTTGGGACCAGCAGAGCTCGAGGTCCAGCGCGATGTCCAGCAGTAGGTCCGTCAACAGATAGAGGGGACATGTTCAGCTCTTTCGAAAGAGCCCCTCGCGAATGAATATCGGCCGAAAAGGAGCGCTTGCAGGGACTCCACGGTGTTTGACGGGCCGATATCGAGAAAACAGGTTGAGCAAAGACTGAATCCGGTGCAAGTCCAACTGTTTTGATTCCATCGAGACCACCGTCGAACTTCAAATAGGATTCCTTATCCTCTGCTCCATCAGGCGTAGACGACATAATTGAATGATCCAATTGGCATTGAGGTCTCTCGAAAACTCCAATTGCTTCCAAACTCGAACAAGAATCCACTTGAGATGTGGCAGGTGTGATTCCCTCAACAACTCCAGTGTTTCGGAAGTGGACCGCTTAGTGATCTCTGAGAGAATGATCCCATTGAGCGTCACCAACAGATCCTCAAAGTCATCGGCGAGTTCACTTCCAATCTCGTCGAAGTCCAGCTCCTCGAGTTCACTGTGCACGGTTTTAAAAGTTCCGTGCAGCTCCTCGATTTGCTTCAGCCTGCCAACGAGCATGAAGTGGTCGAAAAGGGAAGCGCTCTCCAAAACAACTTTTAGCTGCTTCATCCGTTCAAATAACGCTGGTTCTTTCCGCTTTAGGAAAGCCAGACTGTTTCCAGCAGCGGTCACTGCACCGTTGTTCCTCGCACCCATTTCGGCGCAGGCGCTAGAAAACGTTCCTTGCGGAAGTCGAGCGGATGTGCGGACGTTCTACGCTTACTATTTACGAAGCTGTAAAACTGTTTAGGGTCCTGTGAAAACCATAACCTGCACCGAGATAGGCAATTTTTATAGCATTTGGCGTTAAAAATGGAGAAATTTTACCTAGCTATTACACAGCGAGAGAGAAAAGAAGGAGAAACAACTTCTCGAAATTTTTTATAAAGTCTTGATTTTAAGTTTTTTAGACTGGATAACTCTTTGGTAAACCAAGGAGGCTTTCCAGATCTAACCGGACAAGAAAGTGGGACACAATAATCAAAAAATATAGTGAGCGGAAGAGCTCGGGTTAACAACGCTATGGTCGGATCCAAGACAAAGCACAGATCAAGCAATCGACCCAAGGAATTTTTCACATGGTTGACTTGAGACAGGGATAGGTCTAGCAAGCCGTCAATAAAGTCATGTCGTGACATGGGCACAAGGTTATTAGACTCGTTTACCGAAGACCAAACAGTACCTGGCAAATTGATTTCACCAATAACTATCATATGGTCTTTATCTTATAGCGAGGAAGAAACAGTTTTTAAAGCGGACAGGTGATGCTCGTATATTATTATATGCGAGGAAGGTGGAATATACCAGCGAGTAATGAAAATGGAAAAGCCTGGGAGAATCAGTTTTACGCACAGGAATTCCAGGTCTTGTTGAACCTGGACCATGAAATGTTCCGACGTGAAGTTTGAGTCCACTGCAATGAGAACCCCACCTCCACGTCGAGACAAACGGTCATTTCTAAAAATTGTGTACCGACCTGCCAAAACTTCGGAACTAAGGATGTCCGGCTTTAACCAGGTCTCGGTGAACACAATAACGTGGGATGAGAATGCGAGACTCTCAAGGAAAAGAGTGCTGAGCTTACTACGCAAGCCTCTAGCATTCTGGTAGGTAACTAAAAGAGAGGAAGTTAGTTTTTTGGATAGTAGAAGTAAAAAATAGAAGTTGAGGTGGAAGATGAGGATGGAGATGGAGCACTGGCTTGAATGCTGGGAAGAGTAATGGGGCCTATTGTTTTTCTTAGCCTTAAACTCTTTAACCACCAAATGCTCCGGCCAAAACTTGGCGAAACAAATGGTTTCAAATTGAGTTGGGGAGACACTTATCTTAAAGGAAGATATCTCCCTGGCGTAAGAAAAGTTAAATTTTTCCACCTTTAAGCCACCTTTTGCTTTGTGTAAAAGCGGTCATGTCATTGGATGTGAGGTCAGGGGCTAGCCGCTAGACAAATACTTGTCGCTTTGGTGGGACTCCCACCAGTGGCTTTGGCACCACAGGCCTAGTACCTGTGATGGCAGTATCCGGTGGTCCTGGACATCTATTAGCTGGTGGGAGCGAAACTGAGGGGATAGTTAAGGGGTTGGGTTCGGACTCGATGGACACGGACGCTACAGACATGTCTACCTGCATACTCTCCGAAGTGACGCATTCGGGTCCCGAATCTGCATCACCAGCAGCGATCGTTGCCCTTGGAGTAGCAAACGTAATCAACTGCTGCACTAAGGGAGTGGTCGGAATAAGATTTTCGGCTGCCGGCGGACATGAGGCAGTCGGCACTTGCAAGTCCCGCGGAGTAGACTTCTTGCGCCTCGGAGACTCAGCCAGCAGCTGTAAACTGCTGAACTGAGTGTCCATGGCCAAGAGCCGATCATATTGCTGTTTAAGGCCTACGATCAGCTCTTTTTTGGCACAGACGACAGAAAATTCCATAATCAAGTCTTTTATTTTTTTAATTTCGGGTAAAAAAAGTTCAAAACAAATAGCAATCAGACCACTGTGCAGAGCAAATGCTTAGAGCAATGCTTAAAGCGAAATCGGTAAACGATGAGACAGGAGAGTGGTTGCAGCAACAGTGAGAGCGTTACTGCACAAAAAGTTACAAGAGCGAGAGAGAAAGAACAGTTATTGAGAGTTTGGTGATAGAGAGAGTGAAAGACGGCAATAACTACGACAAAGAGCGGCTAAATGTAATGAGAGAGCGTACTTACGAAAAGCAACAACACAAACACACGACTATCCAACGCACAAAATTTATTAAATAAGTTATGTTTTTACACAATTATCAGGCATGCACCCGCTGTAAAATTATGATTTTAATGTAAGTTAGTTAGAGAGTTAAATTATAGATAAAAAACACTGGCTGTTTAAGGTAAACAAAAGGAAAATGCGGAGCGCAAAACAAAAACACGTCTGGGCACTACGAAAGAGAACGAACGAACATGCATTAATTGCCTCCAATCCGGACATAGGGTATCTCAGTTCACATCCTCTAAGTGCAGAGTTTGTTCACAGACCCTCTTGCATAGATATGCAGCTCAGAGCGCAGATTCACAAAGTCAGGCAATTGGGGTACAAGGCATCCAGTGAGCCCGAGCATGTCATCCTTGCCACAGCAGTGGTAAGAGTTCGGGACAGCTTTAGCCAAGTTCACTTAGCAGAGTGTCGTTGGGATTGGGGTTTACAGGTCAATTTCATAACAGAAAGTCTTGCGGAATCGCTGAGGTTGCCAAGGGTCAACCGTTGCTTGACAGTGACATCTGTAGGTAAGTCAAGCTCGGTGTCGAGGAGTGAAGTATCGACGACAATATACTCCAGGTTAAATAACCATAGTTTTGTAGCAGATTTCTGGGTTCTTAGCAGCATTACCAATCAGCAGCCTGACAGAAGTCTGCCCATTAAGCAGTGGAAAATTCCTGCGAGTGTTGAGTTAGCAGATCCAGCATTCCATCGACCTCAAAGGGTAGATATGCTGATTGGAGCAGACTCGTTCTTCGATCTGTTGTGTACAGGCCAAAAAAAACTGGCTGAAGGGGCACCATTATTGCAAAAGACCCTTTTAGGATGGGTAGCTTCAGGTCGGTGTAGCAAGCTTCTGAATCGTTATGCTTTGACGGCAGACGGAATTTCCACCTTTCCTTGCCATTCGTTGTTTGAACGAGCTCGGTGTTCGCCACAGAGACACCCACAATATGGGTTCTGAGGTGATCTGCAGTGATTTTTATGTAGACAACAGGAGTCGATGACATAGACACGCTGAAGTCGATTTGCAATCAGGTGTCTGAGATTCTAGGCTCCGGAGGGTTTCAGCCATCCAGAACTAATGGATGGAAAAAATGAGGAGAAATCCCTATCATTCAATGATGCCGATTCGACCAAATCATTGGGGATAAGGTGGAGTCCAAGAACAGATACGTTCCGGAAACTTGAATCCGACTAAGCGCACCATTTTGTCAATTAGTGCTCGACTGTTTGATGCGCTTGGGCTACTGAGTCCAATCAGCATAGCATCGAAAATTTTCCTCCAGAAGCTGTGGCAGCTTCAGCTGGATTGTCATGAAGCCATCCCAATGTCACTGCATACAAGCTGGGAGAGGCTAAAGCTAAATTTGTGTGGTCTGGACAAAATAGCCGTGTCTCGGTACGTTATGGCTAGTGGGTGCTCGTCAATTCAAGTGCATGGCTTTGCGGACGTGTCTAGTCAAGCGTATGGGTGCTCATTAGGCCCAGGGTCAACCCTCGCATGGACCTCACTCCACGGAAAGGCACCCATGGGATCGCTATGGTGACTACGCACTGCGACCAGGAACAACGAACCCGAGTTGAGACCCTCAAATTATGACTTCCACACCACACACCCCGATTGACAACATGACTGAAGAGGCAGTCTTTGGTAAGCGCAGCGCACTTGCCAGATCCCCACCACCTTCAGAATCTGCGAAAGCAACTGGATCGAGCATGTTCTACCTTGGTACCGATGGCAAGGAGGCTGAGCGTTCGCATTCCGACCCACTGCAGCTCCTAAAAACCCTAGGCACGCGCGCGAACGATTTGGTCAAGAGGATGAACGACCAGCGCCACGTTGATGTCCCTATGAAAGATCTAGCGCTGAGAATCGTTGCATTGCAGGCGCTAGTTCTCAAAAACTTCGACAAGCTGCACCTAAGGGAGATTGCGACCGCCACCAAGAGCACGAAGAACGAAGAGGCTACGAGAGTCTTCCCAGCTGGCCCTTGGGCCTACAAAGAGGCAACGAGTCACCAAGTAGAAGCAACCGACGACTCAGCTTGAGCTGCCAGCGCTGGATGAGGTCGAGATGACCGCCTCCGGCGCAGTGGACCATGCTGCCACCCCAGCCGCGAGAAAGCAGCTCAAATGGCAACAGGTGGGCCCCAAGGTGAGAAAGAAAAAGGAACCTCGTCCCCGCGAGCCGAGGCCGGACGCGATCATAATCCAGCCCCAGGGAGAGCTAAGCTATAGCGACATTCTTCGAATGGTCACCAGGCGCCAGGACGGTAAGCTCCAGGAAGTGGGCGAAAACGTAAACAGGATCCGGAGGACGGCAAAGGGCGAGCTGCTGCTTGAGCTAGATGGCGCGAGCAAGAGCAACACGGCGAAGCTCAAGGAGGTCATCGGCGAGGCACTGGGCATGCAATCCGGCATTAGGGCGGTGACCGAGGAACTCTGTGTGGAGATCAGAGACCTTGACAGCCTGGTCACAAAGGAGGATGTCGCAGCAGCGGTGGCGGCAAATGTCGGCGTACCCTGCGTGGACATTGCAGCGGTCAAAAGCCTGAGGCCGTCTTATGCTGGAACGCAAATAGCGTTTGTGTGCTTGCTCCCCACCCAGGCAAAAGCCCTGCTGGCACCGGGGCAAGATCAAAGTCGGGTGGTCGATCTGTCGGCTCCGGCAGCGGATATCTCAGAGGCGATGCTACCGATGTCAAGAGTTTGGACATCTTGCAGCCGTGTGCAAAAGCACGGTGGATCGCACCGGATGCTGCCTCAGGTGTGGCGCAGATGGGCACAAAGCAGCTACCTGCCAGAGCGACCCAAGCTGCTTCATCTGCATCGCCAACAAAGCCAAGGAGACGCAACATTACGCGGGCAGCTCAAGATGTCCAGCAGCCAAGGGAGGATCCAGCATGCCGCCCCAAAGATGAAGCTATTGCAGCTTAACCTTAACCACTGTGCTGCGGCTCAAGACCTCTTGAGCCAAACTGTAGCGGAGTTAAAGATAGACCTCGCAGTCCTTAGCGAGCCATACAAGGTCAGGGAGTCGGCTGACTTTATTCTAGATTTTACCAAAAAGGCGGCGACATTAGCCGTGCGAGTGGGTATGTTCGTGCAAAGGTTGGAGCTACGTGGGTCTATAGAGTCTACCTCGCCCCAAGCCTATCCCTCTACGAGTTTGCAGGTATCCTCGATAACCTTGCGGCGGATGTCAGAGGTCGACACCCAGTGGCTATTGGAGGCGACTTCAACGCATGGGCTGAGGAGTGGGGAAGCGTTGCAACAAATGCAAGAGACTGGAGACTGCTGGAGACTTTCGCTCCATTGGACATCGCTCTTCTTAACCAGGGAAGGGAGCACACCTTCTCTAGAGCAGGAGTCGGTTCGGTAGTTGATCTCACCCTGGTCAGCAGCTCGCTCTACAATCTAACTAGCTGGAGCATCAGCAGCGCATACACGGCGAGCGATCATGTGGCAATCATATGCCATATCGGACAGCGGAGAGGTAGCACAGTACCGGCAGAGCCCAGAAGGAAATGCTACCGCGCCGACAGCATGAACACGGCGCTGTTCGCAGAGCGGGCGGCGAACCTTACGGCGGGTGGAAATGCGGAATGTATGGCAAACCACGTCATGGAGGGCCTGGAGTCAGCATGCGACGCCTCTATGTCCAAGAGGAGGCAATATGGTCGCCACCACCGACCCGTGTTCTGGTGGAACGAGAGTATTGCCCAGCTACGCCGGGAATGCAACCATGCACGTCGACGTTGCCAGCGATCACGCGGAAACCCTTTAGGCGGGCAACTGCAGGTGGCTTTTAGGGACTGCAGACGCGCGCTCCAGACGGCCATAAAGGAGAGCAAGCGCAAGTGCTTCCTGGCGCTCTGCGACACTGCTGAGCACGACCCCTGGGGAAGGGCATACCGGTTAGTGGCCGACAAACTGGGCGGCAAAAAGCAGACACCCCCATCGGACCCTGACCTAGTTAGATCCATTGTCGAGGAGCCCCCAGCCCACAGGAAACCTCAAACCAGCCCGCCTTTGAAGAAGTGACGCTGGAGGAGGTGAGAATCGCAGCCAGGAGCATAAACCCGAACAAGGCACCAGGGCCTGACTCTATTCCAAATAGAGCCCTGATTCTCGCCCTCTCCTTGCGCCCAGAAATTTTCGCTGCGCTGCTGAACCAGTGCCTTCGAGAAGGAGTCTTTCCTGAGAGGTGGAAGAATCAGAAACTTGTGCTTATTCCCAAGCCGGGCAAACCGCCAGGACCAGCGTCGTCCTACAGGCCAATCTGCCTGATTGACACAGCAGGAAAGCTGCTCGAGAGGGTGTTGTGCTCCCGCTTAACACGCACCTTACCGCACCAGTATGGATTCCGCAAGGCCAAATCGACCATCGACGCCATAAACCGAGTGGTGGACATAGCTTCCACCGCAATCGCCGGCACGCGGTGGAAAGGGGGAGGGAAGGAGTACTGCCTGATGGTCACGCTTGACATCAGAAATGCGTTCAACACAGCAAGGTGGAGCTGCATTCTGAGGGCCCTCGAGAGCTTCAATACCCCAGCTTATCTGCTACGGATGGTGCGTAGCTACTTCGAAGGGAGGCTGCTACTGTACGATACGCAGACCGGTACAGAGCAATACGAGGTGACTGGTGGCGTCCCCCCGGGTTCGGTGCTGGGCCCTCTACTCTGGAATGTGATGTACGACGGCATCTTGCGACTCAGGCTCCCCCGAGGAGTGCACGTGGTGGGCTTCGCAGACGACATGGCCACGTCGTGGTGGTTGCGAAAGAGCTGACCCTGGCGGAGTCGACCTGCAACCAGACGATTTTGCTCATCCAGCAGTGGCTGGAACAAGTCGGACTTGAGCTCGCGCCTCAAAAGACCGAGGCAGTGCTGGTGTCCAGCCGCAAGAAGGTGGAGACGGCCTGCATCAGGGTCGCAGACACCACAGTGACGTCCAAGAGAGCGGTGAAATATCTGGGGGTCATGATCGACACACGGCTCTGTTTCCGAGAGCACCTAGCCTACACGAGTGCGAAGGCAGCGTCCAGTAATGCCGCACTGACAAGACTAATGCTGAACACCCGTGGACCAAAACACTGGCGGAGACTCCTTTTAACTAGCGTGACGAGATCGGTGATGCTCTATGCGGCGCCGGTCTGGTCCAACGCCCTCAAAACGGCGAACTACGCCCGAGGATTAGTATCCACGCACCGCCTCTCCTCGCTACGGATCATCTGCGCTTTTAGAACGGTCTCCGACGAGGCAGCCCACGTGATCGCTGGAGTGGCTCCCATCGAGCTGCTGGCGGACGAGCGGGCTACGTACTACAGGGAGACTCACGGCAGAAGCATCACCGACGCGGAGAAGAGATATGTGCGCACGGCATGCAAGCAGCAGAGCTTGTCCAAGTGGCAACATCGCTGGGATACGTCCACCAAGGGCCGGTGGACTCACCAGCTCATCCCGGCCATTGAGCAGTGGGTGGAACGAAGGCACGGGCAGGTCAATTTCCACCTGGCGCAGCTCCTCAGCGGCCATGGTTGCTTTCGCAGATACTTGCATCGTTTTGGGCACGAATAGTCTGCGGAGTGCTCATGGTGCGGGCGAGGAGTTGAGGAGGATGCCGAGCATGTAATTTTCTCGTGCGGCAGATTTGCCGAAACTAGAAGCATTCTTGGAGTCGCCCTGCGTGGTGCCATTACCGCTCAGAACCTGGTGCCGCTGATGCTCCAGTCTCCGGAGCACTGGGAAGCGGCCAGCAACTTCGCGGCGTCTGTCATGACAAAACTGCGCGCTGTTGAGCGCGAGAGAAGGGAGCGGATAGCCTAGGCGAGGACCCCGCATGTGCGAAGCAATGCTTCACGGCCGTACCGCACATGAACGACTCGCCAAGCCAGATCCAGTATTAACTCTGTACATACATACTATTAAGATAATAAATGAATTAAAAAAAAAAAAAAAAGCGTATGGGTGCTGAATTTATGTGCGAGCGTTTTTCGAAGGTAAATTGTGCGTTTGATTGATCGCTGGAAAAGCAAGAGTACGTCCGCTGAAGACAAAGACCCTCCCGAGGCTCGAATTGTGCGCCGCAGCTTTATTGGCACAATTTTGGTCCTACGTAAAACAGGTTTTGGAAAATTGTCGAATCGAGAGCGTATTTTTCTGGACGGACTCAGAAATAACGCTACATTGGATTAAAACCCCATCGTCGTCACTTGCAGTATTCCTTTCGAATAGAGCTGTGTCAGGGCATTACGTGGCGTGTTGTCCCTTCGCTATCGAATCCAGCGAACTTGGCGTCTCGCGGATGCGAAGTGCCTGAGCTCCTTGAGTCCATTTGGCTAGAAGGTCCGAAATTTGCATGTGAGCTTGAGCATTGTTGGCCAGAAAACCCGCATTTTAACATCCCAGATGATGTGAAGAGTCCGAGGTGAAAAAATCCGCGGAAGTTCTAATTGGCGTTGAGGACTCGTTTTCATATAGAATCTTTTCTCGGTTTTCGTCGTACCCCAAATTAATTCGAGTTTTTGCTTATGTATACCGGTTTGTTAAAATCGGTAAGAACAAGGAACGTTCCAGGGAGCTAACTGCAAAGGAGTTGCAGCAATCGTCCCTTAAGTTGATGGAGCTGGTTCAGCGAAGCGTCTTCTCTGAAGAGTTTAAGAAGCTGAAGAAAAGTCATACGCTACAGTCAAGCCTGCAGATGATGGCCCCTTTAATCCAAAAAAGATCAGAGGATGGGCGATCGCTTTAACTTATCAGGGTTGGAGGAAGGCGGTTGCATGCTCCAGTGCCAGTTGAGGCTAAGTTCCCGGTTCTACTTCCCGCTAAGAGTCACTTAGTCGAACTCTACTTAAGCAATCTGCATTTGAAGAATTGTCACGGCAATGCAAAGACTCTAGTAAGTTTGCTGAGACAAGAGATTTGGCTAGTGAATGCACGTCGAGAATGCACTCGCATAGTGAGAAGATGCACCCACTGATTTCGGTGCAAACCTAAATTGATGTTTCAGATTATGGGGAATCTTCCAGCAGACAGGTTTAGGGAGGGTCGTCCGTTCCTGAATTGTGGTCCTATCAACGTCTCGCTGCGCATTCGAGGTCGTCAGCCGCTCAAAATGTATATCGCGGTATTTGTGTGTTTCGCTTTGAAGGCCATCCATTTAGAACTTGTTCCAGACCTGTCGACTAATTGATTTCTCTTATCGTTCAAAAGCTTCATCGCAAGACGTGGCGTTCCGCTGAGGATGTATTCCGACAACGGGATAAATTTCGTCGGAGCCCAGAACGAGCTGCGGAGGCTTCAGGAAGCATTCGAGGAGCAGCAGTCCAGCCTGAGGACGTTCGCGGCGGAGCAAGGGATGGAGTGGAGGTTCATCCCAACGCGAGCATAGGGTTTATGGGAGGCGGCCGTCAAGTCAGCGAAGCTCTTGATCGTGCGGCAGATCGCGGACGCCGCGCTCACGGAAAGCGAGGTGAGGACCGTGTTGGCCGAGGCAGAGGCCATCATGAACTCCAGGCCGCACACTCCAGCCTGCCGCAAGGGTGCGAGCCAGACGGACGGATCAGCGGTACCACCTTTACCAAGAGGTGGCAACTGCTCTCCAAGCTCAAACGGCGGTTCTGGCAGGCTTGGTCGAAGGACTACGTCCACAGCCTGCAGGGACGCAGCAAATGGCAAACCCCAGAGCCCAACATCGAGGTCGGCGCCATGGTGGTGGTCCATGAAGACCATACGCCGCCGCAGCGGGGGATCACCGGCAGGATCACCAGCGTCGTCGTGGGAGCGGACGCCAAGGTCAGGTTGGCCGAGGTGCGGACAGGAGGGGGCGTTATTAAACGCCCAATCCACAAGCTGGTTCTTTTGCCGATGGGTTCCCGACGTGCGGTCGTTCAAGGTGGCCGGAATGTCGCTACACCATAGGGTAGCCGCGAAGAATAGTTGTAGCCTATAAAGTATAAAGTATGAAGTATCAAAATTGTAGCCTAAGAAGTAAATTAATATTAGCAACATGTAACTACACGCCCGCAGCATAGCGGACAAAGCTATGCGTGGGAAAAACCACTCGTAAAATTGACGTCGTTTCGCACGGTTTACTCTTTTTGATCGACTTTATCGCCGCGTCAGCTCTGGTCCGTCCCGCTAATCCCCGCGTCTCAAGCCTCGGGTCAATTTCGTTTCGAGATTTCTACAACGGTCTTACAGTTTTACAGACCAGCAGCGAAAATTCACAGTTTGAAACGAACTGAGGAGGTGCAGCAGACAACAACAATGTCATGCACATTTAGAGCACCGAAAACCGAAACGAAACAACAGCAAGCAAAACCGTTTCTGATGCTTGTGCAAAAACGACGAACCGAAAAACAGTAGTTCAAAGCGAATTAAACCAACCGACAAATGTTATGGTTTTGTTTTGTTCGTGATACAATCTTTATATATTAGGCTGGGCCAAAAAATTTTTTTTCGAAATTGAAACGGGACTGCCCTATTTTTGTTACCTTGGACTTAAAAGTAATTTACATGTTTTTATTTATTATTTTTTTTTAATTTTTTATAGGTTGCTACCGAATTTTACAAAAAATTGTAATCAAGAAAATTTAAAAAAAAATTGTTGCTGAATGAGTTGGATAAATGGTGAAATGTATTGCCTATATATATTAATACAATTCATATCGTCATTAATCAGTTATTGGTATTAAAAGACTTGCACAAGTTTTTGCGAACAAGTTATATAAATATATCAAACTCAGCTAAAGTTCTTGATTTTCACTAATCGTTAATTTTTTAACAGTAACAAAAAAAAAAAATAAAAATACCTTATTATCAATATGAACTAGTTTCTAAGTTTCCATATTATTTGAAAAACCCGACGAATTCAATTTTTTTTTAATGTATTTTTAACTAAAAAAGTGTATTTTCTTTTCGTGGTAGCAACCCCTAAACATTAAACTAAAAATTTCAAAAAAGTTATATAATTTTATTAAATAACAAAGATCAGAACTGGGGGGTGTCCCCTTCAAAAAACAAAATTTTTTGGTAAAATTTTGGCCCAGCCTAATATATATATATATATATATATATATGTCGGGGTCGGGGTCAACAAATGTTGAGCTACTGAGCTTCTTCAGTAGCGTTGTTTTGCGAGATTATTTAAGAGACGATGATTGTTCAGTGAATATATTCACAGTTTATTTCACTTAAGTTAATATATATGTAGTATCCAAAAATAGAGAAAGGTGTGCGGACTTAATAGCAAGAGTTAACGATGGGTCGATTGTAGACGCGGGGCCGGTTCAAGACTGTTGAAAGCGATATATTTATGTCAGGTTTAGCTTAGATGATTTAAGGCAGTGCAATGTTTCTACCGGGGAACTATTTTAAGTTATGGCAGCACAGATGTCGTTGCGCCCATGTTTTGGGAGTATGCCAAATGCATCTATTTCGTAGTTGCTTTGGGGGCTACAGCGATCGGCAAACGTCAACGATATGCTCGTAACGCTCTTATACGCTATTGTCGCGTCGCAAAGCGCAGTTAGGACTAGTATATAAGTACTACAAAGGGTCAAAAACCACATCGACGGCAATGAACAGCAAGCCGATGAAACAGTCTGTGAGCGACAGTCCAGGAATGCAGAACGCACCCTCTGTGCCAAATCTTGTAATTTAATTTTAACATATAATAAATCACTACGCAATTATTTAAATCCGCGTGTAAAAACTTTCTCTGGGACCACCGAATCCGCCACCCTATGGAACGTCCACTGCCGCCACAGGTGTAATACCTATTTGTGTGCCGTATCAGCAGATTGGGGCTACGTCAAGACGCAGCCGTAACCAACATTTTTTGGTGCAGAAACCCGGGACTGCTTTGTTCGGGACTGGCAGGAAACAAACCGTTTGTCTTCGTTGGACATATTTCAACATATTTCATTTACGCAAGGTTAGTGCAGCTGTAAGTTGTTGTGTGATAGAGAGTTGAGTCATGGCCGAAATTGTAGTGGAATTAATTTGCGAGCAAGCTGCGTTGGTAGACTCGGTGAAGCGTATGTTGGAAAAGTTGAAAAATGATGAGACCAATAAATCTGAAGCGCATATGGAGGCTAGATTGGAAGCTATGACCACGGTAAATGCCGGTAAATTGGCCGGCATTTAAGGAAATGTTTGAAGCTCTTATCCATAATTTTCCTAGACTCACGGATTTGCATCGATTTCACTACCTCAAAGACTCTCTTTCAGATGAAGCAAAAAGGGACATACAACAATCTAATTACAGTGTAGCTTGGCAAATTTTGTTGCGATCCTGTGTCGCTAAAAGGGTTTTTGCAAACTTGTCGTTCGTGCATTAAATCACTGGAGAAGGTGGAGGTGGATCTCACCCATCAAAGCCACATTTTAGTATACTTGATGACGAAGAAGCTGCCAGCGCAGATACGATTGGATTGGGTAAAATCGATAGCTTAATCGCAAGAATCGCAGCCAGACGGTCAATATAGGACGATGGTAACGACAGCCTCAGCTGACAGAGTGTTGTCATCGAACAAGGAAAGTAAAGGCTCTGCTGGGTCCGGCGTAAAACGCAGGGATGTTAAATCTTCATTTGTTGCCCGATCGGTGTATCAATGCGCAGTCTGTGGAACTGAAGGTCATTCCATAGTCGACTGCAAGGTATTTGTAGGCATGAATGTAACAGACCGGCGGGTATCGGTGATGAAGCATCGCTTGTGTTTCAATTGTTTGGGAAGCTGTCATCAGTCTCGCAGGTGCAGGCTAAAAAACAATTGTTTTATTTGCTCAGACCGACACCACAATCTTGTCCATGTGATGCGGCAAGTAAGGGATTCTGGGGATCAGGTGCTGCAGATCACGTCGAATATCATAAATGGTGCTCCCGCTCCAGGAATGAAAAAATATGAGGTACTGCTGCCTACGGCGTTGGTCACCATTGAGTCATCAAAAGGCTTCCCGTTGCAATTTCGGACATTTTTAAACCAAGGATCGCAAGCTTCGTTTGTATCAGAAAACGTAGAGCAAAGACTAGGATTGTGTCGACGAAAGACGCACCTAAAGGTAAACGGGTTATCCAATGCGCGAATTACGGAAGCATCCTCTTCAGTTCTGTTGAAAATTGGATCACGGTTTGAACCGCAAGTGAAGTACAATGTCACAGCGTATGTTTTGCCGAAGGTTATTAAGAGGATGCCGGATCGTCGGATATCGATGGAAAAATGGACTCATTTCAAACATTTTGCTAGGTAGCGACATATATGATGAATTGATGTTGAGCGAGATACATCGTGGACCTGCAGGCACGCCTATCGCGCAGAACACCCGTTCAGGGTTTATTATCACAGGGAAGGTTCAGGATTATGCGACTAACGCATTGGTACATACGGTTCATGTGGTCAAGGATGATTCATCTGCGGCATTGGATGAGTTGCTCCGGCGGTTTTGGGAGCTTGAGCAGTGTGAGCAGGAATCTGGAGGGTTATCGAATGAAGAACAATGGTGTGAGGAACATTTTTTAAAAACATACAAAAGGTTGTCGTGTGGGAAATATGTAGTGCGGCTCCCATTATTATCGAAATTGGACCCTAGCTCAGTGATTGGAGCGTCATATCGGCCTGCTCTAAGGAGGTTGTCCCATCTGAACAACCGTTTAAGGAAGGATAACAAGTTGGAGGAAATATATTCGCAAACGATCCGTGAATATTTGGAACTAGGCCAAATGAAGAGGGCTTTCTCCCAGTGGATCGACGTTGAAGATCAAGGTGTAGTAATGGCCAAGGAGAGAGCCACACATTGCTATTTACCCCACCATCCAGTGATTAATGAAACCTCGACAACAACGAAGGTGCGCGTTGTATTGGAAAGGCGTTAAATGAAGTATTGGCAATAGGGCCAAAACTGCATCGGGATCTACCGAGAGTGTTGATTAACTGGAGATCGTTTAAATACGCATTCATGGCAGGTGTCGAAAAGATGTACAGGTGCATCAATGTCCATGAGAGGGATGCTCAATATCAAAGGATTCTGCGGAAACCGGATGACAGCGACTTCAAACTCAAGTCATCGGGATGAACGTTTGTGGAACGTTTAATTTACGTAAATGGGCTAGTAATTGCACACAGTTGCTAGACGGAATCCCTCTGGAGCACCGGGAGACAATGGGACCGGTAAATTTGCAGGACGATGAAATGATACGTGCATTGGGCTTTTATTGGAACCACAGTGAAGACGAATTCCGATTTAATTTAAACCTCAATATTTCGACAGGTAAACCGACGAAGAGGAATATATTATCCACGATTGCAAGGCTATTCGATCCAATGGGTTGGCTGAGCCCAGTAACAATAGTGGGACGGCGTCTTATGCAGACCTTATGGAAAACGAAGCCTAATTGGGATGACCATGTTCCGCCACCTATTCAAAGGGAATGGGAGAAATTCACACTGGAGTTGCCAAATTTGTCGAAGGTGCATATACCACGGTATATAGCTGGGGGACTGTCAGGAGGTATTCCGCAGTTGCACATATTTTGTGACGCCGCCATGAGTGCATATGGTGTGTATGAGTGGAATCTTTTCATGTTGATTTGGTGGTAGCAAAATGTAAGGTGTCGCCTATAAAGCCACAGCTCACAATCCCACGAGCCGAGTTGTGTGCAGCAGTTATGGCTGTCAAAATATTCAAATATCTAAAGGATCAAATAAGTCTCCCAGTTGATTTTTCAGAAACGGTTTTCTGGTCGGACTCAATGATCGTTCTGAGCTGGATTCGAGGAGGAGCTACGAGATGGAAGATGTTCGCTGCCAACCGAATCAGCAAGATTTTGGAGCTAACCGATGGGAAACAATGGAAACACGTTGCCTCGGAGGATAACCCCGCAGACCTTTTAAGCCGTGGAGTCAATGTGACGAAGTTGTCTTCCTGCCAATTGTGGTGGCATGGGCCGCGATGGCTTCAATCGCCTGAAACGGAATGGCCAACCACAGCAGTATACCATGAAATGGACACAGTAGTGAGCAGCGAAATGAAGAAGGTTGAATGTAATTTTGTATCTGTCACGGACGAGTCCTGTCCCTCCTTACTGGAGAGCTGTTCGTCGTTTACACGCCTAATCCGCGTCATATCATATGTGAATCGGTTCTTAAGGAATTGCCGTGTTACCAAGACTGATCGGAAGGCTGGCTTTCTCAGTATAGACGAGCTAAGCGGAGGACTCTTGTGCGCAGTCCGAATGTGTCAATTGGAAGCTTTTCGCAAGGAATAGAACATGTTAATGAACGGGAAAGGTGCAACCAAAGAAAGTTCGCTGCTGCCACTTAATCCTTATTTTGATAAGGAGGAAAATGTTATTCGGCTTGGAGGTCGCTTGAGAGAAGCATTACTGTCGAAGAAGAAACATTTGTATATTATTCCCTACAAGCATCCGCTGACAACGTTGGTCATACGTTTTAGCAATGCCAGTACTCTGCATGGGGGAGCTGCGATTACACTCAGTCATATACGGAAAGGATTCTGCATACCGAACGGGCGAAATGCTGTGGGAAATTCACCAATGTATCGTATGCTACAGGTTCAACATACATCCTACTAAAGGAAGAGGTCGGACAGCAATCAAGGCCTACATCGCTGTATTTATATATCTGGTGACCAAGGCCATCCACTTGGAACCCGTGGGGGACTTGACATCAACCGCATTTATTGAAGCACTGCAGCGATTCATTGGCCGACGTGGGAAATGCACTCACATATATAGCGATTGTGGGACGAATTTTGTTGGCGCAAATCGAAAGCTGCAAGCTGATAAGTTGGCATAACAGATGATGGGATCACTTGGCATTTTAACCCTCCCTCTGCACCACATTTTGGAGGACTGTGGGAGGCAGGTGTTAAATCCATGAAATACCACCTGAAGAGGACGATCGAAGTTCGTACACTCACGTATGAAGAGTTGGCTACTGTGCTAGCTCAAATCGAGGCTTGTTTAAACTCTCGCCCACTATGCCCTCTGAGCAATGATCTAGAAGACCTAGTGGTGTTAACCCCTGAGCACTTTTTAATAGGGAAATCTTTACTTGCTCTACCTGAGGGACAGGTTGATAACATTAGCCACACGGAACGATGGAGAAACTGTAAATATATGGTTCAGCAATTCTGGAAACGTTGGAGTTCTGACTATTTAACGCGATTGCAACGGAGACCGAAATGGTTAGAAAGGAAGGAGAATTTAAAGGTCGGCGATATAGTGATTTTTAAAGACGAGCGGCTTCCGTCTAACTTCTGGGCTCTTGGTCGATTTATGCAAACTCACCGAGGAAGGATGGTTTAGTTCGAGTTGCCACGCTTAAATCTAACGGGGGCCTGATTAAACGACCGGTTGCGAGGCTCTGCCCTCTACCTATACAAATTCTGACATTGACCCTCTCTCGTTACAGCATTGTTTAAAGCTTTATTTTCAGTTCTGTTGGCCTGAAGAAAGTCATGAAGTTGGAGAGAAAACCAATCTGGATTAGACGATATGGAAGCTATCGACAAGGGGGTAGAATGTTTAGGCAGTGCAAAGTTTCTACCGGGGAACTATTTAATGTTATAGCAGCGCAGATGTCGGTGCGCCCATGTTTTGGGAGTATGCCATATGCATCTCTTTCGTAGTTGCTTTGGGCGCTACAGCGATCGGCAAACGTCAACGATATGCTCGTAACGCTCTTATACGGCGCTCTTGTACGCTATTGTCGCGTCGCAAAGTGCAGTTAGGGCTAGTATATAAGTACTACATAAGGTCAAGAACCACATCGACGGCAATGTAAAGCAAGCCGATGAGACAGTCTGTGAGCAACAGTCCAGGAATGCCGAACGTGCCAAATCTTGTAATTTAATTCTTACCTATAATAAATCAATACGCAATTATTTAAATCCGCGTGTAAAAACTTTCTCTGGGACCACCGAATCCGCCACCCTAAGGAACGTCCACTGCCACCACAGGTGTAATACCCATTTGTGTGCCGCCTCATTATATCAGCAGATTGGGGCTCCGTGAAGATGCAGCCGTAACCAACATTAAAACTATGTGGCAGGTCACTGTGCCAGACAGCAAAACATTTAACTACGGTGATGATCGATCTTGAAGTGTCTTCTGCTTTCTCTGACGAGCCTCCCCCACAGCGGCTGACGAACGCCGAGAAATAGCAAAGCACCAGCGAGAGAAAAAGCAAAGGCAAACAAGTGATAAAGAGAGACGTTATTTTAAGAGATGTTACATATGCTCAACTGCTGCCATTGGCCGGCACTTAGCCGAACAGGTCTTTTGGCAAAAATTTTGCTCCGACATTGAGCAGACGTGGGCAGCCGCAAGGCTACGTAATCTCTCAAAAACTAACCCCTATGTGGGGTATCTCAAGAGAATGGATGGTACGTGGACTAACTCTAGCGAGGACTCTCCACATATCCTACTTGATACCCATTTTCCTGGGTGTACAATAGGCTGGGCCAAAAATTTAAAAAGGGACACCCCCTAGTTTTGTTACCTTGGACTTAATAGTAATTTACATGTTTTTATTTAAATTTTTTAGAGGTTGCTACCGAATTTTACAAAAAATTGTAATCGAGATAATTCAAACAAAATTTGTACACTGTACAACCATCTAGCCGGTAGACCTCTCAAATGAAGGACCGGTAACCTCAATGGTGCACATCCTCACAAAACAAAACATTAGCTGAGTAGTGAACAGCTTTATTTCCTTCAAATAGCCTCGTCCCGACCAGGTCATTCCGGCTCTATTACAAAAAGCCGAGGACATGGCCATCAACTGGCTGCAATGTATCTTCAGGAGGATACTGATAGTGGGAAAAGTTCCCCACGCTTGGCTAAAGGCTAAAATAGTCTTTATTCCCACCACTGCAAGGTGGTAGCATACGCGGATGACGTTGCCATTATCTTCTCGGGAAAATTCCCTCAAACACTTTGCGATCTAATGACCGAAAAGCTCGCGCGACTGTCAGAATGGACAAAGTCGCGTGGACTGGGAGTTAATCCCTCTAAAACGGAACTTGTGTTGTTTACAACCAAATACAAAATCCCGTCTCTCAACCCCCCAATACTAAACGGATGCAGGCTCTCCTTCAGCGACAGCGCCAGTTACTTAGGGTTGGTAATTGACAAGAAGTTTAGCTGGAACCTGAACATCAAAGATATAGTGAAAAAGGCCACGATAGCCTTCGACACTTCTTATTCCTCCAGAGCCTTGACCTTGCAGGCACGGAGCAGGCAGAGTCTGAGAGACTCCGACCAATGGGTGTCACAGCATACCGGTCACGCATCTATCCTAAGCGGAAACAATATCGTCTCCACAAAAACGGACTACTTCGTTCCGAGGGAGTACATAGATACTCCTTTTGAAATAATTATCCCTCACAGAGACGACTGGCTCGAGGCAGCACTAGGTCCAGACGGAGCCATACAAATCTTCACAGATGGCTCGAAACTGGACAACAAGGTCGGAGGCTGGGTGCCCCCTAAAACGACTTCTGTCGTAATTGCAGGATGAGGACGAATATCTGTTTTGCTCCTGTCCGGCTCTCAGTAGAAAGAGACTTCAATACTTTTGCTCACCTTTCATAAATGACATTTCGGATATGTCTACAATAAATCCCAGAAAGATCGCAAACTTCATAAGGCATCCCCATGGGACAATTGCTGACAAAGTGTCTCACAAGGGAAGATTACATGATCTATGCCGTATCACAACGGGCCTAAACCGGCCTAAGTGTGTCGGGTTCCTGGCGATCCCGACAGCCGCCTCAACCTAACCTAACCTAACCCAACCCAACAGAGTGGGTTCGATTAGTTTATCTTTTAAATATTGGAATGCATTCTGACATTCATATGATCACTCAAATGGAACAATCTTTTTACCTATTCTAGTTATGTGCCGGGAATAGTCGGCAAAGTTTCTAATAAAGCGTCTGTAATAATTGCAAAATGCAACGAATCGTCTAGTTTTTGATATTTTTTGTCATCTGACAAGATTCCTTTATCTGTGCATTTATGACCGAGAAATGTCACTTCATTCATAAAAAATGAACATTTTTGGGCTTGTAATTTCAGGTTGTGTTTCCTACATACCTCGTAAATCATAAGCTCACACGTTTTTTCTCGTTTTGTAATGTATATTTAACCAATAAAATATAAAAGTACAAATTTGAAAAAAATTGTATAATTATATTTAATAACAACGAGAAGGAACGTGTGAGTCGCTACTTATACCCGTACTCAGTCAGTATTTACATTTTTGAACATATAATTTTTTAGAATTTTAGAATTTAAAAAAAATTTTACATTTTACTTTTTTTTGCTACATTTGTTATCTACATCTACATATATTATGTATATTCTACATCTAACATGTAGATTGTACATGTACCATTTAGATTCTACATCTCCTCCGCTAGGGGTTGCTCGCGCACTGAACGCGGCAGAGTTTGCGAGCGAGATGGAAAATGAGTTGCGTTGTCGTTGGCTGGAGTGGGCAGGGGAAGCAACTGAAAATTAATTTCTTCATTTTGGCTATAATTATGATCTGATCTGATTCAGATTCGGAAGACTGGTAGATATAGTCATTCTCTACGATACTGCGTTTTTAGTTTTATCGTATCTTTAAAATTGTGCCTGCCACAGATTTTCGTCCTTTGTTAGGCAGAAGGGGGCGGGACGAAATTTTGAAATACACTTGTAGCAGTGTGATGTCACGTGAGTCTGGAAACCAAATTTGGTTACCCTAACTCTTATAGTCTCTGAGATCCAACAAGATGGACGGACGGACAGACAGACATGGCTATATCGACTATTGATGCTGATCAAAAATATATATACTTTATGGGGTCGGAAACGTTTCCTTCTCTGCGTTACACACATCCACTTTTACCACTAATCTAATATACCCCTTAACTTTTTTTTGAGTACGGGTATAAAAAACAAATTAAGTGTCCTCATGAAAAAAAAATTTGTTTTTCTATATAGTGTTATATAGTTACGTATATAAAAAATATTAGTTCTACCACTACTCTTAATCCCCAACTATTACATCAATAAATACCATAACCAACATAGACCCGTTTAACCAAGCATACAGCATTAAAATTCTCAAAACATTGTCAAATAAGGAGTTATACCTATATAATCGCACATGGCTTAGAATATTACTGTACTAAGTACATAATTTCTTGAAAAGCGATTCCACTTACTGGATACATGTTGTTGAGGCACTGGCATTGAATATTTCGAAGCAATAAAGGGTAAACAAATTTATATAGCATTCCAATTTATTATGTGAGTTTTATAATAATAATAAGAGAGAGCTTTAAAAAACTTTGTGTTCTTGCTTCGCTGGTTTATCCTCAATTGTCTCTGTTTTAGAGTTGCCGAATGGTGGTGCTTATGAATGGTAGCGTTGCCGTATGCGCCTACATGGCTGTTATGGTTTAAATTTAAATTTCGTCGGCAATAATGGTTTCAGCTTCCATTAGAGCGGCTCGGAGGGTCTCGTCATTAAAATTATTTGATGGCCAGATCGATTTTAGGACAGTCTTCACAGATCTAACTAGTCGTTCCCACGCTCCGCCCATGTGGGGTGCAGCTGGTGGGTTGAAGAGCCATTTAATAGCTTCGTAACGGATGGTGATTTCATCAAATTCGATTTGCTTAAGTTCCTCCTTTACGATCTTTTCAGTGGCTTTGAAGTTGGTCCCATTGTCGGAGAAGATTTCTTTTGGAGTTCCACGGAGGGCCATGAAGTTCTTCAGGCACATTATACAAGAGCTTACGTCAAGCTTGAATGCCACTTCTAAATGTACTGCTCTTAATGTGAGGCATGTAAATAGGACTCCCCAACGCTTTTCCTTGTGCCTTCCAACGTTCACTAATATGGGGCCGAAATAATCGACACCCGTATATGTAAATGGTCTTTCGAAATAAGCCAGTCTGGCAGCTGGTACAGGTGCCATTTGGGGTACCTTTGGTGTCGAATTGGCGATTTTGCATTTTTGACATTCCTTACGCACAGTTTTGTACAATACTCGTAGACGTGGTATATAAAATGTGCTTCGAATTAGGTTGATAGTTGACTCGTGGAGCATGTGGTGAGATTTTTCATGGTAGTACTTTGCAACTAAAAAGGCGACTCTGCACTTTTTTTGCAATACGATGGCGTTTTCTTTTGGATTCAGGCGATCTGCTCTTCCTTGTGAACGTAGGATGTCTTCTGCATCTAGGTAAACGTTCAGGGCAATAAATGGGCTTGACTTGTTTACAGCTGAATGGTGTTTAAGGGCGCTGATTTCCATAGAATACGCCTTTGACGGCGACTGTTTAAATAGCCACGACTTTGCTGCATGTATGATTTCAGGACTTAGGAATTTTGGCAGTGATTTTCTGGCGCATTTTGCTTTCAGCCTTTGGATGTATAGGATGAAGGTAGCTACGGCTCTATATAGACGTCTCCAGTCCGAAAAGTAATCCACTGCAAAATCAAAATGCTTTAGTTTCGTTATTATGAAAACATGCTTACGTAATTCGGATTGGTCGTTATTTTGATCAAAAACGATATCTTGTTGTGGCCATTTATCTTCCGATTGTCTAAGGAATTGTGGGCCTTGGATCCACCTGGATGCATCGGGCGTTTTGAAGAATTTTGTAGCTGAGTCTGCAACATTTTCCTTCGTAGGAATCCAGCGCCACTGTTTACGGCTGGTGTTATCTATGATCTCACCAACTCTATGCATAACAAAGGATTGAAATTTTCGAGGGTCCATAGTTAACCATTGAAGAACGGTTTTCATGGTTCTTTTTGCTAGTCCCACTCCCATTACGGCTGCCAAAAGCTCCATGCGTGGTATTGAGATGGGTTTCAATGGTGCGACTTTAGATTTGGCTGCAACTAATACCGTGTCGATGTCCTCTCCTCTCTTTATGCGAATGTAGGTGACTGCGGCATAGGCGTCTTCACTTGCGTCTACGAATGTATGCAAGTCGATCTGGTCTGCATTTGGCAGCAGGTATGAGTAGTAGCGAGGGAATTCCAGATCTCCAGCTTGGAGAAGTACGCTTTTCCATTTTGTCCAAAAAAAAAAGGAGTGTATTTGGAATCTCCGCGTCCCATGTTATACCAGCTCGCCAGAGTTTTTGGAGTAGCATCTTCAGACCAATAGTGTAGCATGATAGCAAGCCCAGTGGGTCGAATACGGACATCCATACTTATAAGGCTTCGCGTTTTGTTGGAGCTGTTTCACCATTCAAAACGTCTCTTTTCAATCTTGCAAATCTAAAAATATACATAAAAACGTCTCTGGAGGGTTCCCAGTACATACCAAGCACCTTTTCAGGCCCCCCTAATTCTTTTGGGTTTTGGTTATCCAATTGTCGTTCTACAAAGTATTGAAGTACAGGGGTCGAGTTGGAGCTCCAGATTCTTATGGTGAATCCTCCCTTGGCATGGATGTCTCGGATTGCGGATGCAACTGCAATTGCTTCATCGTCGTCTTCGAAGCTGTCAATGAGATCGTCTACGTAGTGCGCTTTTGTAATGGACTCGTATGCTCGTGGATTTAGATTTTTGAATTCCTGTGCGTTTTTGTCGCGAACATGGTGAGCAATGCAAGGGGCGCAGCTAATTCCAAATGTCATTGAGCGCATGACGAATATTTTTGGAGTCTGATTATCCTTGTTGAACCATAAAAATCTTTGCGCATGCATGTCGCTATCTTGAATGTTAATCTGATGAAACATTTCGGCAATGTCTGCACACACGGCTATTCTGCCGACTCTGAATGCCATTAGAACATCGGTTAATGGAATAAGATAGTCAGGTCCGTTTAAAATAAAATCATTAAGTGATTTTCCATGGCTCTTGGCTGCTTCATCCCAGACTAGCCTTATTTTACTTGGTTTATTCGGATTTAAAGCAATAAAGATCTGTAAATACCATACGCGATCCATCTGCTTAGCTGCGTCTTTGGGCTCAAGTTCAAAAGCGTACCCTTTTGATATCAGATTATCAATTTGGACCTGTATTTTTTCGAACAGAAGGTGGGTCTTTTCTGATTTTAGCTCGTAGACATTCAGGGCGCTTCATAGCGGCGGAGTAGCTTTCCGGCAGAATGGCTTCCTTATCTCGCCAAAGCAGGCCGACTTGATAATGGCCGTTAACCTTTTTACAAGTATCCTCGAGAATACGCATAGCCTGTTTGTCATCTTCAGAGTGGAGCTGCCGTGGTGTGCTTGGATCTACGTTAAAACTCTCCTTAACCGCTTTGTAGATTTCACTCCAATTACAGCTACAATGATGCAAGGAAATATGTCTGTTTGTATTAATTGTTCCTTGGATGCTCCATCCTAGTGTACACTTCGATGCGATGGGTGCATTTCGTCGTCCTTCACGAATTTTACGGGGTACTGCCAAAGTCCAGTTATTGGCACCAATTAGCAGCATTGGTTGTGCGTTGGAGTACGATTTTATTGGCAACCCTTGCAGGTGGGAATATTCGTTGCACAGTTTGATGACATCGACGCTTTGTTTTGGTAGCGCGAGATTTTTGACTGAACGTACATTATTGAGCCATAGCATTTTGTGGCTTCCCGGTTCTGATACTTTAATATGAGCTCTAGCGGATGTATTCTCAATTCGAGTGGTTTCGCTGGTCCATTGCAAGCAAAGAGGATCGGGAGTCGAGGAAACCTGAAGAATTCCCATAATGCTGTCATCAATAAGTGTGACGGATGAGCCTTCGTCCAAAAAGGCGTAGGTGTCAAACTTAACTCCGTTTCCGTGTAGTGTGACGGGCAAAATTCGGAAGTATTGTTTTTCTCTGCTGCTTTCCTTAAGGTGGGCACTGACGAGTTCGGCCTTGGGTGTTTCTCTATGAAGAAGTGGGTGATGCTTAGATTGGCCGTTATCGACGCCACAATCTCGTTTAGAGAAACATTTGCGGCGGTGGTTCTTAAGACATCTATAGCACGCCTTGGTGTCGTTGATAATGTGCTGGAAAAAATGAACAAAAAATACCTTTTCGAAGGTTGCGGGCCCAACTGCCAATTGGGAACAAAGCAAACAAAAAAGGGTTGTACATTTGGTACCTGATCGCGATCCCAATTCCCAATGGGCAGTTGAGCCCGCATCTCTCGAAAAGGTATTTTTTGTTCATTTTTTCCATATTTTAGGTTTGGTTAACGAATTTTAGCTCAAAGTCTCTCCATAGATTTTAATGAGCGATACCTTGAACGACGCCAAATTAATGCACCTATACACAAAAAAATAGAGGACACAAGATATAATTTTTTTTCGACTTTTCCTGAGTTTTTAATGTCAAAATTTCGTAAAAAATACCGCACAAAAATCATCATTTTTGCATTTTAATGCTTTATATTTCCCAGACGTTAAGCTGTAATCACAAAGTGTTTAGGCTTAACTTCTAGCGGTTTTAATTATCTTTTCAAAACAGCAAAGTTCTTTACAACCAGACGTAAGATACTAGAGTTATGTGAAAAAAACAAGCGCTACCTCTGAAAAAAGCTTTAAAAAAAAATACCAGTTTTCAAAAATTCTTAAAAAAAAAGTTCTGCCATAGAAAAAAAACCATAATTCTTAAAAAAATTTTAAATCTCCATATCTATCAGAAAAAGTCGGTTTGGATCCTTGAGGAAAAAAAAAGTTCGATTTTGTCGAGTAGTGTCTTCTTCTGGCTGAGAGTTTTCGTTGTTGTCCAATCCATGGCGAACCTGTGCGTGAGTGTTGAGCCCTTGAGCTTGGTACAGGTATTACAGTGGATGCTGCTTCGGCTAACTTGTATATCCAATCGCTGAATGATTTGATGACTGGGATGCCGTCACTGCGTGGGTGCATGGCCCAGTTTAATTTTTGTTGAGTGGGCAACTTATCGACGAGTTCGCGAAGCAGTAAGGGGTTGTCCAGGTGTGAGTTTAATTTGCAGGCCTCCATAGTTGCACACGCGTTGCGTACTGCCATTGCAAAATCTATAAGAGATTCCAATTTGTCTTTGTGTACGTTGATTTTTCTAATTTTATCAATCAAACGGTCAAGGATTTGTTCCGGTCGCCCAAAGAAGGTTTTTAGGGTATCGATCACTTCTGGGACTAATGCTGGCAGCAGCAGTTTATCACGCACCAACTCATAAGCTTTGCCCTTAAGACACTTCTGGAGCCGAAGCATGATTTCTGCATTTGAAAAGCCGGCCACTGCGCAGCTGTTCTCGTACATGCTGATGAAAATCGGCCAGTCCTCCGCATTGCCGTTAAAGGTGGGTAGATCTGGTGGTAGCACTTGTCTTGCGGCTAACTGCGAGGCACTTGGTCCAATTGGTGGGAATGAAATAGCCTGTGTTCCCTGCTCCTGTGCAAGCACCATGTATTTCTTCTCTATGTACCTTTTTTCAGCTTCGCGTGTCTCTTCCAGCATTGCCAACATCAAGGAATTCGAGCTAGTATGTGTGTGTGTTTGCTCGGTCAGCTTGTGCAGATTTATTTTTGGAGTTGGCTTTGATATATTGCAATTGACTTGGTCAACTTGCAAGGTGTTCCAGGGATTGATGTTTTCCGGAGCTTGGGGTCTGCCCCGTCTGCCACCTTTGCTGGTTGAAGCTTGATCACTTGCTGGGGCCTTGCATGCTGGGCATGTCCATTCCAACTGCGCAATGGTGCTGTTCACACCAAAACAGTCAAAGTAGTGCCAAATCTTGCATTTGTCGCATTGCACCCAGTTTTGGATGCCTTCTGAAATACGGTTCTTTCTGCAAACGCCAAAGACCGTATCATCTCGTTCTATAGGCATGTTTATATACGCATATGTTATTGACTTGTGCACTTTAACTTGGTTTTACTGTGTGTTCGGCGCGATCTACTACAGCAAGGTTCTTACACATACAAGGCTTTTACACTTGTGTGTGTGTATGTAGGCTATTGTGTATGCGAGCGTCTTGTGTATTTCGCAATTTGTTGAAATCCAAGCGTGGTTCACGATTATGTTTGTTGTTTGTGCGTAATTAAAAGTTTTTTAAAGAGATGTTGAGGCACTGGCGTCGAATATTTCGAAGCAATAAAGGGTAAACAAATTTATATAGCATTCCAATTTATTATGTGAGTTTTATAATAATAATAAGAGAGAGAGCTTTAAAAAATTTTGTGTTCTTGCTTCGCTGGTTTATCCTCAATTGTCTCTGTTTTAGAGTTGCCGAATGGTGGTGCTTATGAATGGTAGCGTTGCCGTATGCGCCTACGTGGCTGTTATGGTTTAAATTTAAATTTCGTCGGCAACACATGTCTTCTCAGCATCAACGATCATCGACTCGACTACACATACCGTTACAAGTCTTATTAACATCAACGATCATCCCCCGGTCGGACTTGCCTAACCGCTGTCACTTTTGGGTCAAGCTCTGACGGGCATGATCACAATCGTCGTTTCTAATTATCTCCAATTCTGTTCTTACACGCCGGAGACTGCTGCCGCTGGACAATCTAATTTTAATTTCGAAAGAAAGCTTCTACTTAGAAAGACTCGAGCTTTTACATTCATCATCGCAATCGTAGTACCACTCCACTCAGGCCGGTCTCCGTTCCTTCACCTCCAACTACCAGTGTTACGGTAGTGCAACTATTCCGCTTTGTCTGGGCTTACGCTTGTCAATTTAAATATATAAAAAAATATTCCCCCAAATCCAGCCGCCCAAAAAAGAAAACACAAATTCCAGTTCAAAAGACACACAAACATTCTCCAAGTGCAATCCACCCCCATAATAAATACGCGCTCTCAACATTTCTCAACATAGTTATAGTCAACATAGTTATATACTTAAATACATTTCACACAGCAAATTGGGTTGATGTCTTTTCCTTTTATTTCCGCATCTGGTTAGAAATTTTTTTTTTTTTCTATTATTACGGGATTTTATTTATCGAATCTTCCCTATTAGAGACTTACGACAAGCATACAAATCTTAGCCAAATATATTTATTTAATTAATTACACTTAATTACTTAGAGTACGTCGCTAGCTAAGTATTATTGCTGGGTGGGAAGGTCTCTTCGCCGGAGTCGTGTATGGCTAGTGTGCCAAGTTAAAGACTGCGCAAGTCTATTAGGATGGGCTTGAAGCTTGGCCTGGTACTTTGCTTTCACTTTGGCAAATTCATCTTTAACTGATCCTACATTTAAGTCTTTATGGATATTTTCATTCCGTATGTACCATGGTGCCCCACTGATAGTTCTTAGTATCTTCGATTGAGCTCTCTGGATTATTTCTAAATTACTAACGCAAGCATTTCCCCATAGCTCGGAGGCGTATGTTCAGATGGGTTCGAGAACTGCATTGTACAAAAGTACTTTGTACTCCAGTTTTAGTGGTGAACGGGTGTTTATTAGCCAATGTAGATTACTAGCTTTAAATTTAAGTAGATTTCTCTTCGCTTCGATGTGTTTACGCCAAGTAAGTAAGTATCCAGATGAACACCAAGGTATGTTACTTCGCTGGTTTTGGGAATGTTGATGTTGTTCAGATATAATGGAGGACAAGTTTGTCTGTTTAGGGTAAAGGTGATATACTTGCACTTTTGCTCGTTTAAGTGTATGCGCCAGTCTGCTAGCAATGGTTTCGTGTTTTTCGCGAAATCCAAATTGGTGAGTCAGGATGGCACCGTTTACACATGAACGGTGTTGTTTGATACGATTCAGGAGCAGCTTTTCAAATATCTTCGATAGGCAAGGCAGTAGGCTGAAAGGTCTATATGATGATGGCTTGGACTTGTCTTTTCCGGCTTTATGGATCATTGTGATGACTGATTTCCTCCATTCTTGAGGATAATAGCCCCATTTCATCATGCTGTTGAATATCACAGTAAGGAAATACACTGCACAGCTCGGCAATTCTATGATCATTTTAGGGGAGATGAAATCGTGGCCCGGAGCTTTCTTTTGCTTTGAGATTTGGTCTTTTACGACCCTTGTGACTTCTCCTGGTTGGAATATGATAGGCGGAGTAGCTTCGGGATTGTTGGTTGGTGGGAGCACAAAGCTATTTGTTGCTGGGTGTGGTTTGAAGACGTTTTCTAGATGGATGGCAAATGTTTTTGCCTTCTCTTTGTTGCTGCGAGCCCACTCTCCTGTTTGTGTACGCAAAGGTGATTCACTCTCGATTGGTGGGCATCCGCCTGATTTTGCTTTCCACAGTGGGAATCGTTTGCTAGTTGGACTGCTGTTGGAAAGTTTATTAGATGCTAATATTGGTGTTGAGTGTTTTGCCGCCAGTGACATTGAGGATACCAATGCTTCGACTGACCTATCAATGTCATCTTTACAATTAATGTTTGGGCAGCTATCAATATGAGAGCTTATGTACTTCTTGTATTTGAGCCAATCCGTTTTGCTAGAAGTTAGAAAGTGTGGGCGTTCCGAAAGCTGTGGATGGTCGTAAAGGTGAAGTAGAATGGGCGAGTGATCCGATGATAGATCTGTTAAGTGATCTACATTAATCTGAGCTTGCAGCACCCTTCGTGTTACTGCAAAATCAATCAAGTCGGGTTGCTTGCTTGGATCTGTGGGCCAATATGTGGGCTTGCCCGGAGAGATAAAGTCTAGCTTGTTTCGTGGGGTTATTATAGCGTTATATAATTGTCTTCCTTTCGGGTTGGTAAGTCTAGATCCCCAATGGGTGTGCTTGGCATTGTAGTCACCATCTGCTATAAATCGGTCACCTAGTAGGTCGAAGAATGTTACAAATTCTGTTTCGGAAATGCAGAATTTCGGTAGACAGTATACTCCAGCTAGGTTTAGGTAGCCGCTCTGAATTTCACTATTAATTGATGTTGCCTGTAGATAAGGTGTAGCAAATGAAGGCATTGAATAATGCGTGATGCGATTCTTGATCAGAACGCCAGTACCTCCATGTGCCTTACCATCGGGATAATTTGTCGCATAGAAGTTATAGCCATCGAGGTGAAAATAGTTTTTATTTGTCAGGTGAGTCTCTGACATGAGCATGGCGTCAATGTCGTGTTGAGCGAAGAACTGTAAGAGCACGTATTTGTGCTGCGAAATGCCATTTGTATTCCAGAAACATGTATTTAAACAGGTCATTCAAACATATTTTTTGTTTGATTTGGATCTCCTGGAGGAGATTTGGTTGCGCGTAAGCTCCTGCTACCATTGTATTCGTTATAGTTACCAGCATTGACTCAATTCGACTAGGCAATTGGAATGGATTTGCAGGCGTATGCTAGGCAGTAATTTCTGGGATCTGATTTGAAGCCTGATGCTGCATTATTCCTGCGGTGGTTGGTTGAAGTGTTGGCTTAGAGACTGAGGCGTACGACCCGTTGTTGTAACTTAACGCCTGAGCAAAAGAAACTCCTGGAGTCGTAGTTGATGGTATATATGGTAAGTTTTGTCGGACGACCGGGTTTCGAGCTGCAGTTATTTGTTAGTTTAGGCGATGGTTTCCCCCACAGTTGCTACAATTTTTGGCAGATGGGTCCTCCTTACATTCGTGGCAGGCCTCAGTGAGATGGACATCACCACAGGCAACGCAGACTGCCCGTAGAGTGCAATAAGTTTTCGTGTGTCCATATTCCTGGCAATTTTGCATTGGACCGGTCCATTTTGCTTGTGTGGTTCCTCAACAGTGATCCTACGGTGCAGTAGGTATTGAGGCTTGTATATTGGGTGAACTTCATTTTTACTTATATGCATACTTTCAGGTGTCAGTTCTACTTTGAACATTGGCTGGGGAATTTTATTTCTATTTATTATGTTCATAGTCATTTTGACTTCGAAGCCCTTATCGTTAAGTCCATATATTATTTCATTGATTGGGAATGTTGTTTCGATTCCTTTGATAACCACTTGTAATCCTTTGCTACTTTTAAGTTGGTAGGTGTAGTAATTCATTTTTTCATTTTCGAGGTATTTCGCAACTGATCGATAGTTTTGTTAGTCATTGACTTGTATTTTTGTTTCATTTATATTACCCCTTTTTATGTACGTGACATAGAATGTGTTTGCGCCAATTGTATCAGTTATTTTATTTGACCAGTTCAGCACAATTTGCCTGTCGAACATAAATAGGTGGACGTCTTAATTTGTTGGCCTTGGGTGTTTGGGCGTTCTCACTTCATTTGGGACACTTAGTATTGCAAATCTATTGTTTGCTAGTGCCTTATGTGGCACAGTGTTCTCGGCTATTTTAGTTATTTTAGCTGCATTGTTGTTCTTCACATTTTGTGGGCTCAATTTTCTTTTGATTTGCACATTGTGATCGAGCCCAGTCTGAATTAACGCTCCGTTAGCATTTTTTGAACTTATTGGTTGGGAGAGGTGCGGCTTGTCGCAGTGGGTCGACAGTATCGGGCGCTGAGCAATTGCAGTGGTTGTTGTCGTTGGTGTGGTCGAAGACACAGTTTTGAGCGAGGGCATTGTAATAGTTGTTGTCGATATTAGCAAATCGCTGGTTAGGCAGTACGAGTCGGGGGATGGGCACTGAGCACTCCATGACTCACTTTGCAATGCAGGGGAGAGAGAGCGTGCTCTCTCCTCGTTCACTTGCAGTGATGCAGTTTTTGTTGGTACTGCTGCCTTTGGCGAGCGTATAGAGAAGTACGCGTTGTTTTTTTGCTTGCGAGAGCCGACGCTCGTCTTTTTGTTGTTGCCGGGCTTGGCTCATTTTGGCTTTGGTTACAGTGCTTGTGCTCTTTACCGAGCTGGTGCTCTTATACGTTGACATTTGTTCTTTTCTATTATTTCTATTAATCTTTATTACACGATTGGATGGTATTTATGGGCAGCACGATCACTAGTACCCATGCCTAATTTATGATTAATTGCGATTTATTGATTTTCACGGCGGAGCGATACAAAAATACGTCTGAAGTCGTTGACGATTGACGGCTGAGGTAAGTAAGTTAGTAAATAACTAACATATAATCCCAAGTGGTCGTAACATTTAACATCTAAGCATTATATTGCACAGTAAAATAATATAATTATTGTATGTATTAACACAAAATCCATATATACAAACATATACATAACACTCCATATCTACATACCACTCTCGATATCTACATACCGCCTTTCACACATACATTGCTCATAACTGGCATGTATTAAATATTAAATTCTGCGATTCCGAGCGTTCCAGCCATACCTTTCGGTCGCCACAATAAAGAATATTATCTCAAAATCCGTGATAAATTATCCTCAACCCAGGCACAGCGCGTTTCCGCAGCTGTTTCGCATTTTTTCTGTGAATATTTTCCGATTGTGTGTTCGTGGGACGGAGAGAAACTAGTGGTGACAAAATTAAAAAAATATCGGTATCCCCGACGAAGCAATCACGCTGTTAATTTCTTGACTCCAAATCTCGTGTTCTTGTCTCAGATCGACTCTACTATCGCCAAGGCATAATAAGGGAGCAAGAAATCGAGAAAAATTCCGTCTGCAATCCATCCGCACAAAACAAACATGATAATCTGCCAACTGCACAAGTCCTTCAGAAGGTAAAAGGAGGAACGCCGTAATAAAAATATTTTTTAAAAATTGCTACAGCCAGTGTGACCGTTCCTCTCCTCAGTGTGCATCAATTTAATTCACTCATTGTTTTGGGGGACCTCGATCAAGCGCGACCTCAAATCTTCCATTCACCAGACGTGGGTTCTTTTGTGTGTTTTAAGGGATTTATTGCCTTCGTGTGTAGTGCCCAGCCAAGCCTAAGTTTTTTTCTTCGTTCACTAATCCGCGGATTTTGGCTGTGACCTCTCCACGTCGGCTACGCACCTCTTCCGCCTCAGGTCCACGTCCAAAGGCAATCCGAATCTATTACCGTCTAAAGGTACCCAGAATCCGCAGCCCTCCGGAAGAAAATCCAATTCGTTCCGGTCTCATGGCAGTCCCGTGCCAAGGAAGTTCCACTCCTTCCAGACACAAGTGACCCCGAAGAAAAGAACGTGTAATCTCTGTTCCAAAGAGAATCACCCGATTCGACTATGTACGCCCTTCTTACAAATGACCGTGGATGCACGTGCCAGCTGCAATAAAAACAGGCAGCTGTGCTTGAACTGTTTTGCCAGAGGTCATCAGCTCCGCGAATGCCAAAGCGCCCACAGTTGCATCACTTGTGGATCCCGCCACCTCACGCATCTGCATCGTGGTACTCTAGCTCCCAGCGAATCGACTTCCACACAGCGGAGGATTCCGCTTCCTCCGTCGCTCCACCCAACGTTCAGAATTATTTTGCCTCAGAAACAAGGGCTGTGCTTCTCGGCACTGCTATAGTCAACATTTGCCACCTGGGAACAAATTTCCGTGCCCGTGCTCTGATCGACTCAGGCTCCGAGGCAACGTTCATTACGGAACGTCTCTTCAATATTATCAAGTTACCATTCCGCCTTATTCAGGCCCAAGTTTCAGGCCTTAGTCAGACTGTAGCAGCTCAGTCCAAGAAGATCTGCGAAGCTCTTCTCGCAATGTTTTGGGAGGTGGAGGATCTACCTATCAAGGTAGTAGGAGAGTCGGACTTCTATAGCGAAAGCAATTTTCTTCGAACCACGTCAAGAACACCAAGCGGCAAGTACGTGGTCACACTACCGTTTCGTGACCCCGATCATTGTGAGGCAGGCCTAGGGCATTCAAGGTCCATTTCCCTAGCTCAGTTACTCCGAAATGAGAATCGACTAAAAAGAGATATTCCCTTTCTTGAGCAGTATGACTCTGTGACGCGTCCAGCCCTTCGGCGAACGGCACGAGCTTGAATGATCTTCTTCATACTGGTCCGGTCCTTCAACCCGATTTAACAATCCAAATCCTGAAGTGGCGTTAATTCCGATACGTCTTCAACGCCGACATTACAAAGATGTATCGCCAGATTTGGGTACATCCGAAGCACACGCCCTTCCAGCGAATACTATTTCGAAACCAGGAGGGGGAGATCCGGGATTACGAACTGAAAACCGTGACCTTTGGGGTCAATTGCGCTCCGTTTTTAGCCATCCGGGTACTACAACAGCTTGCCGACGACATCAAGTTTCGATATCCAAAGTCAAGTGGCATTGTGCGGCAGTTCATGTACGTCGACGACGTCATAGCAGGGACAGACTCCATCAAGGAGGCTCAGCTGGGTATCCACGAATTGCAGGCCGCCCTCAGCTCTGCAGGTTTTCCACTGCGTAAATGGACGTCCAACCAAAAGGAGATTTTGGCCGGGATGAGTGATAACCTCCTTCACAATGATTTGCTGGATATTGAGGCCGAGAGCACGGCAAAGACCCTCGGAATTCGTTGGAAGGCAAAGTCTGATGAGTTCTTATTTGTTCCTCCCGTGTGCACGCTCGAGTCATCCTACACCAAACGAGAAGTTCTTTCCCAGATTGCAAAGGTGTTTGACGCGGGGTGGCTGGCCTTTTTCACCGTCTGGTCCAAGATTTTCATGCAGGAGATCTGTCTGAAGGAGTTGGGATGGGACGAACATCTTCCAAGTGCCTTGTATCAACGCTGGCTAGACTTTCTGCAAAGTCACGCTTCCCTCCCCAAGATCAATCCCCCAATCCGAGAAACCGGAACCTGATAAAGGGTGTGGTGAACTCCTGCAAAGTGTGCATTGTCCACAAGAAGAAGTTATAGACCCAACTGATGGGTGCTCTCCCGACAGATCGAACTTCTTTCTCCAGACCGTTTACCCATAACAGAATTGATTACGCCGTTTCTTTTGACATTAAGAACTATACCGGGAGAGCTTGCCTGATCACCAAAGGTTATGTGTGCGTATTTGTATGTTTTACCAAAAAGGCTTAGAGGCCACTTCCGACCTAACCACCGAGAAGTTTCTAGCCGCCTTCGCTCGTTTCGTCGCTCGACGAGGTTATCCGCAGCATATCCATTCAGATAATGGGAAAACGTTTGTGGGAGCAGCAACTTTCCTTTCTCGGGACTTCCTAGAGGCGTTCAGGGCTCGGAGACTGATGCATATAGCCATCAGCGGGTTGCATGGAGTTTCATCCCGCCAGGAGCTCCACATATGGGGGCTTGTGGGAAGCCGGCGTAAAGAGTTTTAAAACGCTCTTCTACAAAGCCACGTCGACCCAGAAATATACATTTGAAGAGCTTTCGACGCTTCTCGCGAAGATTGAAGCATGCCTTAATTCCAGGCCGCTCTTACCCATGTCCGAAAATCCGATGGAGTTGCTTGCCCTTACTGTCGTGCACTTCCTTATTAGAGGACCGTTAAATGCGACAGCAGAGCCCGAAATAAAGGAGAACCTCCAGTCGATAATTAATCGGTGGCAGCATTTGAAGGCCCTCAACCAGCAGTTGTGCCAAAGGTGGAAAGATGAGTATCTCAAGGAACTCCACAAGCGCAACAAGTGGCAGACAGCGATGCCCAATCTTCACATCGGCGATATGGTTATCGTCAAAGACGATAACCTGCCCTCTAACGACTGGCGACATGGAAGAGTACAGTCGGTGTATCCCGGCAAGGGGCCGGCTCTTACGGCCCGCGGTGTCGTTCGCCTTCTGGTAGAACTCCCTCATTCCGTACAACAGTAACGGAAGGCGTTCCCAATAATAATGCCTTTCCTTGTCTACTATTCCGTCCACGTTATGTTTTTTTGTTTCGCATCCAAATAGCGCTCGTTTTGTTCGTCCAACAGTACTTAGAGTGTGCCTGTCATCTGTTCCAAGCACGTTACTAATGCGTCGCCGATTCTTCGTTTCCATATCAGTTATTTCGCATTCAGATCCAGATGGCTCCACGATCCCGTTACAACCACACCTCAGGGAGCCAACGTTCCCGAGGAAAAACTGCTTACCGCTGCCGCGTCTGCTCCGGAAGCCATCCGTTACGGGACTGCCGCAGTTTCCTCAAGCTGACCGGGGCGAAGAGGCTCCAAGCCGTGCTGGTCAACAAATATTGTCGGAACTGCCTGGCTCACCAGCATTCCGGCAAGGACTACCGAAGTGGGGGCCGGTGCAAGGTGTGTCACAAAAACCTCCACACGTTGCTCCACATGCGACCTTCCCAGCAACCAGCCAGATCGGAGTCGGCTGCTCCGTCTCCCGTTCCGTCTCCAGCTCCGGTGTCCCAAACTGATCGCCGCCCCCGGCTCCCCGCAAGCCATCCCATCGTGGAAAATCCTGCTCGATCGGTCCAGCACCGAAGCATAAATTTCCTCCCGACGGCCCAGGTGACCCACGAGACAACGGCGCTCATCGACCCATTCACGCCGGTGAGTTGCATTGACGCTTCCTTGGCCGCCGACTTCAAATTGCCCAGCGCGCGCATCGGATCTGAGAAGGTAGCCACCGCTATCGTCCGCGCCAAGACCGGCGAGATCCAATTGGTCGTGGTCCTCAAAATTTAACCCCGCTTACAACAATGACAATGAAGACTTCCATCACCTAGCCACCATCTCTCTCGTATTGGGAGCCGATGTCTATCAGAAGGTGATCCAGCCCGGGTTGCGCGAGAAGACGGCCTTCCAGTGTCCCAGAGCACCGTTTTTGGATGGATTGTGTCCGGGGCCGTTAGCTCGCGCGCTCTCCCGTGCCCTTCACTCTCGCGCTGCGTGAATGTGATCCACCTGGCCCTCCATCACGGGAGCTAGCCGTGTTAGAAAATAAACCAGCCATATAATTGAAGCAACATCCGACTACGTTTATTGGGAATCCATTCTTTGGAAACCGAAGCCGACCGGACCACATCCACCCTCCTACAAACATACACTTTACGGGCCCATTCGAATATTAAATAACAAACCTTTTGTTAGATCTAATTTCAGTGATAGCATCCATAATAATAACAATAAAATTTCAAGTTAATCGAATAATCAACAACAGAAAAAAGCTAACACTACTCGACAAAACTTAACTTTTTCTTCCCGCTGTGGCCCAAAATTACTTTTTCTGATAGATTTCGGGATTTTCAATTTTTTAAAGAATTATGGTTTTTTTTGAGTATTTTTTTAAGAATTTTTAAAATCTGTTTTTTTCATGTTTTTTTTCAGAGGTAGTGCTTCTATTTTTCACATAACTTAAGTATCTTATATCTGGTTGCAAAGAACTTTGCAGTTCTGAAAAGCTGCGTCTATCTAAAACTAAAAATGTTTGCCAAAAAAATTTTTTTTTTCTGACTTTTCCTGATTTCTTAATGTCAAAATTTCGGGAAAAAATTCGCCCAAAAATGATGAAATTTGAATTTGAAAGCTTAATTTATTCCAGGCGTTAAGCTGCAGCTACAAATTGTCTGGGTCGGATGTATAGCTGCATTTGTCAGCTTTTCAGAACTGCCAAGTTCTATGCAACCAGATATAAGATACTTAAAATTTTGACTGAGTCGCCTAAGAGAAAGAAAAGTAACAACAGTCTGCCCACTGGTAAAAATGGTGTTTTTCTTGCAGTTCCTGGATCTCCTCTACCCCCAATTCGTTCACCGTCTTTAATAGACTTTGGTGCTGTCGATCTTGGATGTAATGGGGCACCGACTTTGGCTTCTGCATCCGCCTCCTCAACAGCCGCCCCTCCCGTGCCTTTATCTGACTGCGATGTCAGGCGGGAAGTCAATGGCGATCCTGTCGCTGGAGCTTTGGTGCCTTCACTGGAACCTGCTGACGTTGCCGCCAGCATGGATTTGGAGGCTCCGTCTGCCTCGGCATCCATCGTCAACCCAGAATATGGCCCATTATCTGCCGATTCTGCCCTTCGGGTTGAATCTGCTCCGCCGGTTCTACCTAATAGTTCTACCATCCCTCCTTCTATCCTAACTGCTGTCGCCCCACTAAAATCTATTTTCGTTTCTTGACTGATGGCATCGGCTACGGATGTCCTGGTCAGGGACTTTATCTTTTCTAAGCTTGACATTGATGATTCCTCAGGTCTTGTTGTTACTAAATTTAACTTTAAAGTTAAACGCAACATATCTTCCTTCAAAATTCTCGTTCCTGACAAACATGTCAGTAGTGTGCTCGACCCCTCTTTCTGGCCTGAACATACTATCTGTCATGTGTTTACCAATCGTCCCTTTAGCCCGGAACGACGAGTGGGTGTCCTTCCAACTCCATCTCCGACTGCTCTAACTTCTGTCCGTCCAACTCCATCTGCGGCGGCATTACCCTCGGCCTCAAAAAACTAATTTCTCCTCTTTCCGTTAAGATATATACTGACAGGGCATCTTTCGAGACTGATGTAATCGCTTTTTCCGAAACCTGACTCAACTCCTCTATTTATGACTCCGAGATTCTCATTGACAAATTTAACATGTATAGGAATGATCGTCCATCTCGTGGTGGCGGTGTCCTGAGACATGCTTCCCAAATCTTTCACGTCGAAGGGCATAATAACATCGAAATTATTGTTGTTAAGCTTTGCTGGCCCTCTTCTAATCTCTTTATATCCTGCTCTTACATTCTCCACTTATATGCTTCACGTTTCCCATCTTGTCTTTTTCGTCCCAACTTAATGACTCTAATCGTCTTATAGTCCTTGGAAACTTTAACCTACCTAATATCTCATGGTCTCCTTCTGTGGACTCTAACATGATGTTCCCATCTATTCAGCATGATTTTGTTGATTCATTGTCGTATACATCGTTGGGTCAGGTCAATGCTATATCCAATAACTTGGGTAGGCTTCTTGATCTCGAGTTTTCTTCCGACATATCGAATACCATACCATAGAGGGTCTCCTCTATCTTTCCCAGAAGACCCTTATCAACCACACTTGAAATTTCCGTGCAGTTGCCCTCCTCTGATCCCATAAAATCTCCCGTTAAGCCACCGTCTATTTTTTTCTTTAGGAAAGCAGGTTTTACGTGCTTGAATCTTGCACTTTCTCAGATCGATTGGTCATTTCTCGACGACTTTCATGAAATTGAGCCGGCTACAAATGCATTTTATTATTCCTTGTTCTCTCAAAGTTTCTGCAATTTTCTCAGCTCAACAAATTTGCGGGTGATGATCCGGTTGAGTAGGGCAGCATCCACTCCCCTGGTCGCCTTCAGCTTGGCAGACTTGAAAAAAAGGTTTTGTTGAGTGGTGTAAATAAGTCACTTCTGTGTGACATTACGGAACGTAATGTACGTAATCTACGCACGGTAGATTGCTGTGTTGGGTCCGCATCTTTTCAGCTGTTGTGCAAGTCTCACTCAACTGATTGTTGCTTTTGTTCACTTTAACCGCGCTGCGGTAGATTTGTTTTATTTTATAAACTTTGATCTGTTTTGGTTTTCTTGCCGGTCCTTAGTTTATTAATTTTTGTGGTTTTCATGACAATTTTATCAAATAAATCGAGAAAAAAAATCTCTGTTTCTCTCTTTGTTTTTTTTTCAGTAAAAAACCTGCACAAGATTCTGCGAACTAGTTAATTAGATATATCAACCTCAGCTGAACTTCTTGATTTTCACCAACCGTTATTTTTTTAACAGTAGCTCAAAAAAAAACAAGAGCAAACGTGTGAGTCGCTTGTGGGGACCTAACTCAACTTGTATACTCGTACTCAGTGAGTATATTTTTGAGTTTATAATTTTTTAGAATTTTGGAATTAAAAAACGAAAATTTACATTATTTTGCTACAAATGTTATCTACATCTACAATGTATATTCTACTGTTAAGTTACAAATACTTAGTGAAACAAGACCGCTCAGCTTGGAGGCTTAATTCAGAATGTTTATTGAATATCTTTTGGTTCTTATCCTAGGGTACAATCGTTCTTATGTATAACGGAGAGCGAGAGTTCTCCCACGCATTATATGAAAAGAGTACGTGGTCTCTGCCTGAGTCTAATGGAAATGCATGATCAGCATTAAGGGGCTTTTGAGAGGGAGACCCATCGCCTCAGTGTTAGGGCGTTTGGGTTCTGCCTGAGTTCGGGTAAATGCATGCTCAGCAGTTTTGGTAGCTGACCGATCTGCGTTCAAGTCGTAGATCGTTGCTGTGCAAAAGTAATGCGTAACATAAATATAAGTTGTTTATGTCACTGCTCATATGTACGCGCTTATATATGTATTTATATATATAACAGAGTGTTACATATGTGTGGGTTAACTACACCTCCCTTTTTTAAAAAATAACGTAATATATGAAGTTATTTAAAAAAATATTTGAATTTTGTGAACTAAAATGTATGTTTATGTATAAAAAAAAATATTTTTTGTTTTGTTTTTTTTATTTATTTATATTATTTATTTATTTTTTTTTTTATTTCCGATGAACTATGTATCATGGTTATATACGTATGCTTACTTAAATCATGGTTATTTACGTATGCCTACCTAAATCATGGACATGACTGGATAAAATGAAATTATTATGATATGAAAAGTTTTAATCTATGCTTATACTTTTTGTTTTTTGTCTTTTATATTTGAAATTGTTATATTATCATTTTCCCCTATACTATCTACCTTATATGGTCCAGTATATTTAAAATCTAACTTATGACCTGTTTCATTTTTCAATAAAACCTGATCTCCTGTTTTTAGTTTGAAATCTAAACAGTTTTTATCATAATTAATTTTTTGTTTCTGTTTATTAGATTCTACCATTAATCTTGCTCTTTTAAAAGCTTGTTTTAGTCTAAATTTTGATTCTTTAGCGTAATCATCTATATTATAAAAAGGATCTATTCTATCTATGCTATTAAAATGTGTTGGTAAATTCGAAGTCTTACCGAAAACTAATTCATATGGACAATAATCATATGCCATAGAGGGGGTTGTGTTGAAGCAATATACGAAGTATTGTAGCCATACATCCCAATCTATTTTGTCAATTGAGATGTATGAGCGTATGAACTCATTAAAAGTTCTGTGGCTTCGCTCTACGGTTCCTACAGTCTGGTGATGATATGCAGTGGATGTTATGTTTTGAATATTTAAGTTTTTACAAAAATCTTCAATTATTGAATTTTTGTATTCCGTTCCCATGTCCGTAATGAACGTTTTCATTGGACCGTACTTTAGAATAAAATCTTCAAATATAGCTTTAGCTACTATTTTTGCACGTTTATTCTTGATTGGTATGGCTACAAGGTATTTTGTCAAGTCACAGATTAAAGTGGCTGCATATTCGTTTCCTTGTTCTGATTTAGGAAGTGGACCGATCGTATCCACAATTACCCTATCAAACGCCATTTGTGGTGTTTCAGTTATAGTCAATGGGGTCTTGGTATGTTTAGTCGTTTTGGACTTTTGGCATTTGGGACACTTTCTCACATAATTTGTAATTTGACGTGTCATGTTTTTCCAATAATAATGCCTTCTTATTTTCGCTAATGTTTTAGCTATATCTGTGTGACCTTCTTGGATTGGATCATCATGTAATGTAGACAGTATCTCTTCTATTTATTTATTTTCTTTTATTGTGGTCACCGGCTTGAGTAGCGCTACTCTTAAATTCTTTAATATTTTATTGCCCTTGTTCTTAAAAGAATCTATTGAAATGTTCTCAAAGATTTCTTCGCTCGGTGCCATTTTAAGTTGGCTGATGTTATTTATACCGGCTTCTTTTTCAAGCCTTTGGAAAAATTGACCTAAGTCGAAGGTTCCATTAGTATAAAGGTCGCTAACTTTAATTCTTACAAATATCTTTTTCCCATATTTAAAGAAACATTTAGTCGAAGATAAATGTAAGGTCACTACTTTTTTAACATCATCATTTTGTATGACGTTGTATATATTGGGCTTTGAAGAGATCGATTGCTTTTGCAATTCTGTGTTTGAACCTGCGCAGGTTTTTTGTCTACTTTGATTTCTTGTAGTGACTTTTAATACTGTATTGGTTGTTTGTATATTCTTTAAGTCTGTAATGGTTATTCTTGATAACGCATCTGCTATATGGTTGTCCTTCCCTTAAGATACTCCACAGTAAAATCATATTCCTCCAAATCTAGTCTCATACGTGTTAATATTGAGCTGGGGTAATCATAGAAAATAAATAGGTAAGTGGCCTATGGTCAGTTTTGACAGTAAAATGTTTGCCATAAATGTATGGTCGAAAATGATTTATTGCCCAATGTATTGCCGCTAATTCTTGTTTTGTTGTGTTTTTATTACTTTCTCCCTTTGTGAATGATCTTGATGCATACGCTACTGGTAGCTGAGTTCCATTATAATTTTGTGCTAGACCAGCACCACATGCTTGTTTACTTGCATCCGTTGTTATTCAAATTCTTTAGCAATTCTTTGCTAAAATCTGGATATTGCAGTAAGGTTGGTTTCATCAATTGTACTTTTAATTGACATGCTTTCTGACATTTATCTGTCCATTCGAAGTTAACATTCTTTTTACATAATCTTGTTATGTCACGTGAATAATCGGAAAAATTTGTAATGAAACGTCTATAATAATTGCAAAATGCAACGAATCTTCTAGCGCTATCTGCGTCCGTTGGGACTGGGTATTTCTCTATAACGTCATATTTCTTGTCGTCTGGTAAAATACCTTTATCAGTACACTTATGACCTAGAAAGGTTACTTCGTGTCTGAAGAATGAGCACTTTTCAGGTTGCAATTTAAGGTTGTGTTTCCTACACATATCAAAAACGCTGGTGAGGTTTTTAATCATGTGTTTCTCGGAACAACCGGATGACAATTAGGTCATCCATACACAAGAATGCCTGAGAAGGTTCGATACCTGAAAATGCAATTGTCATCATTCTTTGAAAAGAATTGGGCGCTATTTTAAAACCATATGGTAATCGCGTGAAGCGATAGGAGCCATTGCTCGTTGAAAACGACGTTACATTTCTTGAACTTTCTTCAAGTTCTATTTGATGAAAACCTGACATCAGATCTAGGCATGAAAAGTATTTAGCTCTACCTAATTTATCAAGAATATCATCTATTCTGGGAAGTGGAAATTTGTCTGATAACACTTTTTTGTTTATTTGGCGGTAGTCAATCACTAGGCGCCATCTTTTACTATCTTTCGGTAATGATTTTTTTGGGACAATTAATAATGGACTGTTGTATTCAGAGACTGAGGGTTCTACTATTTTGTCTTTTATTAGTTTTCTACTTGCTTTATTACTTCCTCTTTTTGACTATGGGAAATTCTGTAGTTTTTTATATATATCGGTTCATCATCTTTCATTCTTATCTTTTGTTTATAAAAATTACACTAGTCAACATGATTTTTCCTCAAGGAACAAAACGAACTTTTTCTTAAAGATTTGGGGCTTAGAAATGGTTTGATGATATATTTTTTTTTCTATGGCAGAACTTTTTTTAAAGAATTTTTGAAAACTGGTATTTTTTTTTAACCTTTTTTCAGAGGTAGCGATTGTTTTTTTCACATAACCCTAGTATCTTACGTCTGGTTGTAAAGAACTTTGCTAATTTGAAAAGATGATTGAAACAGCTAGAAGTTGAGCCCAAAAACTTTTTGATTGCAGCTTACCGTCTGGAAAATATAAAGCATTTTTCGGGCCAGCGGCTACTTAAGCGTCTATCATAATATTAAATGTAGCTGTAACTAGTTGTATAAGAGTATCGAAACCTAAGCTTATGTATGTCCCCAGCGTTCGGCAGTGCTGCTGCGCTCTCCCTGTTAAAGGGCGCTCTGCACCTGCTGCGTCGGCTCTTGCATTGATCGGCCGTCGTGGCCCAAGTAGTTCTATGATAACACTAGTCAACACGATTTTTCCTCAAGGAACAAAACGAACTTTTTCTTAAAGATTTGGGGCTTAGAAATGGTTTGATGATATTTTTTTTTTCTATGGCAGAACTTTTTTTTAAAGAATTTTTGAAAACTGGTATTTTTTTTAAAGCCTTTTTCAAGAGGTAACGCTTGTTTTTTTCACATAACTCTAGTATCTTACGTCTGGTTGTAAAGAACTTTGCTATTTTGAAAAGATAATTAAAACAGCTAGAAGTTAGGCCCAAATACTTTGTGAGTTCAGCTTACCGTCTGGGAAATATAAAGCATTGAAATGCTAAAATGATGATTTTTGTGCGGTATTTTTTACGAAATTTTGACTTTAAAAACTCAATAAAAGTCGAAAAAAAATTATATCTTGTGTCCTCTATTTTTTTGTGTATAGGTGCGTTAATTTAGCGTCGTTTAAGGTATCGCTCATTAAAATCTATGGAGAGACTTTGGAGCTAAAATTCGGTAACCAAACCTAAAATATGGAAAAAATGAACAAAAAATACCTTTTGGAAGGTTGCGGGCCCAACTGCCAATTGGGAACAAAGCAAACGAACAAGGGTTGTACATTTGGTACCTGATCGCGTTCCTTTGTTCCCAATGGGCAGTTGGGCCCGCAACCTTCCAAAAGGTATTTTTTGTTCATTTTTTCCATATTTTAGGTTTGGTTACCGAATTTTAGCTCCAAAGTCTCTCCATAGATTTTAATGAGCGATACCTTAAACGACGCTAAATTAACGCACCTATACACAAAAAAATAGAGGACACAAGAATAATTTTTTTTCGACTTTTATTGAGTTTTTAAAGTCAAAATTTCGTAAAAAATACCGCACAAAAATCATCATTTTAGCATTTCAATGCTTTATATTTCCCAGACGGTAAGCTGAACTCACAAAGTATTTGGGCCTAACTTCTAGCTGTTTTAATTATCTTTTCAAAATAGCAAAGTTCTTTACAACCAGACGTAAGATACTAAAGTTATGTGAAAAAAACTAGCGTTACCTCTGAAAAAAGCTAAAAAAAAATACCAGTTTCAAAAATTCT